>NC_089254.1:5670000-6323198 GCF_963930625.1 Muntiacus reevesi | reverse complement strand
GTCGAAAGATATGTAAAAAGATGCTCAAATTACTAATCATCAGAGAAATGCAACTCAACAGAGAAATGCAACTCATCAGAGAAATGCAACTCAACACCACAATGAGTTATCACCTCACATCAGTCAGAATGCCTGCCATCAAAAAGTCTACAAATAACAAATGTTGGCTAGGATATGGAGAAAAGGGGACACTCCTGCACTGTTGGTGAGAATGTTAATTTAGCACAGTCACTTGGAAAACAGTATGGAAACTTCTCAAGAAATTAAAAACAGAGTTACCTTATGACTCAGAAGTTCCACTGCTGGGTATATATCTAAAAAATGTCCAGTGATTTGAAAAGATACATGCACCTCAATTTCATAGAAGTATTATTTACAATTGTCAAGATATGGAAGCAAACTAATTGTCCATTGACAGATAAATGGATAAAGATATGGTCTATATATACCACGGAATATTTCAGCAACATGGATAGACTTGAAGGCATTATGCTTTAGTGAAATAAATCAGACAAAGAAAAACAAATATTGTGTGATATCACATATACAGAATCTTAAAAATACAAAAAGTAGTGAATATAATATAAAAGAAGCAAACTCACAGATAAAGAGAACAAACGTGATTAGCAGTGGGTGTCGGGCGAAATATAGAGGTGGGGGAGGCAAAAGCTATTGGGTGTGAGATTAACTCAGAGATGTATACAGCACTGGGAATATAGCCAGCATTTTTCAATAACTATAAATGGAAAGTAACCTTTAAAGACTGTATAGAAATAAAAGCAATTAAAAAACAGGTCTGACTGTTACAGCCTTAACACTCCCATTTAGTCTCTGTCTTTGACTTTTATTGAACTGGAATTATGCCGGTTTTTGGTCTACCTTATTACTGTCAGGTTATTAATCGAAGGAAAGTGAGTAAATTTTGTTTGAGATATTAACTGGAAATGCCACTTTTATTGTTTGGGAGCTTTTCCTCCAGCTTCCTTTCCCAGCTAATATTAAGGTGTGGTTACAGGGCAAATGACACAAGAGAAAAGCCAAGTCTCTTCAGAGATGAGAGGTGAGGTCAGCCTCCATTCAGCAAAAGGACTCCTTTGCTGACGGTGGCCAGTCCTTCTGGGCTGAAGTGCGGCAACATTTCCAGGGTGGTTAAACTGCCCGGCAGAGCCACACCCCATCCCGAGCCCAGGACAGAACCGGGCATCTGCAGGCACAGCATCTTAGCCATGGTCTTGTTTCTTCACCACACATGTAACCAACAGTTAGCTTGTTTCACATATAAAATATGTCTATGGAATCTGAGTTTTGGAAATATTTCGTTAACAAACCTCAAGTTTCAGGGATACTGTTCTCATGGGAAAGACCTTAGTGAAGAACAACGCTATTCCACTGGAACAAACCTAGTGGATAAAACTGGGCTTTGGTGGATAGACATGGGCTTTTGGACCCTCAGCAGGCATTGAGCTTTCGATGCAGACAG
The DNA here is from genome assembly GCF_963930625.1 of Muntiacus reevesi. Taxonomy (NCBI): domain Eukaryota; kingdom Metazoa; phylum Chordata; class Mammalia; order Artiodactyla; family Cervidae; genus Muntiacus; species Muntiacus reevesi. The sequence goes on along the minus strand of NC_089254.1, from coordinate 6,321,718 downwards.
GGCTGTGCTTCTTGCTGGCAAAGCCCTATGATGGACAACAGTGTTTTGTAGGGAACAGCAGGTTCTTGAAGACTTCCCTTTGGGATCTCTTCCTCATCCCTCTTTGAAATGATGGTTCTAAAACTCCATGAAGGGGACTTACCTAGTGGTCTAGTGGATACAAATTTGCCTTGCAATTCAGTGGCCATGGGTTCAGTCCCTGGTCAGGGAACTAAGATTCCTCATGCTGCGAATCAACTAAATCACAACTGCTGAAGCCTGTGTGCCACAACTAGAATCCCTGAGCTGGGATAAAGATCCTGCAGGATACAATGAAGATCCCCCATGTCACAAATCAGATTCAATGTAACCAAATTAATAATTAACTAATTAATTTTTTAAAAAGCTTCACAAAAGGCAAGACAGCCTCTCACTTAAGCGCCAGACCCACCAAGACAGGAAAATACAGGAAACAGGCTGGACCCTGGGTGGAGGAGATGACACAGGTCATCAAGCAATACCCTTCAGTCTGGGACAAAGGTGCCTTCTCTCTGAGGGGCCTAGCCCCGCCCTCTATCATCAGAGATCTAAGACTGCTCTTAACCTTGAGGGTCCTCTCCTGAATCTCCCGTCTATACACCCCTCCTCCCGCCCCATGCAGGAAGAGTTGCTGGACACCTGAGGAAAGAGTGGCATTAAATATCCTTGATTTGCAATTGGTTCAAAACTATTTTGTCCAGGGATCTAGATATGTAAAATATGTTTCCATTCTTTTCAAACTAAAATAAGCTTTGTATAAAGCAGGCATAGGGAAGCCTTTGGAAAAGGGCATGGTAACCCACTCCAGCATTCTTGACTTGAGGATCCCATGGACAGAGAAGCCTAGCAGGTTATAGTCCATAGGGTCACAAAAGAGTCAGACAAGACTGAAGTGACTTAGCATGCATGCACAGTCTTAGAAATCCTTCACTATAAATTAGAAATCATGCCCTCAAAAAAACAGTACAAAGTACTCCTCTTCACTTTTCTTCCAGTTGGTTACTTAGGAAAACCTGGAAAGTATCACTCTTGAGGAGGCTTCAGTTTGGGAAAATGGAGGAGAGTTCAGCAACAAAAAGGAGAGTAAAGTTCAGTCTACAATCCATAAGCTAAATTTCCAAGACTTCAGAGAGAAAACATCTTGTCACATGTCTCCTCGGCTGAAATAGTGTTAACCTGCTGAATTTTGGCATCTTCTAGAAGATCATTTAACTCAAAGAGATATTTCAAAACTAAATGATAAAGTTTTCTGAAATGAGCTTAAAAAACTGCAACAAGAAATAGAGTATATTGTAGAAAATTTGAATTCAGAAGATAAATTCCTAGAAATTAATCTCAAAAAACACTGATTCATGAACAAGAGTTATATTTGCTCATTTCTTTGGCAAATGGTGCTTTCTTTTATTTTTCTCATCAACTCAATCTTACTGTAAAAAAAATATATATCTAATAAAGAAAAATTGAAATACATCTCCACACTAAAATTTACTGTTACCACACTAGAAAAAATAGCTAACATTTTTATTAAAAGATTTTTCTTTCTTTTAACTTTTTATTTTGAAATAATAGTAGATTCACAAGAAGATACCAAAAAAAAAAAAAAAAGTACAAAGAAGTTCTGTAAACTTATTGCTAAAGGTAGTACTTTACATGTTGTTGTTCAATCGCTAAGCTGTGGCTGACTCTTTGAGACCCCATGAACTGCAGCATTTCAGGCTTCTCTATCCTTCACTGTCTCCTGGAGTTTGCACAAATTCATGTCTATTGAGTTGGTGATGCTATCTAACCATCTCATCCTCTGTTATCCCCTTCTCCTAATGCCTTCAATCTTTCCCAGCATCAGGGTCTTTTCCAAAGAGTGAGCTATTCATATCAGATGGCCAAAATATTGGAGCTTCAGCTTCAGCATCAGTTCTTCCAATGAATATTCAAGGTTGATTTCATTTACAACTGATTGGTTTGAACTCCTTGCAGTCCAATAGACTCTCAAGAGCCTTCTCCAGTACCACAATTTGATAGCATCAATTGTTTGGACTCAGATTTCTTTATGGTCCAACTCTCATATTCGTACATGACTACTGAAAAAATGATGGCTTTGACTATATGGACCTTTGTCAGCAAAGTGATGTCTCTGCTTTTTAAGATTCTGTCTAGATTTGTCACAGCTTTTCTTCCAAAGAGCAAGCGTCTTTTAATTTCATGGCTGCAGTCACCATCTTGAGTGATTTTGGAAACCAAAAAAATTTAATTTGCCACTGTCTTCACTTTTTCTTCATCTATTTGCCATGAAGTGATGGGACTGGATGCCATGATCTTAGTTTTATAAATGTTGAGTATTAAGCCAGCTTTTTCACTCTCCTTTTTCACCCTCATTAAGAGGCTCTTTAGTTTCTCTTCAGTGTCTGCCATTAGACTGGTATCATCTGCATAACTGAGGTTGTTGATATTTCTCCCAGCAATCTTGATTCCAGCTTGTGATTCATTCAGCCTGTCATCTCACATAACCTACTCTGCATGTAAGTTAAATAAGCAGGGCGACAATAAACAGCCTTGACATACTCCTTTCCCAATTTTGAGTTAGTCCATTGGTTGTCCCCTGTCCTGTTCTGACTGTTGCTTCTTGAACTGCATACAGGTTTCTCATGAGGCAGGTAAAGTGAAGTCGCTCAGTTGTGTCTGACTCTTTGTGACCCCATGGACTGTAGCCCACCAGGCTCCTCCATCCATGGGATTTTTCAGGCAAGAATGCTGGAGTAGGTTGCCATTTCCTTCTAGGTGGTCTGGTATTTCTATCTCTAAGAACTTACAACAGTTTGTTGTGATCTCCACAGTCAAAGGCTTTATTGTAGTCAATGAAGCAGAAGTAGATGTTTTCTATGGAATTCTCGCCTTTTCTTATGTTCTGGTGGAAGTTGGCAATTTGATCCCTGGCTCCTCTGCCTTTTCTACATCCGTGTTGTACATCTGGAAGTTCTCAGTTCATGTATTTTTGAAGCCTAGCTTGAAAGATTTTGAGCACTTCCTTGCTAGCATGTGAAATGAGTGCAATCATGCAGTAGTTTGAACATACTTTGGCATTGCCTTGCTTGGAAATTGGAATGAAAACTGACTTTTCCAGTCCTGTTTCCACTGCTGAGCTTTCCAAATTTGCTGACATATTGAGTGCAGCAACTTTAACAGCATCATCACTTTACATAAATCTAGTCTATTATGAAAACCAGGAAATTGATAGTGGCATGACACAATTAAGCAGATGACATGTTTTATTCAGATTTATCATGTTTTGCATGTGCTCATTTTCTTTTGTAGGTCTCTGTGTGTATGTTGTTGTTGTTCTGTTGCTCAGTTATATCCGACTCTTTGTGACGCCATGGACTGCAGCACGGCAGGCTTCCCTGTCCTTCACCATCTCCCCAAAACTGCTCAAACTCATGTCCATCGAGTTGGCGATGCCATCCAGCCATCTCATCCTCTGTTGTCCCCTTCTCCTCCTGCCCTCAATCTTTCCCATCATCAGGGCCTTTACTCATGAGATGGCTCTTCATATCAGGTGCTCAAAATACTGGAACTTCAGCTTCAGAATCAGTACTTCCAATGACTATTCATGATTGATTTCCCTTAAGATTGACTGGAAATTCCATAGAACTCTGTTATGTATTCCCTTGTGGCTAAGCTGGTAAAGAATCCACCTGTAATTCAGGAGACCTGGGTTCGATCCCTGGGTTGGGAAAATCCCCTGGAGGAGGGAAAGGCTACCCACTCCAGTCTGGCCTGGAGAATTCCTTGGACTGTATAGGCCATGGGGTCACAAAGAGTTGGATACGACAGAGCGACTTTCATGTCACTGTTGTGTATAGTTCTATGGAGTTTGATTACACTGATAGATTCATGGAAATACCATCACAGCCAAAACAAAACTGTTCAGTAACCACAAAGAAATCTTCCAGTGTTACCCATTATGGTCACATCTTCTGCTTCTTTCCCCAATTCCTGACAAAATTACTGCTCTGCTCGGTACACTTTCGTCATTTTGAGAATCTTTTATCAATTGAATCATATAGCATCTAACATTTTATATTGGTTTTGCTCCCTCAGAATAATGCCTCTGAGATCCATAAAAGTTGTTAAGTGTATCATAGCTTGTTCTCTTATTAATGCAGAGTGGTATTCCTTTGTAGGAAGATACCATGCTTTCTTTATCTGTTCACCCTCTGAAGAACATTTAGGTTATTTCCAGTTTTTGATTATTATATATATAGATGCTATAAACATTCATAGGCAGGTTTTTAAAGGAACTTAAGTTTTCATTTCACTAAAATAAATACCTAGGCCTGTGATTGCTATATCATATGATGAGCTTAGTTTAATTTTGTTTTATAGAAAATTCTAAATTACTTTCTGGAGTGACTGCATGATTTGATGTTTCTGAAAAAAGAGTGGGGTGGGCAGGTGGCCATGGAAGACCCAATTCTCCACATTCTCCTTAGGTTTTATAACTGCTCTTTTGATTTGCTCTGTTTTGTTTTGTTTGGCCCTTCTAATGCACGTGCATGCTAACTGACAGTGATTTTAAATCACATTTAACCTAATGGCTTATTATGTTGAGCGTGTTTTCGTGTGCTCATCTACTGTTTATGTATCTTCTTTGTTCAAGTGTCACTTAAGTGTAGTAGGGGCAATTTTGTAATTGGACTGTTTGTTTTCTTACCGTTGAATTTAGCATGGTCATTATGTATTCTAGGTGAAAATTCCTTGCCTGATGATGCAATTTTCAAATAATTTCTTCTAGTCCATGACTTTCATCTTCTTACAGTGTCTCACAGAGCAAAAGATTCTCATTTTGATGCAGCCTAGGTTATAATTTATTTTCCTTTATGGGCTACGTTTTGGGAATCACATCTAAGAACCTTTTGTCTAAACTTGTTCACAGATATTTTCTCCTCTGTTCTCTTGTGAAGTTCTTGTAGTGTTTCACACTTAGACCTATAATCAATTTTCAGTCAATTTTAAGAAAGTGTGAAAATTGCACTGAGATTTGTTTATCCTATTTTGTCCAGTTGCTCCAACCCCAGTAAGTGGCTCTTGCAAATTTCTCAAAACCACTGGGTCATGTTAAGTCTCCTCCTAGATTTTCTGTCTGTTCCTTTGTTCTATGTGTTCTGCCCTCTGTCAAGTCACACTGGTTTACTTGCTGCAGCTGTAGAGTTAAGTCCTGAAATTGGGTGATGTGATTCCTCCAACTATCTTCTTTTTTTATCCCAAAGTTGTTTTCACTATTCCAGTCACTTAGTCTTCTGTTCTCAGTGTCACAAGTCATTAGGGATGTAAATTCCAACCGAATGAGACACCATGACACGTGAACTAGAAGACTGTTATCAAACAGATCCACCCACCAAATGTTCTGGATCATGTGGAGAAGCTGAAACCCTTTGCCATATAGAATGTTATTTCCACTTTAGGAAAAAATTGTTTGGCGATTTCTTTAAAAGTTGAGCATATAATACAATCCAGTAATTCCATTTCTATGTTTTTATTGAAAGAAAATGGAAATACATAGCTATATGAAGTCTTGTGTATTCATGACAGTCAAAATGTGGGAAAAAACTCAAATGTCTATCACTTGCATGATAGATTTTTTAAAAATGTGGCCTATGTACGTAAGTGGATTATTATCAAACAACAGAAAAACTGTTGCTACTAATAACATAATACAACATGGATGAGCCTCAAAACATGCAAAGTGGAAGAATCCAAAAACAAAAGGCCACACAATGTACAATTTCATTTATATCAAATGTCCAGAAAGAGACGAATCTAAAGAGATAGCTCAAGCTCAGGTATGTAAGTCACATCTCAATAAAGTTCTTAAAATACATCAGTAACACTCCAAGCAAATAACTATAATTAAATTTCCTTCATCAGTTCATTCAGGTCCATGAAACTAGTTATTTTTCTTGATTTGGGGTCAATAGTCTGCTTTCATGAAGTACCTCTGCTGCTACTGGAACATCCTGGCTAGCTCATTCTGAAAATTCTCTAAGTAAATTATATTTAACAAATTAACTTAATAAATAGATTCTACTGTGTATTTTTTGAAGCAGCATCAAAAGTTCAGAATCCCTGGCAGTTCCCTTCCACAGGGCTCCAGCAATCCTGTCTTTAAATTTTAGTTGGTAGCTAGAATTTCACCAATTAATAAGTTTTGGCTTATAATACACAGAAGAACCCCAGACAAGCGTGAGAGGAAAGCAGAAATCTGTTTGATTAGAAGACTGAATAGCTCTCACCAATGTATTATGATGAAAACCTGAAAGTGAAAGTCGCTCAGTCCTGTCTGACTCTTTGTAACCCCCTGAAGTGTAGCTCGCCAGGCTCCTCTGTCCATGGAATTCTCTAGGCAAGGTTACTGGAGTGGGTAGTCATTCTCTTTTCTAGGGGATCTTCCCAATCCAGGGTTTCTACTCATGTCTCCTGCACTGCACACAGATTCTTTACTGTCTGAGCCACCAGGGAAGCCTGGTATCAATGTATTATTTTAGTAAAGATTAAAGAAAGCAAAATTATGTAGCTTGTACATACAATATAGAACAAAGATTTGATGAATATTTTTGCTATAATAATAGCATACCACAGAAAGTAGGTACACAAACATATCACTAGGGCCTTTTTGTAGGTGCACAATGAAAAAATTTAGAAAACAAAAAAAATGCAAATATTTCTAACACATTTGATAGTTTATTTTCAGACTCACATATTATAAAACTATGAAAATAAAATTCACTGTCCTCAAAAGTTTTACAACCTGTTAAACTTCCTCAAGTTTTTCTTCTTGTTTTATATTCTGTAGCAAACTACTATTGCATTGGAAAAAGTTATTCTCCTTATTTTAATGGAAAACAAAAGCGCATACATGATCCTGGATAAGAAACTGTATTTTTCAGCCACAGTCATACTACGTAAAAACTCAGTACTCTATATAAATAAAAGTTATTATCCAAAGTAAAAGTTTCTCTACCACAGATAAAACTAGGAAGAAGATAATAGAGGACAATCTGTCACTTATATGCGTTTTATCAAAGTACAAAAGTTTTATGCAGCCACATATATTCCTTTGATGACTACTTAAATAAAAAAAAAATCAACTTGACCCACAGACTGTATATAAAATATAATAAGAAAAACAAAAGTACATAAACTTAAGTTGTGTTAGTTGATCAATATGCCAGTATCCAATCATATAGAGAAATAATCTAAGTATCCTAAAATATTCATTAACTCAGTTCAATATTAGTATAAAGCAGACAGTTCCTAAAGATCTTGAAATTCATAATTAATCAGACATAATAGCTAATATTAATACACTGGTAAAAACTATCATTCAGTTTAGTCAAATGTATCTAATTAAAATGTATCTAGTCATCTTGTTCTGCAAGAGACTGCCAGAAAAACATCTACTTCTGCTTTATTGACTACTCCAAAGTCTTTGGCTGTGTGGCTCACAAGAAACTGTGGGAAATTCTTAAAGAGAGGGGAATATCAGACGACTTTACCTACCTCCTGAGAAATCTGTATGCAACTCAAGAAGCAACAGTTAGAACCGGACCTGGAACAACAGACTGGTTCCAAATTGGGGAAGGAATACATCAAGGCTGTATATTGTCACCCTGCTTATTTAACTTCTGTGCAGAGTACATCATGTGAAATGCTGGGCTGGATGAAGCACAAGCTGGGATCAAGATTAAGAAATATCTTAATTTCTTAATTAAGAAATATCAATAACTTCAAATACACAGATAATACCACCCTAATGGCAGAAAGTGAAGAACTAAAGAACCTCTTGATGAAAGTTGAAGAGGAGAGTGAAAAAGCTGGATTAAAACTCAGTATTCAAAAAATGAAGATTATGGCATCTGGTCCCACCACTTCATGGCAAATAGATGGGGAAATAAAGGAAACAGTGAGAGATTTTATTTTTGTGGGCTCCAAAATCACTGCAGATGGTGACTGCAGCCATGAAATTAAAAGACACTTTGTCCTTGGAATAAAAGCTGTGACCAACCTAGACAGCATATTGAAAAACACAGACATTACTTTGCCAATAAAAGGTCCATCTAGTCATGCTATGGTTTTTTCAGTAGTCATGTATTGATGTGAGAGGTGGACTATAAAGAAAGCTGAGCACCAAAGAATTGATACTTTTGAACTGTGGTGTTGGAGAAGACTCTTGAGAGTCCCTTGGACTGACTGACTCATTGGAAAAGACCCTGATGTTGGGAAAGATTGAAGGCAAGAGGAGAAGAGGACAATAGAGGATGAGATGGTTGGATGTCATCACTGACTCGATGGAAATGAGTTGAGCAAGCTCTGGGAGTTGATGATGGACAGGGAAGCCTGATGTACTGCAGTCCATGGGGTTGCAAAGAGTCGGACACAACTGAGCATCTGAACTGAACTGAACTGAGAAGTAATGTTAACTCATTTGATTAGTAAACCAACATAAGAAATTTAAGAAGTAATGATTAACTATTATCTTTATATGAAAGCAAACTCAACATAGTAAAATGAATTTGCTCTTTTATCATAGGCAAAGAACAAAAAACTGTTTCTTGTTTTTAATTCAGAGTATTAAACAAGTTGATTTGTGAATGCCTCAACTTAAGTATGCAAATTTGGATTTTTTTTTTTCCTTTTTTATGAAATATGTGTCTTTTTATTTGGCTGCACCAGTTCTTCACTGTGGCGCACAGGTCTCACTAATTGTGGGGCATGGGCTCGGTGCTTGTGGTGCAAGGGCTTAGTTGTCCCTTCGGCATGCGGGGACTCAGCTCCCTGCCCAGGGGTCGAACCCGTGTCTCCTGCCTCGGAAGGCAGATTCTCAAACACTGGACCACCTGTGAGTCCCCTAAATTTGGATATTTAAAATATTTCTGATGTAGAAATTTTCAAGTGACAGAAGTTCAGTTTTCTAACCCTGTAAAATTTGGGAAGATCTGATTTCTATAGGTCCTTCTTTTTCTTTTTTGAAATTTGTAGAGTGTAATTGTTTTGCAATGTTGTGCTAGGTCCTTCTGTACAGCAAAGTGAGTCAGCCACACTTATACATGTGTCTACTCTTTTGTGACTTCCCTCCCATTAGGTCACCACAGCACACAGAGTTCCCTGTGCTGTATACTATGTATAAGACAGAAAAAATAATGAGGCTCTTATTTTTCTATATAAACCAATAAGAACAGTGTTTCTCTGATTCAATAGACAAAATCTACCTTATTAATAGCTTCTAGAGATAAGAAAATATTTTATACTCACCCATGAGAGATAAAGGCTATTCCTATTTACAACCACATGGACATCAGATACACTAAGAGCTTAGAGCCTCAGGGGTATATCATAGCTACAGCACAAAATTAGACATAGAAACATAAAAATTGACTAAGCCACAGGGCTTCCAAGAGGTTAAGACTCTGCCTGCTAATGTATGGGACATGGGTTCAATTCCTGGTCCAGGAAGATTCTGCATGTCACAGGGAAACTAAGCCTGTGGGCCACAACTACTGAGCTTATGCCTCAGGGGCTGTTCTTTGCAAAAAGAAAAACCCTGCAACGAGAAGCCCACACACTAGTTAGAGAGTAGCCACCACTCACTGCAGCCAGAGAAAGCCTGCCTCAGCAGCAAAGAGCCTGTGCTCTGCAACAAAGACCAAGTGCAGCCAATAAATACATATTAAAAAATTCACCAGTTCAGATCTCAAAAGCATGCTGTCCTTTAAACTGAATATATAACTCCTAATTGATTTGATCTTAAAAATAAACAGATATTAAGCAAGAAAACAAACTAGATTCTCTACCACCTCAAGCTTAATAGTTACTAATGATCCATCACCTGGGCTCCCCTGGTGGCTCAGTCGGTAATCTGCCTGCAAAGCAGGAGATCGACTGGATGGAAAAGATCTGAGTTCAGTCTCTGGGTCAGGAAGAGTCCCCGGAGAAGGAAATGGCAACCCACTCCAATAGTCTTGCTTGGGAAATCCCATGGACAGAGGAGTCTTGTGGGCTACAGTCCTTGGGGGTCAAAAGAGTAAGACATGACTTAGCAAATAACCACCAACACCACCATCCATCACATATCAGACATCACCAAATGATTAGTCCATAAACATAAGTTCCCAAAATGCACTTTTAATGGTATAATTTATTGACTGTGTAAACTCAAAAGCAAAACAAAAACATAAACATGTAAGGCAAAAAGTTTTAGCTAGTCAGTAAAGTTAAATTTCAATTGCCATTTGGGATTTTCTCAGGGAGTCTAAAAATTATATGCTTGAGCTTTTACTAAACATGAAGTTCAATTCTTCAACAACAGGTCAAGTGAAAGTGCTTGGACAATTCATAGTACCTCAAAAGCTATAAAATTACCATTTTAAGGGGTCAAATTATGATCTCACATAAAATTGTCTCATATAATATCATTTTACACTTTTATATAAAACATAAAATCATATAGAAACATAAAAGGAACATATAAAAATTCTATTCAATGTACTAATTAACGAGGAAACATATAAAAGATTAAAACCAATCCAAAGAATGCTTGAGGAGATTGATAACAAAATTTTAACATAAGATTTGTGGGTCAAATGCAAAGGAGGTCAGTATAATACAAGACAATGAACAGCAATCTTCACAGTTATCTGTTCCCCTGGAATGTGGTTATTTGCTTCTCTAACATACAAAATCCTGCATAAAAGAAGAAAAACAGAGGGAGGAATTATTATATGCCTAAACTTACTACCAGGAGATGCTTCCAAGAAAAGGTCACTTTTGAACATGTGGATCATTAAATTCATATTAAACAAATATTAAGTGAGAAAAGGCATTCTGTGCAAAAAAAAAAAAAAAAACCCACATGAGAAAAACTATAAATTGTGAAATTCACAGTATATTTGTTCAAATGTTACAACAGAAGGAATATTAGAAGGAAGTGAGATGAGGTGAGAGAGTGGGGCAAAATTAAGGGTCAAAGAGTTTGGAAAATCAGGTTGGAAATTAAACTTTTCCTTCAATGGACTCACTGAAATGGACCATGGAGTTTTTAAGGTCTAGAGTGGCTTTAAAAGATGGCACGTAGAGACAGCAGCATCGATCAAAACGGCAAAACTGGAAATCCCGAAACTTCGCCTCCACAAAGCAGTGATTAAGCTGGCAAAACTGTCAGAGGCAACTTTTTTGAAACTCAGGAGTCTAATACAATTTTGTGGCAATAAGTAGGATGCAATAAAGACAGCAACTGCTGAAATTCTGTAAGACAGCACTGTGGCATCCTAGCTTTGCCGTGTTCTGTCACTCACTCCTCTGCTAAGTGGTGGTCATGGAGACGGTGACTGAATTCCTGGTGCAGGTTTCAGACACCACGGGGTGACAGATGGGCCTTGGCCTTGAAGAACTGACGTTTTGCGGTTTTCCCTGTGTGAGGCCACCAGACAGATCAGGGCAAGGACTTGCCTTCAGAACCTTCTCAGGTTATAATGGCTTCCCAAGTGGTACTAGCTGAAAATATTTAAAAATGAATACAGCAAAAATGAAAGTCACCTGGGCAAAGGATGACAGACAAGCAGTAGACAGACCAAAAACTCATATGGACAGGCTAGAAAAGGAGATTCACTAGAGACAAGGACTCTGATAAGCTTCCAAAAGAGGATAAGATGGTTGGATAGCATCCCTGATTCAATGGACATGAGTTTGAGCAAGCTCCGGGAGATGGTGAAGGACAGGAAGCCCTGGTGTGCTGCAGTCCTGGGTCGCAAAGAGTCACACATGATTGAGCAACTGAACAACAACAACAAATATACAAGGGAATCTAGAAGACCAGATGTGAACCCAAGGCTGGATACATACTCAGAAAATACACCAAGCTTTCACCTCTGGCCAGCGATTGAGCTCTGTACAAGCAATACATGAAGGCTGAAACTGAGCTGTAAGTTGTCAGACCAAATGCAGAAGGAGTGTCCACATTTGCAAAGCCAATTTGCAAAGCTGGGATCAGTATTTCACTTTTGGCTTGAGGTATTTCTGTCAAAAACTCAAGGACCACTTAGCTAATGGAACAGAGACCTCAGTGCCCATTCCAGATGAAGGATACAGTCTTTATGACATTAGTTCAGAAAACCCATCAAACAAGCAAACAACAACCCCCACCAAGCAGCATCAGGAGAGGGAAAAGCTTATTGCTAGAGTCACCATATAAAGTTGAAAATGTTCATTTTTCAACCAAAAAATACAAGGCATGGAAATAAACAATGAAGTATTACCCAATCACAGGAAAAAAATAAACCGATGGAAACTACCCATGAGAGAGCCCAGATATTGGAATTATCAGACAAAAACTTTGGAGCAACTGTCTTTAATATGCTCAAAACTTGAAAACAGACTAGGATGATGTCTCACCAAACAAAATATCAATAAAGAGATAGAAATTACAGCAAGAACAACAAAATGGAAATTGTGGAACTAAAAAGTTCAACAACTGAAATTAGAGAGATTTAACAGGAAATTTGAATATGCAGAAGAGTCAAGAAACAGGCAAATTGAGATCATGTAATCTGAGGAGAACCAAGAAAAAAGAATGACAAAAAATGAACTCCCAAGAGATCTGTGGGAACCCATCAAGTTTACCGACATTCACATAATGGACTGAACCCTCTGACAAGCCTTCACAGGTTTCCTTTGAGCTCATTTCTCCATCTCATAAAGGGACAGTACAGTTCACAATGACAACTGGGTCCATCACCCTGGTTGCATGTTCCCAAAGTCACTCTGGGATATTGTCTCTTGTTCAGGTCATCTAAGAACATCCATCAGCAACAGTTTTTAGCCAGGTGAACATTGAACATTAATCCAAAGAACGGAACTTCTCTTTTGTCACAGGACAGACTTGGGTGTAATTAAAAGCATCATATCAGGACAGGGACAGGAAGCTGCTACACCAACAAACTAACAAAGAAATATAACCCGAAGCTCCTAAGAGGAAACATATGCTCCTTCCTGGCTAGCATTGTACATCTCATCTTCCTAGTGCATGAAAAAGGGAAAGTCACATAGTCATACGGAACTCTTTGCAACCCCATGGACTGAAGCCTGCCAGGCTCCTCTGTCCATGGGATTCTCCAGGCAAGTTGCCAGGCCTTCCTCCAGAGGATCTTCCTGACCCAGGGACAGAACCTGGATCTCCTGCATTGCAGGCAGACTCTTTAACATTTAAGCCAGCATGGAATCCCAAGTGCATACTGATCTCTAAACAGCTTTCTCCCCTTGACTGAAAAAGCTTCTTCACTTATCCTGTTATCACCTGTTGTCTTCAAATCACTTTTTCTTGTTACCTCAAACTTTAAGTCTTTCTCCTGATCAGTGGAACTTAAACTCTTCATTTTAACAGTGAATATGAAAATCCCATAGTCTAGTGATTATCAGTTGTGAATCAGACATTGTACTATAACAATTCATACACTTGTGCCTCACAACAACCATCTACAGTAGGAATCATTGTCTTCATTTTACAAGTTTAAAAAAAAAAGAAAGAAAGTTTCAGAGATAATAAAACTTACCCAAGGTTATTCAACACATTTGGGATCTACATCTAGGATTCTCTGATTCTAGGGTCCAAGTTGTTCCCATAAAATTGTTGCCACCCAAACTGGTTAAAGACAAAATAAAATATTATGCTAACACCCATTCAGTTCTTAACACCAGGATGAGAAATGTTCTTGAAATTTGGTTTGCTTAAATATTTAATTAACTTATGTTACTTTTTATGACCTGAAATAGACATTCAAAATATACTGCATGCTCATAGAAAAGTGCAAAATATACAAAATTATGTGCACTATAAAAGTCTACTTCCCACTCTCATTATCAGCCATCTATTTGGCCCCACAGGATGGATGTCATCTTGTGGTCAGCATGTGGCTCCCTGCAGCCAGCCCAACACACTGGGAGATACAGGGATCCAAGGTTCCAGCACAGTGAGAAAGGCTGGGCTCACGCACTGACTGAAGGGGTCACAGGCTCCTTGAGTGTATTCCATTGGCCCACAGTTGCAATAGTCACAGAGTTGCTCTTGTCCAGTGCTGTGTAATTCACTGCACAATTGGGTTTATGACTCGTTAAAAGGTATACAAATATTTAGCAATACATTCCAGAATCTGTCTGTATTTCCCAAAGCACATTTTGACAACTCATGGACAACTTTGAGTTGACTGATTCAAACAGAAAAAAGCATGAATATTCAACCCTGAATATTCATTGGAAGGACTGATGCTGAAGCTGAAACTCCAATACTTTGGCCACCTGATGAGAAGAGTCAACTCAATGGAAAAGACCCTGATGCTGGGAAAGATAGAAGGCAAAAGGAGAAGTGGGTGGCAGAGGATGAGATGGTTTGATCTCATGGTTTTGATGGTTTGCATCACCAACATGATGAACATGAATCTGAGAAAACTCCAAGAGATAATAAAGGACAGAGAAACCAGGTATATTACAGTCTACGGGGTCACAAATAGTCGGACACGGCTTAGCGACTGAACAACAAACAACAGAAAAGCATGTTTATCAGCAATGTCATAGTTTTTGGTGGAAAATTCAGTTTTAAATACAACAAATGCATATTTATATACATATATACTTACATATTTATATATGTAAATTAACATGTAGATTGAGAGAGTGTTAAGAGATTCAGTTCCACATAACACAACCCACACCAACACATCTCATCCTTAAGTCCTATTATATTATCATACAGTGAAGATTATTTACTGGCACATCCTGGGAGTAAAGTGTTAGACTCTTTTGTATTGTTAAAGCTTTGGAAGATGTACAGCCTCGAATACACACCTTTAACTGATGCATGGGTAAACAAATTGTGGAATATTCATAGAACAGAATAATTTCAGCAATGAAAAGGATTGGAGAGATGATACATGGTGCATCATAGATGGGTCTTGAGAATATCATTCAAAGTGAAAAAAGTCACAGGATGTCAAAGGATCACATACTATATGATTTTATTTATATTAAATATCCAGAGTAGGCAAATCCATAGAAGTAAAATAGAGTAATGTTTACCTGGAGCTGAGGGAGGGGATGCAGGGCACAACAAGGGGGAAAAGCAGTGACTGTTAACAGGCAGAATGTTCTTTGAGGGATGATGAGAATATTCTAAACTTAGATTATGAGAAGGGTTGCATACTGTCTGCCTGCCTGCTATGTCACTTCAGTCATGTCCAACTCTGTGCAACTCTATGAACTGTAGCCTGCCATGGGTTCCTCCAGGCAAGAATACTGAAGTGGGTTGCCATGACCTCCTCCAGGGGCTCTTCCTCTGACCCAGGGATCAAACCTTTGTCTCCTACATCTCCTGCATTGGCATACTGTAAGTATACCTAAAACTACTAAGTGGCATTTTAAATGGGTAACTTTGCATATACAAATTAGACTGCAATACAGTTCTTGACAGCACATCTTTAATAGTGGGGTGTCATGATTATCTCTGTTAGATCAATTCTCCTTTCCATCTAAATTTGCTAATGGGCCACACACAGCACATGCTTTCCATCTGTGGAGTTTAAAAGTTCTCTCTCCTGCCTGTCATTATCAACACTACTGTCATTGTACCTAGAAAAAGAATATATTTGATTAAGCCAGCAATATCAAAATGATTTTAATTTTATCTAGTCTTTCCAGTAATCAAAATCAAGGTGAAGTAAATTCACCCATTACACTCAGTCTATATCTTTGTCAGGACTCTTTAATCATTTGCATATTCAGTATTCCCTAATATTTTCTGGGATTTCCTCCTCTAGGATGCTCATCTTATTATGTACACTGTTTCCTTCCTTGATATAAGTGAGGAGGAGGCTATTTCATACACTCTCTTCATTTCTTCAGAAAAAAGAATTGTCTTATGGTAGAAAAAGATAACTTGGGGACAATCCAGACTTCCTCTTAGTATTGCCAGTTTGTCTGTTCATTGGGATGATATCATCTTTGCCCCTTTCTCATCGTATTCATAACTTCATTTATACTCCAACACTTCATGTTGATTCGGGCCAGGGGTTGCTTTTCATCTGGAGAAGTAAGGCTTTCACAATTTCTTAGACCACGTTTGTGGTGATTTTAAGGCAAGAAATCACTTGCAGGAATCATTCCTTATTGCGTATATCCATAAACCTTCCCTCCAAGTTTAATCCAGTTACTTCTACAGTAGAAGTTGCTTCCTACTATCTGAAGTCCAGTGCCAAGTATAATTAGTTCATTATAGTCTAATAGGAATGCCATGTGTGATCATTTTTACTATCCTCCAGAGTTACTTCTAGGTGTATTTGATAATTTATCTTAGCACCACAGATTTACTTTTCTATTTTTTTTTTATTCTGCTTCACTTATGAACTCCTACATGTGGGTTATATTTTCCATTTTATTTCACTTTGTCCAGCCATAGCTTTAGTCAATTTCTTTGACCAGCTCTTTGATGGCATTCTCTCTTCACACAATATTCCTTTTGAATGAAGACTTAATCGTTTCATATGATGTATTCCTCTGGTTGTCCATGTCTTTAAGGTCCTACTAAAAACCTGGAAGTTTGATTTTTCATACCTTCTACATCATTGAACATTTTAATTAACTTTATCCTCACTTGCAATTGCATACCCATTGAAGCCCGAGCCTTTACTTGTAACTCACTTTCTCCTTTGCTGGGTTAAATATTTGCTCTTTAATTTTTTGACACTGCAGTGTAATAACTGGTTTTCTTAAGGGGATCAAGGTCTACTTCTGTTCTCACACAATCAGTCAGGTCACTTAAAAATTTGTTTTTGCACTATCTGATATTTGAGAAGAATCTACTAACTTTGCCCAACTTCGTACATCCCTCCCTACATTTTAGCTTTCATTTATAGACTCTCTGCCTCCTAAAGAACACTGCAATTAGTGATACATAGCCCTCTGCCTGATCCTTATGCTTCAGGATCACTGAGGTCCAACTATTTGGCCAAACAGCATCTATGTAGGTTTTTATATCATTCCATATGTCATTTATGCCAAGGCCTAATTTTGAAAATTTCTCTCCTGGTGGCAGGATCCCTCCTGCAGAGAGAAAAATGAGAAAGGCAGAGTAGTGTGCCCACAGGTTTCTGACGATCTCTGGCCGTTGCTATTACACACCATTTTATTTTGTATGTAAGCAAAATATTTTGGGTGACCTTGATAATAGGCTCCATTAGTAGTTTGGACCCAAACATCTGTTGTCTTGTGCAATTTCTCCTACTTTCAGGTAAAATCTCAACAAGTTGTTTTTGGATGCCATATTTTGGTGTGTGTGTGTGTGTTTCAAAGTTTTGTTTGTACCATCAGGGAATATATTTGAAATCTGACTTCTAATTATCTTTAAATACATAGATCCACTCTCTCATAGTGAATTTTCAAGGTAAATATGCCATCTACTCTTCTAGATTAGTGGTATCTAAAAATGCTTAGCCAAATGTGTAAGACTCATCTACGGTCTGTCTTAATTAAGTCTATAGGAGTCTGTTTTCCTGGAGTTTTTGTTGAACTCCTACAGCATTGGAAGTCTAGTTTCTTGGGTTTTTTGTTGTTTTTTACCAGTCCTAGAATCCCTGATTGGTACAATTATATTCATTCAGATATTCTAGTTATCTGACTTTGCTTGACCAGCATATTTATTCAATACATGGTAGGCTTTTCACAAGTTGACTTTTGACTTTCGGGAATTTCATTGTTTCCTGAACTCTGTTAGGTAATATCTTCTCTGCTAGCTCTTTTGTCTTTACAAAATCTGTTTTTAATGGGGTTAATTAGCTGAAAAGTTTGAACTCACGGCAAAAATGTCTCTTCTGGTAGCAAGATTTCTCTTATAGGGAAGAAAGTGGGAAAATCAGATCAGTATGCCCACTGGTTTCTGACCATCTCTGGCCATCATTACACACTTTTAATTTCTACTTAACCAAAATATTTTGCATGGCTTTAATAATAGGTATCACTAATATTTTAGTCTCAGTCATAATTATTAGTTGAAATCTTTGAATTCATGGCAAAATATGTTATCACTTTTTTTTCCTCAAGGCATTGTTCCTGGTGAATAGTTTTCTGTCAACAGTTTGTTCTGCATTTTTGTTATCATTGTATTGGGGTTTTGGCATGTGTTTTTCTTGTCTGTTGCTTTTGATCATCATAATACTGATCTTATACCCTCAATTGTTTTGAGGTGAAATTCACGCAATACAAAATTAACCATTTTGATGTGTACAAGTCCATGGTATTAGTACACTCACAAAGTTGGACAACTGCACCTTTTTCTGATTCCAGAACATCTTCATCACCCTCCAAGGAGACCCCAGGCCCAGTCAATCCCCATCAACATATAAAAGGACCAATATATAAAAGGACCATACATTTTCCAGTAAAGACAGAAAAAGGAGTAAAGTGCTGACACATGACACCATGAATGCACCTCTTGACTCTTTTTTGATCATTATTCACAGAGAATATGAGGGCTTCCAGGATCCAGCGTTTGCAGAGTCTGCGTGGAAGATGGTGCAGCATGGCAGGAACTCTTGGGAGCCCATAAGGATGGCTGTGCTGTGTAAACCCCGTCCTTCTCCCAGCCCACAGCACCAAGCCTAAGGGGAGAGATTCTCCCTGTAGCCAGCCACCCTGTTTCCTAGAAGGACAGGACTCTGCACTTTGTCCTGCTCTCTGGGTTTGGCACCTCCCACTGCCCTGCCTGAACTTCAGTCCACTCGCCAGTCTATCCTCATAGGTTGTGTTTCAGGATTATGGATGTTTCCTAGTACTGTTGAAGATGGAGTTTGAATTCCTCATTCTCATCCTTCTTGGTTTTGAATGATGGTCAACAGGCCAAAATGGCAGCATCATTTTTATTCAGCCGTTTTTCTGGGAATAACTGTCTAGTGTTTAAAAAACACTTTCATATGAATAATCACCTTCTGTCCTGATGACACCTCTGTGAGGTTTTGATATTACCTCCATGGTTATAAATCACCCAGCATCAAGGAGGCAGCAACTTGATTGGAACCAGGTTTTTCTGTTTTCCAAAGGTTTCCTTCTGATATTTTGTAACACAATTTGTGACACTTGGAAAAAATTAACCAAGTTATCTGAGCATAAATTCTTTACATGTCAAAAGAAAATGATTAGGTTTTTGTGCAAATCTGATGAAATAACGGATTGCAGATTTTCAACACTTAGCATACATTCAATTAAAGCTGAATTCGTTTGCATTAAATGAACCGAACGAATTATGTATATGAAATGGTATTGTCTTTACTGGAAAATGTGTGATTTCCAAATTATTGAACCAGAGATCATCTTGAAGTCCAGTTAGGACTCCACACCTCACCTGGTCTGATGAATACAGGAGAATCGCATTAAGTGTCATACCGGAGGTTTGGTGTCTGTGCTGACCTGCAGTAGTGTTAAAGGCTGAGTGGGTCTGGCAAGGTATTATCTATAGACTGAGCAAACAAAAAAGTCCTTCTGTACAGCACAGAGAACTATACGCAACATCCCATGATAAACCGCAGTGAAAAGTAAAACGAAAAAGAATGTAGATTTATGTATAACTGCATCATTTTGCTGAACAGCAGAAATTAACACAACAGTTGTAAATCAACTATACTTCAATAAAAAATAATTTTTTAAAAGGCTAAGAGCATCTGAAGCTGGACTCCACGAGGTAACCCAAGCCCACCACTCACTAGCTAGGACACTTCTGGCTGGGAAAGCCTGTTTTCTCTTTGGAAATCAAGGATAGTAACAGAACCTAAATTATAGGTCATTAGGAGTTTTAATAAGATCTGAAATATAAAACATTTATACCACACCCAAAATATGGTAGCTACTTGATTAATATTGATATCTGCTATTTGTATTTCTGTGATTCCACATTCATAGGACAAGTAAGCCAGCTTTCTAGATAGGAGAGAAGGTTCTGTCTGATAGGAGACCTAGCTCCCCTATATCTGGGAAGGTATAACTCCCATCTCCTGGTCTCATTTGACAGATGGGCCTCTGGTTTATAAACCAGACTCTTGGTACTTGCTCAGCATTTGTTTTTCTTCCTGCATGTGATCAACTCTGGGTGTCTTTAAAATGTAAACTGCTGAAACTGCAAAGCTGGGAACCAGAATCCAGATCATGGGGCTGCTATAAATGGCAGAGCCTAGGAAGACAGCTGGCCTCCTCAGATGACACTTGTACTCTTCGCATAACCCAAATTCTATGGGAAGGAATTTGTGTAGAAAGCACGTTATGCACAACAATTTGACCCTCAGCCTGTGTTCCCTGACCTAAGCTCCCCTGGAAGTATTGAGGCTTTATCATTTTTGCCTCGACTCCTGCTACTTCTTGAAGACCACAACAGCTCTCCAATTACTCAGAGGATGTGCTTTTCATTTGAAAGTCATTCTGGGAAGCCAGATGAGTTCACATTTTTAAGCTAATTTTTTTCCCCTTAAGAATGCTTATCAACTGAAATTCTGGAACGGATCTGAATTGCTACTCATCACATTAGAACAAAGCATAATGTAGAATTTTCCCATTCAGAAAAAAAAGTTGGTTATCCCTCTATTACTTGTGCTAAAGTAGACAAAAAGACCATAAAAATGTGAATTATGACACCTGAAAGCCGATGACAACATGTGGTAACGTGGATCATGCAAGGGAGAGAAAATATGCTTTACCTGGCAACACGTGTGTAGCTGTTACCACTGTCCACGTGTAAGGGGCTGAAGACACTGCACTTAAATCAGCTGCATAGAAGTGAACATCAGGCCAGAAGATTTGTGACAGGCAAAGGGGCTGAGAACAGCTGTGAATTAAAGAGGCTGAGTGTCCCGTTAGTTTTAAATAACCTCTGTGCTCTACATGAACTCATTCCACTGTTAAAACCCATTCTGCAGCTGTAATGCAAGATAATAAAAACTAACGAAAAGAAATAGAAGACACTTGGAAATGAAGAACCTTATTATTATAATGTCTTGACTGTTATTCTCAAGCCACAAGCACCCATCTTTGAGGATATAACTCCTATACTTTCAGGTTCACCATGCACACACATGAATTTAAAAAATTACAAACACCAAGACATGTTTGCCATCTATACTGAGCATCTTCTCTTGTCTTCAAGCAGGAGTCCTTTGATCTACTTCTTCCCTATTTCTGAATCTTAATTCTAACTTCATTTACATTTCTTTGTAAACTTTGTAAAGTACATTTCTCCTTTCTTTGAAGGAGACTTGCTGCTTATCTCTGGGACCTAGACTTCCAGCTCAGGCCCAAAGACTCTGGATGATCATTTGTTTCTGGATCAATCTCCAGAATCTCCCCATGAGAGCTCTACCTCCTGCCGCTTGGTGGGAACAACCACAGTGCCAGATCCCCGGGAGCCCCCAAATCTACCTCTTCACCCCCAGAGTTCTGACAAGCACCACTTTAATGAATTGGATTTGACATACAAACTCACACACACACACACACACACACACACACACTCAGCAATCAATAAGATAAGATGAAACACTGACCTTTCAAAGGGATTTAAGGTAAGTAGAACATGGGCTCTGTTCTCTAATGCCATGTAAGACTTACACAGAAAGGGTGGAACACGTCCCAAGGTGACATCTGATGTTACCCCAGCAAACTACTGTCTGCTCAGAGGCCCAAGACAGTTTCAGAGTCGTCCTCCCGGCACAGTGTAGAACCCATGGGGTTTAGAAATTTCCATTTGTCTACATATTCGTGACTTGCAAACACCCCCATGAATAACCCCTGTAAGTTGAAACCTATCCCCAGCTCTTTAGGTTCTGACTTGGCCTTCTATCAGCAGATACACACTTCGATCTAGACTAGCATTCAAAAAACCAACAAGTTGCCTATTTTTATAAGCAAAGAGTTCATGGAATGACTGTTCATGTCTGTCTTGTCCACGGCTGCTTCTCCACTACACAGGCAGAGGTGAGTAGTTGCGACAGATACTGTGAACCTGAAAATCTAAAATGTGTTCTCTCTGGCCTCAGCATTAAAAAAAAAATACTGACTTACTCTTCAGATCAGAAGCTGTCCCCTTTCAGATAGTGTTGGTATTTATTGTTCCTTGTATGACATTCTTCTTTGTTATCAATGCTTTTTCAATAGCATATGATTTTTCTCAGAAACTGATGGAGGCAGGTAATGAACCTATTAGTGAGTTTCCCCAGAACGGGAATTATCCCTAATAAAAGTGATTCTTCATGTGAAAATATCAAACATAACACGTTTTATAATTCAATTACAGAATTTCCCACAAGAACCATAACTTGTTGCACATATCACATCATGTAGCTGAATTAATTTCATATTTTAAATACTTTTCTTGTTAATGTGACATTTTTTCTGAATTGTTATAAAATGGCAAAGGAAATGAGTAATATGGGGACTTCTATAGCCTAGTCCTTTCCCTTGGTCCACCAGGGATGCACCCGACACGATGACCCCGGCTGCACTGCACAGAGTGGACTGTGCACAGACTACAGCTATAGAGGCCTGTCTAGAGTTGTGCAGTGCCCAGCATACACAACTGTGCATGGTGGAGCCACAGACTCCTGAGCCAAATTCAGAAAACGATTGAGATAAGTGAGCATAGGATTGTCAAATAAGACTCAGACAAACTGCATTCTTTCCCAGCATCAATGCCATCCATAATTTCAAGGGGACAGACAAGTAACCAGGAGGCAAGTGAAGCAGAAATCAGTCTGAGACTATCACCACAAGTCTCTAAATCTCTTCTCATCAGGTTGGATACATTTGGCCCATTTAACATGTGTTGGCTCTAAATAATATAAGTGACTCCATTCATAGGCCAAAGAGAGATATCTGAGTTACGAAATATTTTCAATTTACCCTTAATTTATTTATAGCTTACTGTTGCAACCCCACATCCAAGATGAGAAGCAGCGGCTGCACTTTGCTGAAGCAGCCATAAAGAGATACCACACGTCCAAGGTAAGAGAAACCCAAGTAAGACGGTAGGTGTTGTGAGAGGGCATCAGAGGGCAGACGCACTGAAACCATAATCACAGAAAACCAGCCAATCTGATCACAGGACCACAGTCATGTCTAACTCAATGAAACTAAGCCATGCCATGTGGGGCCACCCAAGATGGCCGGGTCATGGTAGAGAGGTCTGACAGAATGTGGTCCACTGGAGAAGGGGATGGCAAACCACTTCAGTATTCTTGCCTTGAGAACCCCATGAACAGTATGAGAAGGCAAAATGATAGGACACTGAAAGAGGAACTCCCCAGGTCAGTAGGTGCCCAATATGCTGCTGGAGATCAGTGGAGAAATAACTCCAGAAAGAATGAAGGGATACAGCCAAAGCAAAAACAATACCCAGTCGTGGATGTGACTGGTGATAGAAGCAAGGTCCGATGCTGCAAAGAGCAATATCACATAGGAATCTGGAATGTTAGGTCCATGAATCAAGACAAATTGGAAATGATCAAACAGGAGATGGCAAGAGTGAATGTTGACATTCTAGGAATCAGTGAACTAAAATGGACAGGAATGGGTGAATTTAACTCAGATGACCATTATATCTACTACTGTGGGCAGGAATCCCTTAGAAGAAATGGAGTAGCCATCATGGTCAACAAAAGAGTCTGAAATGCAGTACTTGGATGCATTGTCAAAAATGATACAATGATCTCTGTTCATTTCCAAGGCAAACCATTCAATATCACGGTAATCCAGCCTATGTCCCAACCAGTAACGCTGAAGAAGTTGAAGATGAACGGTTCTATGAAGACATACAAGACCTTTTAGAACTAATGCCCCAAAAAGATGTCCTTTTCATCTGAGGGGACTGGAATGCAAAAGTAGGAAGTCAAGAAACACCTGGAGTAACAGGCAAATTTGACCTTGGGGTACGGAATGAAGCAGGGCAAAGGCTGATAGATTTTGCCAAGAGAACGTACTGGTCATAGCAAATACTCTCTTCCAACAACACAAGAGAAGACTCTACACAAGGACATCACCAGATGGCCACCACTGATATCAGATTGATTATACTCTTTGCAGCCAAAGATGGAGAAGCTCTATACAGTCAGCAAAAACAAGACCAGGAGCTGACTATGGCTCTGATCATGAACTCCCTATTGCCAAATTCAGACATAAATTGAAGAAAGTACGGAAAACCACTAGACCATTCAGGTATGACCTAAATCAAATCCTTTATGACTATACAGTGAAAGTGAGAAATAGATTTAAGGGACTAGATCTGGTAGACAGAGTGCCTGATGAACTATGGATTGAGGTTCGTGACATTGTACAGGAGACAGGGATCAAGACCATCCCCATGGAAAAGAAATGAAAAAAAGGCAAAATGGTTTTCTGAGGAGGTCTTACAAATAGCTGTGAAAAGAAGAGAAGTGAAAAGCAAAGGAGAAGAAGAAAGATATACCCTTTTGAATGCAGAGTTCCAAAGAATAGCAAGGAGAGATAAGAAAGCCTTCCTCAGTGATCAATGCAAAGAAATAGAGGAAAACAATAGAATGGGAAAGACTAGAGATCTCTTCAAGGAAATTAGAGATACAAAGGGAACATTTCATGCAAAGATGGGTTCGATAAATGACAGAAATGGTATGGATCTAATAGAAGCAGAAGATATTAAGAAGAGGTTGTCAGAGTACACAAAAGAACTGTACAAAAAAGATCTTCACGACCCAGACAATCACGATGGTGTGATCACTCACCTAGAGCCACACATCCTGGAATGTGAAGTCAAGTGGGTGGGCCTTAGAAAGCATCACTACAAACAAAGCTACTGGATGTGATGGAATTCCAGTTGAGCTATTTCAAATCCTGAAAAATGATGCTGTGAAGGTGACACACTCAATATGCCAGCAAATATGGGAAACTCAGCAGTGGCCACAGGACTGGAAAAGGTCAATTTTCATTCCAATCCCAAAGAAAGGCAATGCCAAAGAATGCTCAAACTACCGCACAATTGCACTCATCTCACATGCTAGTAAAGTAATGCTCAAAATTCTCCAAGCCAGGCTTCAGCAATACGTGAACCATGAACTTCCAGATGTTCAAGCTGGTTTTAGAAAAGGCAGAGGAACAAGAGATAAAATTTCTAAATCTGCTGGATCATCAAAAAAGCAAGAGAGTTCCAGAAAAACATCTATTTCTGCTTTATTGACTACACCAAAGCCTTTGACTATGTGGATCACAATAAACTGTGGAAAATTCTGAAAGAGATGGGAATACCAGGCCCCCTGACCTGCTTCTTGAGAAATCTATATGCAGGTCAGGAAGCAACAGTTAGAACTGGACATGGAACAACAGACTGGCTCCAAATAGGAAAAGGAGTTGTCAAGGCTGTATATTGTCACCCTGCTTATTAACTCATATGCAGATTACATCATGAGAAATGCTGGACTGGAAGAGGCACAGGCTGGAATCAAGATTTTGGGAAAAAATATCAATAACCTCAGATATGCAGATGACACCACCCTTATGGCAGAAAGTGAAGAGGAATTAAAGAGCCTCTTGATGAAAGTGACGGAGGAAAGTGAAAAAGTTGGCTTAAAGCTCAAGATTCAGAAAACTAAGATCATGGCATCTGGTCCCATCACTTCATGGCAAATAGATGGGGAAACAGTGGAAACAGGGTCAGACTTTATTTGGGGGGTTCCAAAATCACTGCAGATGGTGATTGCAACCATGAAATTAAAAGATGCTTACTCCTTGGAAGGAAAGTTATGACAAACTTAGACAGCATATTGAAAAGCAGTCATTACTTTGCCAACAAAGGTCCATCTAGTCAAGGCTATGGTTTTTCCAGTGGTCATGTATGGATGTGAGAGTTGGATGGTGAAGAAAGCTGAGCGCCAAAAAATTGATGCTTTTGAACTGTGGTGTTGAAGAAGATGCTTGACAGTCACTTGGACTGCAAGGAGATCCAATCAGTCCATCCTAAAGGAGATCAGTCCTGGGTGTTCATTGGGAGGACTGATGCTGAAACTGAAACTCCAGTGCTTTGTCCACCTCACGCGAAGAACTGACTCATTGGAAAAGACCCTGATGCTGGGAGGGATTGGGGGCAGGAGGAGAAGGGAGTGACAGAGTGACAGAGGATGAGATGTCTGGATGGCATCACCGACTCGATGGACGTGAATTTGAGTAAACTCTGGGAGTTGGTGATGGACAGGGAGGCCTGGTGTGCTGCGATTTATGGGGTCACAAAGAGTCAGACACGACTGAGCGACTGAGCTGAACTGAACATCTAGCTTACATGGCATTTTTCAGGCTGCTATGCCTTAAACATCCATAGTCCCAGGTGTGTTTATCCTGAGCCATGCTAAACAGCCAAACACATCCCATCGATGACTCGCCTCCACCTCGCAGACACTATACTGCGTTCACCAATACAGCAGTTACAGGGATGTGTCCCCAGGTCAACTTGCTTTCACTTCTGAAGCAGTTCCATCACCTCCTACTTCCCAGAAGATTTCCCTGAGGCAGCGGAGTGAAGGAAGCTTGGGTAGAACCCTTGAATTCTCCTCCAGGATAACCAAAAGCTAAGGGTTAGAGTGTTTAGAAGGTCAGCATCAATTTGAACAGGAACATAGGCCGAGTACAAAGTAAGGATGCTCCAAATCATGCAGGATCCAAGGGAAATTCTCCAGATGAATTTCACACAGGATGAAAGAACACATCTCCTGAGGAGAAGCAGGAGGTTGTGGTTGAGGACACTTAGGACTCTGGAATTAGAAAGATTTTTCTTCAATTAGAGCCCTATCTTTCCCAACCCAAAGAATCTACAAATAAGTTGCCTCACTTCTCTGAGGCACAGTCCCCTCACCAATGGAAGTGAACTTACGTGTTGAGGAATAAACAGTTTGTGAGGGTCAGTACATAACCTACCGTCTTGTGGTCCCTGGGGCTGCCTCCACCATGTGCAAGCTTCCAAACTGAATGGTTATACCTAAGTCATCAGAAAAGTCATCAGACACTTGAAAATAGGCAAAAGATATATCTGGATATTCTTCAGTGCTTGACTGGTGTTGCCTTTCTAATAATGGGTTGCTTTATGATTTCATAAGGGCAGAAGCTGGAGAAGGGAATGGCTACCCACTCCTGTATGCTTGCCTGGAGAATTCCACAGAGAGAGGACAGTCAATGGGGTCACAAATTCGGACACAACTGAGTAAGGGCTTCCCACTTTAGCTGGTGCTAAACAACTCATCTACCAGTGTAGAAGTCATAAGAGACACAGGTTCAATCTCTGGGTCAAAGACGATCACCTGGTGGAGGGCATGGCAACCCACTCTAGTGTTCTTGCCTGTAGAATCCCATGGACAGAGGAACCTGGCAGGCTACAACCCATGGGGTTGCAAAGAGTTGGACATGACTAAAGCAACTTAGCACACATGTAAGCAAGGGCAGAGAATAACTTGTAGGTTTTTATCCACTGCATTTGTAAATAATTTCTCTCCAATGGAACATGTATGACCCTAAGTAGTGTGACTTACAGCCACAAATTAACTTGGGTTGCTTTATCCTGTCATCAACTAAATTACCTTTATATATCTTGATTCTCAAATGCTATCTGAACTGGTATTTACCTCATCCACATTCCCCTCATTAATTCATGAGTTGAGCAAAATCTCTGACAGTTACTTATTTTACTTTAGCATGAAAGTCACATATCATCTTTTTGAACATAACAAAGTGACAAAACAGACTTGAAGGCTTTGAGCAGGATTCAAAGACGACTCTGTCCTACACATCATGTGGAAATTCAGGTTGAGAGAAAATATTTTATTCATTCAGGGTGTGAGGCGCAAGATTCTGAGCAATGAAGGATGACTCTAACCCTTGAGGTCTCCTCATCACCTCCTGCCCTCTTTCCAAGAGGGAGGTGTGGCATTCTTCTGCTTCGAGGGGTCTCTCCATGGGCAGAAGAGATTGACTCTGTTCTAAGTCTCTGAGATCAACCTTGTCTTTCACCTTTTGTTTGCCATGCTGTTCCACAGAGGCATTTAGCTTCATCCTCAGAATACTCAGATCCTATAGACTAAAACTGGGATATAGACATAGAATAAATTGATACTGTGTATAAAATAGATAACTAATGAGAACCTGCTATAATCACCCAGGGAACTCTACTCAACGCTCTGCGATGACCTGCATGGGAAGGAAATCCAAATCAGAGGGGAAATATGTAAACATAGAGCTGATTTGCTTTTCTGTATAGCAGAGACTAACACAACATCACAAAACAACTATACTCCCATAAAATTTAATTTTTTAAAAAGGATGCTCAAAGAGTCTCTTATCTTGTTCTTGGTAGTTTAAGTCACCAGATCACCAGCTAGTCAAAACAAGCTTTCCATGCCATCTAGGATAAACCACTGGAATTCGGAGCAAAGCAGAGTTCATTTTACAAACATGGCTTTTTATTCACATGTCTTTCTGATGCACCACACAAGTGGCCATTGGGAAGACAAAGTCGTCAGGTCTGAGATTTCAGCAATTGGACAAGTGCCATTTCCTCAGTGGCCTTTGGGATGAATGCCATCTAATTCCTTCTTCTGAGAGCTCTGTCCATATTTTCTTTCATTAGCTTCAGAGTTACCTTTCTGTTAGCATTTTCCCTTGCACTCTGCTCTTAGAATTCGCCTCATTTATCCCTCAAGGTTTCTGGTCCATCCCATTGGACATGACTTTCACTTGACTTATCCATAAGTTGCAAGGCTTGTAAGTGTCCAAATGGGCTGGCTTGCTATAGAAAGTCTACGGCTATGAGTAATAGGAAGATTGGATGCAGTCTAGGAAGGGGAATTCAAGGTGATGCATTGGATATGAAAACTGCTACATTTGTCACTCAGGAATGACAAAATTAAGAACAACCTTTTCTTATCACTCTTAAATCAGATATAGAGGATAGAGGCTGGATCTTGAGAAAGCTTGCTATTTCCATTATACTGTGAAATCTTAACTACTAAAACTCCAATTACACAGAAAGGGGAAAAAGCATATGTATGACTGAAACTTGTCAGAAATCCTTAAAATCAGTCTTTGAAGGCCTTTCTTCCTTTGACTGAGTGGTCCTCTAGCATCTCCACAGTCAACTTCCTGAGAAGCTTCCAGTGAAGGAGCTCTAAGGAGCTCTAAGTAAAGTTCCAAGACCACGGCTGCACCCATAACCGTTCAACAGGCTTGCAGTGGGGTGGAGGCGGGGAGGTGGGTCAGTATCTATACCAGTATCCTCTAAACTTCCAAATTCTCCAGTGGCTCTGCTTTAAGGCATCTTCCCTATGTCTGCCTGTTAAAAGTAAACTAAAAAATGTATCCGCTATGGCCAAAATAAACGATGAGGCTTATTTTGTAAAATAGGCATACTTGATTTTGAACGTCATACCTCTGTATGATATTTCCTGATTTTAAGTTAAATATGATACTAACTGCCTTGTTAGAGTTACTCAGTTAAAGCAGGATTACCTTTTGGCAGTTTCAGTCCTGAAGTAAGAATATCTGAAAGGAACTTAAGTGTTTATTCAACCCCTCTTTGAACTTGAAAGTGGCCTTCTATCAGCCAATCATTCATACCAGTCAACATGTGGATGCAGACACAGCACAAGCACCCAGCATGCTTTTAGTGCGTATGTACTGACATGACACTTATGCTATGCTGAGGATCAGTTTTAACATCCTTGCATTTATTTAAAAGAATCTGTTCCATCTATTCATGACCTTCAGAATATGTGATTACTTTCTTAAACTTTCACTGTAACTTTCTTAGCATCCTCAAAATGCACCACTGAAGTAGAAATCACATTTTCAATAACAACTGTGTCCTGGATGCGTTATATCACATAACTTTCCTTCCTGCTGCCTCTGGGACTTGATTGCTTAAATACCTTGGAAATATTATGACTCACTCTGTATTTGGTTGGTATTTATAATAACATCATCCAGAAATCAGAGCCTATATTCATTTAAAGTACAGTGATTGAATTAGTTGATTTCCAGCTGAATCATCCAGTGTGGACTAAAACATAAAAATAAACTCTGCCTCCTAAATGCTTAGTCAGTTTCTTCAGAGCTTTGAAAGGGTTAATTAAGAAAAAGGCTAAAAAATTATGTTGTCCAATAGTGTGAGTGTGAATGTTAAGGACTCAATCAGTTGATTTTGCTCAATTCCAAAAATGGATTTTTAAGCACACGGTTCTTTTGATGAAAGTGAAAGAGGAGAGTGAAAAAGTTGGCTTAAAGCTCAGCATTCAGAAAACTAAGATCATGGCATCTGGTCCCATCACCTCATGGGAAATAGATGGGGAGACAATGGAAACAGTGTCAGACTTTATTTGGGGGGGCTCTAAAATCACTGTGGATGTTGATTGCACCCATGAAATTAAAAGACACTTACTCCTTGGAAGGAAAGTTATGACAAACCTAGATAGCATATTAAAAAGCAGAGACATTACTTTGCCAACAAAGGTCTGTCTGGTCAAGGCTATGGTTTTTCCAGTGGTCGTGTATGGATGTGAGAGTTGGACTGTGAAGAAAGTTGAGAGCCGAAAAATTGATGCTTTTGAACTGTGGTGTTGGAGAAGACTCTTGAGAATCCCTTGGACTGCAAGGAGATCCAACCAGTCCATCCTAAACGACATCAGTCCTGGGTGTTCATTGGACGGACTGATGCTGAAACTGAAACTCCAATACTTTGGCCACCTCATGTGAAGAGTTGACTCATTGGAAAAGACCCTGATGCTGGGAGGGATTGGGGACATGAGGAGAAGGGGATGACAGAGGATGAAATGGCTGGATGGCATCACCGACTCGATGGACATGAGTTTGAGTAAACTCCGGGAGTTGGTGATGGACAGGGAGGCCTGGTGTGCTGCGATTTATGGGGTCGCAAAGAGTCAGACATGATTGAGTGACTGAACTGAACTGAACTGAAGCACACAGTTGAGTGAACTAAGTTTTTTACTGACACCTCCAAGCATTAACCTATGTGGCAAAGTTTACTTCTTGGGTAGGGACATACTTGTAATGTTTCAAATAAAAAAAAAAAAAGAAAGAAACAAATACTTCTTAGACATCCACAGATTCAAGAAGTATTTCTGAACTTTTGCCATGCTTTATAAATTTCACTAGGTGAGCAGACTGCATTAGTGAAAATTCCCAGCCACACTGGTGATAAAAATCACAGTTTAATGTTTAGATGGAAAATTAAGCAAGCAATGACAATGCAGTGTGATTCGTGGCATGCCAGAGAAAACCCAGGGGGGTGTGAATTTTATAAAGGAGACCACCTAATTCATTTTGGCAGTCATTGAAGATTTCCAGAAAGAGATTATTTAAACTGAGACTTAAAATTAGGTATAAACTCACCATTTCAAAGGGTATGTAGGCACTGAGGAAAATGTATGAATGCTCAGAATATGTGTATGTAATCCACGAAGTGTTTTTGAATTGGGCTGGGACCTGGGACCTGGATCTTCTGCTTCAGTGCTTGTATCTGGATAAATATCTCTTCCAGCAACAAAATACAAAGAAACTACGAGAGACTAAAAATAATGGTGTGCATGTGCAGTGGGAACAAATTATGGACAACAAAATACAAAAAGAGCAAAAAGCCCAACTGCCACTTCTGAAGAACCAGAGCAAGATCAGGGTACTGTGCATTTTCCTTGTACAGCACCACCACCTAAGGGGTAGCCACCTAAGTCATCCCTTCAGCCCAACCCCTGGACACACCCCTATCTTCACCCCATGTAAGGAACAGCTCACCATCCTCCTTTTGGGGAGCCAGTAGGGATACTTGTTACTTGTTCTTGCTCCCCCTCTGCTGCAACAGAGCCCCCAAAAAAGTCTTGCTTGAATTTCCTGTCTGTTCTTGTCTGGTCTCTGATCAATTTCTATTGATTTGGGAAGGTCAGGAACCCTGATAGGTATCACTTTAGCAACCTTCATGAAGGGTGTTGACAACTCCCCATAGGTAGAAATACTGTCCTGTGTACGTGTGTTGTAGGGAGATAAGCAAATCTGATCAGCAATGTAAAACTACAATTTTAATAATAAGAAGTCAGGGAGACACTTTCAATCCAAATGAAATAACAGAGAGAGGATTTAACGTCCCTCCTGAAGTGAAAAAATCCTGGACAAAAATTAAACTGTGGTTTCAAGACCCTAGACATGAGGCATCAAAAGGCAGTGACCCCTAAAGATGTTTAACTACTGATGTGAGGACCACAGTAGCCCAGTGATCTTGGGAGAAAAGGTAAAGGCTAGGCAGGGGCAGACCAAGTCCAGCAAACTTTCTGACTTAAAGGAAGAGTCGGGACTCAAGAGAGACCTCCTGAGAGTATATGGAAGAGAGAGCTGCACGAAGAACGAACTCCAGAAACCACACTTGTGAGTATTCCCCTCAGTGCTGATCACATGTGGTATGAGAAAAATACCCTAGTCTGGGGAAAGAAGCTGCGAGACCATGAGAGGGAACAAAGTGTGATGCCAAGCAGGTTCATGGGACGGCAGGAAGAGCACCCAGATGCATCTCATTTGGGAGTGGAGAATCCTTCTCCCTCCTCTGAGAGTGTGGTCTCACCTAGCAATTATTAAAAACTAGATCTGAAAAGATGATACTGTTTCTGAGTAACTTAATTATATCCCTGATCCAAGTTTGAAAACACATGTGGGAATACAAAAATTAGTATCATAAAACAAGGTAATATTTATCATTTCTAACATCCAATTGAATATTAGTAAGTATGAAAAATTTTTAGATGTAGTTTATAAACAAAGGTAAATTAACTAAGTTTCAATTATGTAGTAGCTGAAACAACTCACCACCAAAAATTTTGTATTACAAAGTATGTTAGAGAAAGGCCCTGGAAACAATGTGGAAGAAACATAGATAACCTTAGAGATGGTGATGCCTTTTAGATACAATTCCAGAATCAAAATCCATGAAACTATTAATAAGCTTGGCTTTATTAAAATAAAAGACTTCTACTCTGAAAGGATGTGTCAGGAGAATGAGGAGACAAACCATCAACTAGCAGAAAATATTTACAAAAGGCATCCCTAAGATGGACTTTGGGATAGAAAGACTGCTATTCAAAATGTAAAACACTCTTAAAACTCAATAATCAGGGAATGAATGACCCTACTAAAAACAGTCAAGACATGGAAGCAACCTAAATGTCCATTGACAGAGGAATGAATAAAGAAGGTGTGGTATATGTATATACAATGGAATATTGCTCAACTATAAAAAAGAATGAAATAATACCATTTGCAGCAACATGAATGGATCAAGAAATCATTATCCTAAGTGAAGTAAGTCAGAGAAAAAGGCAAATACCATGATATAAATTGTATGTGGAATAAAAAAATGATACAAATGAACTTATTTACAAAACATCCACAGACATAAAAAACAAACTCATGGTTCCTAAAGGAGAAATGTGGGGAGAAGAATGGATTAGGAGTATGGAACTAGCAGATACACACTACCATGTATAAAACAGATAACCGACAAAGACCTATGGGAGAGCACGGGGAACTAAAATTGATATTTTGCAATACTGTATAAGGAAAAAGAATCTGAAAAAAACTGAATCATGCTGCTATACAACTGAAACTAACACGACATTGTAAATCAACTATACTTCTCTTAAAAACAATTTTAAAGTAGGCCAAAAATAACTAACAGATACCTCACCACAGGAGATATTCAAAAGGCAGATAGCACATGGAAAGATCCTCCACATATGATGTCATCAAGGAAATGCAATTTAAAACAACCGTGAGTTATCACTATACACCTTTTAGAATAGTCAAAATCTGGAAAACCTGGAATACTGACAACACCAAATGCTGGAAAATAAGAGCTCTCATCCGTTGCTTAGTTCAGTTCCGTTCAGTCCATTCGCTCAGTTGTGTCCGACTTTGCAACCCCATGGACTGCAGCACACGAGGCTTCCCTATCCATCACCAATACCAGGAGATTGCTCAAACTCAAGTCCATCGCGTCGGTGATGCCATCCAACCATCTCATCCTCCATTGTCCCCTTCTCCTCCTGCCTTCAGTCTTTCCCAGCATCAGGGTCTTTTCAAATGGCTCGGTTTTTCGCATCAGGTGGTCAAATTATTGGAGCTTCAGCTTCAGTATTAGTCCTTCCAATGAATATTCAGGACTGATATCCTTTAGGATGGACTGGATGGATCTCTTTGGAGTCCAAGAGACTCTCAAGAGCCTTATCCAATACCACAGTTCAAAAGCATCAGTTCTTCAGCACTCAGCTTTCTTTATAGTCCAACTCTCACATCCATACATGACTACTGGAAAAACCATAGGTTTCACTAGATGGACCTTTGTCAGCAAGATAATGTCTCTGATTTTTAATATGCTGTCTAGGTTGGTAATAGTTTTCCTTCCAAGGAGCAAGCATCTATTATAAATTTCATGGCTGCAGTCACCATCTGCAATAATTTGGAGCCCAAGAAAATAGTTTGTCACTGTTTCCATTTTGTCCCCATCTATCTGCCATGAAGTGATGGGATTGGATGCCATGATCTTAGTTTTTTGAAGGTTGAGTTTTAAGCCAGGTTTTTTACTCTCCTCTTTAACTTTCATCAAGAGGCTCCTTAGTTCCTCTTCATGTTCTGTCATAAGGATGTTGTCTTCTGTGTATCTGAGGTTATTGATATTTTTCCCTGCAATCTTGATTCAAGCTGGTACTTCATCCAGCCAGGCATTTCACATGATGTACTTTGCATATAAGTTAAATAAGCAGGGTGATAATATACAGCCTTGACATACTCCTTTCCCACTTTGGAACTGGTCAATTGTTCCATGTCCAGTGGTTACAACTGTTGCTTCTTGACCTACATACAGATTTCTCAGGAGGCAGATAAAGTGGTCTGGTATTCCCATCTCTTAAAGAATTTTCCACAGTTTGCTGTGATCCACACGAAGACTTTGGCATAGTCAATAAAGCAGTAGATATTTTTCTGGAACTCTTGCTTTTTCAATGATCCAGTGGATGTTGGTAATTTGGTCTCTGGTTCTTCTGCTTTTTCTAAATCCAGTTTGAACATCTGGAAGTTTTTGATTTGTGTACTGTTGAAGCCTGGCTTGGAGAATTTTTAATTTTACTTTGTTAGCGTGTGAGATGAGTGCAATTGTGTGGTATTTGAGCATTCTTTGGCATTGCCTTTCTTTGGGATTGGAATGAAAACTAACCTTTTCCAGTCCTGTGGCCACTGCTGAGTTTTCCAAATTTGCTGGCATATTGAGTGCAGCACTTTCACAACATCTTCTTTAGGATTTGAAATAGCTCAACTGGAATTCCATCACCTCTACTAGCTTTGTTTGTAGTGATGCTTCCTAAGGCCCACTTGACCTCACGTTCCAGGATTTCTGGTTCTAGGTGAGTGATCACACCATCATGGTTATCCAGGTCTTTAAGATCATTTTTTGCATAGTTCTTCTGTATATTCTTGCCACCTCTTCTTAATATCTTCTGCTTCTGTTAGGTCCCTCCCATTTCTGTCCTTCACTGTGCTCATCTTTGCATGAAATATTCCCTAGGTATCTCTAATTTTCTTGAAGAAATCTCTAGTCTTTCCCTTTCTATTTTTTCCCTCTATCTTTGCATTGATCACTGAGGAAGGCTTTCTTGTCTCTCCTTGCTATTCTTTGGAACTCTGCATTCAAATGGGTATATCTTTCTTTTCTCCTTTGCCTTTCACTTCTCTCTTCTCAGCTATTTGTAAGACCTCCCCAAACAACCCTTTTGCCTTTTTGCATTTCTTTTTCTTGGGGATGGTCTTCATCACTGCCTCCTGTACAATATCATGAATCTCCATCCATAGTTCTTCAGGCATTCTGTCTACCAGACCTAATCCCTTGAATCTCTTCCTCACTTCCACTATATAATCATAAGGGATTTGATTTAGGTCATACCTGAATGGTCTAGGGGCTTTCCTGTTTTCTTCAATTTAAGTTTGAATTTTGCAATAAAGGGTTCATGATCTGAGCCACAGTCAGCCCCTGGTCTTGTTTTTGCTGACTGTATAGAACTGTTCCATCTTTGGCTGCAAATAATATAATGAATCTGATTTCAATATTGCCCATCTAGTGATGTCCATGTGTAGAGTCATCTCTCGTGTTGTTGGAAGAGGCTGTTTGCTATGACCAGTGTATTCTCTTGGCAAAACACTGTTAGCCTTTGCCCTGCTCCATTTTGTACTCCAAGGCTTAATTTACCTGTTACTCCAGGTATCTCTTGACTCCCTATTTTTCATTCCAGTCCCCTATGATGTTAAGGATTTTTTTTTTTTTTTTTTTTTTTTTTTTTTTGGTGTTGGTTCTAGAAGGTCTTGTAGGTCTTTGTAGAACTGTTCAACTACAGCTTCTTCAGCACTGCTGGTTGGGGCATAAACTTGGATTACTGTGATAATGAATGGTTTGCCTTGGAATTTTGAACAGAGATCATCTTGTCGTTTTTGAGATTGAACCCAAGTACTGCATTTCACATTCTTTTGTTGACTATGAGGGCTACTCCATTTCTTTTAGGGGATTCTTGCCCACAGTAGTAGATATAATGGTCATGTGAGTTGAATTCAGCCATTCCAGTCCATTTTAGTTTGCGGATTCCTAAAGTGTCAATGTTCACTCTGGCCATCTCCTGTTTGACCACTTGCAATTTACCTTGATCCATGAACCTAACGTTCCTGGTTCCTGTGCAACATTATTCACCACAGCATTGGATGTTACTTCCATCACCAGTCACATGCACAACTGGATGTTGTTTTTGCTTTGGCTCTGCCTCTTCATTCTTTCTGGAGTTATTTCTCTACTCTTCTCCAGTCGCATACTGGGCACCTATTGACCTGGGGAGTTCATCTTTCAGTGTCCTATCTTTTTGCCTTTTCATACTGTTCATGGGGTTCTCAAGGCAAGAATACTGAAGTGGTTTGCCATCCCCTTCTCCAGTGGACCATATTTTGTCAGACCTCTCCACCATGACCCATCCATCTTGGGTGGCCCTACACAGCATGGCTCATAGTTTCATTGAGTTAGACCAGGTTGTGGTCCATGTGATTAGTTTGGTTAGTTTTCTGTGACTGTGATTTTCATTCTCCTTGCCCTCTGATGGATAAGGATAAAAGCACATGGAATCTTCCTGATGGAGAGACTGACTGGGGGAAACTAGATCTTGTTTTAATGGGCAGGGCCATGCTCAGAAAATCTTTAATCCACATTTCTTTTGATGGGCGAGGCTGTGTTCCCTCTCTGTTTTTGGGCCTGAGGTCAAACTATGGTAAGCTTAATGAAGGTAAGGGCGACCTCCTTCAAAAGGACTTGTGCACTCACTGTTGTATTCAGTGCCACTGGCCCTGCAGCAGGCCACTGTCAACCCACGCCTCCACTGAAGACTCCTGGACACTCACAGGCAAGTCTTGCTCAGTCTCTTATGGGGACACTGCTCCTTTCTCCTCGGTCCTGCTGCACATAAGGTTTTGTTTGTGCCCTCCAAGTGTCTGTTTCCCCAGTCCTATGGAAGTTCTGTAGTCAAACCCTCAGTTCAGTTCCTACTGGCCTCCAAAGTCAAATTCCCTTGGGGTTCTCAGTCCCTTTGCTGGATCCCCAGATTTGGAAAACTGTTGTGGGTCCTAGAACTTTCTTAACAGTGTGGGAATTTCTTTGGTGTAATTGTTTTGTGGGTCGTCTCCTAGGCAGCTCTGTGGTGGGGCTAATGGATACCTCCCCCAAGACGGCTTATGCCACATGCTGCATGACCCAGGTCTGCTGCAGCCAGAGCCCCTGTCTCCACGGCAGGTCACTGCTGACCCATGCCTCTGCAGGAAAGAGTCAGGCAGGTCGGACTCAGTCTCTGTGGGGTCTCTGGTTCATGGTGTGCACAAGGTTTTGTTTGAGCCCTCTGAGCATCTCTGGAAGGTAGATTGGGTTTGATTCTAAATGTGATTTCGCGCCTCCAACTGTATTGTTGGGACTTCGCCTTTGCCCTTGAACATGGGGCATCTTTTTTTTGGTGGAATCCAACATTCTCCTGTCAATGATTGTTCAGCAGTGAGTTGCAATTTTGGAGTTCTTGCAGGAGAAGATAAGTACACACCCTTCTACTCTGCCATCTTTAAAATTGCTCAGAAGAGTACAAAATGGTACAGTTATTTTGAAGGACAGTTGGTTATTTCTTACAAAACTATCATATGCTTGCCATACAATCCAGCAATTACACCCATTGATATTTACTCAAAGGAGTTGAAAACTTATGTCCACACAAAAATGTGCATATGGATGTTCATATTAGTCACAATTGTTCAAACTTGGAAACAACCAACATTTTCTCTGGTGTGTGAATGGATAAATAAGTTGCAGCCCATCCAGAGAGTGGAATATTATTAACCACTCAAAAGAAATGGTCTATCAAGCCATGGAAAAACATGGAAGGAACTTAAATCCATATCACTAAGTGAAAGAAACCAATCTTAAAAGGCTGCATACTGTACAGTTACACCTACCTAACATTCTGGAAAAGGTGAAGCAGTGGAGACAAGTGAAAAAAGATTAGTAGTTGTCAGCAGTGGAGAGGAGGAGAGATGAATTGGCAGAGCCCAGAGGATCTTTGGAACAATGGAAATACTCTGTATTATCTTTTACTGATGGATATAGGTCATTATACATCCAAACCTGTAGAATACACACCCCCCAACACTGAACCCTAAAGTAAACTATGTACTTTGTGTGATTAAGATGTGTTAATGTAGACTCATCCTTAGTAAAAAAAAAAAAAAAAAAAAATCCATGATGATGGTGATTAATTCGTAATGTTGATAATAAAGGATTCTATTCTTGGGGGGATCCAGGGGTATGTAGGAAGTGTCTGTATCTCCCTATTAGTTCATTGTAAACCTGAAGCTTCTCTAAAAATGTCCAGGGATAAGTGAAATCATTTTTTAAAAAAGGGAAATTTAGGCACAAGGATCCAGTAGATGGAGGTGGAGATGGGTGAGATGTAACTATCAATATAAGCCAAACCTGTATTTCCAAAGCCAAAGAACCTCAAAGAGAAATCACACAAAGGAACCCACCAATCAACCTGTTGGAAATTAAAGATAAAAGAAGATTTTGACAGCAGCCAGATTAAAATAAATTACATTTCCTATAGAGAACAACTGTTCAAATGATTGCATATTTCCATCAGAAAACATGGCAACCAGAGGGAGAAAGGATATTCTATAGTTGCTGAAAGGAAAGAAATGACAACCCAGATTTACACAAATAATTCAGCAGGGAGCAGAGAGAAAAAGACTGGGACAAAAAACCAGAAGAAACCAACACAAAATTATTACGGACAAAGAAGGCTGTTGTAGTAATTAAATAGTCCGCCCCAAAACAGACCAACTGTAAATGCATCTATGCCTATCATCAGTGCTTCAAGATATCTGAAGGAAAAATTAGAATCAAAGGAGAAATAGACAACCCAGGATTTTACTTACAGACCTAAATAGTGCTGTCTTGTTCTGTCAAGCTATTTGTGTCTTTGGACCTAACATGAATCTCTTTTAGATAACATATATTTGTGTTATGGTTTTGTTTTTTTTTTTAACAACTTCTGCCACATTCTGCATTTTTAATTGAAATACCTAATCCTTTTTTTTTTTTTCATTTAATGTAATTACTGAAAAGGAAGTGCTTACTTCTGTCAATTAGCTGCTTGCTTTCTCTGACTTACATCCTTAATTCCTCCACTACATTATGTGTGCTTTAATTGATTTGTGTGTGTGTTGTGTCTTAATAGATATTTTCTAGTGTTCCATTTGATGCTGTCCTTATTTCTCATACTATTTTTTCTCCTAGTGGTTAGCATGATGCACTGCTTCAATACAATTCCAGTTCTAACCCCCCGTAATTAGTGTCAGACCCTACAGTGTAAAGGACCTAATCAGTAAGACTGCCTTCAATTCAGATGCTACAAGTTCCGCGATCTCCAGCCCACTCATACTGCTGACCAGCGGCTCTAGACCCAAGGGTTTCCCACAGCTCCCTCTCAAGACTGACCTCACTTCAGATTGTGGCCAGAAATTTAGGGATCGTGAAGCCACTCACACTTCTGACCAACGAAACCAATTCCACGGAGTTTCCACAACCCCCTCAGGTTTGACAATTAGCTGGAACAATTCACAGAATCCAGGAAAATACCGTATGTATGACTGCAGCTTTGCTATAAAGGATCCAAGTCAGGGCTTCCCAGGCGGCACTGGTGCTAAAGAACTTGCCGGCAAATGCAGGCGACATCAGAGAGATGGGTTCCATCCCTGGGTCAGCATGGCAACCCCCTCCAGTATTCTTGCCTGGAAAATCCCATGGCCAGAGGGCTGGAGGGCTACAGTCCATGGGGTCGCCAAGAATCAGATACAACTAAAACGGCTTAGCTCACACACACACACAGGACCAGTCAAATGGGAGACACGCAGTGTGTGTTCCGGGAGGAATCTGAACCCGGAACCTCTGCGCCTTCTCCCTGTGAGGTCGGGGTGCTTCCCCCCACCCCCACCCCGCTGTGGCCACGTGATCACCACTCAGGAAGCCCCCCTGGGCTCAGGGTCCAGAGCTTGTTCAGGAAGTCCTCTCCA
Organism: Muntiacus reevesi; assembly: GCF_963930625.1. Classification (NCBI taxonomy): domain Eukaryota; kingdom Metazoa; phylum Chordata; class Mammalia; order Artiodactyla; family Cervidae; genus Muntiacus; species Muntiacus reevesi. The sequence continues at coordinate 6,280,942 of NC_089254.1, read as the reverse complement.
TATGAATGAGCTCCATTTCAAGAGCCCGTTAGAAAGTCCTAAGTCCAAGGAAGTTAGCTTAGATACTCAACTAACGCAATCGGCTATACCGTACCGTACTGGAATGGGGTTATAATACTTTTCACGTAAATAATACATGACAGACAAACACAAAAATAAAGAAAACATTTTTAATCATATAGTAATTATTTTTAAAAGTACAGCGGTGTACGACGACAGCTGACATACAGGGGCTGGCATTGAGCGAATTTCAGGCCAGAAGAGTTAGGGGCTGGAGGACAGAGGGCGTGGGAGGTGGCAGAACTGAAGAATGGTTAGTAAGAGGAGGCAGGGGCAAGCTGCAATTACACTCACCCCCTGACATGGACGGCATAGGCTCTGGTTACTTGCTGGAACCAAATGTGTGTTCACATCTTTGAAAGTTCACAACTTGAAGGCGTGTATGCAGGGGACTTACCTTACTGAGCTTTCATCACGCAGTCGTGATGGACTCCGTTATTAACTACAGGATTTAACTTGGGCAACAGCCTTCCAAATCTGGGAAATTTTGACTTTTTTTTTTTTTTTTTAAATAGTTTTTCAGCCTTTTGCACTCTTCTCTTTTTGAGATTACAATTATATGTGCATTGGTGTATTTAATGTCATCCCATAGGGATGGGCCCTATTTGCTTTTGCTTTACTTCTTCTTTCTGCTTCTCAGGCCTACTAATCTCTATTGACCTTTCTTAAAATTCATTGATTCTTCCTTCTGCTTGCTTAAATCTATTATGAATCCTTCTAGTGAATTTTTCATTTAAGTTATACTACTTTCCAACTCCAAAACTGTTATTTGGTTTCTTTTATGTAATTTCTATCTCTTTATTGATATTGTTCTTTTGGGAAAACATCATTTTCCTAACTTTTCAAAACTCTTTATCCATAACTGTTTTAGTTTTTTGTGAATATTTAAGACAGTTCACAAAGTTCATGTCTAATAAATCCATATCTGGGCTTCATCAAGGACAGTTTCTATTAATTTTTTTTCTGTGCATGGGCCATGTTTTTCTTGTTTCTTTGCTTCAAAAATTTTGTTAAAAATTAGAAACAGACTCACAAACATGGAAAACAGATTTGTGATTGCCAAGAAGAGGGGTGCGAGAGGAAGGGACTGGGCGTTTGGGGTTAGCAGATGCTAACTATTATATACAGAAAGATTAAACAGTTAGTCCTACTGTGTGGCACAGAGAACTATATTAAATATTCTGAGATAAACCATAGTGGAAAAGAGTATGAAATAGTATATATATTTATATAGACCTGAATCACTTTGCTATACAGCCAAAATTAACACAATATTGCAAATCAACTATACTTCAATAAAATTTGTTAAAAAGAAAAATCACTATATGAGAAAAAAATTGCTGAAAACTAGACATTTTGGATATTGTTAATGTACCAGTTCTAGAAATAAAATTCTGCCTGCTCACCAGAGGATGTTATTGGTTACAAGACTTAGTATCTGTTTGTTTAATAACTTTTATGACCTAGCTTTGTAAAACCTGTATTCTTTGTCACATGTGGCCACTGAGGTCTCTATTAGCTTACAGGTCAGCTGGGTGTTTGACAGAATTTCCTTAAACACATGAAAAAATCTAACAGAAAAAAAATCCCAGGCTTCACAGGGATGGCTTTGGGATCCCCAGATCAGGAAGATACCCTGGGGAAGGAAAGAGCAACTCACCCCAGTACTTTCACCTGGGAAATTCCATGGACAGAGGAGGCTGGTAAGCTACAGTCCATGGAATCGCAGAATCACACACGACTGAGCAACTTTACATCTCTGTGCGTCTGGCCGCCTTCAACACTCAAGTCAGCAATTTGCGTCCCTGCCTTAGCCCTCACGCTTGCACACGAAGAGCCATGGCTCAGCACACGGGGCCTTCTCAGATCCCCCCAGGTGCACGCGCAGCCTGAGACTTGACCATCCTCCGATTTCCAAAGCAAAGGTGGGAGCTTTTCAAAGCTTTTATTTCCCAGAGCTTCTCGTCCCCCAGCATTTTCTCCAAAATTTTACAGGTAGACTCCTTTTCCCTATAAATTAGTTACTGCTATCCCCAAGTGGCAGCAGCTAATACATTTTCCTTTAAATGTTTCAAACAAATATCCCTGGATAGATGAATCAGTCTGGGAAAGTCCTGAGTTATACAAAATAAAGGCAGGTCTCTTGAAACAAACAGTTCTACAAGGACGCCTGAGGTCAAGATAAACAACAACAGTATTTTGAGAAGAAGGTCTGCTCTGCTCTATTAAGTGACATTTCCATGCACTAAAACATGGGTGGCTGTTTTCAAAGCCACACTGAGCCTTGGAGAGACGGCCTGCCCCACCTCAGCTGAAACACTACAAGCTCCCTGCTTTAGACACGGCTTTTTGCTGTTCTTGTTCTTCCTTCTTTGTGTTCTCCTGATTTCTATAACACTTTGATTGAATTCTAAAGATCTGAGGGTTTATACTAATAGATTTTGCCAGTTTATTCATTGTTTTGTAGAGGGATGAACTTGCAGCCCCTTACTCTGCCATTTTCATTGATGATTACGTAGAGGATCTTGTAGAACCAGAAAATAAGAAAATACTAAAAAAAAAAAAAAGTAACAAAAACCTATTACATATTTGAGCACCCATAGAATGGGACAACATAGAGTGAACCCTAATGTAAATGATAGATTTATTTAATATATCAATTTTGGTTCATGGCTTCTGATAAATATACCAAAATATCTCATGATGTTAACCATGGGGGATCCAAGTGCAAGATATTCAGAAACTCTGTGCTATCTTTACAACAGCTGTAAATATAAATTGTCAAATAAAATGTTTCTTTTAAAAATAAAATAACCCAAATAGAATTGATCTGGTGTTATCATCTGATTAATAGGATTCCCAAAAGGAGAGAACATGGCAAATGGGGTAGAATAAATTATTAAAGGTGTTATAGAAGATAGTTTTTCAGAGCTGAAACATAGAAATTTTTGATGGAAATTTCCTAATGAGTACAGCAATTATGTACTTATAACTATGAAATTATAAACCATAAAAGATGAAGAGAAAATCCTGCAAATTTCCTGGAAACAAAATGGGTCACCCCAAAGGACTAAGTGGCTGCCTAACTTCAGTTATTTTACCAGTAGCTCTACGTGTTAGAACACACAAGAGGAGTTTGTAAATCCTCAGGAAACATAATTTATAAAATAGGATTCTTCACCCGAACAACCCACATTCTGAAGCCAAGATAAAGATATATTTACATATGCCAGAACAGATAAATTCTATTTATCACACCTTTACTCTGGTAGATACTTGAAGCTATGATGCAGAAAATAAAGCGAGAAAAAATTACTCATAGGTTAAGGAAATTCCAGGCAGTAGAACCATGAGGGCAAAGCTAAAATAAACAATTATAAACTGGAGAAGAAAACTGTCCAAAGTTAAACAAGGCAAAGTTATAGGGTTTGGGGGAAAAGAATCAAAATATACATTGGGAATATAGAATAACTTAAGAATCTAATAAAGGCATTTGATGAGGTATAAAAATGAGAAGGAACTAATGTCACTTTGTATCAGACATTTCTCTATTGGATTCATGTTATTGACACAGACAGCATACAATTTAAACCTAATATATTAGCAGATTTTTATTCACTTTGAAAATGTAAAATAATGATTGAAACTTTTCCTAAGAGATTAGGAGGAATAAGGCAAAAATATTGACATCACTATTCTATTTAATATGTGTTGAAAGCCCTTGCCCAATGTCAAGAAAATTAATATGAATATTGAAAAGGGTAAACTGTCATTACATGCATAGACCTTTTAGAATTATACATTTAAATAGCATGAAAAGCTCAAATAAACATCAATAAATCTAACCAAATCTTGCTGTTGTTTGCACATTGCCCTATAAAAGGAGTTGAGCAAAATTTAAGATGATCTAAGAAATGGAGGAGTATACTCTGTTCACAGATTAGAAGGATCGGTGTTGTAAAGGTGACAGTACTTTATAAATTAAACTAACATTCAGTATAATCTCAAGAAAATTCCCACTAGGATGTGTATGAAGCAGGGGGTGGTAAATCAGGAGGAGAGTTTTAATTTCTAAGGCAATTGTAAGGCAGATATAGAAAACAAAACAAGATAATAGAGAAATTGAGGAAATATTTTTTTGTCAATGTTGTCCAGTCAATTGGACATAGAAACTAGTGAAAATTGATATATAGTTCACAAGATAAGAAGATAGATATGAATGGATTTTAAATCTAAATGTGAATTCCAAAACACTAAAAATTCTTTGAAATGCTTTTTAAAATCTCTGAAATCTTGGCATAGGGAAATATTCCCTGGGTGCCAAGAGAGGAAATGCTCAGTTCCATACATTTCAGTTTCTCAGTTGTGTCCAACTCTTTGTGACCCCACGGACTGCAGCACGCCAGGCCTCCCTGTCCATCACCAACACAAACTCATGTCCATTGAGTCGGTGATGCCATCCAACCATCTCATTCTCTGTCGTCCCCTTTTCCCACCTTCAATCTTTCCCAGCATCAGGGTCTTTTCAAATGAGTGAGTTCTTTGCATCAGGTGGCCAAAGTATTAGAGTTTCAGCTTTAGCATCAGTCCTTCCAATGAATATTCAGGACTGACTTCCTTTAGGATGTACTGGTTGGATCTCCTTGCAGTCCAAGGGACTCTCAAGAGTCTTCTCCAACATCACAGTTCAAAAACATCAATTCTTCCACGCTCAGCTTTCTTTATAGTCCAACTCTCACATCCATACATAACTACTGAAAAAACCATAGCCTTGACTAGATGGATCTTTGTTGGCAAAGTAATGTCTCTGCTTTTTAATATGTTGTCTAGGTTGATGATAACTTTTCTCCCGAGGAATAAGTGTCTTTTAATTTCATGGCTGCAGTCACCATTTGCAGTGATTTTGGAGCTCCCCCAAAATAAAGTCTGTCATTGTTTCCATTGTTTCCCCATCTATTTGCCATGAAGTGATGGGACCAGATGCCATGATCCTAGTTTTCTGAATGTTGAGTTTTAAGCCAACTTTTTCACTCTCCTCTTTCACTTTAATCAAGAGGCTCTTTAGTTCTTCTTCACTTTCTGCCATAAGGGTGGTGTCATCTGCATATCTGAGGTTATTGGTATTTCTCCCAGAAATCTTGATTCCAGCTTGTGCTTCATCCAGTCCAGCATTTCTCACAATGTATGCTGCATATAAGTTAAATAAGCAGGGTGACAATAGATAGCCTTGATGTACTCCTTGCCCTATTTGGAGCCAGTCTGTTGTTCCATGTCCAGTTCTAACTGTTGCTTCCTGACCTGCATACAGATTTCTCAAGAGGCAGGTCAGGTGGTCTGGTATTCCTATCTCTTTAAGAATTTTCCACTGTTTATTGTGATCCACACGGTCAAAGGCTTTGGCTTAGTCAATAAAGCAGAAATAGATGCTTTTCTGGAACTCTCTTGCTTTTTTGATGATCCAACAGATGTTGGAAATTTGATCTCTGGTTCCTCTGCCTTTTCTGAAACCAGTTTGAACATCTGGAAGTTCACGGTTCTTGTATTGTTGAAGCTTGGCTTGGAGAATTTTGAGCATTACTTTACTAGAGTGTGAGATGAGTGCAATTGTGTGGTCATTTGAACATTCTTTAGTGTTGCCTTTCTTTGAGGAAATCATGAGGAAAAATATAAACTGACTTCACTAAAATTAAGAAAGTTAGCTATTCAAAATCCATCATTAAGAGAGAGAAATGATAGGCCAAAGACTGGGAGAATATATTTACCAGTCACACAACCATCAACGGCTATGTCCAGAACATATGGATCACTTCTATAAAACTAGTCATCAAAGACCAGTAACCCAAGAGAAAAATAAATGAGAAATATTGAACTTTTGCACCGAAAAAGAAGGTACATGGATGACAAATGAACATGTGAAGGGTGCTCAAACTCATGACCGATAAGAAAAATGAACACTAAACCACAAGAAGAATTCTATGCTAACTTGATGCTGTGACCAGTAGTCCTGTTGAGCATGATACATGGGCATGAGAAGACTTTCAAACATCTGTTTGAAATACTGGAGTACTTTCAAACCACCCAGGACCTAAGGAGCAAAGATGTGGACAGAAAGGAACCATTTTGTCTACTGTTTGTTCCTTTGATCATGTGCAATTCTTGGTGTAAGGAGAGTGTCCAGAAGTGGCAGGTAAGTCGCAGTATCTCTGGAAGCTTTGGGGAATCTCATAAAAGCAGAAGAGAAAGGCAGATCGTTGGCGAGGGGCTGGGATCCCAGGCAGAAGGAGGAAAAGAAGTGACAGCAACACTCACCCCCAGTTTTCTCCTTGAAGTGTTTGCACTTGCATCTTCCCAGGTCATGAAGCAAATAATGCCCAGACAAGGAGTAACCAGCAGAGCAGAGAGCTTTGCATCTTCACAATTCTGGTGAGCAGAGATTAGAACTCAGGAGCCATACAGGGGAGGGAATAGAGAAAACACAGAAACACTGAATCAAGACTCGCAGAGCGCCAGATCTCAGGATGGGAGTGAGTCAGAGAATTCCGTGGGCTGTACAGTCCATGCAGTCACAGAGTCAGACACGACTGAGTGCCTTTCACTTTTACTATCAGAACCCAGAGCAGACCAAAGTAGAAAAAGATGGCAGTCTTTCAGGTGGGCCCCTGATGGGAATGAATGGAGAAGCTGTGTCTTTCTGCCAACTGCAAAGGAATTTTGTACCCCTGGGTGATATTCTCTTAAAATTATTTAAAAAATGAATGCTATCTAGACTTTCTGCAACAATGGCTTATATGACCATAAAAATAGTGAGATGGTAGACTTAAATTTCAATGATTATAGTAATTACAGTAAACTCAAACATAAAAAATCAAAAACTCCAGTTAAAAGACAATAACCTACTTTAAAAAATAAAACCTGACAATATGATATTCAAAAAAGATACATTTAAATAAAGTTTAAAAAAGGTTATTTTGCACTAACATTAGTCAAAGGGTAAAAGTTTAAGTCAATCAGTCTTGTCGGATTCTTTGTGACCCCATGGGCTGTAGCCCTCCAGACTCCTCTGTCCATGGAATTCTCCACGCAAGAATACTGGAGTGGGTAACCATTCCCTTCTCCAGGGGAACTTCCTGACCCAGTAATGGAACTGGGGTCTCCTGCATTGCAGGAGGATTCTTTTACCAGCTGAACTACCAAAAAAGTTGATATAATTAGATCAATATAAATAATTTTAAGACATAATACTAAGCCTATCAATTAAACAGGAAAATATGGCAATCTTAAAATCCCTACCACTATTAACATGGCTTGAAAATATGTAAAGCAGAAGTTGAGCAATGAGAAAATCCATAATCATCACCCAAAAATGTAACACACTTATCTCAGAAATACAACAAGCTAAGAAAATAATCGATTCTTGAAACAATAAAGAATAGATTTAGCAAACTTTATTGACTCAATATATGTAGAACACTTCAACCAATAACTGCAGAAAGCACATTCTTTTCAAGTAAAAATAAAATATTTACTAATTAGTCATTTTTTTTGCCTTATAGCAAGTTACAACAGGTTTCAAATGATTGAAATAAAGGGAGATTTTTTTTTTTCTGGCTACAGTGGAAGTAAAGCAGGTAGAAATCCATAACCAAAGGAAAACTAGGATAGTTCTAAAAGTGTGAAAATTAAACAGTAATTTTCTAAAAAGCTGATAGATCAAATAAGCTAATTTATAAAGAGCAAATTAAATTCAATTAAAGTAGAAGAAAGGAAACACGAAAGTAAGAGTAAAAATTAGTAGAAAATGAGAACGTTGAAAAATCAACAAAGCTATGAGTTAGTTCTTTGGAAAATGCTTAATGGTATAAATTAACTTATTAACTAGGTTTGTCATAGATTTTCTTCCAAGGAGCAAGCATCTTTTAATTTCAGGGCTACAATCACTGTGCACAGTGATATTGGAACCCAAGAAAATCTGTCACTGTTTCTGCTTTTTCCCCTATTTGCCATGAAGTGATGGAAGAAGATGCCATGATCTTAGTTTTTTGAATGTTGAGTTTTAAGCCAACTTTTTCACTCTCCTCTTTTACCTCATCAAGTGGCTCTTTAGTTCCTCTTCACTTTCTACCATTAGGGTGGAATCATCTGCATATCTTAGGTTATTATTTCTCCTGACAATCTTGATTCTAGCTTGTGATTCATCCAGTTCAGCATTTCGCTTGATGTACTACTCCACATAGAAGTTAAATAAATAGGATTACAATATACAGCCTTGTTCTCCTTTCCAATTTTTTCCGTTTCTCCTTTCACCATTGTTCCATGCCAGGTTCTAACTGTTGCTTCTTAACTTGCATATAGGTTTTTCAGGAGACAGGTAAGGTGGTCTGGTATTCTCATCTCTATATTATGTGCATAAATGTATGTATATATATATATATATATATATATATATATATAATGATATATCCATTATATCAGCTTTGTAAAGCATTAGATCTGAAATTAGAAAAAGAAAATCATTTACAAATTCATCAATCAACATCAAGTACCTAAGAATAATTCTGAATAAAAATTTGCAAGTCCTCTACATAGAAGACACGAATAAATAAATGAATGGAGGAATATATATGGATATATATGCATGTTATTGGGCTTCCCTGGTAGCTCAGCTGGTAAAGATCACCTGCAATGCAGGAAACCTTGGCTTGATTCCTGGGTCAGGAAGATCCTCTGGAGAAGGGATAGGCTATCCACTCCTGTATTCTTAGGCTTCCCTGTGGCTCAGATGGTAAAAAGTCTTCCTGCAATGCGGGAGAACTGGGTTTGATCCCTGGGTTGGGAAAATCCCCTGGAGGAGGGCATGGCAACCCATTCCAGTATTATTGCCTGAAGAATCCTACAGGACAGAGGAGCCTGGCGGGGTACAGTCCATGCGATAGCAAAGAATTGGACACTATTGAGTGACCGAGCAGAGCACAGCGGCATGCAGGTTATTGTGGTTTACCAGGTGGCTCAGTGGTAATTTGCCTGCCAATGGAGGAGACACAGGAGATATGGGTTCAATCCCTGAGTTGGGAAGATCCCCTGGAAGAGGTCACGGCAGCCCACTGCAGTATTCTTGCCTGGAAAACCCCATGGGCAGAGAAGCCTGGTGGGCTACAGTCCATGGGGTCACAAAGAGCTGGACACGACTTAGTGACTGAACATGAGGAGAATGATATATAGAGACAGAGACAGAGTGATGTCTATTGTAAGGAGCTGGCCCACGTGGTCCAAGGTCTGTAGTGGGCCAACTGGAGATTCAGGATAAATAGCAGTATAAGTTCCAGTCCAGATGCCAGAAGGTTGGAGACCCAAGGAAGAGCCAATATCTCAATTTGAATCCAAAAGTAGGAAAAAGAAAAAACAACAACAACAACTCATGTTTCAGCTTGAAGGCAGTCAGGCTGAAGAAGTTCCCTCTTACTTGTAGGATGGTCAGCCTTTTTGTTTTATTCATTCCTTCAACTGATTGGACAAGGCCCATCTGCATTAGGAAGTGCAGTCTGCTTTACTCAGATTACTGATTCAAATATTAATATCATCAGAACCACCACCCCAGACACACAGAGTATTTGACCAAATGCCTTGTGACTCAGGCAAATTGACCCATCAAGCTAATCATCACAGGAATACTCTTTGTCAACTTGGTATCCATGCACATCTCCTTAAATGAAACTTAATGTTTGAGTAGAGACAGTAACAAGATTAAAGTTCTTCCAAACTTGATATAACAATCCTGTATACACTCAAAAACTCTAATCCCTTCCTCAAAGGAGGTAACATCTTTGAGTGATGTTTTCTCTTTGATACCCCTAACTGACATATAATGATGTACAATTAGTGATATTTAAACACTATGATATAAAGTTCAGCCATCTTATGTCATAAAAGGATAACATTATATATGTTATATGATAATTGGCCAGAATAGCACACTCAAAAGAGGAACAGATTGCTTTCGGCATCCAAAGAGGCCCACTGGGTATTTTGCCTCTGTTTTGGTTGTAGGAGAGGCTGGAGACAGCCCCTTATCTTCTGCACTAAAAAGGGTATCCCTATACCACTGCATGCCTTGAGCTATCATCAGATGTACTTCCTACCCTTCTGGCCCATTTCTTGCTACTCTGGCCAGCTAAATCCGATCAGCATAATGTCAACCACATAATGGATGAGTAAGGTATCTTGTAAAAGGAACATTTGATCATGATTCCAGCAAATTACATGATGACATAGGCCTGCAGAGTGGGTACTCCCCTGAAGTAGGACAGTGGGGTGTATTGCTGGCCTTGCCAGCAGAAAGCAAACTGCTTCAGATATTTCCTATTGACAGGTATGGAGAAAAAAGCATTTGCAGGTCAATAGCTGAACCCCAGGTACCAGGGGGTGTGTTAATTTGTTCAAGAACAACTGTTACATCAGCTGTAATGGAAGTCACCACCTGATTAACCTAACAACAATCAACGTTCACTCTCAAGACCCATCTGTCTTCTGCAAGGGTGAAATAGGTGAGTCAAAAGGGGATGTGGTGGGAATCGCCACCCCTCCATCTTTCAGTTTCCTGATGGGGGCACTGATCTCTGCAACCCCTCCAGAAATGTGACATTGCTTTTGGTTCAGTATTTTCTTCGGTAGAGCCCATTCTCAGGGTTCCCACTCAGCATGTTGTACCATAATATCTGTCACTTGAAAGGTCAAGGAACAAATGTGAAGATGTTGCCAACTGTTAAGCATTTCTATGCCAATAATGCATCCTGAAACTGAGAAAACAACCACACGGTGGGTTGTAGGGCTCCCTGGGCTCCCTGGGGTTTAAGCCTGACACCAATAAGTCCCTCCTCCAACTGGCGGGCCACAGGGACATTTTGGCTCTTGGAATTTGGATCAGTCTAGCCAGAGTTCAGGAGCCCCTGAAAGCTCTGATTATTCCCTTCTTACCAATGTACAGTTACCACATAAATGGCTGAAAGTCCCTTTGGGGAAGGCTGAACAGAAGTTTAACAATATACATTTTTGGCAGTGAATGAGAGTCCTTCCTGGGGGAGACCTGACCTCCCTTCATTCAAAGAGTTCTGGGTCTGCAGAATTTTAACCCTCTGTGTTTAGGATTCAAGTTATACTTCTGATCCCTTGGCCTACAACTTTTCTGCTTATACAACTCAAATAAAAATTCAGTAGGCTTTCTATTTCACTTCTAGGAACAGTATCACAATCAGTAGAGCAGCGCCCTCGGGCCGTGGGAGTCATACTGTTTGATCAATCACTGTGATTGCTGTTTTGACTTCAGGGTCCACACAGAGACCATGCCTGCCTTTGGTGGTCGAGTATGTCCACCACCTCATGGCCGCTGCCACCTGGGATCCAATTACTCCACTGCATTTGCAATTCTCAACTATAAGATCTGGAACTTTTTCCTACAGAAAAGACCTATCACAGAGCTCTTTGAGGATGTAGGATGGAGGGTGGGGGAAGTCACAAATTTATTTCTCAGAGTCACAGTGGAAGGCTGTCCCCTGGACCCTCCCAGGGTAGAGGAGCAAGTCTTAAATGACAAATCCTCCCTAACATCCTGCCCTCTCTGAGACTTGGAATCCCTTCCTCTACATTAAGAAAAGGCCACTCTAGCAGTTATAACTCGCTCATTATGGACCACTTTTGGGTCCATGTTCAAATCAACCAATCAATCAAACTCCCAAAGCTGCAACACTGATGTAGAATCTCTGCTCAGAGAGCCCAGTTCAGTACACTGGGCCTGATGGATCCAGTGCCATGTTCCTCCCCTCATCACCCCACACTTAGTGACTATCCCCAAACATGGTCCCTAACAACAGCAGAGGGCTCAGGGTTTAATTCAGAAGGGATGAAAATATTCCAAAATTGACTACGCTGGTTGCAAGTATCTGTGAATGCACGAAACCCCTTGAATTGTGCATGTTAAATGAATGAATCATATGGCATTTTATTTTTATTAATTCCATCTCAATATAACTATTAAAAAAAAAAACAACAGAAAGTTGGGCTTGCTATAATAATTCCCTTAGTCTCTTCCCCTCTTTCTCTGGCACCTGTGAGATGGTGGCCATGGTGGCCTAACCTGTGGGGTGAAATCTCAGAGCCCCAACCCTCCTGGACCATATTTCCTTCAGAAACAGCCAACTTTGTCTCCACACACCTACTGTCCCCCAGGGAATTGATGGAAGGGTAGAAGCCTGGTCTGAGTTCAGATGACTGTTTCTGTGGACTTTTGGGCTTGTGCCTGAGTTAAAGCTGTAAGATGTAAATTTAGGAAATTCAGAGGCTGTGCTTCCTGGCTTGTGGAGTAAACGCCTTTATAATGAGAAGGAAGATGGTGAACTTACATCATATTTGTTATGCCCGATGTCCGAATCCCCGAGCGGGAAGAGAAAAGGCTTCCAAGACAATGCAACTCGCAGAAAAGGGAAGTTTATTACTGACTCGAGCCAGGGCCTTCTGCCCCCCCATCACAGTGGTGCAGGGTCAGAAAAAGCCCTGAGCCCAAGCTGTTAGCAAATTTATAAGATATGCATAAGCAATTAGTAGCTGGCTTAAGCGGATTGGTTACATGTTTGCAAAGCAATTCTATTGGTACAGACTTTTGCAGGCTTTTTCAAACCTGGGCGTTCGCGGGCTTTTCAGCTCTCCCTTTGTTTCTTACTGGGCGCATATTGATTGGCTGGCTCCAGGTTACCTGATGGGGGTAGGGAATCTTACCATTTCGGGGGAAGCTAAAACTTAGCTCCAGGCTGCCTGTCATGGTATAAACCCTGGCAGCCTCACAATATTCAGGCAGGATTCCTGCCCTCCTCGTGACTTGGTTGTTCCAAGGAGTGCCCCACATCCTTCCAGTAATGATGTACGTGTGCTTAATTCAAGTACTAGAGAACTTATTTTAGTTTTAAGTAATTATTTAAATCTTTGACCTCCATGCACATAGTTAAGAGGAAAGATCATTGTCCTCAAAGGCTTGTGGTGAAACACAGGCAGCGCTGCACATCCCTGCCCCAGGGGTCATTCACAAGGGCAGTGCTGATCCTTGCTCCTATTTCTTCTAAATTGGTGTGTGTGTGTGTGTCTGTGTGTGAGTGCACACGCACATGCATGTGCTCAGTTGTATTCGACTCTTTTCCACCCCATGGATTGTAGCCCGCCAGGCTCCTCTGTCCATGCATGGGCTTAACCAGGTAAGACTACTAGAGTGTTGCCGTTCCCTCCTCCAGGTAATCGTCCCAGCTTAGGGAGCAAACTTGCATCTTCTGAATCTCCTGCATTTCTGGTGGATTCTTTAACCTCTGTGCCATTGGGGAAGCCCCAAATTGTTGCATCCAAACATCAAAATAGTACACTTCTTATGCTATGACTTGATTTTTCTGCTTTAGGTGTTATCTCCTGATGTCCTGATTTAAAAGACAAAGTTTAACTTTATTACAATGCTTATTCCACACACACCTTTCCAGTAAAATTTAATCAATAAACAGTGCTTATATGACAGCCGTTTAAATGTATTTACTAAAGAGTCAAATAGCTTATCACTCATGTAATTATTTTCTGGCATGGATATTTTATTTCCTTTCAGTTCCTTTTTTGAGCAGTTTTTCTTTCTGCTGCTCAATCATCTTTGTGTTTTTATTATTATTTTTTTTTGAAATTACTACACTTATAAAATCTACAAGCATAACACAGTGAGAACTTGTATTCTCTAACCTCAATCAGAAATGTTTATTTTATCAAGCTTGCCTTCTCTCTGTCTCCCTGACTATGTTCCTTCTATACACACACACACACACACACACACACACACACACACAGACAACATAATATGTATTGTGAAATCACTTTGCCCCTAATTACTTAAGCACTTAACTCCTAGGACAAATGAAGTGTTCCCATATAACTTCATTTCAATCATCTCGCTTTTAACTCATAGTTGCCAAGATTCATACAATATTTTAATTTACTATATAAGCCATACTCAGGTGTTGTCCATTAAAAAACTAACAGCTTTATAGTTTTTTTACTCCCAAATGCAGAATCCAAAGATCACATGTTGCTCTTGGCTGTCAGATATATCTGGTCTCCTTTGAGCTTTTATTTAAGATTCTTCCTCTCCTCCCTTTTTCTATTCTTCTACCCCATCAATACTGACAGTTTTTATTTTCTATCTAACTCCCTCTCCAGCCCCCCAGCCTCTCTGCCCCAAGATACTTTCTAATTATGATTTAGTGAGGTCTTGAGAAAGAGAAGGAAAATGTGTTGGCTCAAGTCATCATTTTAATAAGAATCCAATAAAAAAAAGCTTCTCATATGTCTTGCTATAAATATCCTTTAAGAAAGAGAACCAAACTCAGTTCTTTTGGATTTTTTTTATTAATTCACTTGTCTGGCATACATCGTCACGTGCGAGCACCCTCTATAAGTGGTTGTGATTTAGTGTACTTTGCAGTCCTATATACAGAGTACAGTAGTAAGTGTCTTTATTTCAAGCTCAGGACGTCCAGAAGCAAGCATAAGAGTAGTGGTATTGTAGCTGGTACTGCTAAGAAGAGCTTCACGATGCAGGAAATGGTAAGGAGATTTTCTTTATTTGAGGAGGCCCTGTTTGTTTTTGATGCACAGGACCTGACCATAGAATAATACATGAAGGTTGCAGCCGTTCAGGATGAATCCAGTGCTCATCTCTCGGTACAATGAGAAAAAAGAAAGAGCTACTACCCAGACATCACTGGATTGCTTTTTTCAAGAGGGTAGATAAAACTGAATCCAGCAAGGAACCAGAGGCTGTGCCATCAGCATCAGATGTGGGTGACACCGCGTCTTGCCCTCCGTCTGGTCACTGACAACCCTTCAGCTCCACCAGCTCCTCCTCCTCCTCCTCCTCCTGCAGCCACTAACTTCATGTCGGCTGCTTGTCTGTTCACTTGGTGACAGCCCCTGTACGCCAGCTATTGTACTGTACTACCGTACTTTTCAAGATACTGTACTGTAAGATTAAAAATGTTTCCTTTATGTTTTGTGTTTGCTTTTATGTACATATTATTTGTGTGAAAAGTATTATAAACCTATTACAGTGCTATATAGCCAATTGTGTTAGTTGCGTACCTGGGCTAACTTTGTTGTACTTACAAATAAACTAGACTTAAAAACATGCTCTCAGAGTGGAACTTGCTCATATGTAGGGGACTTGCTGCATCTTCATTCTAAATGTTAACCCATCTTATGGTTCTAACTCATTTTCAAACTTGTGAATGATAGAAGAATTCTTATGACCCAATTGTATACATGAAAATGTTTCCTTACTCCTTTATTCTTTCTATCATCATCCTGAATTTTTAATTTTTTTTATTGTGGTAAAAGTCATGTAATATAAAACATACAGTTTTAACTACATTTGCATCATAGTAGCATTAAGTACACTTACATTGTTGTGCAACTGTCAACATCATCCACCTCCTGAATTATTCACCTTCCAAAACTGAAACTCTGTCCCTGTTAAACACTGATTTCCCATCCCCACTCCCCACCTCCCCACACCCTGGCCCCTGGCATCTAGCAATGTACTTTATTACTCTATGAATTTGACTATTCTAGGCATCTCATCATTCTGAATCTTACTGAGGCATTATCTTTAACATTTTATCTCACATATTAAATCCTAAGTGTGGTAGTTGATATTTCATTCAATTTTATTGTCAGAGTTATAAATGAAAGACTTAAAGCCATCTACTTAACTGTGGTGAACGCAGTTGCAGTCATCTTCCAAAAATTAAGCTTGCTCTTCAGAAAGAAAAACTAGCAGAATAATTTTTCAGTGTTTTTGTCTTGTCAACCTTTCTAATTTTAGCTTCTCAAGCTAATTTCATAATATAAACATTGCCTCTTAACGTCAGCCATTCAGCATAAAACAATAACCTAATGCTCACTTTTGATTAATTATAAAAAAATTTAATGTTTTGTGTGATCCTCAACCTGTATTCTTAAAAAATCCTCAACCTGTATTCTAACAAAAAGTAAAAGGACTATATAAACAAGCTATCATGTTGAAATGAATATAAATGCAAACATAATGTTTAAAAGGTAAAAGGCTTAAGAATCTTCTCTTCAGCTTCACCAGGTCACAGTGCTAATCATTCAGGAGACAGATACATTGTTAACAAATTTCAAAACATTACTCTTGACTATGATAAACATTGTATTTGGAAAGGAATGTGAGATGATTTTTCCCTCCCCATAGCTTTAGTAAAAGCAGATTAACTTGTAAAGAAGTAAATCTATATTTTTTTCAAAATATACTTCCTGAATCATGATGTACTGTAAAATATGTGCATTTTTTGTAGATCGAATATTGAAAAACAAAGCCTGACTCCCGGGAAAATGCTAGCAAGGAGATATCTTGTGAAATGTTCCTAAATTAACTGAGTAAACTGCTTCTCCTCCAAACTCTGAACACAGCATACAGCTTTGTCTACTAGAGTTCAAAAATACGACATATGAATCAACCACATTTTTGAAGCTTTATGTATAACTTATAGGATCTTGACCTGGAAATGTTTAACGTATTGATGGAAAGTAACTTGTATGGCTATATTTAGATAATTTGTTTTTTTAATAAAATTCACATCAAAAATTCATCCTCCCACTTTTTAATCAACTTTTTTGAGCATCTCCTATGTATAAACACTTTGCAAGAATACAATGACTTTTATGTCCGCACTATTCTGCAATTGTTTTGGATTCCTATTAACCTGATTTGTGTGTGTTTTTTTTGGGGGGGGAGAGTGTTGGTTATTTTCCTTTTAATCTTAATCAGTATCTTTGGACTATTAGCAAACAGGACAAAGGGCCCCCAGAAGAATCACTTATACTGAGCCCCGAGTCACCAAACAGAGGCTTAACTGAATTGAAGTTTGGATCTCCCAGAAATGGAACCTTAAATCAGTCAATCAACGATCACCCCAAGAACACAAATGGGGTCACCTGCCTCACAAGCCACTGCCGTCCCCTAAAGGAGGGTGACCCTGCCGCAACTAACACAGTGTTCTTACTGAGTATAGCTTCCTTGTTTCTGCCCCCTTCTGCCTAAATTGTCTCATTTCATTTTGTTTAGCAACTTGGTACTCCATTCTGCTAGCTTGGAGGCTGTCCAGCTCGAATAGAATTTTGCTCAAAAACACTTAAAATTTTTAATGTACCCTAGTATATCTTTCAAGAGTACAGATTTTAATTTTTAAAAACATATACTACATGTATGGCGTATGTAGTATAAAGACTTAAAGATCTAGAATCAACAAACTTAAAAAAGTACCAGTCTTGGGGACTTCCCTGATTGTCCAGAGGGTAAAACATGGCCTTCCAATGCAGGGGGTGTGGGTTCAATCCCTAATTGGAGAGTTAAGATCATACATGCCTTGTAGCCAAAAGCGAAAACAGAAGCAACATTGTAACAAATTCAATAAAATCTTTTAAAAAATGGACCACATTAAAAAAAAAAAAAAAAACTTAAAAAAAAAAAGAAAAAAGAACTAGTCTTAGACATTGTACATAATGCTCTGAGACTCAGTTTGCTAATATAAAAATTCAGGATGATAGAGTGCTCTTCTGAAGATTAAAGAAATAAGCAAAGTAGTGAAAACCTTAAGGGAAGGATGTGATACAATGAACAGAGATTAAACGTTGAAATGAGACAATACGCAACTCAGTTCTCCACTAGCTAGGGTGATCAGGCACAGGTCGTTGCCCTGTCTTTGCCCCGCTTACTCACACATGCACCGATCATCTTGCAAAGTGGCCACGGGGAGAAAGCGGCCGGGCCACCATTTCCTCTGGCCAGGCCCCTGGCACCTCACAGGCTCAACACATGTAGCTACAGTTACAAACAGCTTCACTTTTCTTCAGATGAAAGTTCTGAGTTCCGTACACTCTCTAAGTGTTGGAGATCAGTATAGACACAATAACAAATGAAATTCAGAATATTTCCCTGTTAAGTGTTTTCTTACGTGTGTGTGTGAGTGTGTGTATGGTGGGGTGTGTGGCATGGCCCGCCAGGGACTCATCACCCTTACACCTGTCTACTCTGATTGTTTGGAAAGAAAAACAAAACCAAAATGACCAAAGGGAGTGGGTTACAAGGCAGTACACATTTTATATAAATGTAAAGACCCAGTATTTTAAAAAATAGTGATAGAAGAGTGATCCTGTGATATATCAGGGAGACCATTTCAACCTGTTTTCCACGTTAGTGTCAAATGACCACCGACGATGTTTGAGAGGAAAGTGAAACTGAGCCTCGTGGGGCTCCTGGGCACAAAAGACTTTCTGGGTCCCCCATTTCTTGATTATATAAAATAGGCTTTATTCAACCTCCAGGACCTGCCTCGAGTTTCAGTGAGCAGATTTAAACAGTCGTTAATCAGGGAAAGGAAGGGATCCTGAGAAAAGGGAGGGGCAGCCAAGAAACAGGAGCGCAGTCTTGGGGCGGGGTCCTGGTCCTCCCTCAAGGGGTTCACGTAACTATACCTCTGAGCTCTTCTGCAGAGGCTGAAACTCCCACCAAGTAGGGGAAGTTAACTGTCGCCCACAGGCAAGTAGGCCCAAGACCTGTGGGAAGCAAAGGGTTAATGACACTGATTCCTGATTACCTCACCATCAACCAGTCAAAAGAATCTCCACTAGCTGATTAGGCCCTCTTTGAATTAAGACTGTAAAACTCCTCATTACCCTCTCCAGGTCTGGACACACAGTTTTGAGGGCATTAGTCCACCGTGGCCCCCTTTGCTTGGCAAAGCATTTATGCTCTTTTCTACTTCACGCAAAACTCTGGCTTCAAGAAGGAATTCAGTGTAGGGGTCCAGGCGCCAGATTCAGCTATAAAAGCAATTCTGTTCTTACTGAGTCCTGCTTAGCAGAGCTGTTGAATAACTCAGCCTGAGCTGCTAGGAAGCCTCATTTGCAAGTCGTGCTGGCCTGAGAAAATCTGCACAGTACCTGCTTGCTCACAATGGGGATTTTGACCTTTTAGCTGGTTGGCAGGTAGTAGGTGCCATCTCTGTGGTTCCCTAATCTGTGGGAAGCAGGGAATTCACTACATGGGGTTATTTCTCAGTCTCTTTTTTATTTTCATGTAAATCTTAATTCAAATTGTGTGAGTACTCCAGGGAAAGATCAAGAAAAAGTAATCAAAATCTTTTCATTTGAATCAAAGATGCAGATCTATTTTCACTTGATTCTTATTCATTTGTAGTTATTAGGAAATAAGTAAAAGCAATAGGATAAATGACAATTTCTAGATCTATTTCAGAATAACAAAATTAATAATAAAATGAGCACTTTATATCTTCTATATTTTTATATTTTCAAGTAAATGATTCAGCATTTGGTTTGCTATCATTAAATTTTGGTTCCATAGAAACTGAAGCTTCAAGGCCCAACTTTATTAAAAACTCTTAGTTCTGGTAAATATGGATGTTTGACTCCTCAAGCAACCACAAATCTGCCTATGTTCCTTGATTAGTGTTGTGACTTATATTTCCAAAGCAAGAAAATGAAAATATAACCATGAAAAGGAATATTTGAGAAGGAGGTCGAAGACCAACAATGCTTCCTATACAAGTGGTTCTATTGAGAAATAAAACTGATTTTTTATTTTAATGTAAAAAAAAATCTAACATAAGATTACTATTTTCTAATAGAGTTTCTTGCCTGAATAATATAATATCAATTTATTTTTAATAATTATTCACTATTGGTAAAGAGTCTGTCTGCAGTGTGGGAGACCTTCCTGGGTCAGGAAGAGCCCCCTCAAGAAGGGAATGGCAACCCACTGCATTATTCTTGCCTGGAAGATCCCATGGATGAAGGAGACTGGCAGGCCTCAATCCATGGAGTTGCAAAGAGTTGTACACAACTGAGCAACAAACACACTCAAGCCTACAAATTATCACAGTGAATTTTTAATTTTGCATGCTTATTTTCAATGTTTGTCTATTCAGTCTTTGCCTATTGTAAAACTTTCATTTAAAGTATACATCTGACCACACAGAGCGATTCCAGAGGACAGTAGAAGCAAAAACCACAACAGGCAGTAGCAGCAGTGTATTTGAAGGACCAAAAGGAGAAAGCCTTCCTTGGCTTTTTTTTTTTTTCTTTCTGCAAGAATCTGCTAACTCCTAACTGTGCTCTGAGAATTTATCCCCACATTGGAGGCTGTGGAAGGCAAGGAAGACATTCCTCATACCCTTTACCCTCAAAAACAGTAAATCTTTACACATTAAACCTGTACCAAGTAAATGTGACAGCATATTAAAAAGCAGAGACATTACTTTGCCAACAAAGGTCCATCTGGTTCAAGCTATGTTTTTTCCAGTTGTTGTGTATGTATGTGAGAGTTGGACTATAAAAAAAGCTGAGGGCCAAAGAATTGATGCTTTTGAACTGTGGTGTTGGAGAAGATTCTTGAGAGTCCCTTGGACTACAAAAAGATCCAACCTGTCCATCCTAAAGGAGATTCAGCCCTGGGTATTCATTGGAAAGACTGATGCTGAAGCTGAAACTCCAATACTTTGGCCACCTGATGTGAAGAACTGACTCATTTGAAAAGACCCTGCTGTTGGGAAAGATTGAAGGCAGGAGGAGAAGGAGATGACAGAGGATCAGATGGTTGGATGACATCACCGACATTATGGACATGAGTTTGAGTAAGCTCCAGGAGTTGGTGATAAACAGGGAGACCTGGCGTGCTGCAGTCCATGGAGTCACAAAGAATCAGACATGACTGAGTGACTGGACTTAACTGAAGTAAATACGACAGGTCAGGATCTTAAATTAATTTGTAGAGGTCTGGAGTTGCCTTATATTTGCATAGCATATTTTGTTTTACCAAACAACTTTACACAACATTCCATATGAATATTCCTTGTTAAAATTATGTTTGCCTGAAACATCCTCTGACATAAATTGAAGCAATATTTTCTTAAATCAGTCTGATTAAGTGCTAGAGAGGGTATGGAGGAAAAGGAGCCCTCCTTCACTGTGGGAATGTAAGTTGGGGCAATCAACTATGGGGAACAGCATGCAGGTTCCTCAAAAAACTAAAAATAGAACTGCCATATGACTCAGCAATTTCATTTCTAGGTTTATATCAAAAAACCCCATGATTTGAAAAGATACATGCAACCCATTTTTATTGCAGCACTCCACAAGAGCCAAGACATTGAAACAATCTAACTGCCCATTGACAGATGAATGAAAGAAGATGTGGTACATATATACAATGAAATACTACTCAACCATAAAAAACCCCAAAATATTTGCCATTTGCAGTAACATGGATGAACCTAGAGATTATCAAACTATGTGAAGTTAGCTAGACAGAAAAAAGCATATACCATATGATACCACTTATATGTGGATTAAAATATGATACAAATGAACTTACTCATAAAACAGAAATAGACTCACAGACAAAATAAAAACTTGTGGTTACCAAAGAGGAGAGGGAAGAGATAAATCAGGAGTTTGGGATTAACATATACACATTACTATATATAAAATAAATAAGGACCTACTCTATGGAACAGGGAATTATATTGATCACCTTATAATAAACTTTATTAGAGAAGAAAACTCATTGCTGCCTATGGTTGCCAGTTGAGACACTGTATTTGCATTTGAGAAACCTGAGCCCCAGGGAACTTAGACAATTAGATCACATTGAGTAGCAGAGTGTAAACTCACGTCTACAAATCAGGACTCCCAGCTTCCTGTGCTCACTTCCACGTTCCTTAAGGATGTATGAGGCATGTGAAGTTCCCATATTTTCTTGATTTTGCTTGTTAAAATAATTTAAAATGGCACTTAATGTCTAAACAAAAACAAATTGTTTCTTTTCTATTATGAATATAAAATCATGGCATCTAGTCCCATCACTTCACGGCAAATAGAAGGAGAAAAAGTGGAAACAGTGACAGATTTTATTTTCCTGGGCTCCAAAATCACTGTGAGTGGTGTCTGCAGCCATGAGATTAAAAGATGCTTGCTCCTTGGAAGGAAAGCTATAACAAAGACACCGCTTTGCCAACAAAGATTCATACAGTCAAAGATACGGTTTTTCCAGTGGTCATGTACAGATATTAGAGTTGGACCATAAAAAAGGCTAAACCCGAAGAACTGATGCTTTCAAATTGTGGTGCTGGAGAAGACTCTTGAGAGTCCCATGGACAGCAAGGAGATCAAAACAGTCAAACCTAAAGAAAATCAGCCCTGAACATTCATTGGAAGGACTGATGCTGAAGTTGAAGCTCCAATACTTTGGCCACCTGATGCATAGAGCCGACTCATTGGAAAAGATCCTGATGCTGGAAAGACTGAAGGCAAGAAGAGAAGGGAGCAGCAGAGAATGGGACTGTTAGATGGCATCACCGACTCAATGGACATGAATTTGAGCCAACCCCAGGAGGCAATGAAGGACAGGGAAGCCTGGTGTGCTGTAGCTCATGGGGCCGCAAAGACTCAAACACCATCTAGTGACTGAACGACAGCAAATTATGAATATTCAATTCTCTGTAAATTATTTCCATTTCAGTCACTATGAAAAGACTCTAAGTGGAGAGATATATATGTTATGTAGACAAAAGGATATTGGAGAACAAACCCACTCTTAAGGTGAAGACAATTTTTATAAAGAATACTAAGGTTTGGAGTAGAGCAGATATTAGAGATACTTAAACACATTATTAAGATATAAATGGTGTGAAATTTAAACATTATTATCATGGAATCAATTGTTCAGAAAAGATGCAACTAAAATGTTAGTACATAATAAAGTTAATATTCTACCTGGCTTATCGACCCTGTTTTTTGTTTTTTCTTTTCTTTTGGAACATAGGAATCAGACTTGTAGAAGCTAATTAAAAGAAAACTATTAACTTAGATCAATATCATATGCTATATAGAAAATCAATTTGCAATTGAATTGAAGTTTTCACATAATTCTGGAGAAGGGAATGGCTACCCACCTCATGGTAGGTAGAATTCCATGGACAATTCTTGCCTGGAGAATTCCATGGACAAAGGAGCCCGGCAAGCTATAGTCCATGGGGTCGCAAAGAGTTGAGTATGACTTTGCTACTAACACTTTCACACTTTTCATATAATTGAAAATAGGAAAGTAAAAGAATAATATATGCAACTGGTGGGAGAGACAAGGACTTTCTAAGCATCATAACACTTGAGACAAATACCGTAGAAGAAAAATGAGTAATATTAATAGTTGTAATCTTATATTTTAAATGTTCACCATAAGCAAAACTTTTTAAGATGTACAAAAAAGTCTGAAACACTTTTCCAAAATAGGTAAGTGATAGGAATTCTTTATATGCTAACTACAAAAAGTTCATGGAAAGTTAGCACAGATGACTTCCCTGGCAGTCCAGTGGTTAAGACTTTGCCTTCCAATGCAGGGGGTGCACGTTTGACCCCTGGTCAGAGTTAAGATCCCATATGCCATGAGGCCAAAAAAAAGAAAAGAAAACCATAAAACAGAAGCAATACTGTAATAAATTCAATGAAGACCTTTAAAAAAAAGAAGAAGAAAAGAAAATGAGCACAGGACTTGAATAGGTAATTCAAGAAGGAAGGAATAGGAAAGAAAAGCAGAGAGTTCCCTGGTGGCCTAGTGTTAGGATTCTTGGTTTTCATTGCTTTGGCCCAGGTTCAATTCCTAGTCAGGGAACTAAAATCCTACAAGCCATATGTCTGAACAAAAAATAAAGAAAGAAAAAAAGAAATTTTAAAAAATAATTGTAATAATAGAATTCATCTTATAAGTATTTTTTAGAGGGACATATTCAAAAATGGCAGAATAGGAAACTACAAAACACTGTTCCTCCAGAAAAACCAATGAATAAGATAGAAAAAATAAATAAAATGCTAGAATCAATTTTTTCAGCACTTTGGATTTCAATAACAAACATTACGACAGCCAGAAGAATACTTAATGAAAAAAAAAATTGATGAATTTTTATAAAAGAGAATTGCAGTATCAAAATTTACCTGCTTACCACCTCTTAATTACCAACTTCTACGCTGAACTTTCAAAGCATTGTTCAAAGAACTTAAACAAGATCTAATTAAATGCAAAAATACATCACGTTCACGTGTTAGAAGACTATATTATTAAAAAGTGTGCATGCTGCGTGCTGAGTCGCCTCAGTGATATCTGACTCTTTGCAAACCCATGGTCTATAGCCGGCCAGGCCCCTCTGTCCATGGAATTCCCCAGGTAAGGATACTAGAGGGGGTTGCCATTTCCTTCTCCAAGGGATCTTCCGAGCCAGGGATCCAGCTGGAGGCTCCTGCTTTGGGAGTCAGATTCCTTAACACTAGTGCCCTGGGAAGCCGCTAGGAGGACCACGTGCCGGCTAAGTCGCTTCAGTTGTGTCCGACTCTGTGTGACCCTGTGGACTGCAGTCTACCAGGCTTCTCTGTCCATGGGATTGTCCAAGCAAGAATGTTGGAGTAGGTTGCCATTTTCTCCTCTAGAGGATCTTCCCCATGTAGGGATCGCACCAGCATCTCTTAGGTCTGACCTGCATGGGCAGGTGGGGTCTTTACTAACACCACCTGGGAAGTCCAATAGTGCCCTGAAATTAAACTCCTGCATCTGTACTCCAAAGAACTGAAGACGGGTATGCAAACAAGTCTATGCGCACATATATTCATAGCAGCATTATTCAGAACAGCAAAAATGCAGACACAGCCTAAACCCGAAGCATGAATGAATAAACAGACTGCAGAATATCATACAATAGAATGTTATTTTTGCAATAAAATGGAGTGAAGAGGTGATGGTATAGTAAGTGATGCTCTGTGTTATAGAGTGCTATAACTCGTGAACCTAGTAAGAGGGAACAGTTCACATACAGCTCACTGAACGATGCCAAACTGATACCCTGAAATCAACCACTATTGATGTAAATACTGTAAATACTGGGAGTATTTAATCAGGAATATTATCAATGCTAAAAATTAGTGTTTTATTTTATTGTATTTTTTTTAATTTGAAGCTGGCTTATTAGCATACCACTAGAATTAGCTAGTATTAGGTTTGTGGGGCTTTTGTTTTTTATCTTTTCTTTCTGAATCATTTCTTCCTGCATTTTCAATACTAATCATTTACTGATCACAAATATCTTCTCCTGCTTTTGACTTATATTTTTACTGTCTTTGTAATTCTACTTGTTTAAGAGTAGTTTTTAATTTAATGTAGTTGAATTTATCAATTTTTTAATTTTTACATTTAATTTTTTAAACCTACTAGGATTTGTTTTGTATGATATGATGCAAATCCAATTAATTTTATATGAATAACACATTTCATATAAATATTCACTGAAATATGCATAACACGCCCCTGCTATATGTAATCAATGAGAGATGAAATATATTTATATGCATAGATCTGTTTCTGGATCCTTGTTTATCTTTTACTGTGACTCTTTTTCATTTCTGTGTCCATTTTTGATAGATAGAGTAATGGTACCCAAAGATGTCTGCATCTTAATCTGCAGAACACATGATCATCTTATCTTTATTACAAAGTGAACTTTACAGGAGTGATTAAATTAAAGAGTTGACTTGGGGAGATTGCTCTGGATGATTCCAAGGTAATCTGGGGCTCAATACAAAGGTTTTGCTCAGCAAAAGGCTTGCCTGGGTGAGTTAGAGCCAGAAAAGGAAATGTGAGCAGTGAAACTCAGTTGGAGTGATGGAATTCAGAGACTTGACTAGTCATCCTTGGCTTTGAAGATGGGAAGGAGGCACCTGCCAAGAATACCAGAGGTTTGTGGAAGTTGGAAGTTCATGAAAACACATCTGCCTCAGCACCTCTAGGAAGGAACTCAGCCCTGTGGACACCTGGATGCTTGCCAGGTGAGGACATTTCAGTGTTCTGTCCCTGAGCTATGAGATCATTGATCTGTACTGTTTTAAGGAACTGAGTTCAAGGTAATTTGTTATAGCATCAAGAAGGAACTAAAATACTACTCAGGAAGGTCTTGCCTAGTATTACAGATTTATAATAAATATTATTTGGCTTATACATAACCACCACTGCCCCTGACAAACATGCACACAGATATACAAAACTTCTTGGGATTTTAGAATGCACTGATTATATAGACCAGCTCTTAATGTAGAGCCCAAGAACACTAGACATCCCAAGACCTTTGTAGAGAATCCTCAAGATTCTCCTTTCTCCTACTCATGTACACATTACAACAGACTATAGAAATAAGGACCATAATCCAGCTAACTGTTGTCAGATATTATATATATTTAAAAAATAGAGAAATGAGGTCACCCTCTTCATTATAATATCCATTTTGGAAACAGTAGCTTTCTTTTATAAAATATTAATACGTGCTATTTATGTTTATGTCTGATGATTTTGTTATTTTAAATAAACTGAAAATACATAAAATTTTCTGAACTTCCATTTATAAGAAGATCAACTTTGAGAGATGCAGTCCACATAAACAAAAGTTCTCTGTAGTCTTTAATAATTTTGCGGAGGCTAAAGGACTAAACAGATCAAAAAGGTTGAAAACAATCTATATAAATTAATTTTTGTGCAAGAAATGTTTACATTGCTAGGTTTCCTTATGAATGACCATGGTTTATCTCTGCTTTTATTAAAGTGTCTGATGACTTTCAACAATATTTTACAATTTTTCCAAATAGTTGTGTGATTTTGGTAAATTTATTGCTAGTTAATTATTTCTGTTTTATAAACTTTATAAATGCTATAAGCATATATATCTTATATGTGTTTTAAGTTTATGCTATATTGATAAAAATGATCTGTTTTATCTAACAACTCTTTGTCCATTAATTTCCCTAAACTCACTTCTTATACTTAATAATTATCTGTAGACTTTTGGGGATGTTTATTGTCATAAGCAGAATTTAAATAATATAGACACAATGACTTTTTACCTTTTCAAAACTTATAAATGTATTTTTGGTTCCTAACTGCACTGTCTAAGATTTTCAGTAGAATATTGAACAAACTTAATGAGAGTAGGCACCTTGTATTTAGCTTAAATTAATGTTTCAAAAATTCAGTATTAATGATGCTATTTACTGCAGGCATTTTCTTCTAGATTTATATTGTTAAATCAGGATCAGAAATGTCTCTTATTCCCATGTTCCTACAGGGTGGTTTTTTTTTGTTTTTTTTTTTAATTATAAGTCAGCGTTGAATGTCACCAAGTGATTTTCTATCCTGTTAAGGTCAGGTATTACAAGCTCTGGCAGAACCACAAATAAACCTCAAATCTCACTGCATTACTAGAATAATACTTACACCTTAAATCATAACCATCAGATGCAGGATAGATGGAAAATTTCAATAGTTCTATGTCAACCAAAGATTTGGTGTCTCTAATTTAAAACCTTCCCACAAAGAAAATCTCATGTTCAGGTAGTTTTGTTTTTGAATTCCTACAAATTTTTCTAAGAGAATGTAAAGCTAGAAAAAGCCTAATTTGTTTGGAGCACCTAGTGTAAACTTGATATCAAATCTGGATAAAGTCCTTATAAGAAAGGAAAAAATCAGGAAAATGCCTCTCATTATCATAGATATGATGTTAAAAAATAAGATATTAGCAAGTCTAGTTCAGTCATGTGTAAAACTATACATAGATCATGATTAATTAGTATATATTCCAAGGTTGGTTTAATATTAAAAGAATAAATCAATGTAATAATTCAGAAGTATTTTCATCTTAATTGCTGCAGAATAATGCATTTGGTAAAATGAAAGAACTAGAAATAAAACTCAGAAAATTAAAAATAGATGGAAACATTTGATCTGTTAAGAAGTATTTACAAAGAAATAAAAAATGTAGACAACATCTTGTTCAAGACAAAATTTTGAAAGCTTTATTTTTGGACTGAAGAAATAGAAAAATGGTTCTACTATTAATTTTACTGGATGTTATCAGATGCAATATCAAGGTAGGAAATACTGGTGAAAGTATAAAGATAGAAAACAAAGCTATAATTATTTGCAGAAGACATTATCATATATATAGAAAATCCAAAATAAAGCACCACTGAATTATTAGGTTAATAAGTGAATTTAGTAAAGTAACTAAATTCTGTAACTGATCTGTGCTTGATCTGTAATCTGTAGTTGATTAAAAGAGTATTAATTAATAGCATTACACACATTTATAAATAGATTAAATTAAAAAATCTGTAAGGATTCCAAACAAAAGTTAAAAGGCTAAAGGTTACTTAGGTTTTGCCAAGTAAATTTTAAAATGTAAAATGTCTATGGATTGGAAAAAGCATATTATAAAGACATCACCAAGTTCATCTTGAGCTGTACATTTTATCAAGGTGACAGAAGTTTTTTTTTAAAATCAGTGTTCCCAAAGTCATCCTATAACCACAAAAAAATGCAAAGAGCCAAGAATACTAGAAATGATCCTATGGAATCAAAGCTGAACTTGAGGACTGAGATACAGATATAATGAATGCTATAAAGTTAGGACTGAGACACTCTTGTCCTGGTGCAAAGCTGGACAAAAAGACGGAGGCCAGAATAGACAGAAAGATCCATGAATATATGATAATCTGTTTTTGACAAAAGTAACAGTCTGGTCCTTAGGAAGGAAAATATATCTAAATGGTGCTAAGTTTTGCTTTTTAACAAAATTTTTTAAAAAAAGAAAGAAAATAGTTTTTAACATTGTACCTCACTCTTTACAGAAAAGCATTCCAGGTGACTTATGAATCTAAAAGTAAAAAGCAAAATGATAATAATTTTGGAAGAGATAGAAGACAATCTTCATGAAGTAAGGGGGCAGGGGAAATGTTTTATACAGGAAATATAAAGCACCAGTCATCATGTAAAATAAAATAAACAGGAATACATTCAAATCCAGGATTTGTTTTCATTGCAAAACCATTAAGCAAAATGTAAGCTACCATGGTACAGGAAAAATAATTGTAATACTCTGAAAATGCATTTACAGAAAATATATAGAGAATACTTAGAAATCAACCTATTTAAAAATAAGGATATCCACTTCAAAACAGAGGATATCCATATGGACATGACAGTTGACAGAATGCTCAATGTCACTAGTTGTCAGAGAAAGGCAAACTAAACTATTATAAGCTATTACTGTGCTCTGGCTAGAAAACCTAAGTTTCAAAAGGCAGACAATCATAAATTGGTAAAAACACTTTGGAAAACTGTCAGTCAGTTCAGTTCAGTCACTCAGTCGTGTCCGAGTCTGCGACTATGTGTCAGGCCTCCCTGTCCATCACCAACTCCTGAAGCTTCCTCAAACTCATGTCCATCGAGTCAGTGATGCCATCCAACCATCTCATCCTCTGTCACCCCCTTCTCCTCTTCTCTCAGTCTTTCCCAGCATCAATATCTTTTCTAATGAGTCAGCTCTTCGCATCAGGTGGCCAAAGTATTGGAACTTCAGCTTCAGCATCAGTTGTTCCATTTGAATATTCAGGCTGATTTCCTTTAGGATGGACTGGTTTGATATCCTTGCAGTCCAAGGGACTCTCAAGAGTCTTCTCCAACACCACAGTTCAAAAGCATCAATTCTTCAATACTGAGCTTTCTTTGTGGTCCAAGTCTCACATTCATACATGACCACGGGAAAAACCATAGCTATGTACTCATATGGAACTTTGTCGACAAAGTAACATCTCTGCTTTTTAATATGCTGTCAAGATTGGCCATATCTTTTCTTCCAAGGAGCAAGTGTCTTTTAAATTCATGGTTGCAGTCACCATCTGCAGTGATTTTGGAGCCCACAAAAAATAAAGTCTGTCACTGTTTCCATTGTTTCCCCATCTATGTGCCATGAAATGATGAGACCATATTCCATAATCTTAGTTTTCTGAAGGTTGAGGTTTAAGCCAACTTTTTAACTCTCCTCTTTCACTTTAATCAAGAGGCTCTTTAGTTCTTCTTCACTTTCTACCATAGGGTGGTGTCATCTGTGTAATCTGACGGTATTGATATTTCCTCCAGCAATCTTGATTCCAGCTTATTCTTCATCCAGTCTGTATTTTGCATGATATACTCTGCATGAAGTTAAATAAGCAAGGTAACTTTGAGGGTACTCCTTTTCCTATTTGGAACCAGTCTTTTGTTCATGTCCCATTGTAACTGTTCCTTCTTGACCTGCTTACAGATATCTCAGGAGGCAGGTCAGTGGTCTGGTATTCTCATCTCTTGAAGAACTTTCCACAGTTTGTTGTGATCCACACAGTCTAAGACTTTGGCCTAGTCAACAAAGCAGAAGTAGATATTTTTCGGAAACTCTCTTGCTTTTTTTAATGATCCAGTGGATGTTGGCAATTTGATTTCTGGTTCCTTTGCCTTTTCTAAATCCAGCTTGAACATCTAGAAGTTCACAGTTCACATACTGTTGAAGCCTGGCTTGGAGAATTTTGAGCATTACTTTGCTAGTGTGTGAGATGAGTGCAATTGTGCAGTAGTTTGAGCATTCTTTGGCATTGGCTTTCTTTGGCTTTGGAATGAAAACTGACCTTTTCTAGTCTTGTGGCCACTGCTGAGTTTTTCAAATTTACTGGCATATTGAGTGTGGCACTTTAATAGTATCATCTTTCAGGATTTGAAATAGCTCAACTGGAATACCATCACCTCCACTAGCTTTGCTCATAGTGATGCTTCCTAAGGCCCACTTGACTTTGCATTCCAGGATGTCTTGATCTAGGTGAGTGATCACACCATCGTGATTATCTGGGTCATGAAGATCTTTTTTGTATAGTTCTTCTGTGTATTCTTGCCTCCCCTTCTTAATATCTACTGCTTCTGATAGGTCCATACCATTTCTGTCCTTTATTGTGCCCGTCTTTGCATGAAATTTTGCCTTGGTATCTCATATTATCTTGAAGAGATCTCTAGTCTTTCCCATTCTATTGTTTTCCTCTATTTCTTTACACTGATCACTGAGGAAGACTTTCTCGTCTCTATTTGCAATTCTTTGGAACTCTGCATTCAAACGTCCATGATTCAAGGTAAATTGGAAATGGTGAAACAGGTGATGGCAAGAGTAAACATTGACATTTTAGGAATCAGTGAACTAAAATGGACTGGAATGGGGGAATTCAACTCAGATGACCATATCTACTACTGTGGGCAAGAATCCCTTAGAAGAAATGAAGTAGCCATCATAGTCAACAAAAGAGTCCAAAATGCAATACTTGGGTGCAGTTTCAAAAACAACAGAATGATTTCTGTTTGTTTCCAAAGCATACCATTCAATATCACAGTAATCCAAGTCTATGCCCCAACCGTTAAGGCTAAAGAAGCCGAAGTTGAACCATTCTATGAAGACCTACAAGACCTTCTAGAACTAACACCCAAAAAAGATGTCCTTTTCATCATAAGGGACTGGAAAGCAAAAGTAGGAATTCAAGAGATACCTGGAGTAACAGGCAAATATGGTCTTGGAGTACAAAATGAAGCATCAGAATGATTATATTCTTTGAAGTCAAAGATGGAAAAGTTCTGTACAGTCAGCAAAAAAAAAAGACTGGGAGCTGACTATGGCTCAGATCATGAACTCCTTATTGCAAAATTCAGACTTAAATTGAAGAAAGTAGGGAAAACCACTAGACCATTCAGGTATGACCTTAATCAAATCCCTTATGATTATACAGTGGAAGTGACAAATAGATTCAAGGGATTAGATCTGATAGACAGAGTGCCTGAAGAACTATGGATGGAGGTTCATGATATTGTACAGGAGTCAGTGATCAAGACCATTCCGAAGAGAAAGAAATGCAAAAAAGCAAAATCATTTGAGGAGGCTTTACAAATAGCTGAGAAAAGAAGAGAAGTGAAAGACAAAGGAGAAAAGGAAAGATATACCCATTTGAATATAGATTTTGTCAGTATCCCCTCAAATTAGCAATGTTCTTTCTCTATGACCCCAAGTCATTCTACTGTTAGCTATATTTTCAATAAAAGATGTATATGTGATTGTCTAGTCACCAAAAAGCATAAACACAATGTCTATAGAAGTCATAATAATCTAAATTCAGAAATCACCAAAATGTCCATCAAACATAGAATGAAAAAGTAAATTGTGTTATATTCTTTCAATA
Source organism: Muntiacus reevesi (assembly GCF_963930625.1). Classification (NCBI taxonomy): domain Eukaryota; kingdom Metazoa; phylum Chordata; class Mammalia; order Artiodactyla; family Cervidae; genus Muntiacus; species Muntiacus reevesi. The sequence goes on along the minus strand of NC_089254.1, from coordinate 6,248,665 downwards.
GAATACTATTGCAGTTGAAAAAGCTGCAACTCCAATGTGGAGATTACAAGAAGCACAAATTTAAGCATAGGCAACCAGACACATACAAATCTATTCTGTACAGAAAGTATGCAAACACAGGCAAGTCTATCACTTTTGTTAGAAGTTGAGGGTGGATGTTACCTCTGTGAGGGTGGTAAGACCCAAAAGGTCATGAGGCGATCATCTGGGTTCTGACAGTTGCATATGTCATCAATTTCAAAAACTCATTGGAATATACATGTATGATTAAACCCCTTTCTGTAAATTTTACTTTGCTTCTATAATTAAAGTAATACTGCTCGTGTTGATAATTCACAGCATCCACTATGTGTTTTTTCTTACCTTGAATTCATAGACCAATATTTTCTATTTTCAGCAGTTATCTAGTAGACAAGCCAAAAACAGCCTGTTCAGAGGTAAAAATTCCAATTTTTCTTCTCAAACATGCTTCCCCCTCAGACTTCCCCATTTCACTTGGTGGCAGCCCCATCCTTCCACTGATCATGACAAAAACCTTGGAGTCATCACTCATTCTCTTTCTCACTTGCTCCTGACTCCATCAGCTGAGGGAGTAGTGTGGGCTCCATATTCAAAATACATCCCGACTCCCAGCACCTCTGCCCTCCTCCAGAGCTTGCACCCTGATCCAGAACATCCTAATCCTTGTCAGGTGACCTTAATAGTGTGTAGTTCCTGTTTCAACCCATGCCCCTCCCATCCATCCTCAGCACAGCCAGTGTGACGCCTACAGAGAAGGAGTTGGATCAAGTCATTTCTGTCCTTAACATCTTGCATCAGCTCTTCTTTCCAAGCTGTGCAGAGGTCTACAAGGACATGCACAATCTAGGCCTGGCACCTCTCTGTCATGTCTCCTCTTTCCTTCCCTGTGTTTCACAGATATATTGGTCTCTGTCTTTCTTAAATACCTGACATAACTATCACCTGTTCTTGATGCCTCTTTCTCAATCATTGGCTTGTTTCAACTCTCCACTTGGGTACCCATCTTCACCGGTGTGTCCTTTATGTCTTATTGAGTCTATTCCCTAAACTCCCCAAATATATCTCTGTATTACATTATTTCTGAAATATTTGACTGAAGACGACACTGCTGTTTGGGTAACAAGTAGTCCCAATTTTATTTTCTGTCATGAATTTGACTCAGTTTACAACACACAATTATATAATATGTACCAAATGGTAGTGTAATATAAACAATAGGCTTTCAGAATTTTGAAAATGAACTAAATTTTCCAAAACCTCTTTCTTCCAAGGTCATACATATATCATTGTAAAAGATGGTAAAAAGTAGTGTTAGTCACTCACTCATGTCCGATTCTTTGCGACCCCATGGACTGTAGCCTGCCAGGCTCGTCTGTCCATGGAATTCTCCAGGCGAGAATACTGAAGTAGGTTGCCATTTGCTTCTCCAGGGGATCTTCCTGGTCCAGGGATAGAACCCAGGTCTCCCACATTGCAGGCAGATTCTTTACCATCTGAGCTACCAGGTAAAAAGGTAATTAGATAATAAATGGATACCCAGTTGATAGATCCTCTGAAACATGAAAATCCAGGTATAGTTAGATAAAAACCCAAGGCTCTGAAGTTTTAATCCTGTCCCCCTTCCTCCTCCTTCAGGATGAAAGACCCCACCATTTTATAAAATTTATTTTTTATTAAAGTGTAGTCGATTTACAAGGCAGTGTTAGTTTTTCAAGTGTACAGCAAAGTAATTCACTGTTATGTACATATGTACATTCTTATTCAGATTATTTTCCCATATCTTCTTAAAATCACCTTTCCCCATGCACCCCATACTTGAACCATGCTGTTTCTTTATTCGTTATCCTGTAAAGACTCTGAGCCCTTTGGGGAAGCAGATTTGAGACTTGTTTTCCCCTCTCCTCTTTGGCCACACTGTGAATAAACCCCCTTTGAGACTCAGTATCTCAGCATGTTGCGTGTAGGGCAAAACGAACCTAGTTGGATAACAGCTCCAGTGTAGGTTTATTTGTGATCTATCTGTGAATTTCCTTCCAGTGAATATTCGGGACTGATTTCCTTTAGGATGAACTGATTGGATCTCCTTGCAGTCCAAGGGACTCTCAAGAGTCTTCTCCAACACCACAATTCAAAAGCATCTTTTCTTCAGCGCTCAGTTTTCTTTATAGTCCAACTTTCACATCCATACATGACCACTGGAAAAACCATATCCTTGACTAAATGAACCTTTGTTAGCAAAGTAAGGTTTCCACTTTTTAGTCCATGGTGTTGCAAAGAGTCAGACATGACGGAGCAACTGAACTGAAGTGAACTGATCTGTGAACTTAGATCAATGATAAGATATGATTCTTTGGATATCCTTTAATTTGAAAGATTTAATCCTAAATCCTTAATTTAATATCCTTACCTGGTGAAAAGTAAGATGAGGTGTCACAGAGATAAAAGGGTGTCTAGTCTCTATGGCAGTGTACCAATAACTTGATAGATACAATCACAGGTTAAACTTCCTCTTCTCTCCACTGACTAGTCAGACCCAATCTGAGGCCAGGCCAGCCTTGTTATGTGGGCGAAATAATCATAGGTCCTCGAATTTTTCCTGTAACTCTCTGATGATAAGAACATAACTCCCATAGCCCATTCAATCAACCTCGTGTCTGAAGATATTTGTCAGGCATGAGTCTGACACCTGTTCATGGTGTCCCCTAAAACAGCAGTCCTCATCCTTTTTAGTACCAGGGACATGTTTTGTGGAAGACAATTTTCCATGGGCTAGAGAGAGATGGGGAATGGTTCAGGTGGTAATGAAAGAACAGGGAGAAGCAAAGAAGCTTGGCTCACTGACAGCTCAGCACTTGCTGTGCAGTCCAGATCCTAACAGGCTGCAAACTGGTACCAGTCCACTGCCCAGGGGTTGTGGAACCTGGCCCTAAAACACTGGCAATGTGCTTCCCACTTTCCAGTTGCAGATGATGGGGATAAGGGGTTTCCAGCACACTGGCAACTTTCTTCCAAGAAATCATCTCTTCTGATCACTTCAACTCTTCAAAATTTGGATCCTGCAGGTGTTGATTTATGGGTTGTAAAACTTTTTGACCATTGCCTTTGCAAGTCATGTATTAGTAAAGGTCAGGAGTTAAGGGTCCTGGCCTCTCACCTGGTACACTCAGCCAATCCCATGCTCCCAGTTAAGGCCTATACAGGGCATTCTACTCAATGTTTCATAATAATCTATAGAAGAAAAGAATCTGGAAAAATATATATGTATGTGTAATTGAATCACTTTGCTGTCCACCTGAAACTACTTCAATAGAAATAAATCAATTTTTTCAGGATGATCTCCAGTATTTGTGACTTCCGTTAATTGGGCTCATTATGTGAGTCAGTCAGGATGACTTATGTGAGCTGAGCTTAGATAGGCAATGTCCCTAAATCACAGTGATAACTTACAGTGAATGAAGTCAGATTTGTGATCGCTGAAGAAGATTTAGCTTCGGGACCAGGGATCAGGCTTGACCACTCAAGGCTCTTGTGTGGCAGAAGTTTTATTACAGTGAAAGGGACAGAGAAAGATTCTGACATCGACATCAGAAGGGGGGCAGAGAGTGCCCCCCTCACTATCTTTAGTAAGGGAATTATATACTTTTTAAAATAGTTATTACAATAAATCAATAGAATGTCTCAAGGTTGTAGAAAGTCTACCAAAACCACTCCCACAATTTACATTTTAGGATAACAGGATTAGAACTTAACAATAGAAAGATCCTACCAGACACACTCCCCTAATATATATTCTAAAATATTAGGATTAGTCAGAAGGTTTTCAGGAAGGAGAAATTGTCCTCAAGCACGATACATTGTTGGTATATAATCCTTAGTACAGAGTTTAAACTGAGTTGTTTGTTCTGTAATCATCAATTCTGGGCTTAAGAAAAAAAAAGTTATGTGACTAAGACTAAGGAAGGTAGAGAGAAAAAAAAAAGTTTATCCTTTCTTCCTCCTTGAGAACCCCAGACCCCTCTCTCCTCACAGACTCCTGGACTTCTTATCTGCCTAGGAATTGACTCTCTCAGTAGTCACAATCTTCCCCCAGCTCGTGGTGGGAGGAGTGTGTGGTAGGGGTGGGAATTGCTTTCTTCTCAGTTCAGTTCAGTTCAGTTCAGCCACTCAGTCAGGTCCAAATCTTTGCGACCCCACGGACTGTAGCACGCCAGGTCTCCCTGTCCAACACCAACTCCTGGAGTTTGCTCAAACTCATGTCCATTGTGTCGGTGATGCCATTCAACCATCTCATCCTCTGTCGGTCCCTGCTCCTCCTGCCCTCAATCTTCCCCAGCATCAGGGTCTTTTCCAACAAGTCAGTTCTTTGAATCAGATGATGCCAAGTACTGGAGTTTCAGCTTCAGCATCAGTCCTTCTGATGAATATTCAGGACTGATTTCCTTTAGGATGGACTGGTTGGATCTCCTTGCAGTCCAAGGGATTCCAAGAGCCTTCTGCAACACCACACTTCAAAAACATCAATTCTTCGGTGCTCAGTCCAACTCTTTATAGTCCAACTCTCACATCCACACATGACTACTGGAAAAACTATAGCTTTGATTAGACAGAGTTTGTTGGCAAAATAATGTCTCTGCTTTTTAATATGCTATCTAGGTTGGTCATAACTTTTCTCCCAAGGAGCAAGCGTCTTTTAATTTCATGGCTATAGTCACCATCTGCAGCGATCTTAAGGTCCACAAAAATAAAGACTTACTGTTTCCATTGTTTCCCCATCTATATGCCATGAACTGATTGAACCAGATGCCATGATCTTAGTTTTCTGAATGTTGAGTTTTAAGCCAACTTTTTCATTCTCCTCTTTCACTTTCATCAAGAGGGTCTTTAGTTCTTTTTCACTTTCTGCCATAAGTGTGGCACTATCTGCATATCTGAGGTTATTGATATTTCCCCCAGCAATCTTGATTCCAGCTGGTGCTTCATCCAGTCCAGCAATTCTCATGATGTACTTTGCATATAGATTAAATAAGCAAGGTGACACTATACAGCCTTGACATACTCCCAATTAGGAATCAGTCTGTTGTACCATGTCTGGTTCTAACTGTTGTTCCTTGACCTGCATACAGATTTCTCAAGAGGCAGGTCAAGTGGTCTGGCATTCCCATCTTTTGAAGAACTTTCCACAGTTTGTTGTCATCCACACAGTCACAGTTTTGGGGTAGTCAATAAAGCAGAAGTAGACATTTTTCTGGAACTCTCTTGCTTTTTCAATGATCCAGTGGATGTTGGTAATTTGATTTCTGGTTCCTCTGCCTTTTATAAATTCAGATTGAACTTATAAGTTCAAGATTCATGTACTGTTGAAGCCTTGCATGAAGAATTTTGAGCATTACTTCTAGCATGTGAGATGTGTGCAATTATACAGCAGTTTGAACATTCTTTGGCATTACCTTTCTTTGGGATTGGAATGAAAACTGACTTTTTCCAGTCATGTGGTCACTGCTGAGCTTTCCAAATTTGCTGGCATATTCACTGTGGCACTTTCACAGCATCATCTCTTAGGATTTGAAATAGCTCAACTGGAATTCCATCACCTCCACTAGCTTTGTTGGTAGTGATGCTTCCTAAGGCCTATTTGACTTTGCATTCCAGGATGTCTGGCTCTAGGTGAGTGATCACACCACCGTGTTTATCTGAGTCATGAAGATCTTTTTTGTACAGTTCTGTGTATTCTTGCCACCTCTTCTTAATATCTTCTGCTTCTGTTAGGTCCATACCATTTCTGTCCTTTATTATGCCTATCTTTGCATGAAATACTCCATTGGTATCTCTAATTTTCTTGAAGAGATCTCTAGTCTTTCTCATTCTATTTTTTTCCTCTATTTCTTTGCACTGATCACTGAGGAAGGCTTTCTTATCTCTCCTTGCTATTCTTTGGAACTCTGCATTCAAATGGGTATATCTTTCCTTTTCTTCTTTGCGTTTCACTTCTCATCTTCCCATAGCTATTTGTAAGGTCTCCTCAGATGACCATTTTGCCTTTTTGCATTTCTTTCTCTTGGGGATGATCTTGATCCCTGTCTCCTGTACAGTGTCATGAAGCTCTGTCCATAGTTCTTCAGGCACTCTGTCTATCAGATCTAATCCCTTGAATCTATTTGTCACTTCCTCTGTATAATTGTAAGGGATTTGATTAAGGTGATACCTGAGTGGTCTAGTGGTTTTTCCTACTTTCTTCAATTTAAGTCTGAATTTTGCAATAAGGAGTTCATGATCTGAGCCACAGTCAGCTCCCAGTCTTGTTTCTGCTGACTGTACAGAGTTTCTCTATCTTTGGCTGCAAAGAATATAATCAATCTGATTTCAGTATTGACCAACTGGTGAAGTCCATGTGTAGAGTCTTCTCTTGTGTTCTTGGAAGAGAGTGTTTGCTATGACCAGTGCATTCTTTTGGCAAAACTCTATTAGCTTTTGCCCTGTTTCATTCTGTACTCCAAGGCCAAACTTGCCTGTTACTGCAGCTATTTCTTGATTTCCTACTTTTGCATTATAGTCCCCTATAAGGAAAAGGACATCTTTTTTGGATGTTAGTTCTAGCAGGTCTTGTAGGTCTTCATAGAACTGTTCGACTTCAGCTTCTTGACAAGAGTGAACATCAACATTTTAGGAATCAGCAAACTAAAATGGATTGGAAAGGGTGCATTTAACTCAGATGACCTTTTCTCTACTACTGTGGGCAAGAATCCATTAGAAGGAAAGGAGTAGCCACCATAGTCAGAAAAGAGTCCTAAATGCAGGACTTGAATGCAATCTCAAAAACGACAGAATGGTCTCTGTTCATTTCCAAGGCAAACCATCAGTATCACAGTAATCCAAGTCTATGCCCCATTCAGTAACGTTGAAGAAGCTGAAGCTGCTTTCTTCTAGTGGGTGTATGACTTGGACATATCCGGGAGACCTTGCACTTGAGTTTCTATGTATGTGAATTGTGGCTTCTAATACTTCTTTATTAGAATACCTGTGAATTTAATGAAGCAATAGCATCAATGTTCAGCAACTAATAACATATATTTTTGTGTTAATCACAGTGTGACAGGAGGGAAAGGGGCAGGGCACAACTTCTGAAAGAATGACGTAGCCCAAGGACACAACATAAACTGATTAGAATCAAATGGGGCGAAGAGGGCAGACAGGACTAGACCTTGATCCTGGATCAGCAAGTGAGATGACACAGCCAGAGGCCCCAGGACAGTTCCCAGGCACTGTTAAAAGACCAAGGAGTAGGCGGTGGCCCAAATCTTGGAAATCTCTGCCCTTCCCAAGAGCACTTGGAACAGTCCTCCCACTCACTAGCATATGAACTTACCCAGCCTGTGAAAACCAGCCAGGCCGCATTTTGTGGCCGCACTCACCCTCTGCGATGGCCCCACTCTGTCTGTGGGGTGTGCTCTCCGTATCTGAATAAAGCCACTTCTTCCCTATCGCTTTGTCTCTCACTGAATTCTTTCTGCCATGAGACATCAAGAACCTGAGCTTCATTAGATCCTGAAACCAGGTACTGTGGGATTAGGCTGGGTTTGAGTCCCAGCCACACAGGTTCAAGCCTCAATCTGTGGTAAATGGTTTCAACAGTGCTGTAGAGATATAAAGGATGAAAAAATGTCCAAAATTAATAGCATCAACAAACCAGAATTGACTTTTATCCAATGTATTTTTTATGTCAGAAAAAGAAAATGTATATATAAATGTGTGTGTACACATGTTCACATGGAAACAAGTCATTTCCAGATACTATCAGCACTTCTGCCTTAAAAACAACAGCCCTGCAGAGCTGACAGGCTTGATCACCTCTCCAATTTCTTGCCAGGAAACGTGGTGTCTCCCGAACTGGGCCTTGATTCCTGGCTCCAGGCTCCCCACTTGACGTGTGTGAGTAGGAATTAAGTCACCATGTGAGGCCAGGGTGGAGTTCTGTACAGTAGTTGTGGCAAAATCAGCTGATGTTTCCAACTTGGCTCCAATCTCTACAGTTCAGAGATGGCCTTTTTCTTTCTCTTTATTCCTATTCATCCAACATCTGTCCTCTCCACCTATAAACAAAAACAAATTTTCTCCTAACGGTGCTCAGGCACTAGAACTGAAAATGTTCTTTTTACCAAAATCATAGTATGTTTTCTGCATAAGAAGTTAGGGTTGGGTTTAGGGTTGAGGTCGACATATATACATTCATAGTTCAGTCACTACATCCTGTCTGACTCTTTGCGATCTCATGGACTGCAGCACACCAGGTTTCCCTGTCCTTCGCTATCTCCTGAAGTTTGCTCAAACTCATGTCCATTGAGTCAGTGATGCCATTCAACCGTCTCATCCTCTGTCTCTCCCTTCTACTCTTGTCCTCAATCTTTCCCATCATCAGAGTCTTTTCCAATGAGTTGGCTCTTCATATCAGGTGGCCAAAGTATTGGAGCTTCAACTTCAGCATCAGTCCTTCCAATGAATTTTCAGAGTTGATGAGAACCTACTGTATAGCACAGGGAACTCTACTCAGGGCTCTGTGGTGAAGGACTAAGTGGGAAGGAAATCCAAAAAAGAGGGCATCTATGTAAATAAAGATATGACTGATTCACTTTGCTGTACCGCAGAGGCTAGCACAACATTATAAAGCAACTATGCTACTGTTGTTGTTTTAGTAGCAAAGTTGTGTCTGACTCTTTGCAACCCCGTGGACTATAGCCCAACAGAATCTTCTGTCCATGGGATTTCCCAGACAAGAGTACTGGAGTGGGTTGCCATTTCCTTCTCCAAAAGCATCTATATTCCAATAAAATTTTTCTAAAGAAGAGATTTTTAACTAAATGAAAATGGCAAATTCTTATTTTATTACTGAGTCTTTGTTTCAATTGAGTTTCCCTTGGTTTTCTCAAGTGCACTTATGGAAGTCAGATGTTGTTATACTCATTTGGTGAAATGTCACATGGTTATAAATCAAAGTATTCAACCTCAGTCAGACGCTATGTGTTTCTTCATCAAAATCAATCAAATGTCTAAAATCTCAAATAAAATCATGATTGTGTAAGTTTTTTCCACAACAAACTGTGGAAAATCCTTAGAGATAGGAATACCAGGCTACCTTACCTGCCTCCTGAGAAGTCTGTATGCAGGTCAAGAAGCAACAGTTATAACTGGACATGGAGCAAAAGACTGGTTCCAAACTGGGAAAGGAGTACATCAAAGATGTATTTTGTCACCCTGTTTATTTAACTTATATGCAGAGTACATCATAAGAAATACATGAGAAATACATCCAACCTTCATCAGGTTGGATGAAGCATAAGCTGGAATCAAGACTGCAGGGAGAAATATCCATAACCTCAGATATGCAGATGACACCACCCTTGTGGCAGAAAGAGAAGAACTAAAGAGCCTCCTGATGAAAGTGAAAGGGGGAAGTGAAAAGCTGGCTTAAGATTCAACATTCAGAAAACTAAGATCATGGGATCTCGTCCTATCACTTCATGGCAAATAGATGGAGAAACAATGGAAACAGTTACAGTCTTTATTTTTGTGGGCTCCAAAATCACTGTAGATGGTGACTGCAGCCATGAAATTAAAAGACACTTGCTCTGTGGAAGAAAAGCTATGACAAACCTAGACAGCATATTAAAAAGCAGAGATATTACTTTGTCAACAAAGGGCCATCTAGTCAAAGCTATGGTTTTTCCAGTAGTCATGTATGGATGTGAAAGTTGGACCATAAAGAATGCTGAGCATCAAAGAATTGATGATTTTGAAGTGTGGTGTTGGAGAAGACTCTTGGAGTCCCTTGAACTGCAAGGAGAGCAAACCAGTCAATCCTAAAGGAAATCAGCCCTGAATATTCATTGGAAGGACTGATGCTGAAGCTGTAGCTCCAACACTGTGGTCACCTAATGTGAGGAACTGACTCACTGGAAAAGACCCTGATGTGAGAAAGACTGAGGGCAGGAGGAGAAGGGGATGACAGAGGATGAGATAGTTGGATGGTATCACCAACTCGATGGATATGGGTTTGAGCAAGCTCCAGGAGTTGGTGAAGGACAGGGAAGCCTGGCGTGCTGCAATCCTTGGGGTCACAAAGAGCTGGACACAAATGAGCGACTGAACTGAACTGAACTCCTGCTGGAGTTTAACCTGTGATTAAGGTTTAAGTTTTGTGAATTCACTACTAGGATCTAAGCAACAGTTTTGAAGTCCCTCCATCCTATACTCAAGGGGCCAGTGAGAAAAACTGGGGGAAGGCAGCCCTGTCTCCCCAGTCTGGTCTAAGGAAAGGACCGTTATAAAGGAATTTGAGTATCCTACCTGGAACAGAAAAAGTGTAGGACTAGGGAGAAATTACTATGTGACATGAAACCTCAATACTTCTTGGGGTTTCCATGACATTTGAAAGTATATGATTATCAGCATCACATTCCTGTGTAACAAGGACAGATTGCTCTGTTTTTTGCAATGACTAGGAATAGCTTAGATCTCTAGGGAGATCAAGACAACACAAATGCACTGAAATTGGTTGTTTATTTTTCAGACATCGTTCCTCTCTTTAATCCAGTCAGCATTCCCCTGACTTAAGATAAAACATGTCTTCTACAACTCAGGCACTAATTCTTTCACGTATCCTCAACCATATTTATTGAGCTTACTAACTTTTCTGTAGAATTCTAAGCACTGCAGATATTTATGCTGTTTACTGACCCACTATGTCTTCCTTGTTGGTTTGCAACAGATTCATAAGCTCACCTGAACCCTGCTATCTATCATTTTTTAATCTTTTGTATCATATCAAATTCAAGTAATCGGCTCTAGGGTTTTTGATTCTTATGTGCTGCCTGCATTGTTGTTTTTGTCTAGTCGATAAGTCCTGTCTGACTCTTTTGCTATCGCATGGACTATAGCCACAGAAAAATGGTTTTTAATTCCCAGCAGATTGTCAATTACTGACCTTGTAGCTGAAGGTGAGGACTTCTGAGCTTCTGTTTGTCTTAGCAAGGGAAGATCTGAGAGGGATGGGAGGGGAAAGGTCACACAGCCTCTACCCCATCTACATTTCTAAATGACTAACTCAACATTTCTAGCACTGTTACAGAGAAAGGAACAGAGCTGGTTTCTACAGCAGAGGGATGAGGAACCATGGGTCAGATAGAAGAAGTCTGTCCACCAGTTTTCAATTACCCCACATCTTTTGTATGATTTCAAAGATGTACACAATAAAGGACAAAATGGTAGAGACCTAACAGAAGCAGAAAATATTAAAAAGAGGTGGCAAAAACACACAGAAAAACTATATAAAAAATCTTATTGACGCAGATAACCATGATGCTGTGATCAACCACATAGAGCCAGACACACTGGAGTGTGAAGTCAAATGGGCCTTAGGAAGCATCACTACAAACAAAGCTAGTGGAGGTGAAGGAATTCCAGCTGAGCTATTTTGTATCCTAAAAAATGACATTGTTAATGTGTTGCATTCAATATGCCAGCTAATTTGGAAAACTCAGCATTAGCCACAGGACTGGAAAAGGTCAGTTTTCATTTCAATCCCAAAGAAGGGCAATGACAAAGAATGTTCAAATTATTGCACAGTTGCACTTATTTCTTATGCTAGCAAGGTAATTCTCAAAATCCTTCAAGATAAGATTCAACAATATGTGAACTGAGAACTTCAAGATGTAGAAGCTGGAATTAGAAAAGGCAGAGGGACCAGAGATCAAGTTGCCAACATCAACTGTACCATAGAAAAAGATAGAGAACTCCAGAAAGCATCTACTTCTGCTTCATTGGGGCTCCCCTGGTAGCTCAGCTGGTAAAGAATCCACCAGCAATGCAGGAGGCCCTGGTTCAATTCCTGGGTTGGAAAGATCCCCCGAAGAATGGAACATCCCCTGGATTATTCTGGTTTGGAGTATACCAGAATACTCAATATTCTGGTCTGGAGAATTCCATGGACTTTATAATCCATGGGGTCACAGAGAGTCAGACAGAACTGAGCAACTTTCACTTTCACTTTTCTGCTTCATTGACTACACTAAAGTCTTTGACTGTGTGGATCAAAACAAACTGTGGAAAATTCTGAAAGAGATGGGAATACCAGATCACCTTACTGCCTCCTGAGAAACCTGTATGCAGGTTGAGAAGCAACAGTTAGAACTGAACATGGAACACAGACTGCTCTGGGAAAGGGGTGAGTCAAAGATTGCTGGAAGAAATATCAGTAACCTCAGATATGCAGATGATACTACCCTTATGGCAGAAAGCAAAGAGTAAAGAGCCTCCTGATGAAGTTGAAAGTGAAAGAGGAGAGTGAAAAAGTTGGCTTAAAACTCAACATTCAAAAAACTGGTTGAATGGCATCACTGACACAATGGACATGAGTTTGAGCAAGCTCTGGGAGATGGTGAAGGACAGGGAAGCCTGGCGTGCTGCAGTTCATGGAGTCGCAAAGAGTCAGACACGACTGAACATCATGTTAATTGTCCTAGTAAGCTCCTGGCACAGAGGCCGATGGTTCAATGTCACAAGGACAGCTGAAGCACCCCAATCTTTTCTGCATCTTTTGACAGAGTGGCTAGAGCACTGTTTATGTGGGTCACTCAGTCACTCGGTGGAGTCTGGCTCTTCCGCCCCAAGGACAGTAGCCCACCAGGCTCCCCTGTCCATGGAATTCTCCAAGCAGGAATAGTGGAGGGGGTTGCCATCTTCCCAACCCAGAGATCGAACTCGCGTCTCCTGTGTCGGCAGTCAGAGTCTTTACCACAGAGCCAGCTGGGAAGACTTGCTGGGGCACTAGCTGTAACCAAAGGTAATGTCCCCTCTATGAAAGGCCACTCTCGGGTTCTCTGAAGTAGAAATAATTTTAGAACTCAAGGGAAGAACAGAAAAGTCATTTTGCTACTTGCCTTAAATGTGTTAGTCATATTTTTTCTAATTTTTAATAACAAATGCTTTATTTTAATCATTTTTTAAGTTGAAGTATGATTGATTTACAATGTTGTGTTAGCTTCAGATGTACAGCAAAATGATCCAGTTGTACAGAAATGTATATCTATTCTTTTTCAGATTCTTTTCCCTTAGGTTATTACAAAATATTAAATCAGTTCCTTGTGCTGTAGAGTAAGTCCTTGTCGATTATTGATTCTGAGAAACCTGTATGCAGTTCAAGAAGTGACAGAACCGAACATGGAACAGACTGGCTCCAAATTGGGAAAGGAGTACGCAAAGGCTGTATATTGTCACCCTGTTTGTTTAACTTGCATGCAGAGGACATCATGCGGAATGCCGTACTGGATAAATCGTAAGTATTTATGTCAATCCCAAACTCCTAATTTATCCCTTCCCTGCTCTTTCCCCTTTGGTAAACATAAGTTTGTTTTCTATGTCTGTTGTCTCTCTCTGTATTTTGTATAAGTTCATTTGTATCATTTTAAATGGATTATCTGCATTTCTTTGTATAAAATAGGCGGGCAGCAGGCATAGACACAGGAAGGGTCCCGTTGGTCACCGACTTTCCTCAGGCTCTGTTCTCGTCCGTCTCACCCCAGACGTCTTGGGCTTACTCATCACTTTCATGACAACATTCACCAGCTGTGCCTGCGTGCTCAGTTGCTTAGTCATGTCCTACTCTTTGTGACCCCACGGACTGTAGCCCACCAGGCTCCTCTGGCCATGGGGTTTTCCCGGTAAGAGTACTGGAGTGGGTTGACATTTCTGCCTCCGGGGATCGAACCCAAGTCTCCAGCGTCTCCTGAATTGGCAGGCAGATTCTTTGCTGCTGAGCCACTTGTAGAAGCCCTGACTTGACTCATCAATAAACACTGCCAGTCAACTGCTCCTTATGATCTAGACCCATCCTCAAACTTACCTCTTTTTTCCATGAAAAAAAAAAAAAACATGAAAAGTCTCTTCCAATGTGTTGTTTCTTGATTAATGTCACCACCATCCATCCATAGGTACAATTCAGAAGCTGACAGTGAGTCTGGACACCCTCTCCTCTCATCCTCCAATGATGGTCCATCACTGGGTCCTGGTGTATTATTCCTAGCAAATCTCTTCACTCTGTTCCAAACACCTCATCAGTGTGTAGTCAAAGCCATCGCCAGCTCTCTCCTTTCCTGGGACCAAAATATCTCCATGTGATATACACACACCAGCTTTATACTCTGCTCAATCCCTCCTCCATGTCCAACCAAAGATGTTATTCCAAACATGAATCTTTATACTCCATGGTTTTTAATTGCTTTTCTTTGTAAAATATTTTAAAGAATTTCTTTATTTTATTTTTTGGCCACACAGCATGTGAGATCTTGGTTCCCCTACCAGGGATCAAATCCACGTCCCCTGTAGTGGAAGAGTAGAGTCTTAACCACTGGACCACCAGGGGAATCCCTTAATTGTTCTTCTGATAAAGATTGAAATGCATTGTATGATGTATGATGTTCCACAGACTCTGGCTCCACAACAACTACATTCCAACTCTTAAGGTTGGCTCTATACTCATTTTTTGCATTCAAACCTCCCTGATGTTCTTCCAGGTTCTAAATTTTCCCATGTCCCCCCACCCAAGCCTCCCCCAGTCCCTTGCACAAGGCATCTGTGTGCATCACATTCACCTAACCGTCCTCATTCTCCATCCCTGGCCATTGACTACAATCAAGCCAGCTAATGGTGCCATGTAAACAGTCCCTTCTTTGACTGAATTCTCCTCAGTCATCACGTTCCAGGGAAGCCTATGCAGAGTCCCCTACAGGTCACCTCTCCCTCTCCATGGCCCCCTATATCTTGTTCTTTGTATTTCTTCTCATGTTAGGGATGCTCTCTGTTCTATATTAGTCCAGGGTGGGTGATCATTCAGTGGACCAAACACGATCTCAAGATAAACTCCTGAATTCTAACCCTCAAGACCTTTCAAAGTTTGCCTGGAGGCTCTCCCCTTCCATAATCTTTTTAGACTTCCCAATCCAGTCATTATTTTGGAAAACATGGTGCCTGAGTTTGTTAGAAATGTAAGTTTCAACCTGCTTATACACTTTCTTCAATTCACATAATGGTATCATTAAATTTAATGTGGGCAGATACGATTCCCAAATTCTGAGTTTAAAGAATTTTATGTTAGCATCCTTATGAAAAAGTACAGCTCACCTGAGCACTGCATACATGCCAGAAGCTTTTAGGCTTATCAATACAGGGTTTATCACAGTAGGGATGTGGGTAGGAGTCGTATATGATATCAGCAGCAGGCAATAGACCACAGTGCCATTTGTAATTTTAGATGGTAAAGAGTGGAAGTGCAGCTGTATATGTGAGTAACTGAAGTGTGGGAAGCTGACAAATTATTACTTATCATGTAAATAGCAAATAAGAACGCAATGTTTTAAATCTACACCTAAATCTACACTTCATTGTTCAAACAACTATCAGTGGGGAAGAGCAGTGGAATGAAACAAAATAAAGAAAAGGTAAACATGCTCAAGCCAGTTGATGGTATATCATTAATATGCAACTGAGCTTTCTTATTTTGAAACTGTATCTTCATTCACTATGCATTTTTCAACAAAAATATTTTAAACACCCAATATATCAGTAACAAAAAATCTCTTAATAATATAATTTTTATCTATGTTATTAAATGTTCATCTCATATAATTTGGTTGTAATTTTGAATTAATAGGCTCTTTCCAATGCCACAGACTCTTGAGAAGACTCTTGAGAGTCCCTTGGACTTCAAGGAGATCCAACCAGTCCATCCTAAAGGAGATTAGCCCTGGATGTTCATTGGAAGGACTGATGCTGAAGCTGAAACTCCAGTACTTTGGCCACCTCATGTGAAGAGTTGACTCACTGGAAAAGATCCTGATGCTGGGAGGGATTGGGGGCAGGAGGAGAAGGGGACGACAGGTCGCAAAGAGACAGACATGACCAGAGACTGAACTGAACTGCACTAAATGCCACATTTGTGCATTCTCCTATGAAGCATGGGGGGCTTCCTAGGTGGTGCTAGTGTTGAAGAACCCTCTTGTCAATGCTGGAGATGTTAAGAGATTCAGGTTCAATGCCTGGGTCAGGAAAATCCCCAAGTATTCTTGCTTGGAGAATCCCATGGACAGAGGAACCTGGTGGGCTACAGTCCATCGGGTCACAAAGAGTCAGACAAAACAAGCAATTTAGCATGCATGCACACGTAAAGCATATTGGCAACTTAAATTACTGAATTTACTGACAAATTGTTTGGTTAAATGATACTAATGACAATTCCATTGAGTGTTGTGATTTAATCATCTTTCAAAGAGACTGCTCTGTTAAACCATTGTGCACAGCAATCATACAATTCATTTTTCTTTTCTCTAAGTGCATCCAGCATTTTTGGTTTGGAAAACACCTTCTCCTCTTTAAGATGTGAGTTCTAAAACTCATGATCAAAAAAACAAAAACAAACAAACAAAAAGAATCATTTCTGTGAGGAGTTGTTGGAGTTGTGTGTACATGAATGAAACGACCATTTTCAGTAGTGAATGAAATGTCCATCTCCACCATCACATGGGTAAAAAACAGCAGAAACTGGTGTCAGCAAGGATCCATCCCTCTGACACTATGGAGGGGCAGAGCAGCGTGACCTGGGAGAGGCGGGTGAGTAGGGGCCCGACAGATACACTGCTGAGCTTGATTTCCATGAGCGGAAGGAGCAGAGAGTGGCTAAGTGGCGCGTTCCCTGCTCCATCAATGAGCACAGCGTGGGGCAGGGCGAATATGAACGTCTCCTAACACAGTGGTCCCACCAGACGGGACGTCTGACCCTCTCAGTGTCCAGCCGCCCTCCCAGTAGGCGGCATCCTGTCTCTGCTTCCACCAGCGTCTCACTACACAACCGAGGCTACATTCCTGTTTCTCAGGGAGGTACCGAGGCGAGCAGACAACTCCAGGGCACCCCGGCGCCAGCCCTCACCGGAGGGTTCGTGTGATTTGAACCCGGGTGCTCCTCTGGCCAGATTCAAGGGACAGCAGCCGGATGCTAGAAACAGCCTTAAGGATGGGTTTCTGTGGAACCAGGAGGGGATGGGGCGCTGCACCCCAGGACCTTTCCAGGGCTCAGAGGAACTTCGGAAGGGGGGGGGGAAGGAAGCTGATGGTAGCCTGCACCACACCCCTCTCCTGCAGACCCCTCCCAGAGGTGTAAGCTCTGAAAAACCACCTTCCAGGAACTAAGCATCACAGCAAAGAGCCCAGGCCACAGCTGTGGCTGTGCCCCGTGGACGGAGCACGCAGACGGCTCCTCAGTGTCTTATTCGAAGTTGAGGGGCGTCAGGGCTACCTCCTCACTTTGTTAGTCCTTTTCATGCAGCAGCCAGCCTAAGACAAGGAAATCCTTCAGGAAAGATATTCACAAAGCTAATTTTTTTTTTTTTAAGCAGACTCAAGATTTTTAATTTGGAATTGGGTCCTGGCATTTCTAATGAATCTACCAAATGTGCCTTCTTATCAGAATTCCTGTTCAAAGTCCAAGTCTGATGTTAGGGATGCTATTCTCACCGCTAAGTGCTCACCTGGGCCCTGGAATGCATTGCGAATCTCCTGGATGTAGAGCTGGGCATGCATCCTTCATCCCAGAAGAGGCACAGCTGCAGGTCTGTGGGGCGCTGCTCCTTCTGCCTTGCTCTGGGAAGCGAGGGTGCTCTGGACACACCCCATGGGCAGGAAATAAAGGAAGTTTGGGGTTTGGTTCACAGCACAACTGGGGCTTCACTTCCATGGGGGAAGCTCTCATTACTCAGGTCGAGGTAGCAGAATGGCCCCCAGCTCCTCCCACAGTGCCCTGTGTTTCTTTGCCAGAGCACAAGCTCCCCGAGGTCTCGGTGACTGCCAGCTCCTAGGGGGGAGGGACACAATCCCAGGGAGGAGCCTGGAACCAAGACTTGGGCTTTGGACTTGCCTCTGCACCCAACTTTGCCAACTTGTCCACGGAGCCCTGGCCAAGTATTTCACCCGCTTGCCTTAGTTTTCTCTGTAGTAAACTGGAAATGACAAAATAGCCTTTGGGGTCACACTCAGGGTTTCAAGAAATGACACATGCAAAACACAGAATAAGTCCTTAATCCATGTTTTTTTTTCTGTGAATATATGCATACATGCTTAGCCTTGAGTGGATGTCAGGAGTCTTTGATTAATAAAGCAATTAATTAATCATACTAAGGAAGACATAGACAGGAAGTAAGGAGAGGAGGAAATTAATAAGTATCACCAAATAACCACACATTGGATTCCTAAGTACACGTGGGCCAGATTTCTCTAATGTCCACAGAAACAAGGTATTTGAGTAAATTCACTTCCATATCTAAACGTTATTCATAATCTTGTATTGATTGACTTCATCCTATGAACACAATAATTGACTTCAAACTGCTTAAAATGATATAAGAAGCATCAGGAACCATGAAGCTGAATATGGCCCCGCCCAGCACTGTTTAGAAAATAGTGAAAGAAAGTACTTTCTTCTCTTGTTTAAAAGCACAAACGGGGGAGCTGTTCTTTTTCCCCATTCACTGACATGACCTTGACCACCATTTATTGTTGGTCTTTGGTGGAGTATTGCAAAGGAAAGAAGTCTATGATAAACTAGAAGCACATCCTCAAGAAAGGCAGTGATGCTATTGTTGCATGTCCTGCCAGAAGGATGTGCGACACCAGGCTTGTCAGGGATCTAGAACTGAAAGGACATGTGGCCATGTGGTCCACTGGCCTTTGTTTATATGATCAGAATCTCTGTGTTAAAGGAAATTTTAAGTAGTCAAGACCTTCATTCAATGTTACCCTGGAAAGTTATATCTTCTGTAACATCACTATTCAGTACATAGCAACAATAAATTATATATATATAATAGTCAAATTCATAGAGACAGACAGTAGAATGGTCATTACCAGGAGCTGGGAGGATGAGGGAAAGGAAAACTGATAGATATAGAGCTTCAGATTTGCAAGATGAAAAAGTTCTGGAGATCTGTTTCATAACAAAGTGAATACAGTCAGCAGTGAACTGTATGCTTAAAATGATAAAGATGGCAAATTGTATGTTTTTTTGTGACATTTAAATTTTAAAAATATAAAATGCAGTAAGTTTCTGTGTCTTCAATATTGCCTTGGCTACTCTGAATCCTGTGAATTCCTAAGCATTTTTAAATAGTGTACACATTTTTACGGGGAAAAAATTTGCTGAGATTTTGTCTGGAATTAGTTGCATTTTATAAATTGGTGTTAGGAAATTTTTCAAATATAATTTTAAGTTTTTAACTACTGAAAGTTGCTCAGTCGAGTCCGACTCTGCAACCCCATGAACTGTAGCCTCCCAGGCTTTTCTGTCCATGGAATTTTCCAGGCAGAATACTGGAGTGGCTAACTCTTCCCTTCTCCAGGAGATCATGCCAACCCAGGATTGAACCCAAGTATCCCACATTGCAGGGGATCTTCCTAACCCAGAGATCAAACCCAGGTCACCTGCATTGCAGGAAGATTCTTTACCATCTGAACTACCAGTGAACTGAAATTCTATGTTCATTCATTTATTTATGAATTATTTAATTTCTTTCAGCTACATTTGTAGTTTAAAGGGTACAAGTTCCCTATATCTTTATTATATTTATCCCTAGGCATTTGTTATTTCCCAATAATACTCTAATCCTTTTAATTCATTTTTATTTGTTGCTAGTACATGAAAATACTAAAATACTAGTAGTTTATGTTGATAACATATCTAGTAACTTTGCTAAATTTATTTATAAACCTGATTGTTTAATTATGTTAGAGTTTCTAGGTATTAATTATGTCATCTGGTATATAACTTCTTTCTTCCCTAATCCTTCAACATCTTACTTCTTTTCTTCCTTATTATTTATGTTAGGACTTTCAGTGCAGTGTTGAATTCAAGTGCTAACAAAAATCATATATTTTTGTTATTAATTTCAATATGATACATTCTTTTCACTTTTTTGTCCCGGTGCCTTGCCTGGATAATTTTGATTGATCTGTATTCCACTTCAGTAATCTTCTCTTTTACTTTTTACAGTTTCTAGTTTACTGATAATGCCATCTTGTGAAGTGAAAGTGAAGTCAATCAGTTGTGTCTGTCTCTTTGCAACCCCATGGACTGTAGCCTACCAGGCTCCTCCATCCATAGGATTTTCCAGGCAAGAGTACTGGAGTGGGTTGCCATTTCCTTCTCCAGGAGATCTTCCCAACCCCGGGATTGAACCCAGGTCTCCCGCATTGCAGGCGGATTCTTTACCGCCTGAGCCATCAAGGAAGCCATCTTGAGTTCTCAACTATTGGCAGAATATTTTTTTTTTAATTTAATGATTATATATATTTTCTCAGGTGTATGGTAAAATTCTCCATTTTTTTCAGATGTTTACTAGCTTTCTTATTCTACTAATTTTGTAATCATAACCTTTCTTGGTCATTTTCTCATAACTATAATACTTGAATCACCTGTGTATTTGTTCCTATAGTCTTGTCTGGTAATTTTTGTTAAACTCAGATGTTGTTTATGAAATATTGTATAGATGTGTACCTCAGAAAAAGATTTGAGATTGTCATAGTAGCAATCTTTGTAACAGCCCAAAACTGTATACAAAACCAGGGTAAATGTCCCCTACTTTGTAGTTAGACTCTTTACTATCTGAGCCACCAAGGAAGCCCTTACTTGTTATAGGATAAATAAATTATCATTCTTTTGCACAATGGACTATTTTACAGAAATTGGAATTAATAAACCATTGCTACATATGACTACAAAGATAAATCTCCACAAGAACAGAAGTTGACAACAAGAAGCTGTAAGTTACAGAGCATTTTCTATTTTAATTCACACATGTAGACTTGTAAAAACAGGCAAATCAAATTAAGGGTTCAGACGTCAACTTAATTCTCTTTTGGGGGGGGGGAGGGATTTCCTGAATAGAGTTTCTGAGATGCTAGCACACTAGCAGAGTTTTATCTGAATCAAATTTTAATTGAGAAACTCCCCTCCCTTCTGGACACATATTCTAAAGGCAAACTAGTAAATACGTAAGATACTGTTTGCATAAATTTCTTCTATGAAACTCTGTAAGGCGGGGCAAAAGACTGGAAATATGTCAAATACCTACTTACAGGGTTTCCTGGGCGGCTCAGCTATAAAGAATCCTCCTGCAATGTGGGAGACCGGGGTTCAGTCCCTGAGTTGGGAAAATCCCCTGGAGAAGGGAAAGGCTACCCTTTCCATTATAAATGGGGGATTAGATGAATAACTAATAAATCCACACAATGGGATTTTATGAAATGGTAAAGAGAAGAAATGAAGAGAATAACAATAATAATGAAAATAATGATGACAAAACTCAGAAGACTTAAAACATCAAATAAGCATGTATCTTTATTATAAGACCCTAGAAAACTAGACAAAGTGCACGAAATAAGCTTTTTCAGGTATTAGCTAAGAGGCAGTGCAGGGCTGCAATCTCTGTAAACAAAAAGAGGA
This sequence comes from Muntiacus reevesi, assembly GCF_963930625.1. NCBI lineage: Eukaryota > Metazoa > Chordata > Mammalia > Artiodactyla > Cervidae > Muntiacus > Muntiacus reevesi. Next base: position 6,227,112 of record NC_089254.1, on the reverse strand, counting down.
TGTGATCACCATGATAGCCCCAGTTCTGCCTGTAGGAACTTTCCAGATGGCAATCAAGGAGGGGAGCCCAGACAGGACTAGGGAATTTTTCTGAGCTGAGTGAACAGATCAGACTTTGGGGCTCCTAAAGTAGCTGATATTTGCCACAAACTTCAGAATTCTGCATAAGTGTCACCTTTAGTATTCAGCTGAGCATGAACAGGTCAGGAAAGAAAACAGAGAAGGAGCAACTACGGACGAATTGGGAACTGAAGAGCTATCAAAGTTTGTACCAGATGTTCAAGTTCCAAGGAGCCAGAATGCAAACACCTTGTTGAACACTTTGGTAATTCAGAAGAGATCCCAGAAAGTTCACACCTTCAGAATAAGCTTAATTTAGCCTTGGATTAAATTGCTACTCAGAACCAGCTAATTTTTTTAAAGACTTGGAACTGTCAAGCTGATTTATGGTAAATGAGAGTCCCTTGAACTGCAAGGAGATCCAACCAGTCCATCCTAAAAGAAACCAGTCATGAATATTCATTGAAAGGACTGATGTTGAAGCTGAAACTCCAATAGTTTGGCCACGTGATGCAAAGAATTGACTCATTTGAAAAGACCCTGATGCTGGAAAGATTGAAGGCAGGAGGAGAAGGGGATGAGACGACAGAGGATGAGATGGTTGGATAGCATCCCCAACTCAATGAACATGAGTTTAAGTAAACTCCTGAAGTTGGTGATGGACAGGGAGGCCTGGCCATGGGATAGCAAAGAGTCGGACACTGCTGATCAACTGAACTGAACTGAACTGAACACTTGAAAGAAAAATTCAAGCACTGAAGATATAGAATCTTAGAAAGTAAGATTGTCCAACAAACAATGGAAACTATTAGTTCTGCAAAGAAGCAAGAAAACATAACTATAAAGGAAGAATATAACTCAACATAAATGGCCACCAAAATGGCAGCTGATGGAATTAATAGATAAGGCCACTAAACAATTATTAAAATTATACTTAAAGGTTGAAAGAGAGCCATGAACATAAATAGAGTTGGAAGGTTATTTAGAGGCAAGGGATATTTCTAGAGCTAAATAAGCAAATACCTAAAATGAATGTTTCACAGATCTGTAAACCTGATAACACTTTCTCCAAATAGAAATATGGAGAAATGGAAAAGAAGAACACTCAATGAATTGTGTTGTTCCATGGTTGTTCAGTCAAATTGTGTCTGACTTTTTGTGATCCCATGGACTGTAGGACACCAGGCTTCCCTGTCCTTCACCATCTCCCAGAGCTTGTTCAAGTTCATGTCCATTGAATCAAGGATGCCATCCAGCCACCTCATCCTCTGCTGCCCCCTTCTCCTCCTGCCCTAAATCTTTCCCAGCATCAGGGTCTTTTCCAATGAGTTGGCGCTTCACATCAGATAGCCAAACTATTGGAGCTTCAGCTTCAGTCCTTCCAATGATTATTCAGGGTTGATTTCCTTTAGGATTGACTGGTTTGATCTCCTTTCTGTCCAAGAGACTTTCAAGAGTCTTTTCCAGCACCACAAATTGAAAGCATCAATTATTTGGTGCTCAGCCTTCTTTATGGTTCAACTCTCTTTTCTGTACACAACTACTGGAAAAACCATAGCTTTGACTATCCAGACCTTTGTTGGCAAAGTGATGTCTGTACTTTTTAATAGCTGTGTAGATTTGTCATAGCTTTTCTTACAAAGAACAAGTATCTTTTAATTTCAGAATGAACTGTGAAGCAATATTAACTATAATACATATAAATAGATTAGGAGAGGGAGAGAAGGGCAGAAAAAGCATTTGCTTTTCAAAACTGGATGATCCAAGAAGTTCAATGAACCTCAGACATAATAAAATAAATGCATGGGATATCATAGACAAATCCTTGAAATCCAGTGATAAACAGAAAATCATAAGAGAAGACAGAAATAAAGAGACACATCAGACATTGAGGAACAACTGTAAGAGTCATGATCAATTTTTTTTCTTTTCTTTTTTTTTTTTTTTTGCCTAAAAACAATACAAGCCAGAAAATGATAGGAAAAACATTTAACCTGCCAAAAGGGGGGGAAAACATTAATATAGAGCTCAGTTCCTATTGCAGATATTCTTCAAATGTCATGATGAGCCTTCCAGTTTCACCTTGAAGATATAGTTAGCAAGTGTTAATTCCATGCTCGTAATAAGAATAATCCTGGAAGACTTTACATCTGTGATTTTTCTTAAACCAATCAGGTAACTGATGTCTCAGGGCAAACAACCAACCTGAAATCAAAGGAAGCATATATATTTGTAGACAAAAAACAAGACCCAAGCATTTGTTTACCGACCGAAGGGCCACCAAACAGTTAATAAGCCAACAGTAACCTCATGTTTCAGTGAATGTGAGTTAGAGTGGGGTGTATCAGACATACAGTTTTTGCAATCTCCTGGAGGCTCTTCCACCAGGAACCCCGCCAGAACTCGCAGGGAAGATGAGGAGATTTGTCTCTCCATGGGAGAGAAACTCTGCTATGACTCTCCTATGGTTCTCCTACAGCCCAGGCTGTGGGAGGGACCCATAGTCATCGCCAAAACTTCTCCCCTACTCACGCCCTCTAGGGGAGAAGACTGAATCTGCAGGGAGAAGATCATCCGCGTCAGCGGGGTGATTGGGGTCTTCATTAAGTTGGAGGAGAAGAAAGGGGTCACCACTGCCAGCTGCCCGGATCCTCTTCTTACCTTATCTTAGTGACAAGTGTTAATCTGCAGAGAGTAGCGCATCACAACTGTATCCTGAGGGCACTGGTGGAAATAACGACAGCTGGAGACAAAGGGAGACAGAGAACAAACTCTGATCCTGAGGGCGGTGCAGAAATGCACGCCAGACTCAGCATCACACCTGGAGGAAAGGCAGGAATCCACATGCTTCACGAGGCTGAGGACCGCGACTGAAGACAACCTACAGGACAGTCCTTGACAATGCAAAATTACCCAGTCCAAAATAGCATTACTGTCAAGGCTGATAAATATTGCTCTAGTAGAAAGAATACACAATAGGTGAGACCAGACTGGAAAATTCAACAGACATAAAAACTACAAGAAAGAATCAATTTAAATGCTAGAAATCAAATGCACAGGAATAGAAAAGTACCTTTCATGGACTCATGAGTAGACCCAAGGAAAGAATCACTCAAACTGAAGACAGATCAGTACAAATGACACAGAGCAAAATGCAAAAAGAAACAGAGTAGAACCCCACCCACTCAAGATCAGAACATTTAAGAGCTGAGGAAATGTAGCAAATGAAGTAATAATTGTATAATTAGAGTCAGTAGGTGATGAAAGAGAGATAAGGCACAGAGGAGCTATTTCAAAAATTATGGCTGAGAATTTTTCTAAACACAAGCTATGACACAGTTTATGAGGCATAAACAATGAACCCAGGAATCTCCTAGGATATCAAATACAATCATGAGCAGACACATACACACACACACACACACGCGCGCGTGCGCGCGTGCACACACACACACTTAGGCATAGCATTCAAATATTCAAACAGGAAAGGAGGTGTGCACACTTCAAAGCACATACATTAAAACTGGGAAGATGCAGATTAGCATGATCTGCATGATGACATGAAAATTCAACACTACTTAACTGTGCGCTAAAATACACCTAAGATGGTAAATTTTGTTACATGTCTTTTAAATCACAACTACAATCTTCAGATTAAAAATGGTCATTTTAAAAGCTGAAGGCAAAGAAAATTTTGAAGAAAGCAAAGAAAGACACATTACTTCCTAAGCATGCATTTGGAACAGGAATGAGGTTGCCCACAAAGAGGTAAACTTGGTTATCAGTGAGAAAAAAAAAAAAATCTTACATATATTATCATGGTGTGTGGTCCTCTAGAGCATAATCTTTAATGAAAAAAAAAGTTATTCTTTGGTATTTAACTTCTTTCTTTAGGAAGAAATTTTTTTTTTTTTTTAGAATGAAATTTAAATTTAGTTAACTTTTCCCCTTAAGGGATGGGGTGATAAGGATGAAAAGACAGTTGAATGAGACCTACAGAAAAACAGGGATAAGAATTTTCTGAATCTGTCAATAAGTACCTTCAGCATAGAGGCCTTAAATATATCAGCAAGAACTCATCATGGTACCCTTGGGTGGAGGTGTACCACCAGCCCTCATTGCAGAGAACACCTCTGAAAACACCCTGATGCTGGCCCCATCATCTGGAAGGTAAAACAGTCAGTCAAGGGGATTTACATGTTGTCGGGCCTGTTATCAAGTCCCAGCCATGCCAGTTGTTGTATTGAAATGCCCTTGAGAATTGCGGAAAAGGTTATTGCATAGTCACTGATAACAATTGTCTTGGGAAAGCAATCTTAGTGAACACTGTCCTCTGGACCCTATGATTGTGATTCAGAGAAAGTTTGAAAATTATGGGCTTTGACCTAACTTGTAACCTCTCCTCCTCCTTTAAAATTTATTGAGCATTTACTATGCACTGTGCCAAGTCTAGGGATATAAAGATCAAAAACCAGAGTCTTGGGTCTTAGCTGGAGAAGCACGTGGCAGACGATTGGCCTTGTTATCACATCCTATATAACTATTGTGCTGTTCCCTATAGTCAGTGGGAAGATTTTGGTGGATTTTAATGACTGGCTTTCTGTTTCTGTTCATCTCCAAGTAATAATTCCCCAGAGCAATTTGTAAAGCATTGCTGATTACAAATACTCTGAGGCTTCAAGCAGGAGGCATCATAGGAAACCACAGAAAAATATCACAGAGAATACTTTCTAAATGATTGTTCTGGTCAACCTGTTTGGCTTAGAGCTCTCTAAAGGAGTAGCTGACACTCAATACAGAGTGTGTTAATTTGCCTAATTAACATTACCTTGTAGTCTCCCCCCTTTCTTTAAATCAGTGTTGTGAAGTTTCTTTTCTTTATACTTCCAGTGAAGCTGGAGATCAATGATACCTGATAATCTCAGCACAGAAAGAAATCTGAACAGAGGGAAAGTAGCCGTGACTGAGGAGTGTAAGCTGTAACAGCATTTTGATGCAGCCAGCCTTCCTGACTCACTTAAATCAGGCAGCCTGTTCAATGTCCACATCCTGCCACATTTCGTATTGTTATTTGAGATTGTTATGACTTGGATAAATTAAGATTCAAGTGGAGCCCAGGGTGCTGGCTAAGGAGCCAGGGTTCAATAAAAGACCACAATAGAATTTGATATAGAGAACTTTATTACTCACAAGTCCTGGAGGAAGTACCTGACCTCCTGGGGCCTTTCAGGGAGGTCGAGGCAGAGGTCAAAGGTGGAGGCAGGGAAACCCTAACAGAACCTGGGGCGCATGTTTTTATTAGGGTTCATAAGTGAAGTGTTCTGAGATTCCTACTTAAGGCCTGACTGGTCAATTAAAACCGAAAAGAGCTGAGTTTTAGGTTAAGCTCTGTAGGGGTTTTATCCAATGCGGTTATAAGGGAGGCCTTGGTAGGGAGTAGATTGTTGATCACAAGGACCATTGGAGGAGTCGCATCAGTAACTTAAATTTGCTTGTGACTCTAAGGGCTATTGTCTACAGCATGTGCTCAAGACAGGGGCTCAGGTCAGCTCAAGGCCCATAAAGGCCGTGTGGCCAAATAAACTGGATGCCGAGGCAATGATGCCATGGAGTAGCTCAGCTAAACTCTCAACGTAGGTGTCCTAATGTGTGATTATGATTTTTAAAAGAGTTATAGTCATTTGGGGACATGCTGAGACCCTTGCAGATGAAATTCTTTGATGTCTGTAATTTACCTTGAACAGTTGGAAAAAATGGAATGTGATCAGGGCTACGGATTTAAGAGTGGTCTCAAGATGATAAATGCTGAGGCCAGTGCCACATCTCTGCCAACACCGTCTGCCCCCAGAATAATATTCAGTAAAATAGAAATTAAAGGGTGGTCTGAGATCACTGAAGGTGCACTAGTGAGAAAGCCAGCTTGCAAATGTTGGCAATTTAACTCTAACAAATGAATTTGATGCTAATCATCAAGGTACGGATGAGTGAAAATCATTCAGTCGTGTCTTATTCTTTGCAGCCCCATGGACTATAACCTGAGAGGCTCCTCAGTCCATGGAATCCTCCAGGCAAGAATACTGAAGTGGGTAGCCATCCCCTTCTCCAGGGGATCTTCCTGACCCAGGGATCAAACTTGGGTTTCCCAAATTGCAGGGGGATTCTTTACGGTCTGAGCTACCAATCATCAAGGTGCAAGCTGGCTTCTGCCATTGTTGGATGGAAGATCTCTAATGATGCCTTGCAGTATTTTCCTTGTTTCTCCCATGAAACTGTTTTCTTCTGCACTGACTGCTTTCTGACACAATTCTTGACATGTGGCAGAAAATACAGCCATGGGTTGCTCTGGCCTTACAATTTTTTTCTGCCAGTAAAATACTCACAATAAATAAAGTAACCCATCCCTTTTGTATCCCCTACATACTGGAGAGTGTTTATGTTAAACTCACCGAAGGTTCTGAGTGGTCCCACCCTGGTCATTGCCTCCAAGGGAAGAAGGAGGTAAATGGGTTGGCTAGATGACTTCCATTCCCCCAGCTTGTGGGAAAGGAGGTAGGACCCCTCAATAGGCAAGGCAAACTCTTATATCATGTCCTCTATTCACTCTGTGACATCATCTTCCACTGCTTCCCACAGCCACCCTGCACCAGCTGCTTGGCCTCACCGTACTTCCTCAGATACTCCAGGTACTTCTGCACCGCCAGAATTCAGACCTTGGCTGGAATGGGCTTTCGCCATACTCCCAATGACTAACTCTCTAATTATTTGCCTTCAAGTCTTGGCTTGGAAATCTCAAAAATTATCTACCCCTTCTCTATCAATCTCCCTATTCAGCACACATCATCTTTTGAAGTGCTATTGAATTCATGTATTTCTTATGTTTGCTGAACTTTTCTTGCCTGCTCCCAATAGGGAAAAAAAGGAAAACGTCATGAGAGCAGCAATTGTTTTGTATCCTAAGTGCTTGGCTGCTGCTCTCTGAAGCTTTGAATAACAGCGCCTGGTAGATACTTTCTAAATATTTGAATATAAGTGAATGAATAAATGTACCTAATCAGAATCGTTAGTGCTAGAGGCAATGAGCTCTTAAAAAACAACTCTTGTACCAGGGGCATGAGTTGTTTGGCAGGAAAAATCAAATGCTATAATACTGCAGCTATGTCTAGTCTCAACCTTGCTATCAGGGAAGGCTTCCTGGAGGAAGGAACATCCAAGAATGCGTCAGAACTCTTAGTTGAGGAAGCAGAAGTAAGTTTGGTGACAGTGTCAAGAGAGAGTGCACGCTAAGATCTTACACACAAATTTTAGGGTTGGATGGCATGATACACAATGACTGTCTGCACAAGCCTATGCAGAGGCAGGTACATTTACATGCACGCACATCATACAGAGCAGCCCCAGACAAAACTGGCAAGGTGAGCAAGTGTGTGTCACAGTCGCAGTTCACAGTAACACATTTGGACTTTAGCCTGTAGGCACTGGAAAGGCATGGAAAGATTTTACAAATGGAAGTGACACAATTAGGTTCATTTTAAAATGCTCTCTCTGGCTGAAAGATGAAAAATGAACCAGACAGAGCTTAAGATGGGAGACAGGAAGAATGATTTCAAGCAATGCATGCAGCAGTAACTGGCCCAAAGAAAACAACAGAGCCTCCTATCCAGGGACTGCAGGTCAAGAGACCTCAGGTGCGTATGGAGTACAATACTGAGTGAATTTTCTTTTTATAAATAAAAGTTGACCATATAGAAAAAACAAAGGTAGTCCTTCATTTATAAGTTTCAGAAATTATCAGTTAGATTTCAAACCAAAAATTTCAAATTTAGAGAATCCTTCAAGACAGAATTATAAGTAGACATCAAGACTGGATTTATCTTTGCTGTTGCTGTTGTTGTTTTGTTGTTAAGTCATGCTGCACTTTTTCTGACCCCATGGACTGTAGCCTGTGAGACTCCTCTGTCCAGGGGATTTCCCAGGTAAGAACACTGGAGTGGGTTGCCATTTCCTTCTCCAGAAGATTTTCTGCCCCAGGAATTGAACTCGTGTCTCCTGCATTGCAGATGAATTCTTTTACCACTGAACCACAATTGAAGGCAGAAGAATTTTCGGATCCCAGCTTGAAAAATGTCAGCCATTGGCAACTGAAGTCTGGTGAAGTGTGTTTGTGCTTTATGACAGTGACCAAGAATCTCAGTTTGCACTTCTCAGACCACAGTGACAGAAGTGGTAATTTCCATTTTTTCAGCAGATTTCAACATTTCTTTCATAATCAATAATGGACCCAGAGACTTCCCTGATAGTCCAGTGGTTAAGACTTTTCCTTTCAATGCCGGGGGTGCAAGTTCGATCCCTGGTCAGGGAGCTAAAATCCCACATGCCTTACAGCCAAAAAGCCAAAACATAAAAGCAATATTGTAGCAAATTCTAGAGTCTTTAAAAATGGTCCACATAAAAAAAATCTTAAAAAAGTAAAATAATAGACCCTAAAATGCATTCCAAAAGCCCTCTGTATAGCTTTCAGAAGACGTGCTGTGACCTTCAGATTCCTGAAGCTGAGTCAAGACTTGAACTACTGAATGCGTGGATGTGACCTCCGGATATATATACTCAGAAGTGGGATTACTGGGTGATAGAATAATTTCATTTTTCATTTTTTCATGAACCTCCTTACTATTCTCCAAGGTGGTTGCACCATTTTACATTCTTTCCAACAGTGTTCAGAAAAGGTTCCCTTCTCTCCACATCCTCACCTCCACTTGTCAACTCTTGTCTTTTTGATAATAGCCATTTCAACAGAGGTCATATGTTATGTGCCTTTGATTCCTATTTTCCTGATGATGAGTGATGTTGATCACCTTTCCATGTACCTATTGGCTGTTGGTTTGTCTTTCTTGGAAAAATGTCTATTCAGGTCTTTTGCCCATTTTTTAAAATAAATATGTAGTTTGTTTCTTTGCTATTGAGTTCTATATGTCCCCTATGTATTTCAGATACGTAGGTTGTAATTATTTCTCTCATTCCCTAAGTTGCCTTTGCATTCTGTTGATTGTTTCTGTTTGAAGAAGAAGTCGCCTCTCCTAGACTGTATGGTTTGGCATCAATAAGTAAAGATATCCCCCTGTGGTTGGTGATGCCTGAAAGCTTGGCTCTCTGTGCACCAATGCTGAAAAAAAAATATGGAGACAGAATTTTGGAGGAAAAGAAACTGTGGCCCTAATTCTAGTGGCTCATGAAAGGTCGGGTATGTTGAGGCATGCCCCGGAAAAAGTGCCGCAGACAAGTTCCGGAGGCTGGCTAAACTTCCGGGGACCGACCCCCCCCTCTGCAGCCTGGTCCGATCAGGAACCAACACAGAGCCCTTGGACACCCACCGCCGCTGTAGCCCGCGCTTTCTTCCTTATATAGAAAGACCTGGCCTGGGCGCCGGCCCGGGCTATAAAACCTCTCCTCACCTCTCCTTCCTCACAGACTCCCTTTGTCTCCTCGCTCACCCGCCCCTCCCCGGGAGATCTGCCCCAGAGCGCCCGCCCATTAAAGGCCTTTTACCACCGGTCCTTAGAGGCGGCTCTTTGTTCCCGCGGCGTTTTCTAACAGCTCAGGGCACTGGGTGTGCTGGCATGTAGTGGCTCCTGAATTGGGGTTGGGGTACAGTGTCCCATGGGCTCAGACAGTTGGATCACAGCTGGGTGATCCTCAGCCATGAGAGCTATGGAGTCCACGAGGACTGTTGGGGAGCCCAGTGATGCCTCTGTATCCAGTAACAAGAGGCCAGGGGAGGCAGCAGTGGTGGCCAGGGCCGGTGGTGTGTACACAGCCGACTGCAGGCGCGTGCACCATGGTGCGTACTGAGATGAGCGGCAGGGGCGGGGTCAACTCTGAACACACAGGCAGCTTCCGGGGCAGGACACAGTTGTCACCCCGGTGGAAGATGGATCTGGACAACTCAAGTCTGCAAAGGAAAATTCCTGCGGGACCTCTGAGGCAGGGGTGGGGAGGCGCAGTCCACAGTGGTTGTGCTGGCTGCTGGTTTCAACTGCCAGAGTCCCTGTGCAGCAGGCCCCTGGGGTGGTGGTGAGCACTGCAGGGCACTCGACAGCAAAAACTGTTGGGATCCGCAAGGCTGAGGTCCTCGGTACTGAAGGCTCCTGGGCTCCTCTGCAGAGCAGGCCGAGGACCGTGGGGGCCCCTGCTGCTTGGCTGACGCTGGTAACCCCCCCCCCCCCTCTTCTTTCTTAGCTATGTCCTGACATCTCAGCCATGTTCACCTCCCCAGCCACCCAGGTAGGAGAAACCAAGTGGCCCAAAATGCTGGTTGATACCTTGCTCTCCTTTTCCCTCCTGGACCAGGGAATCCACTCTGGGCTCTTGTCAGTGCCTCTCAGGAGCCTGAGATGATGCAGGCAAAGTGGGACTATTCTTCCTACCCTTTTCATGTGGGTCTTTCTGGGCTTTTAGCTCCACTGTGTTGCTACAACCTCTTGAGTGGACTTTAGCCCTCTTCCAGAGCTGGTTTTGTTTGTGCAGAAGGGGAAGAGACTTGGAGGCTAGGAGGTCCTGATCCAGCATCATTTTTATTCATTTATCAACTGAATTGTTTTCTTATTGTTGAATTTTCAGAAATTTTTACATATTTTGGACACAAGAAGCTTAACAGATATGTGTTTAGGATATGTTTATTTAGATCTTGTTTAATTCATTCATCAGAATTTTGTAGTTTTTCAAGATCAAAACAACAATGTAGCAACCCAACAAATATGGGTTAACTATTAAAAACAGCTTTTCACAGAAAAATCTCTTATTTTTTTTAACAAGTTTACTTTAATATCTAAAAAGAAAAGCTGTTTGTAGTTTTCCCCATGTAGAGCCCAAACATAATTTGTGATATTTATAACTATTTCACTTTTGGGTGCTAGTATAAGTGATGTTGCTTTTTAAATTTCAAATTCCCATTGTTCATTGTTGATATATGAGCAAGCAACTGACATTTGTATAAAAAAATTGTGTTGCGTGATTTTTTTTTTTTATCATCAGTCTTTGGTTCCAAGAAGTTTTGTCTCTAAGGTTTGGAATTTTCTATGTAGACAATTTTGTCATCTAAACAAAGGCAGTTTTATTTATTCCTTTACAGTTTATGTACTGATTAGTTATTTTTCTTGTCTTTTTACACTGGCTAGGGCTTCCAGTACAATCTTAAATTGGAGCTGTGAGGTATCATCCTTGCCATTTTCCTTATCTTAGTGAGGAAATGTCTAATTTATCTCTACTCACTCTAGTGTTAGATATATATTTTTGTAGGTATTCTTTATCAAGTGAGAAAGTTTCTTCTCAATCCCTGCTTGGCTGACAGTTTTTATGATAATTGGGTATTGGATTTGTCAAATGCTTTTTCTTCATCTGTTGGTATAATCATGATTTTTTTTCTTTAGCCTATTGACATGGTGGATGAAATTAATTGAATTTCAAATATTTAACCAACCTTCCATAACTGGAATAAATCCTACTTGGTATAATTAATGTTTGATTCAATTTGTACATTATTAGACTTGATTGGCCAAGGAATCTTAGATTGATTTTCATGAGGCATACTCACCGGGCTTCCCTGCTGGCTCAGCAGGTAAAGAATTCATCTGCACACAGGAGTCTCAGAGATGAGGTTTGATCTCTAGGCCAGGAAAATCCCTGGAGAAGGAAACAGCAACCCACTCCAGTATTTTTACCTGAAAAATCCCACGGGGAGAGGAATCTGGTGGGCTACAATATGAAGGGTCGCAAGGAGTTGGACACGACTGAGCAACTAAACACGTTCATCTGTGGATTTTTTATAATGTCTTTCCTTGGCTTAGTGAAATGCTGGCCTTTCGGGCGTCCCTGGTGGCTCAGATGGTAAAGAATCCGCCAGCAATGCAGAAGACCTGGGTTCAAGGGTTAGGAAGATGGCTGGGAGGAGGGCATGGCAACCCACTCCAGTATTCCTGCCTGGAGAATCCCATGGACAGAAGAGTCTGGCAGGCTGCAGTCCATGGGGTCGCCCAGAATTGGACTCCACTGAGCAACGAAGCAGCAGCAGCAACGCTGGCCTTTCACGGAGTTAGGGAGTGACCCACAGCCACTGCCTTCTGGGCGAGCCTGTGGGAAGCTGACTGCACTATTTCTTTTTAAGTTTTGTAGAATTCACCAGTGAAACCATCTGGACCTGGACATTTCTCTTTTGGAAGGTTAGTCATTACTGACTTAAATTCTTTAATAGATTTAACTCTATTCTGATTCCCTGTTTCTCTTCCTGTGAGTTTTGGAAATTTTTATATTACAAGGAGCAGTCTCATTTCACCTAAGCAATCAAATTTGTTAACACAGGATTGTTTGCCTTATTTCTTTTCTTAAATTTCAATTTTTTTATTTATTTATTTTTTTCCATTTATTTTTATTAGTTGGAGGTTAATTACTTTATAGTATTGTAGTGGTTTTTGCCATACATTGATATGAATCAGCCATGGATTTACATGTGTTCCCCATCGTGAACCCCCCTCCCACCTCCCTCCCCATCCCATCCCTCTGGGTCATCTCAGTGCACCAGCCCTGAGCACTTGTTTCATGCATCCAGCCTGGGCTGGCAATCTGTTTCACCCTTGATAATATACATGTTTCGATGCTGTTCTTTCAGATCATCCAGTATTTCTTTATTATCATTTTAATGTTCACAGTATCAGTGGTGATGAAATCTCTTTCAGTTCTGACAGTAAGAAATTGTGTAATTTCTCACTCTTTCTTGGTTGGATTGACTAGAAGTTTATCAATTTTTATTGATTTCTTCAAAGAAACAGCTTTTACTTTCACTAATATTCTCTAATACTTTCCTTTTTCTTTAGTGTCCTTGACTTCTGTTTTAATTTATATTTTCTTTTTCTTTTTTTTTTTTACTGTAAATTGCTCTTCTTATGCTCTAGTTCCCTAAAATGAAAGCTCAAATTATTGATTTTACGTATTTCTTCTTTTCTATAAATCATTCATTTAGTGTTATAAATTTCTCTCTAATCAAATCATGCTTTCATTGTATCCCATAAGTTCTGACAAGTTACATATTCAATTTCATTTAGCTCAAAGTATCTTTAATTTCTCTTCAGTCTTCTTCTTTGACCCATGTTATTTAGAAGTGTGTTGTTTAATTTCCTATTAATTGGAGATATTCCAGCCATTATGTTGTTGATTTCAAGTTTCTTTCCATTGTAGTCTGAGAACATTTCTGATTTCCATCCCTTTAGAGTTGTTAGGACATGTTTTATGGCCCAGAATGTTAGCTATTTTTGCAACTAAGTCATGCAAGCTTGAAAAAGTATATATCAGCTGTGGTTGAATGGAGTGTTCTTTAAATACCAACCAATGTAGTTAATTGTTATACTGCTCAGGTCAACTCTTTCCTTACTGATTTTTCTCTCCATTTGATCAACCAATTACTCAAAAAAGGGTTTGTGATGGTAATACTGGATTTGTCTATTTTTCCTTGTAGTTCCACCAAATAGCGCCTCATTCTCTGTTGTTTCAGGTGCATACACATTTAGACTGACAATTCACATTCTTGTGAAGCTTGCTTGGTTTGCGTCTCCTCCATTGGCTTTGACTCTACCTAAGAACTCCTGCTCAGGTACCATGTGTTTGTTTCAGCTCTTTCCTTTGTAATCTATGCTGTGATGCTGGAACCTTGGTTTGGGAGTAAGGACTGGGGCGAGGGGATTGGGGGCGGGGAGGAAGTTCTATGATCTTAGGATGACATCTCAGTACCCCCGTGTGCCTGCGTCCCTGGGCTCTGACCACCACAAGCCTTCCTGGTTTTCTGCTTACCTTCTTAAGTGAGAGGGAAGGGGCCAGGCTGGAGTCGTAGCAATGCCCTTCCTCCAGTCTTTTTCCCTAAAGCCTGAGCCTCTGTTGAGAAGGTTCTCTGAGGGTATTTCTCTGGCCCTCCCCCTGCCGAGCCACAGTGGATATTTCTGAGTCTTAGCTGTGGGGTTCCTTGAGGTTGAGCCCATGATATCATAGTAGGGCCCCAGGAGTTCCTCACTTTCCTGTGAGTCCACACCCAGCATCCATTAGCTTGTCAAAATAACTGTTTAGCATTCCTGTGGGTTTATGGCTCCCAGCAGCATGTCAACTGTGACTCTCTGGATTTACTTGTCTCCTGAGATTTAGGGTTGGGTTTTCCCCTGTGACTTGTTCTTTTGTGAGTTCAAGAAAAATCTTTGATTTTTAGCCTGATTAACTTCCTCTTGTTATGTGGAGAAGAATTGATCTCAGAGGGACAGCAGTGATCCTGGAGAGAGATCTTAGTTCCCTGTCCAGGAACTGAACCTGGGTAGCCTGGATGAAAATCAGAAATCCTAACCACCAGACCACCAGGGGCTAGGTTAGAAGGAAAGCGGCCCTGTCTCTTCCCTGATTTGAAATCAAAAAAATTTCAAGGAGGCAAAACTGGAAAAAAAAAAATGGTACAAAGTTTATTATTAGAGACACAGCATATCATGTGGGAAAGCACACAGGGAAACTGTTTATTTAAGACTGAAGCAAGACAGAAATACATACCCAGAGAGAAAGGGCACAGGCATCCTTCCTAATGAGAAGGAGTGCAGTAAGCCAGAAGCAAGGCAGAGACACACACCCAGAGAGGGGCGTGGGCGTCCTGAATGTGCAGTGTAATAAAGAGGTGATGTAAATCACTCATCTAGAACAGTCTTTCTGGGTCTTTGTGGACATTTGGCCAATTATCTCATGTCTTTCTTCAACTCTGACTGGTTCTTAGACCCTCCTCAAGATGCCCGTGCAAATCTTTGCTAAGGTGGATCCTACCACAGAGGTCTGTGGGTACATGTCCATGCTTATTATGGGGTGGGCCCCCCATTTTTTGACCCTCAAAAGGTCTTTTCATGCATGTGCACATAGGTAAATCTTCTTTGACCTCAGGAGTGGGCACCTCATCGCTTTCCTTCAGCAGAGATCAGCTTTTGTCACTAGCTTCATCCTTGGAGTGTCTGGGTGAGAACAAAGCTTGAATTTTACTCTACTTGATAAATACCAGCTGTCCAGCCTAGGGGCCCATCTATCTTCTACCTCAGAATGACTGTTTCCAAAATCTTTAGGTGTGGAAGGTGAAGCCAAAAATTCTCTAAACTTCCTTTCAAATCTCAAATAATTCCCAAATGAACTGACCCATTTTCCCTCATCTCCTTTCAATAATCCTATGAAAAAGAAAAAGCCAGCACCTTGTCTTTCATGGAATATTGTAACAATCCCCTAACTGATGTCCACACTGCTACACTTTCACCCCAGCTCCAACACATTCTCTGTACAACTTGGATAAGTATATAAAATTGCAATTTAAGTCAGTTATCTGTTTAAAATTATCTGCTTAAAGCTCCTTGACAGTGGCAATGGAAATTGAAGGGAAGGCTCTTCTGCATAAACTTCTTAGATTTCATACAAACAAAATATGATGAGGTAATAGCTAAGAAATGCATGGTCTTGTAGAAAAAAACAAAGAGATTTAGAGAGAGGAACATGATTAGGGATGTTATAAAAGGGAAGATAGAAAACAGATGGATGCAGGAGCAAGGTGTGAGAGAAGCAGAGAAGGTTGACTGCTGAGTTTGAGGATGGGGGGTTCCTTGGGTGTGGTGCTTCTGGATGAACAAGTACAAGGGCACTGCTGACTTTTCAGAATGCTGGAGTGGCTTGACAAGTGGGAGGCCCAGGTCCTCTGGGGAATGATGCCAGGATACCCAAGCGGCGATGAACATGGGAGGATGGGTAAAGTCTACCTAAGGGGAACCTGGACACTCAGATATATCCCACATTCTAAGATATACTCCACATTATAGTCACCCTGACCTAGAGAGTAAAAACAAACCTGGAATAAATGTGACTCCCTAAAGAGATTAAATCAGAGCAATTTAGGAAGCTGACACTGGTCAGAGCTGAAGGCAAGAATGAGGTACACAGTGAAAAGAGGGGATTGAACGCAAGTGTACATACTCAGATGTTATACATGCAGTGGTGCCTTAGGTACGCAGTGAACAGAGTAAGAAACAGCCGAATGAATAAGTGAGTGATTTAACCAGTTGACTTCTGAATACTTACAGCTTCATGCCTTTGAGATTGTACAATTTGCCTAATATTTTCCTAGGAAGAAAAATCAATCCAAAAGTTTGCTAATTGGAGGAAAATATCAACACAGAGGGAATATACCAAACATGGGATGAAAGAAAATACACAACTTCCTTTTCACTGGTACGAAACTGTGTCATCCCTTCGACACCTTGACTGTCTTGTGTGTCTTGCTGCAGCAGAGGTGTGGGGACTCGCCAACTAACTCCCTTAGGCTGACCATTAGTGAGACACCAGCATCCAAGTGTCAACTAAAAAACTACAAGCAACCTAAAGTTGAGAGTTATGTTTTATTCAGTGGAAAATTTGGAGACTTCAAGCCCTAGAGACAACGTCTCAAGTAACCCTGAGAGAACTGCTCTGAGGAGGTGAGTGGAAGAACCAGGTTATACGGAAACTTTTGCAACAAAAGGTAGGTAGTCTGAACATCAAAAATGAAAGATGCTCAGTCGTGTCCAACTCTATCAAAGAATTGATGCTTTTGAACTGTGGTGTTGGAGAACTCTTGAGAGTCCTTGGACAGTAAGGAGATCAAACCAGTCCATCCTAAAGAAAATCAACCCTGAATATTCATTAGAAGGACTGATCCTGAAGCTAAAGCTCCAATACTTTGGCTACCTGATGCAAAGAGCTGACTCATTAGAAAAGACCCTGGTGCTGGGAAAGATTGAAGGCAGGAAGAGAAGGGGACAACAGAAGATGAGATGTTGGATGGCATCACTGACTCAATGGACATGAGTTTGAGCAAGCTCTGGGATATTGTGAAGGACAGGGAAGCCTGGTGTTCTGCAGTCCATGGGGTCACAAAGAGTTGGACACAACTGAGTGACTGAACAAGAACAAAAATGGCTGATGACTGTGACATCCTTGTTTACTGATACGGCAGGAAATAATCCACTTCTCACAAACTTCTCCTATAAAAGCAGAAATCAATGATGATTTCAATAAGAGTGGCTAGTTTTTCAGGCCATAAAATCACAAATAGAATTATACTCACTACTTAAGGAAATATGCTAATACTTATGCCAGCATCGTCACTGCTTATTTAATGCAGATAGTACTAAAATACTCCTCTTGTGTCTATACATCTCTCTAATAAAAGTCAAAAGTACTTTTTTAGTAATTTACATTTATCTGTATTGGACTCATTTTCAGAAGTCTAAGTTGTAAGTCAGGGCAGGTAAATAAGCTAAACACAGGACTCCCCAAGAAAGGACAGTATCACTGATGAATGATAAGAAATGGAATATTTCCTGACATACCAGCTAACAAATGATGTCACAGTTATCACAGATTGCAGCCACCACAGAAAGTGAGTTGGTGAGCCCTGAAGGAACTCAAGAAGGAAAAAATACCTGCCATCTAGCAACCATCAGACTGCCGTCACTCCACATGGTCAGCCCTGAGAAGGCTCAAGATGTGAAAACAGGATTCTGGCCCCAGATAGTTGAGGTGCATACCAAAGACATTATTTCAGTGAGCCCAGGCTCTTGCAACTTCCCATACATAGAAAAGTGCTAAATTCATCAACTTGGTATATTTGGTTGTCTTTAACTACAAAAACATTTTTTTCCATTTGTTTTTATTAGTTGGAGGTTAATTATTTTACAGTATTGTAGTGGTTTTTGCCATACATTGACATGAATCAGCCATGGATTTACATGTGTTCCCCATCCTGACCCCCCCCCCCACCTCCCTCCCCATCCCATCCCTCTGGGTCATCCCAGTGCACCAGGCCTGAGCACTTGTCTCATGCATCCAACCTGGACTAGCGATCATAAAACTGGAGCCCATTATACAGAGTGAAGCCAGCCAGAAAGATAAACACCAATACAATGCATATGCATACTAATATGAATACTAATGCATATATATGGAATTTAGAAAGATGGTAACGGTAACCCTATATGCAAGACAGAAAAAGAGACACAGATGTATAGAACAGACTTTTGGACTCTATGGGAGAAGGCGAGAGTGGGATGATCTGAGAGAACAGCATCGAAACATGTATACAAAAACATTTTGATGTTCATGCTACCTGCCCTTTGTTGCAAAACTCCTATAAAACCCCTCAGGTTCACTTGAGATGCTGCCTCTCAGGCTTAAGTCATAAAAATTTCCAACAAATAATACATAACTCTCAATTTTTATGTTCCATGTATTTTTTCAACTGACAATGCAAAATGCTCTACTTGACATTAAACCAAACAGAACAAGGTATAAAAAGGGAGATGCATCATGATCAAATCAGATGTGTTCCAGAAATATAATAGGGATTTGACATTTTTAAAAAATCAGTTAATATTTTCAACCAACTCTAACAGAGTAAAGTCTCAATGTTTTCGGTCATCTCAATACACTGAAAAACTATTTCATAAAGATTCCCAATGGAGGGGTTGATGTAACAAGGAACAGGGGATGGACAAGCCAACAGCCAGCAAGAAACTCAAGGCTTAGGCTTACAACTGATACAGAACTCTCCAGAGTTAACTCTACATGAGCCCTGAAGTGAATCTTGTGTTTGAACTTTGAGATGAATCCATGGCCTTCACCAACATGTTGCTTTCAGTCTTGTGAGAGAGAAGTAAGCAAAGGATCCAGCTAAGTCATTCTTGGACAGCTGACACCCAGAAACTGTGATAATAAATGTATATTTTAAGTCACCAAGTCTGTGCTATTTGGTATCTAGCAATACATAACAAATCCAGCAGCCATGAACCAAATCCAGCTGGTAGTGATACAAGGGTCTAATGGCCACCTCAATCCAATGGCCCTCATGTTCAAGACAGCTTCAGCCATGGCAAATGCATATGAAGTGAAGGGGGGGAAAGTTCAGGCAATCTTTAGCAAAGTTTTTAAAAATAGAGATTTTTTTTTTAAGGAGTTATACTTTCAGAATGACAACATAGGCCCTTGACAAACCAAATCCCCAGTAAAACTTGTAAAAATATTTTTAAAAAGTAAAACCATTTAATGTTTCTAGAAATGGCCCAGAGGACATATTATATAGTGATTGAAGAAACAAGTGTTTGAGAAAATCTACGAAAACTTGGTAGGAAGACAGGGAGTCACAGTAAAAGACAGAGAGAAACTGCTAAATCCAGTGTCACCTCAGGTGACTGTGTAAGCCCAAGAGTAAGTCTTGCATTCAAACCATGGCTGCCCTGCCTCCCTTGCCCTCTGGACTCATTGTGAAAGAGGTCCCTTGAAGATAGGTACAGCCAAGAACTGCTGGCTCCTACTTCTGGTTGCAATTCAAGGGCCAAGATATCCTCTCAGAAAGGGCAGGACATCAGCATCTCTGTCTCCCAGCTACTTGTCACAGAGGTTACAGTTTGGGCAACTGCACCTGAGAAATAAGAAGCTTATTTCCCACCTGACTTGTAGGCCCACCTGACTAGTAGGCTGAGGCTTTACCTTATGCAGGCAGACTTGAGACTCAGGGTTTCCATTACCCTCACCCTGACTCATCCATAGGGTGGACATGCAACCCAAGAAGACAGGGGGTCAGGAAAAAGATGAGGGAACCTGCTAACTGCAGTGTCAGCCCAGGTGACTGTGTATAAGCCCAAAGGTGAACCTTCACAGAGGTAGCAACAGAAGTCCCCACCAAGGGAGAAATGGACTTAATGAGAGCAACTCCGCCAGTGGACATCAAATGCATAATCATAAGGGGCAGTACCCAGACTCACTGCCAGATTTTATCTGAAAGGTCCAGTTTCCAACAAAAAATTTAAAAAAGAAACCCCAGTCTCTTTCTCTACTGGGCCTATGTCTTCATTATGACAACGTGTGTCTCTTTAAGCCTCCATTCTGTGTGATGGGAAGAAAGATCTACATATTCCAGAAGTTCCACACATCTTCATCTCAGTGATGGCACTGCTGGTTTACCCAGACTCCATAACTCAAAACCTGTGAGCCATCCCCAGCTTTTTCCTTTCTTTCCTCTCCAAGTAAATGTGCATTGACTAGGCGTCTCTCACCTGTCTGAGCTGCCTGCTCACGTGACACCAAACCTGCTAACTCTGTGCTGTGGGGAGGCTTGACCACCCTGGCCGCCTCTACAGACTCAGCCCTGGGCATTGCTGCTGAAGCTCACTGCACTGTTCCAGGCTCTTTGCTCTTCCCAGTGCCCCCTTCCAGCTTTTGAAGGTCAGCTCCTAGGTTAGGGCCAGCACTTCCGCAGGCCCCCATGACACCACATCCTATTCATGTGTTTTTTTATCTTTGGCTCCTAACTTACACTCATGCTCAATAACTGTTTACTGATTGTGTGCTAAGTTGCTTCAGTCATGTCTGACTCTTTGTGACCCTATGGATTATATAGACCACTGGGCTCTTCTGTCCATGGGACTCTTCAAGCAAGAAACTGGAGTAGGTTGCCATGCCCTCCTCCAGGGGATCTTCCCAATCCAGGGATCAAACCCACCTCTCTTAGGCCTTCTACAAGTGTTTGTTACTGATGCTTTATTACTTGAGTAAACTTGTGTGCATTTCTTTTTAAAGGTAATGCCAGTGCAGAATCTCAATCTTGGAACTCATGAAGAGGATCCATTATAACAACTCTATTAGTAAAATAACCTAAACATCTAAAATCATTAGATAATCTGATTCAGTGATCCCATTTATTTGAAGTGTGTGTTTTTCACATATGTACAAATAAGTAAAATAGGAGAGAGTCTCAAGAATACTAACAGTGATTACTGTTGAGTTATAGAATTTATGGTAGATTTCTCTATTCTTCATATTTTAGTAAAATTTAAAATTTTTGAAATGAATTTATATTTTAATATTTATTTATCTATTTTTTAGAAGGAAAAGAATTATTAGTTCATTCATAATGACTTAAAATTTCACTTAAGAAAAATGGACAAATTAGGGCCTATCAAAGTTCAAGTCCTTTGTCTTGTCTGGTAAATTTGATAACACAATGTACATTTAAACTTGTATTTGACAATGGCGATTTTTTTTTTTCTCATTTGTTTTAATCTAAAGAAATAGTACATACAAAAGTAAAAGAGAAAAAAAAAAGAAAAAAAAAGAGGAAAAAAAAAAGAGAGAGAAAAAAAAAAAAGAAAAAAAAAAGTAAAAGAAGTAGCAAGTATTGATGACTGTCTGACTAGGGCTAGGTGTTTTCACGTGCATTAAATTAGTAAATACAATAATCTCCTGAAGTAGAAACTGACGACTCCCTATTTCAATAGAAAATGATCACTCCCAGAAGGAAGAGGGTCAAAGTGAAAACTCAGGACCACCTCATCTTGAAACAAAAACATACAGATGTGGAAGGACCTAGAGTGTGTCATACAGAGTGAAGTAAGTCAGAAAGAGAAAAATCAATATATATTAACATGCATATGTGGAATCCAGAAAAATGGTACAGATGAACCTATTAGCAAGGAAGGAATATAAATGCAGATGTAGAGAACAGGCATGTGGGCATGGCAGCAGGGGGAACAGGAGGGTGAGATAAATCTGGAGAGTAGCTCTGACATTATAGAATACCATGTGTAAATAGGTGACCAGTAGGAAGCGTCTGGATAGCACGAGGAGCTCCACTCAGTGCTGTGAGATGACCTAAAGGAGCTGGGTAGGGAGTAGTGGGGAGGGAGGCTCAGGGAAGGGGATATATGTATATAGACATAGCTGATTCACTTCACCACACAGCAGAAACTAACACGACATTGCAGAGCAATTATACTCTGATAAAAACACATATATATGATCATTTTATTTTTCAAAGAATTCTCAATGTTATAGCAAAGGTTTGATCCCTGGGTCAGGAAGAGCCTCTGGAGTAGGAAATGGCACCCCGCTCCAGTGTTCTTGCCTGGAAAATTCCATGGGCAGAAGAGCCTGACAGGTGGGATATGACTGAGCGACTAAGCACACAGAACTTCAAAAATGATAGGTTTAAAAATAGGAAGCATAATAGCTAGGTGATTGGTAGATAGCAGGGAGAGATACATGGATGACCAATAAAGTTCTGGGCTGAATTGCACACTCCCAAAATTAACAAGTGGAAGTCCTAACCCCCACCACCTCAGAATGCCCCTGTATTGAAGACAGGGCCTTTAAAGAAACGATCAGGTTGAAACGAGTTCCTAATCCAATCTGATTTGTGTCCTTCTAAGAAGATGCTGGACACACCATCTGCCCACCAAAGGGTGAGCAGACGTACAGAAAGATCAGGTAAGGACACAGCAAAAAGGCTGCCACCTGCAAAACAAGGAGAAAGGCCTCAGGAGAAGCCAAATCTGCCCTTGATCTTGGACCTCTGGCTTTCAGAATCCTGAGAAAATAAAGGATTGTGATTTAAGCCAACCAAACGGTGGTGTTGTGTAGGGGCATGGGGAAGAGCTCATGCACTTCAGAGAGGCATTTCCATTCCTCTGGACCCTCATTTTGCAGTTCCCATTATGTTTTGAAAAAATAATATGAGGTAAGCACTCAGGGAAGAGTGTATTTTTAGAAGCTATTTTTGTGTTTTGCTCCTAAATGCACAAATAATTCTTCCTGATAGATTGCCAAGATGATTTTTGTCAGAAGTTGATTTCTCTGGAAATAATTAAGCTTGCAGACAAATTGCACCTATTGTAGTATCATCTTGCTTGGAATTTCATCTTCCGAAAACAAAGGTTTCATCTTGATAATATAGGAATAACAGATGTTATTGTTAACGATCTATCCTTGGAACAGAAAGTGTCTTCCCCTGAGCAATAATCACCAGCAAGGGTCACAGACTCACTTTGTTACAATCACATGCTTAGGTGACTAGCAGTGGACTGCAAGCATTTAGATTTATGAACAAGTTCTTGAATAACATGATTTCTCTTCACTGCAATTCTAGTTTAATACACACAGTTAATGGGTATTATTATGGAAACTTTTTTCTTATATGAATTGTTTGTTCCTGTTTGATGACTGTTCTTTGTTCGTGGCACTGAATTTAACCTAATAATCCCATTAATGTTAACGTGAACTGCCAAGTTAAAATGCATGGAAGCAAATTAATATGCCCTGCAGTCCTTGGACATGACTTTGATACATTTTATATGATTAATCTCATTCACAGATAGACTTTATATTGTTATAATTAGACATACGAGATTGGATGCCTTCTGCAACCCAGGGAGACTACCTTTAGGGGGTTAATTTAGGAACAGTAGATAGCCAATTGGAAACTTCAGAAAGGAAACTCACAGAACACTTTAGAGGGATTCAGTTATTTGTAAAATGTCAAGCCTCCTACCTTTGATTTGGGCAAGATCTCCTACACCTCCTGAAAATTTCTTTCTTCTGAGTGCTTTCACAGAAGCGGCTGAGCCCCAGTGCTAGCCATGGACCCTGCAGATCACATGTGCCCTATTCCATTTCCCCAGGGAGGAGTAGAACGCTCCACATCTTGGGGTGCTTTAATCGTTTCAGACACTCCTGGATGTAGGATTCAGCCGAGACAGGCTGGCTTCGCACACAGAGGAAGAATTCACTCACTTTCAGTGATACTTCTGAGTGTTGTTTAATGGAATTCAGAGAAGAACCTTGAGGAGGAAGGTGGAAGCAGAGTTCCTATGGCGGCCTTTCCTCTGCACCCCCACAGACTGCCAGAGAAGTAAGCACATCCTCCCCGAGGCTCCCGGGAGGAGACTGACCCCAGAGCGAAGTCCTGCTCAGACCCGCTGCCCCTGGCTGTGTTGGTTGTTCTGGAAAGCACCAAGGGGTCTTTAGCTTCCCTTTCTTTAATTCTCTTCTCTTCTCTCCTTCTCATTTCATTCGGTTTTCTTTACGTGAGCGATGAGATAAAGAGCAGACTGTGAAAACAGAAGGGGCACAGTCCCTGGGGAGCAGCACTTACCGAAACACCGGGAGCACCCTCTGCTCTGCTGTCCAAGGCGCTGAGCGTTTCCTGCGCTGCTGCTTTTACCCAGAGGAAGGACTTCACCACTCTATCACCATTCATCCCCAATCCAGGTGTGAGAGGATGAGCAGGCGCAAAAGTCCCCGTTACACTGTAGTGATGGGCTGACAGCCCCACCGTTGCAGCTGGGAACTTGAGGATGAATGGGGAGCCTGTGCATGAGGAGGGAGGGCTCATCCGACCATGGTCCATCCTCAGCGTTAGCTCCATATCAGTTACTGACCTCAGCTTCAGACACACTCTATGTGAACTTTTCCCTTAATCTCTGAAAAGCACACTCCCTTGGGGAACTTTTTCAGTTTCAAAATCTCCAGAGGTACATAGTATTCCAAGTATTTTTCATATATTATTAATAATAATACATTAGTAATAGAATAATTGCTAATGCTATAATAATCAATTAATACAATAATATTTAAATTTAGTCTTTATAGAAGTCTTTGAGGTGGACAGTGCAATATATTTATTTTATAAATGACAAACTAAAACATGGAGAGATTGAGGGATTGACCCCATGTCAATCCAGTGTACAAGTCCTAAGGTACAAAGGAGCCGCATCTCCATTCCAGGTACCCACCTTACACATGTTACTCCTTGCTCCCCAGTACCATATGCCCCACCATACATTGAGGGGCTTATCTAAGCTAGCAGACACTGCATGTTTGCTTGTGGTGTCTTTTTAAGGACTAATTAAAATTTCAATAGCTTAAATCATTGAAAGAGTCAGTAAAATTTGAGTAAAAATATTAAAAGAATAAAAAATGTGAAATACTATTTTGTAAATACACAGCATCACCATTAGCATCATCACCAACATTGTCATCCCATTTGTTCCTGGTTCTTGGCACAGAGTTCCTAAAACACTTGTCATTTCCTGAGTGACCATCGTCATCACCTTCAACATCATGTCATCATCACCATCATCATCATCATCATCACCGTCACTGTCATCCCATTTGTTCCTGGTTCTTGGCACAGAGCTCCTAAAACACTTGTCATTTCCTGAGTGACCATCGTCATCACCTTCAACATCATGTCATCATCACCATCATCATCATCATCACCATCATTGTCATCCCATTTGTTCCTGGTTCTTGGCACAGAGCTCCTAAAACACTTGTCATTTCCTGAGTGACCATCGTCATCACCTTCAACATCATGCCATCATCACCATCATCATCATCATCACCATCATTGTCATCCCATTTGTTCCTGGTTCCTGGCACAGACCTCCTAAAACACTTGTCATTTCCTGAGTGGTAAGAACATTAGGAGTATCCTTTGGTTCTATTAATAATATTTGGTCATTGGCCCTATTTCTTCACACAGAGCTCTTAAATTCCTTGGTAGCCACCTTCTCACTTGTCCTCATCTGGCCTTTTCTCACTGTTAACGCCTCTGATCACTTCCTTTTCTTATAAGGATACCAGTCTTACAGGATAAGGAGCCCTGATAACCTAACTTAACCTTAATAACCTCTTTAAATGCCCCATCTCCAAACACACTCCCATTAGAAGTTAGGGTTTCATCCTATTTTTATTGTTTTAGTTTCTTCCCTGACACAGCTGAGTAAAATTCAACTTGTTATGTTACAGAGCTTCTTGAGCTCCATGGACTCCACTGCTTTTAACATTAGAGAGTAGGAACCCTACATCCTAACACGTGTATACTGAATTAAGTGAGATTTGTTGTTGAGGCTTCCTTGAGTAGGGAAGAAATTAATTTTAGAGGATGAAAGAGTGACATTTGTCTTAGTATAAGACTGGGAGTGTGTGTGAGGGGTCCTCACAGACCCACATGTGAGGACAGAATGCCTCAGAACACATATATAGAAGCTAAGATAGACGGACAGGGAGCCCCGTCAAACCCAGAGTTGACCACCTGTCCTGGACCTGCAGGCGACAGGGAAAGGGAAAGCAGCCACGTGCTTCTGGATTAGAAGTCAGAGTAACAGGATCAGGATCCACACTTAGTTACAGGAAAACCCTCTGTGCTTTGTGGCTGAGAACTTGCTAGAGGTCTGAAGACTGAGCCCTCAGTCTAACCAGAAAGATGAAGACGAGTGACCTGCAAAATCATGTTCTCAAGTACATGGTGACCTAGGAGCCCATCCATTGTGATGCCAGAGTAAGGAAGGTCAGAGGAAGAAAGACTCCCAGTACTTCCTCAGGATTCCCAACAAAGGCACAGGTAAAGGGAGCAGAAACAGGCCGAGGGGCACCTGTTTTGACAATCTCTGTCCATTGACCAGAGGACGAGTTAAGAGGGTTTGGGGAAAGCAAGACATCAGACACAGCAGCTAAAATAATGCAACCCACCAAAAGAAAAGGAAAATAATGCTTTTCCCAACATACCACTGGAGGGAACTGCGGGCCTCCCTCACTAGAAAGGAAAGCTGCCTGAAGAAAGAAGGGTTAAATGATCTCAACTGTCCCTAGGAAGTGGTAGGGCTCTAATTAGCAATGGGACCCCCAGCTGGCACTCAGGACTCATATCAGAATGGTATCTCCATATCCCTCCAAATGCTAGAGATTATTACAAATCCCAGGATCATCCTTGCAGCTGTTTTCTAATTGCACAAGTTTGCAGGGAATAATTTAGTTGTGCACATATGTGTTCTTCTTCCCTCACCAGAATTAAAAAGAAAAAAAGCTAAAAACTTGCACTCAACCAAGCTTGTCTGGGGTTGAGACTAGGGAAGGGAAATGAGGATCAATCCAGTCGGAAGGAAGCTGCGGGCAGCAGGCGGGAGACTAGATGGGACAGCCTGGATAAATGCAGAAAATCCAGAGTCAGAGAAAATAGTCAGGGAGAGAGAGCAGAAGTCAGGAAGATGACTAGGGACCAGTGAGACAGATGGAGGGCTGGAGGCAGAGAATTCCACCCCAAAGAATGCCAGCTTTCTCCTGGAAGGAAGGAAGGGTGTCAGAGCTCAGCTCCTCCAGGTGTTCCAACAGTAAGCACATCCTTGAACTTAATGAGACTTTTCCAAAATTTATCAACAGTCTGATGCCATCTCAGAGAAAGGCCAAATGTGCCTACCACTGGTAAGTCCCCATGCCCAGGGCCTGAGCCAGGCATGGTTCTTGAGTTAATCCCACATCCAATGACAAGGGCTCTGGTTCCCTTTTTAAGAAAGCCTTTTAATGTGAATAACGCAAAGAAATAGAGGAAAGCAATAGAATGGGAAAAACTACAGATCTCTTCAAGAAAATTAGAGATACCAAGGGAACATTTCATACAAAGATAGGCACAATAAAGAACACAAAAAGTACGGACCTAACAGAAGCAGAAGATATTAAAACAGGTGGCAAGAATACACGGAAAAACTATACCAAAAAAAAAAAAAAAAAAAGATCTTAATGACCTGGATAACCACAAACCATAATGATCATTCACCTAGAGTCAGACCTCCTGGAGTGTGAAGTCAAGTGGGCCTTAGGAAGCAACACTACAAAAAAGGCTAGTGGAGATGACGGAATTCCAGCTGAGCTATTTCAAATCCTAAAAGATTTGCTGTTAATGTTCTACACTCAATATGCCAGCAAATTTGGAAAACTCAGCAGTGGTCAAAGAACTGGAAAAGGTAAGTTTCATTCCAATCCTAAAGAAGTGCAATGCCAAAGAATGTTCAAATTACCACACAGTTGCACTCATTTCACATGCTAGCAAAGTAATGCTCAAAATCTTTCAAGTCCTATGTTAACCAAGAACTTTCAGATGTACAAATAGGATTTAGAAAAGACAGAGGAAGCAGAGATCAAATTGCCAACATCCACTGGATCATAGAAAAAGCAAGAGAATTCCAGAAAAACACCTATTTCTGCTTCATTGAATACGCTAAAGTCCTTTACTGTGTGGATCACAACAAACTGTGATTCTCCAAGAGAGGGAAATACCAGACCACCTTACCTGCCTCCTGATAAAACTGTATGCAGCTCAAGAAGCAACAGTTAGAACCAGACATGAACAACAAACTGGGAAAGAAGTACCTCAACACTTATTTCACTTATATGTAGAGTAATCATGCAAAATGCTGGGCTGAATGAAGCACAAGCTGGAATCAAGATTGCTAGGAGAAATATCAATAACCTCAGATATGCAGATGATACCACCCTATGGCAGAAAGCAAAAAGGAATTAAAGAGCCTCTTGATGAAGGTGAAAGAGGAAAGTGAAAAAACTGACTTCAAATTCAACATTCAGAAAATTAAGATCATGGCATCCAGTCCCATCACTTCATAGCAAATAGACGGGAAACAATGGAAACAGTGAGAGCTTTTATTTTCTTGGGCTCCAAAATCACTGCCAATGGTGACTACAGCCATGAAATTAAAAGATGCTTGCTCCTTGGAAGAAAAGCAATGACAAACCTAGAAAGCATATTAAAAAGCAGAGACATTACTTTGTCCATCTAGTCAAAGCTATGGTTTTTCCAGTAGTCATGTGTGGATGTAAGAGCTGGAAATAAAAATGACTGAGCACCAAAGAATTTATGCCTTCAAACTGTGGTGCTGGAGAAGACTCTTGAGAGTCCCTTGGACAGTAAGGAGATCAAACCAGTCAATCCTAAAGGAAGTCAACCCTGAACATTCATTAGAAGGACTGATGCTGAAGCTAAATCTCCAATACTTTGGCCACCTAATGTGAAGAGTCAACTCATTGGAAAAGATCCTGATGCTGGGAAAGATTGAGGGCAGGAGGACAAGGGTGTGACAGAGAATAAGATGGTTGAATGGCATCACTGACTCAATAGACATGAGTTTGAGCAAACTCTAGAAGATAGTGAAGGACAGGGAAGCCTGGTGTGCTGCAGTTCACGGGGTCTAAAAGAGCCAGACAAGACTGAGCGAATGAATAGCAACAAGTAGTAATGAGATGCACCGGAGAAGGACCTCATGTCACAACCCAGAGCAGTAGGATCATGACTCACCCTCCAGCCTCCTCCCTTGCCCACCTCTTCCTGGATAGAAAAGTTACACAGCACAGCAATTGAGTCTCCACGAACCACAGGAAGCCGCGAGAGGGCTGGGCTTCAACTACTTTATTAACCACCCTCAGCTCTGTTTCTAAGGTTGGAAAAGTCTCCAAAGACAAAGTGCTTGGCTCAGTGGACCATGAAGCCAAGTGAGTTTTGAGTTAAACATCCTTGGGTTTGAAGATAAAAATCCTCTCTGACCCTCCAGGCAGAAAGGAGCAGGGTAGCTAACTGGGGGAACTGTCTCTTGACATGTAATGAAAACACTTATTTTCAGTCCATTTTCCAAAAGTTTCATTTAGATCCTCCCCACACAAACTTTTGCTTTTGAAAGTTTGTGGTCATCGCACCAACAGAGTGGATTTTTCATATATACCTGTGTGCTGTGCCAAGTCATGTCAGTCATGTCCAACTTTTTGTGACTCTGTGGACTATAGTCTGCCAGGCTCCTCTGTCCATGGGGATTCTCCAGGCAAGAATACTGGAGTGGGTTGCCATGTCCTCCTCCAGGGGATGTTCCTGACCCAGAGATCAAGCCCTGGTTTCTCATGTCCCCTGCGTTGGCAGCCAGGTTCTTTACCACTAGTGGTACCTTGGAAGCCCTTGTATATACATATGTACTTGCATATATACAGACCTCTTTCCTTACTTGCAGTGTAGTCAGAATGGGCAAGCTCTCCCAATGGAGACTGCCCCTCCCCAACTCTGCTCAGCCCCTGACCTCCTTCCACCTCACTTGGGCATCTAGGAAGATGGGAATTCAAGTCCCAGTATCTTAGATCCCCGAAGTGATTATGGCATTTCATAAAACCTTTCATTGAGCCTTCTATTCTGCTGACCATGTGAAAATGAATGCAATCAATAAAAAATAAAAAAAAAAAACAAACAGTATCTGGAAGGCAGCGAGTCAAGTTTTCAGTTTTTGCAAAGCCCATAGAGCCCAACAATGAAAACATGCTTCCTAGAAATGTGTGTAAATTTTTCATAACATCACAGGACCTTGTATTCATTTGGTTTTGACAGCTCTAAACAGACATGAACATGTCTGAAAATCAAATAGATTGATCCTCAAACCTTGGCTCTTCCAATATCCTAATATTTTGACTTTTATGAACCTGTTTCTTCACCTAGAGAAGGAAAACAGTAATCATTGCTTCGGAGAGACTGTGACCCAAAATTTAAGATCATGTGTGTGAAATTACCTACACAGTTCTTCTTACATAGAAAGCAAATACTAAACTAAATCTCCTTTCCTTCCTTCAGAACATAAAGTTAAGATCACATTCCTCAAGTATGATGTTCTTTAGTACGTGGTCTCTTTTTAGAACTAGAGCTCACAAAATTAAAGAAAATCAGACCAACTAATTATTTTCATTCTGGAGGAGAATTAGTAGAGTCAGGTTTCCAAAGCAATAAATGGAAACTGGGCTACAGCAAAAGAATTCAATTATTTAAAGGGATGTCTCTTTCCAGACAGCAGCTTATGAAAGAAGATTTAGGTAAAGCATAAATGTAGTGAGAAGCCAAGGAGAGGAAGACTTTTAATAAATAAAAGAACCCCAATGAAACGTTACTGGCATCAGACTTTATCTCATTATCTCCAAACATTTTTTTTGTTTGTTCATTTTCCCCATGGAAGTTATTTCACTCGACACAGACATTTCTCTGAGAACTTGCCTGCTTTGCCATCTGAGAGATGGGCCGTACAACTGCTGTTCCAAACTGAGCCCGTGTAAGAGTATACCCAGGAGGATAAAGCACTGGGGGAGGGATGTGGAAGGGCTGGTCCTACAGGTCATTTCTCACCACTGGAATCACTTTCAGATCCTGCTACACTTGTCAGGCTCTATATACACCCTCACATGCCAAGAGAAAATGGTATCAGTAGACTCTGTGCAGGCAGGCATGTGTTCAGAGTTTCTGCTCTGGTACCCACACTATCAGGTGGCAAAGCTTGTAGGTTTTTATCTTATTTTTGAGCTTTATGGTCATCCTAGCTGCCTCCCCTGCATCATCTTATTTAATCCTCAAGACAATCATGTGTGTTAGAATTTTATCCTCATATGATAGAGGAAAGCTGAAGCTCAGAAAATTCAAGGACCTTGGGTTGAAGGCAGGCTTTTCGATGTAAAAACTCATGCATTTCTTACCACTTCAATCTGGTTCCAATTTCAGGACCCAAGCCTTCCGACTGCCCTCAGTGACCAATTCCACACCTTGATTTCTCTCCAGCAACCATCTTTCTTCAGGGTCATGGCCCCACCTCCGCTTACCACCACCTCTTCCCTGCAGGTCTCCATGCTTCCTCATCTCTGCATACCACTGGCTTCTAGACATTGACCTCCACTTACCTGCTTGCAGCTCCATTGTGGCACCTATGTGATGTAGTAAACAGAGACCTCAACAAAACCACAGTTATGAAAGTGGCAGGAAGTTCCAGACAGCTCCTCACTCACAGCAGCCAGAGACCATCATATAATACAAGCAAGCCTGCAGGTAGGACAGTGCAGGTTGGCAGAGGGTGCAGCTGGTGAGTCTCATGAATCTGCTGCTGCTCTGACTGAAGCCAAGAGTCAGCTTGGAGCACCTGGAGAAACAGATGTATGGAATATTCTAGACCATATTGAATATTCTAGTCCATCCTGAATATGGATGCTTATACTCACTTGTGAGATTGCAAATACCTGGTAGGGAGTTTCAGGCTATAATCCCTGAAAAGAACTTGGAGAAGAGAAATACTATGTTGCCATTCAAGACTGTACCCACATGTTGGAATAGAATCAAGGTCAGTGTACAGATGTTTTCTTCTCTAATGCTTGAAAGTATGTGGAAAATTCCGGGGATGCGGGGCTGAGGGAGGAATCTCATCAGCTCAGATTCTCTTTTTTCTTTCTTTCTACTGAAGAGAGTTGCTTTACAATATTGTGTTAGCTTCAGGTTTACAGAAAAATGATTTAATTATATATAGAGACATTTATGAGTCTATGTATATTTGGGACTTCCCTGGTGACTCAGATGGTAGAGAATTGATCTGCAATTTGGGAGACCTGGATTTGATCCCTGGGTTGGGAAGATCCCCTGGAGGAGGAAATAACAACCCACTACAGGGTTCTTGCCTAGAAAATCCACATGGACAGAGGAGCCTGGTGGGCTACAGTCCATGGGTTGCAAGGAGTCAGATACGACACAGCAACTAAGCACAGCACATTTGTATATTTGTTGATGTTCAGTCACTAACTCAACTCTTTGCCACCCCATGAACTGCAGCACACCAGGCCTCCCTGTCCGTCACTATCTCCCAGAGTTTGCCTAAGTGCATGTCCACTGAGTCGGTGATGTTATCCAACCATCTCATCCTCTGCTGCCCTCTTCTGCTTTTGCCCTCAATCTTTCCCAGCATTAGAACCTTTTCCAATAACTCTGCTCTTCACATCAGGTGGCCAAAGTATTGGAGCGTCAGATTCAGCATTAGTCCTTCCAATGAGTATTCAGGGTTTATTTCCTTTAGGATTGATTGGCTTGATCTCCTTGCAATCCAAGGGACTTTCAAGAGTCTTCAGCACCAGTTTAAAAGCATCAGTTCTCTAGCGCTCAGTCTTCTTTATGGTCCATCTTGAGAGATGGGCCATACATGACTCATCCATACATGACTACCGGAAAGACCATAGTTTTGACTATACAGATTTTTGTCAGCAAAGTGCTGTCTCTGCTTTTTAACACACTATCTAGGTTCGTCATAGCTTTTCTTCCAAGAACAAGCATCTTTGTATTTCAAAGCTGCAGTCACCATCTGCAGTGATTTTTGGAGCCCAAGAAAATAAAACCTGTCACTGTTTCCATTTTTTCTCCATCTATTTGCCATGAAGTGATGCACCTGGATGCTATGATCTTAGTTTTTTGAATGCTGAGTGTTTTTTTTTAATTAATTTATTTATTTATTTTACTTTACAATATTGTATTGGTTTTGACATACATTGACTTGAATCCGCCATGGGCGTACATGTGTTCCCCATCCTGAACCCCCCTCCCACCTCCCTCTGCATCCCATCCCTCTGGGTCATCCCAGTGCACCAGCCCTGAGCACCCTGTATCATGCATCAAACCTGGACTGGTGATTCATTTCACATATGATAATTTACATGTTTCAATGCCGTTCTCCCACATCATCCTGCCCTTGCTCTCTCCCACAGAATGCAAAAGACTGTTCAATACATCTGTGTCTATTTTGCTGTCTTGCATGCAGGGTTATCATTGTCATCTTTCTAAATTCCATATATATGTGTTAGTATACTGTGTCGGTGTTTGTCTTTCTGGCTTACTTCACCCTGTATAATAGGCTCCAGTGTCATCCACCTCATTAGAACTGATTCAAATGCATTATTTTTAATGGCTGAGTAATACTCCATTGTGTATATGTACCACAGCTTTCTTATCCTTTCATCTGCTGATGGACATCTAGGTTGCTTACATGTCCTGGCTATTATAAACAGTGCTGTGATGAATATTGGTGTGCACTCTTTCAGTTCTGGTTTCCTCAATGTGTATGCCCAGGAGTGGGATTGCTGGGTCATGTGGCAGTTCTATTTCCATTTTTTTTTAAGCAATATCCACACTGTTCTCCATACTGACTGTACTAGTTTGCATTCCCACCAACAGTGTAAGAGGGTTCCCTTTTCTCCACACCCTCTCCAGAATTTATTGCTTGTAGACTTGGAGAGCAGCCATTCTGACTGGTGTGAAATGGTACCTCATTGTGGTTTTGATTTGCATTTCTCTGATACTGAGTGATGTTGAGCATCTTTTCTTGTGTTTGTTAGCCATCTATATGTCTTCTTTGGAGAAATGTCTGTTTAGGCCTTTGGCCCACTTTTTGATTGGGTCTTTTATTTTTCTGGAATTGAGCTTCAGGAGTTGCTTGTATGTTTTTGAGATTAATTCTTTGTCTGTTGCTTCATTTGCTATTATTTTCTCCCATTCTGAAGACTGTCTTTTCACCTTGCTTATAGTTTCCTTTGTTGTGCATAAGTTTTTAATTTTAATTAGGTCCCATTTGTTTATTTTTGCTTTTATTTTCAATAAGCAAATATTGCTTATTTATGAGGTAGGTCATAGAGGATCCTGCTGTGGTTTATGTCAGAGAGTGTTTTGCCTATGTTTTCCTCTAGGAGTTTAATAGTTTCTGGTCTTACATTTAGATCTTTAATCCATTTTGAGTTTGCTTTTGTGTATGGTATTAGAAAGGGTTCTAGTTTCATTCTTTTACAAGTGGTTGACCAGTTTTCCTAGCACCACTTGTTAAAGACATTGTCTTTTCTCCATTGTATATTCTTGCCTCCTTTGTCAAACGTGAGGTGTCCATAAGTGTTTGGATTTATCTCTGGGCTTTCTATTCTGTTCCCTTGATCTATAGTTCTGTCTTTGTGCCAGTACCATACTATCTTGATGACTGTGGCTTTGTAGTAGAGACTGAAGTCAGGCTGGTTGATTCCTCCAGTTCCATTCTTCTTTCTCAAGATTGCTTTGGATATTCAAGGTTTTTTGTATTTCTATACAAATTGTGAAACTATTTGTTCTAGTTCTCCGAAAAATACCATCGGTAGCTTGATAGGGATTGCATTGAATCTATAGATTGCTTTGCATAGTATAGTCATTTTCACAATATTGATTCTTCCAATCCATGAACATGGTATACTTCTCCATCTATTTGTGTCCTTTTTGATTTCTTTCACCAGTGTTTTATAGTTTTCTATATATAGGTCTTTTGTTTCTCTAGGTAGATATATTCTTAAGTATTTTATTCTTTTCGTTGCAATGGTGAATGGAATTGTTTCCTTAATATCACTTTCTGTTTTCTCATTGTTAGTGTATAGGAATGCAAGGGATTTCTGTGTGTTAATTTTATATCCTGCAACTTTACTATATTCATTGATTAGCTCTTGTAATTTTCTGGTGGAGTCTTTAGGGTTTTCTATGTAGAGGATCATGTCATCTGCAAACAGTGAGAGTTTTACTTCTGCTTTTCCAATCTGGATTCCTTTTATTTCTTTTTATGTTCTGATTGTTGTGGCCAAACCTTCCAAAACGATGCTGAATAGTAGTGGTGAGAGTGAGCACCCTTCCCTTGTTCCTGACTTTAAGGGAAATGTTTCAATTTTTCACCATTGAGGATAGTGTTTGTTGCGGGTTTGTCATATATAGCTTTTATTATGTTGAAGTATGTTCCTTCTATTCCTGCTTTCTGGAGGATTTTTATCATAAATAGATGTTGAATTTTGTCAAAGGCTTTCTCTGCATCTATTGAGATAATCATATGATTTTTATTTCTCAATTTGTTAATGTAGTGTATTACATTGATTGATTTGTGGATATTGAAGAATCCTTGCATCCCTGGGATAAAGCCCACTTGGTCATGATGTATGATCTTTTTTAATATGTTGTTGGATTCTGTTTGCTAGAATTTTGTTAAAGATTTTTTCATCTATGTTCATCAGTGATATTGGCCTGTAGTTTTCTTTTTTTGTGGCATCTTTGTTAGGTTTTGGTATTAGGGTGATGGTGGCCTCATATAATGAGTTTGGAAGTTTACCTTCCTCTGCAATTTTCTGGAAGAGTTTGAGTAGGATAAGTGTCAGCTCTTCTCTAAATTTTTGGTAGAATTCACCTGTGAAGCCATCTGGTCCTGGGCTTTTGTTTGTTGGAAGATTTCTGATTACAGTTTCAATTTCCGTGTTTGTGATGGGTCTGTTACGATTTTCTATTTCTTCCTGGTTCAGTTTTGGAGAGTTGCACTTTTCTAAGAATTTGTCCGTTTCTTCCAAGTTGTCTACTTTATTTGCATACAGTTGCTGATAATAGTCTCTTTGTATTTCTGTTTGTTGTCTGTCGTGATCTCTCCATTTTCATTTCTAATTTTGTTGATTTGATTTTTTTCTCCCTTTGTTTCTTGATGAGTCTGGCTAATGGTTTGTCAGTTTTATTTGTCTTCTCAAAAAACAAGCTTTTGGTTTTGTTGATTTTTGCTATGGTCTCTTTTGTTTCTTCTGCATTTATTTCTGCCTTAATTTTAAAGATTTCTTTCCTTCTACTAACCCTGGGGTTTATATTTCTTCCTTTTCTAGTTGCTTTGGGTGTAGAATTAGGTTATTTATTTGACTTTTTTCTTGTTTCTTGAGGTAAGCCTGTATTGCTATGAACTTTCCCCTTAGCACTGCTTTTACAGTGTCCCATAGGTTTTGGGTTGTTGTGTTTTCATTTTCATTTATTTCTATGCATATTTTGATTTCTTTTTTGATTTATTCTATGATTTGTTGGTTATTCAGCAGCGTGTTGTTCAGCCTTTATATATTGGAATTTTTAATAGCTTTTCTTCTGTAATTGACATCTAATCTTACTGCATTGTGGTCAGAAAAGATGCTTGGAATGATATCAGTTTTTTTGAATTTACCAAGGCTAGATTTATGGCCCAAGATGTGATCTATCCTGTAGAAGTTTCCATGTGCACTTGAGAAAAAGGTGAAATTCATTGTTTTGGGGTGAAATGTCCTATAGATATCAATTAGGTCTAACTGGTCTATTGTATCATTTAAAGTTTCTGTTTCCTTGTTAATTTTATGTTTAGTTGATCTATCCATAGGTGTGAGTGGAGTATTAAAGTTTCCCATTATTATTGTGCTATTGTTAATTTCCCCTTTCATACTTGTTAGCATTTGTCTTATGTATTGTGGTGCTCCTATGTTGAGTGCATGTATATTTATGATTGTTATATCTTCTTCTTGGATTGATCCTTTGATCATTATGTAGTGTCCTTCTTTGCCTCTTTTCACTGCTTATCTTTTAAAGCCTATTTTATCTGATATGAGTATTGCTACTCCTGCTTTCTTTTGGTCTCTATCTGCATGAAATATCTTTTCCCAGTCCTTCACTTTCAGTCTGTATGTGTCCCTTGTTTGAGATGGGTCTCTTGTAGACAACATATATAGGGGTCTTGTTTTTGCATTCATTCAGCCAGTGTTTGTCTTTTGGTTGGAGCATTCAACCTATTTACATTTAAGGTAATTATTGATAAGCATGATCCTTTTGCCACTTACTTTATTGTTTCGGGTTCAAGTTTATACACCATTTCTGTGTTTCCTGTCTAGAGAAGATTCTTTAGCATTTGTTGGAGAGCTGGTTTTAAGCCAACTTTTTCACTCTGCTCTTTCATCTTCATCAAGAGACTCTATAGTTCCTCTTAAATTTCTGTCATTAAGGTGGTGTCATCTGCTTATCTAAGGTTATTGATATTTCTTCCAGCAATCTTGATTCCAGTTTGTGCTTCATCCAGCCTGGCATTTTGCATGATGTACTCTGCATATAAGTTAAATAAGCAGGGTGACAATAAACAGATTTGATGTACTCCTTTCCAAATTTGGAACCAGTCCATTGTTCCATGTCTGGTTCTAACTGTTGTTTCTTGACCTGCATACAGGTTTCTCAGGAGCCAGGTAAGGTGGTCTGGTATTCCCATCTCTGAGAATTTTTCAGTTTGTTGTGATCCACACAGTCAAAGACTTCAGTGTAGTCAGTGTAGCAGAAGCAGATATTTTCTGGAATTCTCTTGCTTTTTCTATGATCCAACAGATGTTGGTAATTTGATCTCTGGTTCCTCTGCCTTTTCTATATGCAGCTTGTACATTTTGAATTTATCCATTCACATACTGTTGAAGCCTAGCTTGAGCCATTTTGAGCTTTACCTTTCTAGCATGTGAAATGAGTGCAATTGTGCAGTAGTTTGAACATTCTTTGACACTGCCCTTCTTTAGGGTTGGAATGAAGATTGACCTTTTCCAGTCCTGTGGCCACTGCTGAGTTTTCCAAATTTGTTGGCATATTGAGTGCAGCCCTTTAACAGAATCAACATTTAGGATTTGAAATAGCTCAACTGGAATTCCATCACCTCTTACTAGCTTTGTTCAAAGTAATGTTTTTCGCTTACCAGTTATAATAAAATTCTAGGTATAGTTCCCTGCTCTTTATAGTAGATCCCTGTTGATTACCCAGTTTATATATAGTAGTGTATATAAGTTAGTCCCAAACTCCTTATTAATCCCCCCCCCCTAGTTTTCCCTTTGGTAACCATGTTTATTTTCTATGTCTGTAAGTCTATTTCTGCTTTGTAAATAAGTTCATTTGTCTTGTCTTTATGTTCTGATTGAGAAAATTCAAGTAGTAAAATGTTTTAAAGTCTAAATAAGACAATGTAAGTAAATGCGTATAGCTAATTAATGACACACACCAAACCTTCCACAGATAAATGTTTGTTGACATCATCCATGCTCCATCTTACCATCCAAGCACTGGAGCCTGCCATTTATACATAGAGAGCCAGGGCGACTCTTATAGCTAATTAGTTTTAACTGAAGAGTTTAATTGGCCAGAATTGGGTGATGCATTTCCCAGACAGGGGACATGCCCATTGGAAATTTTTGTAATGAATCATCTCTATCAACATAACATTTACCAGTACAGGTGCAAACTGCTTTCATTTGCTTTTGTGAACCTTACCTAATAAAAGTGATCATTAAAGAAGCTGTGGACAGGAGATCAGTTGAGAAGAATAACTGGAATCAACAACCTCGTGGCATCAGAGTGATGGGTCAGCATCTGTGAACCATATAAAAGTGAAAGTAAAGCCCCAAAAAGTAGTCATACACCAGTGACAAATGGTGTCACACACCAAGGACAAAAGACAGAATGTGGGCCATTTACTGGAGAGAGTAAAGTAGATGAACTTTATAGGAGCTCTCAGATAACACTTCCCTCAGCTTTGCCAGGACTTTCCACCAGAGAAGATGCATGTGGCAGATGTCAGCAGAGCAAGGCCATTCCACAGAGCTCCTTAGAAGACAGTTTAATCTACAGCTAAATCATGCCTGTGTCCACACTGCCTCTATTCTGTCACCTTATAAACAGGCATCACAATTACTTGAATCCCTTATGCTTTGCTATTTCTTCCTCAATGACCAATATGTTCTGAGTGCACTTCCCACCTTTCTTGAACATTTTATTCTGATTGTTTCATCCTTATCTGAAACATTTGCTTAATGATGTCAGAAATAGTAAATGGACTCTGATAGTTTTGAGTCTTTGCTACTCCTAAAATATCATCTTTTGACCTCCCTGGTGAATTTGAGTGAATATGGAATGTAAGAATTTTAATCTGCCTCCTCTTAGAAAAGTGAGAGTATTGATCTGGTGTCTTCAAGCATTTCGTGCTGAGTGGCATGACTGGTGATATTCTGACTTGTTTTCATGCCCTAACCTGTTGACTTGTTGAAATTTTTTTTCAGTCAGAAGCTTGTGGGTTTTTTCTCTATTTTTAAATTCTAAAATTGAACCTGATTTAAGATCTGTCCATGTATATCTCTCTCCAGTGTTTTGAATGGCCTTAAGTGGCCTTAAATGAGCCCTTCTGATGGGAAGCTGTCTCCATATTTTTAGTCACCATTTCTCTTTCATTTGCCCTGTTCTCTCATTTCTGAGCAGTATTCGGATACCAGTCCCCAAATATCACCATGCTTCTGAATTTCAGCCACATGTGCTTGAGGCATTCACAAAAATTGACTCTGAATTTGGCCCCCAAGCTGTCATCTAATGAACATTTTTCTAAATCATTATTTCTGCAATGTTCACTCAGCCCTAATCTTCACTCAGAAGACCAAGAATTCCCTCTTGTTTTCAATTTTCTAGTTTTTTTTTTTTCATTCTTAAGAACTTTTTATTCTTATTCTCTAGATATCATCTTGTCTGAATCTCATTGAAGGCAATGGTTTTCTATGTTCTTTACTGTTTCCTGGGTCAGATCCTTTCTGCCTCATGAGCCTGGTCTGCTTCCGCTGAGATGGTGATTCTCCTCAAGGGATGGTGGATTCCTTATCCAGGTAAATGAATGGAGGGCTGAGCTCTGACTTGGTTGCAGCCCTCCACCGGTGGCCACCTTTGGGCCCCTTCTTCACATCCTCTGACACCAGAGCCCCCATCCATGCAGGCAGCCTTCAGCCTCACCCAGAGATCCTGGGGAGCCAACGCCATCTCCATGTTCAGGGCATGAGTGCCATGCAGAGGCTGCACGCGGCTCCCTGGTCACTGGTCTGGGCCCCATGTCCAGTCCCACCTGGGAACTCTCAGTACTATCAGGAAAGGGCGAGAGGGCTGTACCCCTTGGAACATAGGGAAGGCTTTGCCGTGGGAGGGGAACTGTTTAGACTATTCAGCCCCTGAGCTGATTTTCCAACCACTGGCCTGAACTTAGCCAGGAGGTAGATCCTTCTGCATGGCTGTCTGGCTCATGCCTCTAACCCACAGTATTTAGCGAAAAAATGAAATATGGATGTGAGAGCTGCTCCTGAAGCTGCCAACTCATCCCCGTGTTTGTCTGCTCAGGCTACAATACCACAGAAAGGGTGCAGGAAGCAGTAGAAATCCATTGCTTACAGTTCTGGAGGCTGGAGTCCAATATCAAGGTGCCTTCCAGTTGGGCTCCTGGTGAGAGTTAGCCTTCTGGGAAGCTAAGAGCCACAGTTCAGTTGTGTCCTCATAAAATGGAGAGAAAAGGAGAGGAAGCTAGGGTCTTCAGTGTCCTTCACATAAGCCTACTGAATCCACCATGAGGGCCCCACCCTCGTAACCTCACCTAACCTGGATTAACTCCCAGAGGTCTCATCTCCAAATATCATCTCACAGGAGGTTATGGTTCTAACATTCAGCTGAATTTAGAGGGGACCCAATTCAGTCCATCACAGTATCCATTACTGTATTCTTAACAGCCAACCCCTCTCTCCCCCTCAGGTATCCAAAAGTTTGTTCTCTTTCTTTATAGTCCATACATGACTGCTGGAAAGACCATAGCCTTGACTAGATGGACCTTTGTTGGCCAAGTAATGTCTCTGCTTTTTAGAATTAGACTATAAAGAAAGTTGAGTGCTGAAGAATTGATGCTTTTGAACTGTGGTGTTTGAGAAGACTCTTGAGAGTCCCTTGGACTTCAAGGAGATCAAACCAGTCCATCCTAAAGGAAGTCAGTCCTGAATATTCATTGGAAGGGCTGATGCTGAAGTTGAAACTCCAATACTTTGGCCACCTCATGCGAAGAACTGACTCATTTAAAAAAGACCTTGATGCTGGGAAAGATTGAAGGCTGGAGGAAAAGGGGATGACAGGTTGGATGGCATCACTGACTCAGTGGACATGAGTTTAAGTGAGCTCGGGGAGTAGGTGATGGACAGGGAAACCCAGCATGCTGCAGTCCATGTGGTCGCAAAGAGTCAGACACGACTGGGCAAGTGAACGGAACTGAAATGAAGTTTGTTCTCTACATCTGTGTCTCTATTACACATGAAGAGCATTCTCAGTGCCCTGATTTTGAGGGTGTTTCTGGCTACCATCAAAGAAACTGGTCTAGCCTTCACTTTTCCAGGGCAGGTTAGCAGGCAGCCTTGTTAGCTTATTCTGTGAGCTCAGCTCTGAGCTGTTTTTCCATCAACATGTCCCACCAGGCAGTGAGGTATTAAAGCACTGGCCTGTGATTCATTCAAGCTTTTGGGCACAAAGACCCCTGTGAAAGGAAGAGATGGGAGCAACTTGTCTAGTTCAGTCTCTTTGACAATCATGTCCACAGTGGATACTCGCATTGCCCAGTAAATGATGACACAGAGTAAATAAATAAGCCCAGAGTCTTGAGACCTGGCTATGGGGAATGCCTCATAGGCACACAATTTTCTTGAAGGGCTTTGTGACTCCCCCTCCTGCTGTGTATCTGACCTCCAGCCTCCTCTGCTGTTCTGATGTAGGTGTGCATGTGTTAAAAAAGAAAGAGAGCATGGAAGCCATTCTCTGCAGCCCAGACTGCTTTGAGCTGAGCCTTGAGAGTGTCCTCATCTGTCCAATTACCCCCATATCTTGGCACCCTGAAGCTCTGGTGAGTAGGAACCTAATCTGAAAACCAGATCTCATGCCAACTCCCCAACAGAATAAAAAATAATAGAAACTTGTAAAATGTATAGCCTACAGATGGGACCCTTTTCTGTTCCATAGCACTGCTGAAGGTGACTTAATACCATTTATTTTTCTTAGGTCTTCTTTTTTCCCATTTCCTGGAGGTGGGAGCTGTTGATCTGTGGGTTGAATGGGTTGAAGCTAAATCCTCTTCATTGCCTTTAATAATGTCCTTATCTTTTCTTCTGCTGGGTGACAAAATAGAGCATTTCAGATGAAAGCAGAATTTGTCACCTTTATCTGCACCATTTTTATTGGACAGAAAC
Source organism: Muntiacus reevesi (assembly GCF_963930625.1). Lineage (NCBI taxonomy): Eukaryota > Metazoa > Chordata > Mammalia > Artiodactyla > Cervidae > Muntiacus > Muntiacus reevesi. The sequence continues at coordinate 6,184,713 of NC_089254.1, read as the reverse complement.
CAGTGATACGAGTCAGAATGATGGCACCCTGTGAGCCAGGGCTCAAAGCAACTTTTCATACTGAAACACTAAACAGTGAAGTTCCCTGTGTAGACAGGCTGTGTGCGCTCCAGGGGAATCAGAAAGACAAATCAGTAAACAGTCACAAGGTGATTCACACGTGACCGTGCTGTGCCTACACGTTTCAGGACTTCCTACAAGTGACTGACATCTCCTGTCACTCTCAGCATATTTCTCTCCAAGGGGTCCTGAGGCAGAACTGGCCAAGCAGACAGAACTCACATGGGTGAGTTCTCCAAGCAGGATATGGAGAACTCATCCATGCCAGGTGAGAGCATCAGAGGTCAGTGAGGGAGACATTCGATTCACCTGAAGGAGCCAAATTACTGGATATTGTCAACATGTGAGTGCTTTACACACATTTTTTTCTTCAAGGTCTTAACTAATAAACTTTATTTTTAGGACAAGTTTAGGTTTGCAGAAAAATTTAGGGGAAAATATAGAAAGTCCAGAGAGCTTGCAGGTACCTTACACTCACCCCCCACACACAATTTCCTCCAGCAACATCTTGCATCCTGTGGCATATTTGCTAGGAGTGATGAGTCAATATGTACATTAACATTAGCTAAATCCCACAGTTTACATTACTGTTCACTGTTTCATAATGTACATAATGTACGGTTCACTTACATTACAATTTTTACAAACAGATAATAACGTGTATCCACCATTATACTGTACAGAATAATGGTACTCCTCTGTGATCTGCCTGTTTATCCCTCCCCTAACCCCTCAGTCAGTTCAGTCATTCAGTCATGTCCGAATCTTTGCAACCCCATGGACTGCAGCATGCCAGACTTCCCTGTCCATCACTTACTCGAACTCATGTCCATCAAGTCAGTGATGCCATCCAACCATCTCATCCTCTGTCGGCCAGGTGTCCCCAACCCCTGGCAACCACTAATATTTTTATTGTCCCCATAGCTTTGCCTTTTTTGGATGTCATATTATTGGAATCAAACAGTGTGTAGCATTTTAAGATTGACTTCCTTCATATAGTCATATGTATTTAAGTTTCCTCATTCTGTAATTCTGTGGCTTGATAAATCATATATTTTTTTATCACTGAATAATAGTCTATTGTCTGGATGCACCATATTTTATTTATCCATCACCCACTGAAGGAAACTGTGGTTGCTTCCAAGTTTTGGCAACTAGGAATAAAACTGCTGCAGACATCTGTGTGCAGGTTTTTGTGTGCACATAGTTTTCAGTTCCTTTGATGAATAACATGGAGAGTGATTGTTGGATAAAATGGTAAAAGGACGCTTAGTTTTGTGAGCAGTTGCAAAACCATCTTCAACTGACTGCACCATTTTGCAGTCCCCCCAGCAATGGTGAGAATTTCTGTGGCTCCACCTCCTCACCAGCATTTGATGATGTCAGTGTACTGAATTTTGGTCATTCTGACAGCTGTGTAGAGGGATCTCCCTGTTGTTCTACTTTGAATTTCCCTGATGACAAATGATGTGGAATAGCTCTCCATATGTGCATTTTCCATTTGCATATCCTCCTTGTGAGACGTCTGTTCAAACTTTTCCCCCTTTTTAAAATTTTTGCTATTGTCATTTTCCAATTTTTGAGTTTTAAGAAATTTTTAAAATATATTTTGGGCACCAACCCTCTATCAGAGACTTGTTTCTTCAAATATTATCTCCCATCCTGTGGCTTGTATTTTCATTTTTTTAACAGTGTCTTTCACAGAACAGACATTTTAATATTGATGAAATCCAACTTGTCAATTTTTTATTTCATGGATTATGCTTTTGTTGTTGTCTGTAGGAAAGTGAAAGTCATTCAGTCATGTCTGACTCTTTGCAAACTCATGGACTGTACAGTCCATGGAATTCTCCAGACCAGAATACTGGAGTGGGTAGCTGTTCCCTTCTCCAGGGGATCTTCCCAACCCAACGATCAAACCCAGGTCTCCTGCATTGCAGGCGGATTCTTTACCAGCTGAGCCATAAGGGAAGCCCATTGTCTATAGGAAGTTATGACCAAATCTAATGTGTCCTGGATTTTTCTTGTTATTTTCTGAGAGTTTGAGAGTCTTGCAATTTATATTAGGTCTATAGTCTATGTTGAGTTAATTTTGTGAGAAATGTAAGGTCTTTAGATTTGCTGTTTTGTGTTTTGGCATCATTTGTTGGAAAGACTTACCCTTTCGATATTGAATCCCCTTTTTAAAAATGCTTTTTAAAAATTAATTTTCATCCAAACAATCATAGAATTAGCTGTTTTATGTTCATTTTCTAAAGAGAGAAAAGGAAAATCAAGAGCAAGAGAGTGAAGGCATTTGTCTTAGTGGTCAACCAGTAAACATAGAACCAGGATTCAGTTGCATGTTTGAGCCCTGGGACTTTTCCTGAGAGTTTTTCCAAATGGGAGATTTTGGAGGAAATTCTCTGGTAAGTTTATGAAATCACATGTAATCATTCCTATCTGATCTTTTCTGTAAGATCAGAGCACATCTACTGGCAGAAAAGAAGCCTGTGTATGCAGCACAGGACTCCCCAGGTTTCAGGCATCAGATTTTAATTTTGCCTCCAAGATAATTCGCCTCTATAGGACACCATCAGCAAATAAACATCTGTGATGAAAAATGTCTGTGAAAAACTTCATCTGAAGCCATTTCAGGCCCTGTGCTGGTTCTTAGACACACATCATCTTTCTGCCCACAATTTTCTCGCCTATAAAATGGAGACACTAAGATGAATGTTTTCTTTGCTTTCCTTCTGTTCTGAAATGTCAAAGACATATCTGACACATCGAAGAGCCTGTGCCCTCTCCCTCTTCTCCCAATGCTGCGTTTTTTCTGGACAGTGTTCTTCTTTGTTGAATAGCTTGAATGTGTAGGGAGAATATTCCAAGGCACTAGGAATCTGTAGGAGTCTGTCTCTTTCCCAAACAGTGGGCTCCAGGGTCCTCTGCTCACTGGCCACATCCCAGGTCAGGGTCCTGGGTAGGTTCCTGGGCAGCCCTCATGGTCCACCTTCAGGAAACTCCTAGGAGACACATACTGACTCGATTTGGCTTCTGAAGTGACTTGTGTGGTGGTCACAATCAGAGGATTTGCAGGCTTATTTCCCCGATCCTTCAACATCACCATGGGATCCACCCACTCCCAGAGGGTGGCTCCTCCTGGGCCTCCTCTGGAGACAGATGCCCCTAGATGCTGGACAGCCTGCACCAAGCAGCTCCCAAAATGAGCCCTTTAAAAAGCTCTCGGGACCCCTCCACAGCCCACACTCTGTCTTAATTGGAGCAAATAATTTGTACCTCCCTAGCCTCGGAGATTGATCCACAGGGAACACAGAGGCCCAGAAGGATCAAGAGAAACAGAAGGAAAATGCCTCAAGTGCTTTTCAGAGTGAAACAGCAGTGATGATTTCAGTAGCAATTTTAAAATACCTCCTTCAAAGCCAAGGTTTTTGATCAGTTCTGCTCACCTTAAACACAATATGTCTTACGAATCCTAAATGGACCTCCCGGAGGAACGGAAGGATGTGGGTCCCTGGAGGAAGATGTGGGTCAGGGGGTCTGCAGTGCTGGGGTCTCTGCCTGTAGCTCCCAGCTCACAGCATTCAGGGGAAGACAAAGAGACTTCCCACAGTCTGTTTTAGCACATGGAAGAGACATATTGTGCCCTTAATAAATATTTGGAAATGAAAGCATGAGTAAACCGAACAATTACTCAGTTCACTTTATCAATAGAACCATGCTTGAAACTTCAGTAGGGAGAAGGAAGATGAAAGGAGACAGTGGTGAGTTGAGAGAACAGCTATTCACCAAGGTGTCCATTCACCCGGGTGTTTGGTCGGGGGTTGCTGGGATCGTATCATACCTGTGGAGATCCGCATCTGAGAGTCAAAAGTCTGGAGCTGGACTAAACTAGTTAAAACTGATGCCTGGACATGAGAGTGGAGAGATACTAGGAGCAGAGATGACTGTGAGAAGATGTCTGGAGCTCTGCCCTGCATCGAGGACAGCCACACTGTCCCCCCAGCAAGCAGCCCACGTGAAGCCTCACTGTGGAAAGGGCAGGGAGTGCCCTGGGCCTGGGGAGTGGGGGGCTGGGCTGCACTGATTATCTTCCATGTGCTGGATAATAACACGCAACAAATTACAGTGAAAGGCAGTCCTTGTGTACAATCATGGCTTGTACAAATGCATAATTTAATCTGAATTAATTTAAAAAATACTCATCCCTTCAATAACACAATTTTCATTTCAGCTATATTCACGGCATATTAAGGATCACAGTGTATTAAGTGTGAGTAGTTGCAGGAAGTTCAAACATGACTGCAGCTCAACAGTCCATGAGTCACCCATAGATAAGAGACACAGAGCATGACCCATGACCTCCATGTCACATCCTGCAGAGTCTGCCGGGGACCAGCCCCTGTGCATCTGTGTTTGACCCACACAGGTCAGGAGTCAGACTCCTGCAGAGGCAACTGGGCTGTCTAGTGTCAGCGCAGCCAAACAAAGCAGATGGAACTAGTAACGAAGCCTCCAGTCATGGCAATGGTTTAAGAGACCAACCCCACAAAGGGCTGACTTTCCCTGTTCCCATTTCTACATGGAGAAGTCTAGGAGATCGGCATAGACGCAGGTCATCTCACTGTTGTGAGAACCCCACACAAAACGGTCCCACCGTTCTGTGGAACCAGGGACTGAGGGAGTGAGAAGGAAGGTCTGACTCCCTGTGGATAATCATATATTACGTGCTGTGCAGCCTGCCAGGCTCCTCTGTCCATGGGATTCTCCAGGCAAGAATACTAGAGTGGGTTGCCATGCCCTCCTCCAGGGAATCTTCCCAAACCAGGGATCAAACCCAAATATCCCACATTGCAGGTGGATTCTTTACCAATCTGAGCCACCAGGGAAGTCCAATTATATATTATATACTTATGCTACTTTATGTTATATGTCTTGCAGGAAGCAAACGGCAGAACACAGAGGTAGGTTAATTCAGTGCAGGTCTCATAGGTAACTCACAGAACAGGCGTTAGACTCAGGCAGTGCGTCCACCTCCAGACAGGCTCCTGTTCCCTGCTCACACCCTCTCACACCCCATCTGTCCCCCACTTCCCCTCACCAGCATGAGTGGACCTCCAACCTTCCCTTGTTTCTCATGAGTCCACGTGTAGCCTGACCACTGCTCTTGCCCTCGGCACTCCTTAACAACTGCCTAGACCCACTGCTGGGTCCTGGGCTGCCCCCTACAGACCCATTTCCTTCAGTCCCTTGAAACAGTCCTGTCCCCAAGCCCATGCCCTCCTCCTCGAAGCCAGATGCCCTTACTGGTCCTTGGCCCCCTTGACTGTGCTTGGTCTGCCCATCAGAGCTCTGTTAACCTCCAGACAGTCTTCAGAAACAAGATTCCGACTCCAGGAGCTGAAACTGGGGCACCTCACACTATGAACACAGTTTACATATATCATCCAATATCATCTTCTCAGCAACAAGAATTAACTTTGGCTTTTGTTTGTTCACTGTTCTTTTTTTTATTTTTAGTTTATTGTTGGTTTTTCTTTATGGCACAAAAGCCCATAAGAGGATTAAACATAATCCTTAGTTCAATGACACTGACCACCTAGTTAGTAATTTCGTGCATGAAGCACCAGTGTATCAACTACCCCAAAGGTCAGGACCTTGACATCTTGATGGAAACCAATGACATCTTTTTTTACCTCTTTAATTTTTATTTTTTAAATTATCAAAGTATGATAATACATTTACAGGAGACTTAGAAAGTACAGAACAAACTTACATACAGTTTCACTATGAGTGTGTGTGTGAAGTCACTTCAGTGGTGTCTGACTCTCTGCAACCCTATGGACCATAGTCCACCAGACTCCTCTGTCCATGGGATTCTCTAGGCAAGAACACTTGAGTGGGTTGCCATTTCCTGCTCCAGGGAATCTTCCTGACCTAGGGATGAAACTCACATCTCTTACATCTCTTGCACTGGCAGGCAGGTTCTTTACCACTAGTGCCATCCACTATATATTACAATTATTTTTTAGTATATAAATTAAGATTTTAGTTGAAGTTCAATGTCAAAATCTCAAAAATTAATAGGATGTCTATACAGAAAAGTAGAAGGATATAGTAAACCTTAAAGGCACTATGAACCAATTCAACATCCAAAGATTTATACAATTGTCATACAACAGTCTTCTATTCAAGGGAACATATAACATCTTATCACAGCTACTCCCACTTCCCTTTATCTTTCTACACAAAGTAACCATCCTTCTTACTCCATTTCTGTCTTTCCCTTTGGCATCTTCCTTTTTATACCTTGTATACCATTCTTATGTATTTCTACAAATGAATACTTGTATGGATATATATACAGATGGTCCCTGACTTACAATGGCTTGACTTAAATTCTTCTGACTTTGTGATGTGTAAAAGCAATATGTATTCAACACAAACCATGCTTCAAGTTTTGAATTGTGATCTTTTCCTGGGCTGGCTCTATGTGGTGCTATGATCCCCTCCCCTACTGCTGGCAGAGGCTACAGCCACAGTGCCCATCAGCTCCACAATCACAAAGTCAACAAACCACACAGTCAGAACCACACTGGACCCAGATCACCATGCTATTTCCTCTTCCAGTACAGTGTTCAATAAACACTTCATTGTAAAAGCAGGCTTGTGTTAGATGATTTTGCCTAACTGCAGGCTACTGTAAGTACTCTGAGCATATTTTTAACACTGCATATTAAAAATATCTATAGTTCTCATGCACAAAACTCCATCATTCGCATACAAGTATCACCCCCGCCTCACCAGGAGTAGCCTTAACAGAAAGATGGTGGTCTGCGAGCTGAGGAAACAGCACTCAGTCCTTCTGGTCTTGGGAACTGCAGACTCCCCTTCCCAGCCTCTGCCTGGAGGGCACTGAGGTGGCAGACGCAGCCGGCAGGGTGCTCACTCGCACCTCCACTTAGGGGGCAGGATCAGGTGCGGGGACAGTTCGCGGCCCACCAGCTTGGCTTTGATGAGGTGGTTGTCCAGGGTAAACTCCTCGCCACGCAGCGGCCCATCCTGGTCCGTGTTGGCTGGCTTCCAGATCTTCCCCAGCACTGTGTGGGGCAGCTGGGACCTCACCATCTCCTTCTTAGCACTGACTGGGTACAGCGTGTGGAAGATTTCCTCGTAGGTGGGCTTGTCCTTGCTCACCACCCATTCGACATTGCCGATGCCCTAGCAGGCCCTGTCGCCATAGCTGACCCCAAAGGGCCTGTTCATGGTGCTGGGGAAGGTTCCACCCTTCACAGCCTGGGCCGGCATCAGGGACCCCTCCTGGTGCACCGTCGCCATCAGCCAGGTGCTGTCATTGGCCATCATGTCCTCCACTGTGTCCAGAAGCTTGGGCTTCAGGGCCTAGAACTTGCTGAAGCTCTGGGTCTGCAGGAGTTCCTGCATCTTGTGGAGGCTACGACGTCATGGGCAGGGGAGAAATCTGATGCTTTTATTCAGTCTTTTGGCAAATCTTGCTCAAGTTGTTCATCAGCTGTTTCTTCTTGTTCTCCTTATCAAAGACATTGGGCATCTCCCTCTTGAGGATGCTGATGAGGTAGGCATGGACCGCGGCGAGCCATGGCCTCTTGATCAAGTCAGTGAGTTTCCTGACAGCAGCGTTTGGAGGCAGACACTGGATGTCTTTGAAGAGGTCCTGTTCCTCGGCCCTGAAGAGTTTGTGGTTGTCTGGGATGAGAAGCGGGTGGGACCAGATGGAGCCAAGGAACACCCTGACCACCTAGGCGGGTGTTGATGATCTTCCCCAGAGACCACATGAGGCCCCCATGAACCCAACAGCTCGTGAGATCTTGATCTGGTCAGCCTCGTTCAGCACCACGCGGGTCTTGTCCTGGTGATTCTTGAGGGCCTTGATGACTTCAGAGAACCCTTTGGAGATGTCAAACTTGTGGAGATCAAAGAGCAGGAAGACAGGGTCCACCCACTCAGCAAACCACTCTAGGATGGCCATAAAGTCATAACATCTGCTGATGCTCCACTCCTCTCCAGACAGGATCCCTGGAGTATCAGTGATATTTATTTTGTCCAAGACCAGGTTAGGCTAAGCTTAGATGTTTGGCAGGGTAGGCATATTAAAGGTATTTCAACTTATAATATTTGTGATTTATGATGGATTTATCAGATATGCACTTGTAAGTTAAGGAACATCTGTGTATGTGTGTGTGTGTGTATATATATATATATTTGTTTATATATATTTATATATAGCTAATATATAGTATGAATATTATAGACTATATAATATATATTACATATATATTATATACATATAAAAATATTATATACTTATATTTATGTGTACACTGGACTTCCCAATGGCACAGTGGTAAATATACATATAAATATGAATATATATAAATATAATATATATTATAATTATATAATATATAATATAAAATATTTATGTTATGTATTATTATATTATATGATATACATAATATATAATATGTAATCAAATTATATATTATATATTACTATATAATTATGTATGTTATATAAGATTATAATATTATATTCTTATATAATACATATAATTATTATATATATTCTATATGTATAAATATTTATATACTTATATTTCTGCATACACTGGACTTCCCAATAGCACAGTGGTAAATATACATATAAATATAAAAATATATCAATATATTATATATAATATAAATTATATTAAATATATATATAAATATTTATATACTTATATTTATGTGTACCAGTGTGCACATAACACATATATAACTTCCTGATGGCACAGTGGTAAATACACATATTATACTTATATATATTATAATTAATTAAATTAATATAATATATAAATATATATATGTTATAAATATATCATATATATATTTACATATAAAATATATTTATAAAATATATTTTTATATATTTTATATTTATCTTATATATGTGAAATATATATTTATATAATACAAATATTTTATATTTAATATATATTTTAATATATAAATATATTATACATCTTATATATATTTATATCATATAAATATATTTCATATATATAATAATATATAAACATATATAATATATTATACATAATAAATATATATAATTATATATTATAATTACAGTTATATATATATTACAATCATACTTATAATTACAATTATAATTATGTTTATAATTTATATTCTATATTATAAATTAATTTTATAATTATATTATATATTTTAATTATATATTATATAAAAACATAATATACATATAATATGTAAATGTATATATGTAAATATAGATATATAAATATAATATATATAGTATATCATATACCATATATATAATATATAATACATTATAGATCAATATAAATATAATATAAATATAAAAATATACAGATTACATAAATATATAAATATACAGATTATATAAATATATATGAATAGATATATAAATATATAAAATATATAAAATATAAATATAAAATAGATGAATATAAATATATAAATAAATATAATATTCATAATATATGTATGTATATGTATTTATATATTTATATATGTTATGTACATATATTATACATATATATTATATAATATGTAATAATATAATATGCTATATTATATAGATATATAAATATATAAAATATATAAGCATATATAAATATAATATTTAAGATATAAATAGTATAATATTGTATATAATATTATATAAATGTGATACATATTATATGTAATATATATGTACATATATATTTATATATATATTTACCAGTGTGCCATTGGGAGGTCCAGTGTGGACATTGGTAAAGGTACACAGTGATAAATAATCCACCTGCAACGCAGGAAATGCAAGAGATGTGGGTTCAATCCCTGGGTCAGAAAGATCCCCTGGGGTAAGAAATGGCAACCCACGCTAGTGTTCTTGCCTGGATCCACAGACAAGGAAGTCTGGCAGGCTATAGTCTTTAGAGTCACAAAGAGACATAACTCAAAGCTTGAGTATGCATGCATATGTATGCACAAATAATATTAACTTATATTATTTCAAATTTTGTATATCTGTTATCAAGCCATATATAATTTGGGGAAATTTTTCAGTTAATCTGATGTTGTGGGATTCCTCCTTAGTTTCACATGTTTCCGGCATTTGCTTGTTAGAATGGCAGAAGTTTTTCCACTTGGGAATAGACAAAACTGACCAGTCCATTCTCCAGCTAAGGTCCCCCAGAGTGATCCAAGTTTTGCCATCATGGGCCAGGATGCTATGAACATTATGGCTTTCTTCTGTGAATATTCCTCTCAGGTATGTTTCAACAGGTAAAATTGCAAAGGTCACAAGCAATGCAAATATTTTACTTTAGGAGTTCAAGCCTACCTGTTTCCCAGAGACATTGCACCAAGATCCCATCCAGCAGAGTAGATAAGAGCCCTGTGGTTGCACATCTCCAGAATTCACTCTTCTGTGCCTATAGAATGAGTGTGCAATACAACCTCACCAGGTCTTTGCTTTCATCTCTCTCTTTGATCATGCTGTTACACACCTGTGCATGGGTTTACTACATACACATTTTCATTTTTTAAGGTATCTGTTCAAGTCTGTATCTCCTTTCTGTCAATCATCCATGCTGGTAATGAGCCTGTCACAGAGACCTGCCTTCGCATCTCCTGCTTAAAGAATGCAACCTCTTCCAGGCCCCTAACCATGTGTGAGTCCCCACGCTGTCCTCATCTGCAAGGAAGCTTACTCTTTTACAACTTTAGGGCAAGTCATTGTCACACTAAAGGCAACTTCAGGCAGCTGAAGAGATGGGAAATTAGAGCCTGGCCCAAGACATGCCTTTTGGAATGAGGATATATTTTAGATGTCTGATTGGAGTCTAATGATGGCCTTCAGAAACATGCAGTTGGTAGATCTAGCAGTACCTTCAAGTCTGAACCCTCCAGGTGTCATTCAGGCAACAAGAGGACATGGTGGAGGGAATCCAAGCTTGAGAACATAACAAAGAGTCCTGTGGGAACATGTTCCTCTCCTGGATCTGTCCACTAAACCAGGATGAAGTTGGAAAAACGTCTCTGGAGGAGGGCCCTCTGTATGTAGGAGCTGCAGTCCCAGGGGATGGACGTTGGGGGGTAATACAAGTGTCCCTACAATCAAAAACCCCTGAGTCAACAAAAAGAAGGAGGGTAGGGATGGGTGTAAGTCAGGTCAGGATTTAGAGATGCACTGGGTGCATCTCTAAATTTCTAAGCCATTTGCAACAACATGGATGGAAAGATCGTCATGCTAAGTGAAATGTCATACAAAAACATCATATGATATCACTTATGTGTGGAATCTTTATTAAAAAATGATACAAATGTACTAATCTACAAAACAGAAACAGACTCACATAGAGAGGAAATAAATTTATGGTTACCAAAGGTGAAACTGGGGGAGGTACAAATTAGGAGTTTGGATTAACATATTTGCATACTAAAATAATATACACATACATAAAATAAACCACAAGGACCTACTGTATAGCACAGAAAACTGTATTAAATGTTTTGCAATAACCAATAAGGGAAAAGAATATGAAAAAGAATATATATATATATGTATATATACACACATATATACATATATATATATGTATATATATACACGCATATATATATATGCATGTGTGCTCAGTCACTTCAGTCATGTCTGACTCTACAACCCAATGGACTGTAACCCACCAGGCTCCTCTGTCCATGGAATTCTCCAGGCAAGAATACTGGAGTGGGTTGCCATTTCCCACTCCAGGGGATCTTTCTGACCCAGAGATCTAACCAGCATCTCTTATGTTTCCTTCGTTGGCAGGCAGGTATATTCTTTATCAGTAGTACCACCTGGGACGCGAAAGTGAAAGTCACTCAGTCATGTCCGACTCTTTGCGACCCCATGAACTATACTGTCCATGGAATTCTCCAGGTCAGAATACTGGAATGGGTAGCCTTTCCCTTCTCCAGGGGATCTTCCCAACCCAGGGATTGAACCCAGGTCTCCAGCATTGCAGGCATATTCTTTACCAGCTGAGCCACCAGTGAAGCCCAAGAATACTGGGGGAGTGGGTAGCCTATCCCTTCTCCAGGTGATCTTCCTGACCCAGAAATCAAACCAGGATCTCCTGATTTGAAAGTAGATTCTTTACCCGCTGAGCTATATAAATAGCTCATATATTTATACTATATATATATAATATGTATTATATATATATTATACCAGCTGAGCTATATAAATAACTCATATATCTATATATTAAATAGCTATATATTTATATAAATATATATAGGCACCCCAGTATATATATATATTATATATATATATATAATATATATATATAATATAACTCGCTCATCTGGTTGTACACCTGAAATTAACACAGCATTGTAAATCAACTATATTTCAATATGAAATTTTGAAAATTAAATAAAAAATACAAAGCCATAAAAAATAAAACGAAAGAATCACTTTCTAAAGCAGAAGCACTCTGGTCTGCCTGACAGCAAAGGCTATTCTGGAATCCACTGGGAGTTCCAGGAGTCATGGGCCACCTATTCCAGGCAGGGCTGGTAGCTCCATTAAAAGGCTGATAGTTGAAAGACAGAGCCATCAACACATATTCTGATTCTTTCAGGACTGAAGCACTAAACCTTTCTGCAAGAAGCCTGGTTTTGCAAAACTCCAGGGAAAAATAATTTATTTTAATGAACAGTTTTACACTGTAGATATATTCTAAGCATACGAATTTCTTCAGGGACAGAGTTGCCTAATACATATCACTCACTTGCTTTCACTTTGCCTAGTAATATTAATAATAATATGCTTTTAGTTTATAACCATATAACTCACAGCACTAAACATTTTTTAGTTTTGTCATTTATTTTTTTATCATTTAATTATCACCAGCTATCTCATTTAATTTTATTTTTAAAACTATTCTATAAAACTATACTATACTTTATATATACTATATACTATATAGAACTATACTAAAAGTAGGAACCAATATTACCCCTGTTTTCCAAGAAGAACACTAAGGTTTAAAAAGTTTAAGAAATTTTCCCAAGGTCACCTGTACAGCAGTTAGAAAAGGAGGCATTTGGGTTGTGTTTCTCAAAATTCTTTTATGGGGAGGGGAAGGGCTCACATAGCCTTCTCATAAGATATTAAGGCCAAGTATAAATTCCTTTCGCTCTCATGCAAATGTGATATGGAAAACACCTACAAATAGCATACCAAACACAAAACCAGTGTAATTTGAGTTGAATCGTACTTGGAAGCGGCAGAGAATGCCGTCTTGAATTGCATTGCTGTGTCTACTGCCCTGTGTCTGCAATGATTCACACCTCCCCTCACTTCCCTGTATTGGAACGACTGTGAAACTTGATTAGTGAGTGTGCCGCGGTGCCATCTGGCCTGCTCTAGATGAAAGCACATCTCTTATAAGTTAATTCACCCTAGTACTTTCCCATTAGCCAGTGACAGTGAAAGAAACATTCCTTGGCACCAACGCAGTTATGAGCACAAACCCATATGTGGGCACTAAACGCTCCTGGCTGTGATCAGGTGTCAGCTAGCAATCTCCTGGAGAAATCTGGACCCAATTTGAAAACCATTTTATTATGCTCACCCGCCTCCCACCAATTCTAATCCTAAGCAGAAAGGCACTAATCCCCACTGTGTAATAAATATCAAGACAAAGCAAAATGCAGGGATCAGTAGAAGGTACAGAACACCAACCCATCTGCAGTAAGCGTATATGCAAGGTTTTCTGAAGTCTCCCTCTGGGCTATCTCTTGAAGAAGTTGCCTGGAGAGGGAGAGAAGAGCTCTCCAGGTGAAGGAAACAGTGTGAGAAAAGGCAAGGCAACATGAAGAAGTGTAAATGTATGTACAAATCAGAAAAAAAAAAATATACAGACATAGACGATGAGGAGGGAGAGTGGACTGGACAGGCATGTACAAGCAGATCATGAGGTATCAATCTCTGTACCTACTTACAGCACATCTGCCTCAGTATCCACACCTACATATGTGTCTGTTTCCACACCTACATCCACATCAACATCGAAGTCTACATTTCCTTCCCCATCTCCACCCCCAGCTCTGTATCTACATCAGCGTCTCCTGTACATCTATGTCTGTGTCTACATCTATTTCTGTGTCCCCAAGTGCCCATGGCCCACAAGATAAAAGAGAGGGAAGCTAAACAAGGTAATGTTCCTAAGTATTTCCATTTTCATTATCCTCTGTACCAGCTATACACAGAGCACCTCTGCTGTGTTTGAAGTGGAAGCATCACGACCTCTGGTGAGGCCATCTTTCCCTAGTACCCTGACATCCACCTTATTGTCAGTTTCCTCCATCCTGCCAGGCCAGGGCTGCAGCTCACAGGGCTTTTCAGGTGACAAGAACAGGGCTTGGAGCTCTTATTTCCCAGCACTGGCATTTGATTGTATTATGCAGCCATGGTTTGCTAGGTCCTTTCAGTTATTTTCTCATTCTCTGATCGTTGCAGCTCTCATGGCCACATTCTTTAAAGCAATAACTTTCATTTACAATAATGTTTCTTTAATAGGGGGATGTTGGCCAATATTCATGTACACTTAACTTGCATAGTGTTTTCTTCATTCCAGAGCCTGTGCCAACACTAAATAGGTGAATTTAGTAAAAGCAGAGAAGCACAAAGAAGAAAATAAACTTCACTCATGAACCTCCTTCTCAGAGTAGTTCCTTTGCATATCGGAAACATCAAATTCTGAGTTTCACCATTAACATTAAAATATAAAAATATCTATTAAACTTTGAGTGTATTGGAAAATAACTTAATGTCTGTGTACTGTTTCTTTATAGGCATTCCTGGTGGCTCAGTGGTAAAGAATCTGCCTGCCAATGCAGGAGATTCAGGTTCAATCCCTGGGTCAGGAATTATATTGATGAACAGATGTGTCTTCTTTCTCTCTGAAACATTGTTTTAATGGGCATTAAGTCTCCAGGGCCAAAAAAATTTTTAAAAGGCAGGATATGACAATCTATTTAAAAAGAATTCCCAAAATAATAGCCCTGCTGCACCAGGACAAAAATCTTTATGAATTCTTTCATTTAACAAGAATATATTGAGGAATTTCTCTATGCAGAAGTTCTAGGCTTGGAGAATCAGCAGTGACACTAGATGTTTTATAAAAATTGCTACATCATTCAATCTTTAAAACAATTATTCAAGATAAAGCATTATTATCTTTCCCTAGCAATGAAAAACTGGAGGAGCAAAGAGTCTAAGTTGCTTTCCTAAAGATCTTACCCAGAAAGGGCTGGTCACCAAGCTGTGCTCCTGTGCTGACTTGAGGCAGAAGGTCCTGCCTCCACCACCAGAACTGGGAGTAGATGTCACCTGTTCCAAGAGACTTCTTTCTGCATTTCCCATCTTTCTCTCCATCACAGCATATTCTCTGCTACTGTCAGTTGTAACCTTCCTCGACGTGAAACCATGTATGTGTGCAGATGCATATAAACACAGAAATGTAAGCACTTGTTGCTCCATCCAGCTCCATCCAGTCCAGTACTGAGGAGGCAGAATCATGTCCCCCTGACAAAGATGGCCAGGTCCTAATGCCTGAAGTGTGTCAGTCACTCAGTCATGTCTGACTCTTTGCAACCCCATGGACTGTAGTCCACCAGGCACCTCTGTTCAAGGGATTTTCCAGGCAAGAATACTGAAGTGGTTGTCATTCCCTTCTCCAGGGGATCTTCCTGACCCAGGGATCAAACTGGGTCTCCTGTATCACACACAAATTCTTTACCATCTGAGCCACTAGGAAAGGCCCAGGAATCTGTGAACATTATGACATTACCTGCAAGGAAGAAGTAAGGTTACAAATGGAGTTAATATTGCCTATCAGCTGACTTTAGAATGAAGATATGACCCATTATTTTCCTGGCAGGACCAGTGTAATCTCAAGGATCCCTGAAATGGGAAGGGGAGAGATGGAATCCGAGTCAGTGCTAAAGTGGTGCTGGATGAGAAGGACTGACCCCACCATCGCTAGCTTGAGGATGCAGTCATCCTCTCAAGGAGAAGAAGCCAGATTACAGATGCTTCCCAGAAGGAAAGCAGCCCACAACACCTAGATGTTAGCCAGGCAGGAGCTATTTCAGACTCCTAGGCTTCCGAACTACAAGATCAGACGTGTCTGTGTCTTAAGTCAGCACACGCAGGCCAATTGATGCATACATCTCAGTCCCCAGCCTAGAGAACTGAGCCACAGAAATGACCAAGTAAGAGCCTCAAACTGCCTCTGCAGAAAGGTGCTTTTACCCTGCCTTGAATCCCACAGTGAGCCCACTAACCAATGCCTTCTGCATGCCTCACCTGGAATGTTTCTGTAGCCTCTAGATACAGGCTCTCCATCTTCAGGTGAGACTTTCTGAAGTTGAGATCTAATTAGTGTCTTATCTTCCTGCTCAAAGTCTGTGAATGGTCCATCGCTCACAGTCTTTTCTGAGTAGCAATGTGTGACCCTAACTACGCTACCTTCTCTATAACTTCTGGCTGTGTGTATCCAAACCAAAGTGCTAGTCCTCAGCCATGGAGGCCCTACGAATTCCCACTGGAGCCCTCCGTCTGGGTTCCTCTGCCCTCTTCTCCTTGGGTTCCCAACTGTGTTGGAGCAAGGCATCTGAGCACTGCCCCACCCCTACTTCACAGCACGTGATGACATACTGGCCCCCAGGATCAGTAGTTGTCAGGCGGAGACAGACATCTTTAATATCTGAAAGTGCCGCACATGCCAGCCAACTGGGAAACCACTGGTCCCTTTATTACCTTTCAATGGACCCCACTGTTCTGTGAAGACTTCCTAAGCCAGAAAAGTTCTCTCCCTCCTTTGAAATTGAATGTCACTTTAGCTGTACTTCTGGCTGTCAACCTTAACAGGTTTTAGCTTTTGTTGTGTATTTCTTACCCACCAGCAGGGTACTGGTCTGCAGGAAGAGTTCCTACCAGCACAAGCAGATGTTACAAGGCCCTCAGGCCCATATTTCACTATGCACCCAACTACAGCATCATCGAAAGAGATTCTTGAATGAGCAGTAACAAACAACCATCACCAAGTCTGTGCTTTACAGTATACATAAATTATTTCTTTTAACTACCCCAAACTGCCAGGAGACCTTGAGTCTCAGCCTCATTTTATAGACAAGGAAACTAGACTCAGTGACTTTAAATAACGTGCTGAAGGGTCTGAGGCAGGACGCAAGCTTGGATCCCACGATTGCCAATCTTCACTGGTCTAAAGTGGCCTTCCCTGTCCAGGAATTAAAAAGCCTGCTCTGTCTAGATTTTATCTTTCAGATCCAGAAGTTTCTCCAGGTTCTGCTTTCAGCTCTCCATCCTGAAACTGCTCACTTACACAAACAACACCTCCCCAGTTTCTCTCCTGTCTCCTGGTACCAAGATTCTCTGCCAAGCCCTCTTGGATGCCCAACTTCACTGGACAGTTTCCTGCTGCGAATTGTCCCCAGGATCCTTGCTCAAGGCATCAAGCTTCTCCCACAGCTGGTCTAGGGGCTCAGCCTTCCAATTAGGCCCCCAAAACTTGGATTTTTCAGGGAGGGAGCCACAGTCAAAGACAGTGCCTTGCACAGAAGAGAGCCAAGTGGATGTTTGTTCATCTGGCAAATGGTTGAAATGAAGCAACTGCTGTACAGATGGGCCCACGCATCTCCCTCTCAAGCCCCTCCCCTGCTACTCCATCGCCAGATCCACTACCAGGCTGGAACTCTGGGAAGACCAATGATGAAAGAGAGACTTTTACCGTTATAAGGACCACTGCCAAATAGTAAACTCTCTGTGAAAATTATACTGCCACAAATCTGGGAGTGAAATAAATGAAATCAATAGCAAGGCAAGAAGTGAGTAATAGAGGCTGCTCAGAGCTAGAAGCAGGTTTAACTGGGTCCTCGGAGCATCCTGCTCTCGTCTCTACTGCCTACTTAAAATGCAATAGATACAAAAGTGGGCAGCTTACTCACTATCACTTCTGTCTTCCCAGGGAATTGGGTACCGCCATCTAGTCATTAGCACTGGGATGCAAGCTTTTAGGTTAAAGCTTCAGCTCCAGTTATTTCAGGGGCTTCAGGGAAACTCCCACTATAATCAGCAGCTTGAATCTTGTTTGCGTTTGTTTTTTCCTGGCTGATGTTCATCCTTTTGCAATTAATCCATTCATTCCTTAATCAGGAAATGTTTATTGAGCACCTCCTCTGCCCCAGTGCCCTGCTCCTTAGAGACATTCACGATGAAGGCGATAGACCTCCACGATGGAAAACCTACACAGTAACTGAGGGTGATGAGAAGTTCACGTTTGCCTGGGAATGACAGGTTTCCTCGGTTCTATCAGAGCTGAAACTGACAAAGTATTGAGTGAACCTGGACAGCAAGCCAGGCCCACCTCCGTTTCAGGGCTCCCACTCCTCAGTAGGTCATGCCGTGGTTTGGGACCCCTGGCACCCATTCCCAAAGCCTGAAATCACTGTGGGATGGTGCCTGGTAATGTCTGTACTCATGACTCAGTCTGTATTGTCATGGCCTCCCAGATTTCTGACAGAGACTGACCCAGAAAGGCCAAGCCACAGACAAAGCTGAGTCAGCCAGACTGCTGCTTCAGGTCAGATGAGCTGAGATGTCCTAGAGGTCAAGTCTGGGCAGGTCATCCTGAGCACACGCAGAGGAAAGGGGGCAGGAGAACGGTTACTAGAGACACAGACACAACCCCAGAAACTTACAGAAGAGGGGCTTCAGATTTTTACTTTTCAGCTTTGGGGAATAGGGAGATGCAGAGGTTAGAAGTATCATGAAGAGCCTGAAAGATAAGAAAAGGGGGCTTCAGATCCTAATTTTCCAGTGTCCTCGCTAAACTGAATTTCTTCAGTGAACCAATACATATGAAATGGTGAAGTCAGTGCATGGTAAATTGGCCACTATTACTTGTGGCTTTCATGAGATTGCTGTAAGGTTGGAAAATGTAATAAATATTTTGAGTCCACCTCAGCAAAGACTCTGGAAATTTACATGGAACATTGTGTTTCCTCACTTTCTGAAACTTACAGAATTGTGGATGGTAGGCCTCTTACTTTTCAAACTAATCAGATGCACGTAAAGGTTGTTTTCAGGATCCACTGATATCCAAATACAAGCCAGTTTCGGTGTTTCACTTCTTACTTATTAATCATATAACTCTGCATAGTTAGGTTTGGGCCCAGAACAGAGAATGTTTCACACTTTATAATGATGGCTTATTTTTAAGCCTTAGGGTCTCTGGCTAATAAACACTCAAGCAGTGCATGACACTCACCCTGTCATGAGTCATAAATTAAGCCTGAGCAACAACAAAAAAGAGTTTAATTCTAATACTCAGAACCATAAGCCTGACAAAATCTATGACTCAGATGGCTAAGCTGACATAAGGCAGAGTTCAATTCAATACAAAGGACTTTCTTGAAGTCATATCAGTTCAGTGGCTCTTTGCAACCCCATGGACTGCAGCATGCCAGGCTTCCCTATCCATCACCAATTCAAGCTCATGTCCATACAGTTGGTGAAGCCATCCAACCATCTCATCCTCTGTCATTCCCTTCTCCTCCCACCTTCAATCTTTCTCAGCATCAGGGTCTTTCAAATGAGTAAGTTCTTCATATCAGGTGGCCCAAAGTGTAGGAGTTTCAGCTTCAATAATCAGTCCTTCCAATGAATATTCAAGACTGATTTCCTAAAGGATTGACTGGTTGGGTCTCCTTGCAGTCCAAGGGACTCTCAAGAGCAACTCGGGCAAGTCTGGGTCAGTCTCTTGTGGGGACACTGCTCCTTCCTCCTGGGTCCTGGTGCATACAAAGTTTGTTTGTGCTCTCCAAGAGTCTGTTTCCCCAGTCCTGTGTAAGTTATGGAGGCTCTGTGGTGGGGTTAATGGTGACCTCCTCCAAGAGGGCTTGTGCTATACCCTCCATAAGCCTTGTATCCTTATTCATCAGAGGGCAGACAGAATGAAAATCGCAATCACAGAGAACTAATCAAACTGATCACATGGACCACAGCTTTGTTTAACTCAATGAAACTATGAGTCACGCCATGTAGGGCCACCCAAGACAGACGGGTCATGGTGGAGGGTTCTGACAAAATGTGGTCCACTGGAGAAGGTAGTGGCAAACCACTTCAGTATTCTTACCTTGAGAACGCCATGAACAGTATGAAAAGGCAAAAAGATAGAACACTGAAAGACAAACTCCCCAGGTTGGTAGGTACACAATATGCTAGAATCTTAGAAGAACCTTAGCTAGAACCTTAGAAGAAATGGAGTAGCCATCATATTCAACAAAATAGTCCAAAATGCATTACTCAGATGCAATCTCAAAAATGACAGAATGATCTCTGTTCATTTCCAAGGCAAACCATTCAATATCACGGTAATCCAAGTCTATGCCCAACCAGTAATGCTGATGTAGCTGAAGTTGAATGGTTCTATGAAGACCTACGAGGTCTTCTAGAACTAACACCCAAAAAGGATGTCCTTTTCATTAAAGGGGACTGGAATACAAAAGTAGGAAGTCAAGAGATACCTGGAGTCACAGGCAAATTTTGCCTAGGAGTACAGAATGAAGCAGGGCAAAGGCTAACAGAGTTTTGCCAAGAGAGGTCATAGCAAATACCCTCTTCCAACAACACAAGAGAAGACTCTACACGTAGACTTCACCAGATGGTCAATACCAAAATCAGATTGATTATATTCTTTGCAACCAAAGAAGGAGAAGCTCTGTACAGTCAGCAAAAACAAGACCGAGAGCTGACTGTGGCTCAGCTCGTGAACTCCTTATTGCCAAATTCAGACTTAAATTGAAGAAAGTAGGGAAAACCACCAGACCATTCAGGTATGACCTTAATCAAATCCCTTACGATTATACAGTGAAAGTGACAAACAGACTCTAGGTATTATGTCTGATAGAGTGCCTGAAGAACTATGGACAGAAGTTCATGACATTGTACAGGAGGCAGAGAAAGAAATGCAAAGAGGCAAAATGGTTGTCTGAGGAGGCCTTACAAGTAGCTGTGAAAAGAAGAGAAGCCAAAGACAAAGGAGAAAAGGAAAGATATCCCCCTTTGAATGCAGAGTTCCAAAGAATAGCAAGAAGAGATAAGAAAGCCTTCCTCAGGGATCAATGCAAAGAAAAGGAGGCAAACAATATAATGGGAAAGACTAGAGATCTCATTAAGAAAATCAGAGATACCAAGGGAATATTTCAGGGAAAGAAGGGCACATTAAAGGACAGAAATAGTATGGACTTAACAGCAGAAGATATTAAGAAGAGGTGGCAAGAACACACAGAAGAACTATACAAAAAGATCTTCAGGACCCAGACAACCACAATGGTGTGATCACTCACCTAGAGGAAGACATCCTAGAATGTGGAGTCAAGGGGACCTTAGGAAGCATCACTATGAACAAAGCTAGTGGAGGTGATGAAATTCCAGTTGAGCTATTTCAAGCCCTAAAAGATGATGCTCTGAATGTGCTGCACTCAATATACCAGCAAATTTGGGAAGTCATAAGCCAGGAGGCTTTTGAAATTACTTCTCTCCATGTGTTAGTTTTTCTTTGAGTTGTCAGCATGGGCTTGGAAGTCTCCAGATGAAAAATAAGGGGAACATTATGTTGAAATGCTCTCAAATGACTGGGGTCTCCTATCCCTGATGGGAAGACTTGCAAAGAAGTTGGGTGGACAAGTATCACCAAGGCTTAGCAGACCCATGCCTGGGAGGGACAGTCAGAAATAAGCTAAGGCAAGGACCAGAAGGCTGATGAGAGGAAGGCCATTTTCTTGTCTATTGCTCTCTGAAGCTGCAGTCGCTGCGGTTGTGAACTGTACAGAGGATCACCCAGAGGGACTGAATTCCAGCCCACCTCCCATTATTAAGCTCTGTACTCTGGCGCCAGCCTACTCACTAGGTAGGAAGGTGTGCCTTTACTAAGCCACTGTATATGTGCAAAGTCACTCAAGCAATCAATCAAAAATTAACAAATAATTATTTATCAGAAAAAGAATCAATTTCCCAAAGAATTTTTTTAAATGGTTTCAAAATTATGACTCTTTCACTGAAAGAAAGCATTTGAGCAGAAGAGAGCAACAGATCTTGATTTTGTATTATAAATTCTTATATACTGTTTATTTTATATGATTTTTCTAGTAGTCGTTACAGGTGTGACAGTTGGACCAGAGAGAAGGCTGAGTGCCAAATAATTGATGTTTTCAAACTGTGGTGCTGGAGAAGACTCTTGAGAATCCCTTGGACTACAAGGAGATCAAACCAGTCAATCCTAAAGGAAATCAACTCTGAATATTCAACGGAAGGACTGATGCTGAAGCTGAAGTATTGGGTTGAAGCTCCAATACTTGGGCCACCTGATTCAAAGAGTCAACTCATTGGAAAAGACCCTGATGTTGGGAAAGATTGAGAGCAGGAGGAGATGGGTCTGATAGAAGATGAGATGGTTGGATGACATCATCAAATCAATGGATATAAGTTTGAGCAAGCTCCAGGAGATAGTGAAGGACAGGGATGCCTGGCATGCTGCAGCCCACAGGGGTGGAAAGAGTCAGACATGACTTAGTAACTGAACAACAACAGCTTGAAAAGTACCTATTCCTCTCACCAGTCCCCAAAAGTCAACCTAAAGTGATGCATGGATGGTCCTCAGTACAATGAGAACAAGGGCCATTTTATCATATTACTTTTTTTCAGTTAGAATAAATGTTCTTTAATAAAATCATAATGTGAAGTTGAGAGGGAGGATTAATTACAAGGATTCATGGGCCATGGGAGTGGAATCCTGTCCCAAACAAGCTGTGTTTGCATGAATTTTTTTAAAATTCAGCTTAGCTAGCTATCCTAAAGACTTTCCTTCCTGTTTTTGAAAATTGGAATGAGCCCTTAGGATGCACAGTGGAATTGAGTTTTCATTTTTCAGTAAAAGGAATAAAACCATGGCCTGGAGATACACATTGTAAGCATCTCCTTGGCAAGATTCAGCACATGTCATTGGAAGATATTTAGAGGAGGAGGTGGATGGGGTGTTTGAAGTAGCAAATTACTAAGTTACTTCTGAATTTAAAGAAAACAAAACGGGAGTTAAAGAATATAAAGAGGCTTCAATGGGAATTAAAGAATAAAGAGGCTTCCAACTGGCTGCTACTACTAAAAAAGCAAACATTTTTTAAAACAAAGGAACAAAAAAGTCAATCAAACAATAAACAAATAAATACTTGTCAGATATAAAGACAATCATCTCCAAGAATATGAAGTAAACTTACTTCAAAGTGATGGCTGTGAGGTAGATAGAAAGTACATGAGGAGTAAGAGATAAACTCTTCCTATTTGGGAATGCTAAAGTGATTTCTATGATATAAAGTGATAACATATATTAATTTGCTATATTTAATTATATTTTTGTAAAATTTAAGCTATCAACCTTATGACTATGTTTCTACTTTATTTGTTTAGATTGCATCGGTCTTTGAATCCCAAGCCTTGAAACCACTTTATAGATTTATAAATTGCCACCTTCATCAACTCGACACCAAATATGGTTGGGAAAAAATGGAATATGAATTAGATAATGCTCAACTCTTCAAATAGTTCTAAAGAAGAAAACCTAGGACAATTAAGAGAACTTCTTAACCGTTCTGGAACTAAATCTGGTAGTTACATTCTCACCAGTAAAATTCTTAAAAGCATTCAGCTGATATATTCATTCCTTCTTTCAATTAGAGAAGACAAAAATCGTTACAGAAATAAAACAGAAACCAGGTCATACAACTAACACAGAGGAAAGACTGCAAGTGGAAGTAAAGGATTTCTCTCTTATTGTTATGAAATTACATTCTTGATATTTTAAGCATTACACGGCATATGCCTCTACCATGAGGAGCACACATCATGAACTTACCAGAAAAAGATATCCTTTACTTTCTTTGAAATATCTCTGGAGAAATAAATATTTTACCACGGAGACAAATAGATTCTAATTATCAGCTCTCCCAAGAAACAGAGTTTCCATTACTTCCAGTGAATCCCTGTTCTCAAAGCTGCTCTGACCAGTAAACCCTGTTTATCCTCAGACACACCCATGAGTGCCTGGTCCTAGGGGAGTGTCGTCAGGGGAATAGGAATACAGTAAGCCCTCTACGTGCATGGCATGCATGCTCTGCCACTTTGGTTGTGTCTGACCCCTGCGACCCTATGGACTTTACCTCAAGAAGCTGCTCTGTCCATGGGATTCTCCAGCTAAGAATACTGGAGTAAGTTGCCATGCCCTCCTCCAGGGGATCTTCCCAACCCAGGGATCAAACCCGTGTTTCCTGCATCTCCTGCAGGCAAATTGAAGGCAAATTCTTTACCCACTGAGCCACCTGGGAAGTCTCAAGTCCCCTACAGAAAAGCTTCAAGTTGCAGACTTTCAAAGATGTGAATGTGCATGCCAGGCAATGTATGCCAGTTGTACTTTTCAAGACACTGTACTGTAAGATTATAAATATTTTATTTTTTGTGTTTGTTTTTTATGTATTATTTGTGTGAAAAGTATTGTAAACTTATTACAGTATAGTAGTCTATGGTTGATTGTGTTATTTAGGTACTTAGACTAACCTTGTTGGACTTACAAGTAAATTGAACTTAATGTACTCTCAGAATGAAACTCATTTGTATGTAGGGGACCACAAGAAAGAACTCCCTCCAGCCTGTGTCAAGGCCAGAGTATCAAAGAACCTTACAGTCAACCATTTGTATGAATCCATACTAGTTTAATACTGAACAAAGTTAAAAATTCACATCGGCTGTGAACACAAAATTGATAAAATATTTTCTGGAAATTAAATCCAAAATCTGCTTTAAGGCCTTAAAATTAAGACATCCTGTGGCCCAGTAGTTTCATTTGCTTCTAGGAAAAAAAAAATGTTTACTGTTATCAGAAATACACGCAGATATTTGTGTAGTGAATACACTTTTGTAAATAAGAACAAACAAGGAGAATATCCAACATAAAATAATGGTTAAATACAGTATAGTTTACCCATAAATTGCAGTCACAAAATGAAATTAACTTTACTTTTAAAAGCAAGTAAATGATGTAGATAATTCATATGATAGAATGTTAAGTGAAAAATAAGGATGGAGAATTAATATGCTAAATGATTTCAGTTTTATAAAAGTATATCATAACTTTATCTCTTAAAGAGGTGGAATTTGATTTGCATTTCTTTTCTTTGTAACATCCATAGTTTTAAAATTGCATACAAGAATCATTCATCCATCGCTATAGGAATTCTCTCTTTTTGAGTTTTTGCTTATCCAATCCACACACTTGCACACCCAATTTTGTTTGAAGAGAAAATTTTATTTTGCCTCTTCAAGGTCAAAGCCTGGTCGCAGGTACAAAAGTCAAGTGACACCCAATTTTCCCAAGATATTTGTCCAAAGTGTTAGTTTGATGTGAATCTCCACACTGTGTGACCTCCAAGACAATACACTTGTTTTAAAATCCATGTTAGGATAAAATTGCTTCCTACTTTTTTTCTTTTGCAAAGTGGCTTCCAAGCACAGTACAAGTGCTAATAGTTTGCACAGTCTTCACAGAACTGCCAAATTGGTAAGTCCTGAATTTGCAGCTGTTACAGTTCCTATTTGCTTTAGTAATATGTACATTTTACTATGGAAAAGACCAGCAGGCATAGAGTTAACTCTGGTTTCTATTTACAGATGTGTGCTATTGGAATTATCTGCTTGATGTTTACATATGTTTGTTATCAATAGAGTATTGGTTATATCACAATGTACTCAGGAGAGTACAAATTTTAAAGTAGTTATACTCAGGTAGCGAAGGATGAGGTTATTGTCTTTCTAATTAGGAAAGAAAATGGTGTCACTGTCATTGTTAAGTCAAATTATATAGTTGCAATTATGTTGGCACTAGAGTCGGATTGATGCCCTTGGTTCTATTCCATAAACCAGTCAAATGAGGAAATTGATCTCCAAAGAAACAATGTGATTTTCCCCAAGATTGTATGTTGCTAGTGTAGCACAGGGAGGTCTAGAACTTAAATTGTCCTGAAAGATCCAGAGCTTTCATTATGCTACATCTCTTTCGAGATTCAGACAGAGAAAAAAAAAATCAAACCTGTGATGATATATTGGTAATAAGCAAATAATATTAGCACAGGCCATTGACTGAGGGCATTAGTATTAGAAGTGGTCAAATGTATTCACATATAAAAATGAAAGAAATTTAAAAATCCTGTGATCCTGAATATAATGTCTTCATGTAAATAAAATTATAAAGTACCTGTTTCTTTCTGTGTGGCTTCTTTCCCTCAATTACACTTGGAAAACGAGTCATTCCTTGTTTATCACTTTATGATTTTCTGTTCCATGGACATATCACAGTTCCTTTATCCATTCTATTGTTGAATCATCATGCTTTTTAATTATACTTTTTTTGCATTTGTTAAAAATGTCAATTCCTTCTCCTAGATAACTTTAAAGGTTTGCTTATTGATCTATTTATGGATAAATAAATGTCTTTTTCTAGTTTACTTTTCATAATATATTTTCATTTGTTTTCTCTGTTTTCATCAGGAGTTCCTTTCTTTCTTAGATGAAGTGACATTAAGCTATTCTCTATTTCATTGTATTCTCTAAACTTGCGTTGATCCACAGTGTTTCTTAATTTTATCTTAATTATCACTGATTAACTTTCCTCCAAGCTTAGTTCTACTCTTTAATTGCCACCAAATCCAATTTCTTTAGTTAATTAAAGCCATCTTTTCAATATAATCTTTGTTTCTGCCTATTTTTTATGTATAAATATTCTTCCAATCAAATTGAGAGCAGATAAAAAGCACTCTATAACTTTATTCTATTTTTTTCATTTATTTTTATTAGGTGGAGGCTAATTACTTTACAATATTGTAGTGGTTTTTGTCATACATTGACATGAATCAGCCATGGATTTACAAGTGTTCCCCATCCTGATCCCTCCTCCCGCCTCCCTCCCCATCCCATCCCTCTGGGTCATCCCAGTGCACCAGTCCTGAGCACTTGTCTCATACATCCAACCTGGGTTGGTGATCTGTTTCACCCTTGATAATATACTTGTTTCAATGCTATTCTCTCAGAACATCCCACCCTCGCCTTCTCCCACAGAGTCCGAAATTCTGTTCTATGCATCTGTGTCTCTTTTTCTGTTTTGCATATAGGGTTATCATTACCATCTTTCTAAATTCCATATATATGCATTAGTATACTGTATTGATCTTTATCTTTCTGGCTTACTTCATTCTGTATAATGGGCTCCAGTTTCATCCATCTCATTAGAACTGACTCAAATGAATTCTTTTTTATGGCTGAGTAATATTCCATGGTGTATATGTACCACAGCTTCCTTATCCATTCATCTGCTAATGGGCATCTAGGTTGCTTCCTGGCTATTGTAAACAGTGCTGTGATGAACATTGGGGTGCACGTGTCTCTTTCAGATCTGGATTCCTCAGTGTGTATGCCCAGAAGTGGTATTGCTGGGTCATATGGCAGTTCTATTTCCAGTTTTTTAAGAAATCTCCACACTGTTTTCCATAGTGGCTGTACTAGTTTGCATTCCCACCAACAGTGTAAGAGGGTTCCCTTTTCTCCACACCCTCTCCAGCATTTATTGCTTGTAGACTTTTGGATAGCAGCCATCCTGACTGGGGTGTAATGGTACCTCATTGTGGTTTTGATTTGCATTTCTCTGATAATGAGTGATGTTGAGCATCTTTTCATGTGTTTGTTAGCCATCTGTATGTCTTCTTTGGAGAAATGTCTGTTTAGTTCTTTGGCCCATTTTTTGATTGGGTCATTTATTTTTCTGGAATTGAGCTGCAGGAGTTGCTTGTATATTTTTGAGATTAATCCTTTGTTGCTTTGTTTGCTATTATTTTCTCCCATTAGGAAGGCTGTCTTTTCACTTTGTATATAGTTTCCTTTGTTGTGCAAAAGCTTTTAAGTTTAATTAGGTCCCATTTGTTTATTTTTGCTTTTATTTCCAATATTCTGGGAGGTGGGTCATAGAAGATCCTGCTGTGATTTATGTCGGAGAGTGTTTTGTTTATGTTCTCCTCTAGGAATTTTATAGTTTCTGGTCTTACATTTAGATCTTTAATCCATTTTGAGTTTATTTTTGTGTATGGTGTTTGAAAGTGTTCTAGTTTCATTGTTTTACAAGTGGTTGACCAGTTTTCCCAGCACCACTTGTTAAAGCGGTTGTCTTTTTTCCATTGTATATCCTTGCCTCCTTTGTTGAAAATAAGGTGTCCATTGGTACATGGATTTATCTCTGGGCTTTCTATTTTGTTCCACTGATCTATATTTCTGTCTTTGTGTCAGTACCATACTGTCTTGATGACTGTGGCTTTGTAGTAGAGACTGATCATACATCATGACCAAGTGGGCTTTATCCCGGGAATGCAAGGATTCTTTAATATCCACAAATCAATCAATGTAATACACCACATTAACAAATTGAAAGATAAAAACCTTATGATTATCTCAATAGTTGCAGAAAAAGCCTTTGATAAAATTCAACATCCATTTATGATTAAAAAAAAAAAAAAACTCTCCAGAAGGCAGGAATAAAAGAAACATACCTCAACATAATAAAAGCTATATATGACAAACCCACAACAAACATTATCCTCAATGGTGAAAAATTGAAAGCATTTCCCTTAAAGTCAGGGACAAGACAAGGGTGCCCACTCTCACCATTACAATTCAACATAGTTTTGGAAGTGTTAGCCACAGCAATCAGAGCAGAAAAAGAAGTAAAAGGAATCCAGATAGGAAAAGAAGTAAAACTCTCACTGTTTGCAGATGACAAGATCCTCTACATAGAAAACCCTAAAGACTCTACCAGAAAATTCCTACAGCTAATCAATGAATACAGTAATGTTGCAGGGTATAAAATTAACACACAGAAATCCCTTGCATTCCTATACACTAACAATGAGAAAACAGAAAGAGAAATTAAGGAAACAATACCATTCACCATTGCAATAAAAAGAATAAAATACTTAGGAGTGTATCTACCTAAAGAAATGAAAGACCTATATATAGAAAACTATAAAACACTGATGAAAGAAATCAAAGAGGACACAAATAGATGGAGAAATATACCGTGTTCATGGATTGGAAGAATCAATATTGTGAAAATGACTATACTGCCCAAAGCAATCTATAGATTCAATGCAATCCCTATCAAGTTACCAACGGTATTTTTCACAGAACTAGAACAAATAATTTCACAATTTGTATGGAAATAAAAAAAACCTCGAATAGCCAAAGAAATCTTGAGAAAGAAGGATGGAAATGGAGGAATCAAACTGCCTGACTTCAGGCTCTACTATAACTTCATTTTTGAAACATTTTCAAATGGACGATTTTCCTAACAACCCTAAACATCAATTGAATTTTTTCAGATGTATGACTATACATTAATTATTAAATGGATGTAAAATACCACCTCCACATGGTATTTTTCATTGAACTACTCAACTCAGTCACTGAATGGCTCACAGAAATTATTTCATATATGACACACTAAAGTGAAGTCGCTCAGTGGTGTCCGACTCTGCAATCCTGTGGACTGTAGCCCACCAGGCTCCTCCATCCATGGGATTCTCCAGGCAAGAATATTGGAGTGGATTGCCATCTCCTTCTCCAGGGGATCTTCCCAACCCAGGGATAAACTTTGAAAGTGCAATCCATTGTGTTAGCAGCACTGGCTAAATAAGATTAGTATTACAACAATGGTAGCACTAAATAAATCTATTATTTAACACCACAGTGTCATTTTCGCTTAGTTAAGCCAGCATCAGTATCTCTATTTGCATGACAACACTGCCATGTGGTCACCAGTTTAGCCACACTCAACCCCAGGGAGTGCTCAGCAATCAAGCCCAGTTCTGTATTCAGGGGAAAGGAAATGGCGAGGAAACCCTGGCAGTCCCTGCCCTAGTCCTCTCTTCTTGTGCCCAAACATCCATTTCCTTCTTCCTCTCAAACAAAGGGATACTCGCTCCTACCCCAAGGAATGTACTTCACTTCTTACCTAAATTCCAAAATCAGTTGAAATTCCAAAGCTTCTGGGTTATACAGGATATTCAGCTTCAAGTACAGATGGGCTGTTTGTGGGTTGCTGACCTGTCAACCAAGGTGGCTGTGTGATCATAACACACCTATACTCTGAGTACTGGGAGGTGGGGGACAGGACAACCTCTGCTCACTCTCCCTCAGAGTCTTGGACAAACTGCTCTCCTAGATCCAGAGCTTTCCCAGGTCTTGATAGGTGATTATCTCCTGATTATCTCCACATTTGTTTGGGGGAAAGATCTCCACAGTCCTTTCTTCTTCACATTCTATGGCTCCACCAATTTAGAAGTTTCCACTTGTTTTCACCCTGTAGGGCCACATCAGACTGTTCATTCTAGATTTTGCTTTCTTTCCTGGCTGCCCAGTTTCTAGAATTGACTCATAGTTAGTGGGAATGTAAGTGACTCATACTTTTACATTTCTAACAGTTGAAGGCAGATTTGCACAAGCCAGTGAACTGGTATTTTCCAAGTGAATGATACTTATTGTTACAAAAATTATGCATGATATTCAATACATTAAAAAAAATAGATCCAGAGAACAAGCTAGATAGATGCAGCAGTGTATGTAAAGTTCTTGGCAACTAACCTTTAAGAAAAAGACAATATGTCTCAGGAATTCCTTGGTGGTCTAGTGGTTAGGATTCTGAGCTTTCAAGGCCACTGCCCAGGTTCAATCCCTGGTCAGGGAACTGAGACCCAGCAAGCAATGTGAATGGCTCCCCATGCTCCAGCTAAAAAAAAAAGAAAGAAAAGAAAAGAAAAAAGAAAGAAAGAAATTACTCCATGCCCAATTTTGGTAGAAAATCAAAGAAGATGTCTATAATTATAACTACAATTAATATCTACAATGAGAATACTTTTAAAATGCTAGTCCATTTTCAAGCTACATGCAGGTCTGTTTGAGGTCATGTTTCCTTTGTATTTACTTCAACCAAAACAATATATTGCAACAGATTGAATTTAGAAACAGGTGGGTGAATACAGCATTGTCCTGCTAATCTAGACATAAAAGAGATTTGCAAATAAACAATACCATTTTTCTACTTTTCTAGATTTATATCTATAGTATTGTTTCCTTTTTTATTGAAGGATAGTTGATTTATAATGTTCTGTTAATTTCTGCTGTACAGCAAAGTGATTTAAAATATATATATATGAGAATATATATATATATTCTTTTCCATTATGGTTTATCATAGGATATTGAATATAGTTCCTTGTGCTATATGGCAGGGCCTTGTTGTTTATCCATCCTGTATATAATAGTTTGCACCTACTAATCCTAAACTCCCATCCATCACTCCCTACCTCCTTCCCCCTTGGCAACTACAAGTTTGTTCTCTATGTCTGTGAGTCTGTTTCTGCTTTGTAGATACATACAAAATGCCATTTTTCTATTTCTGTTATAGAAAATATAGTTATATTTCATGATAAATATTATTTATGTTAACATGGGCTAAATTTATTATTTTTTACATAAATTAAGATTTTCAAAGTTTTCAGTTTAATTTCCTATATAGCAAATATAAATACACAGAATACACACCAATAAAAGCATTTTTAGAGTCATCAACAAGTTTTCCAAGGGACTCTGAGAACAAAACTTAGAGGTCTAGAAGTCAGTCCAGGAAGAAACGAAAGTGGGATTTGTGATACATCACGTCTCTGCTACAAACACTGCAGAATTCATCTTTCCGTGTAGAGTCCTCTGTCATGAAAATCCCTTACACCTGAGGAAAGACAACCGCAATCATCTGTGATAAGAGAATATGTCAATCAAAAGTAGTCGATCTGGGCTATTTCATGCAGAAAAGACTCATGGGTAAGAATAAAGCAAAAGAGCATGTGAAGCTATGGTGTTTTTATCATATCACCCAACAGGGAAATGAACAACCTGTGAAGACATCCATCCAACAAGGATGGAAACTGGCTTACATCCATGTTCTCAGATGCTCCTAAATTTAGATGATGTGATTTTCATTTTGTACCATATTTCCAGACTCTGTATTTTCAGCCTGGTCTTTAAATTATTTACAATGTGATAAGATTCAGTTGTATATAGCTGCTTATTTTAGAAATATCTTTGAAATGCTAGATTCTTAGTTGTCATTATTTCTTGACACATATACTTAGCAGTAATAAATTACAAATTTCACTCAGTGTCTACAAAGTAAGGCTCAGTGAATTTGAAGGGACTGAAATCATACAAAGTATGTTCTGTAACAGGAAATTTGGGGCATTCTCAAATGTGTATACTAAATAACACATCTTAAATAACCAATTGATCAAAAAATAAACACAGAGAAATTAGAAAATATTTCTTAGACTAAAGTGGATGGCCTCACCGACTCAATGGACATGGGTTTGGATGGACTCCAGGAGTTGGTGATGGACAGGGAGGCCTGGCGTGCTGCAGTTCATGGGATCACAAAGAGTCAAACATGACTGAGCAACTGAACTGAACTGAACTGAAAGTGGTAATTCCACACAGGCTGATGAAATGGTGACTGATTCGCCACA
Source organism: Muntiacus reevesi (assembly GCF_963930625.1). NCBI lineage: Eukaryota > Metazoa > Chordata > Mammalia > Artiodactyla > Cervidae > Muntiacus > Muntiacus reevesi. The sequence goes on along the minus strand of NC_089254.1, from coordinate 6,151,864 downwards.
CCTGTGTCTTCCCTGGACCAGCAGTTGGCCAGCTAAGTGACTGTGTATTTGTCCATTTCCTATCTCATTACTCCAGAGGCTGCTACAAAGCCTCAGTTCAGCCATAAAAAGACTTTCTATTAGGTTAGGGATCACTCCAAATAATGCCAACCCAGCAATGGATTCAAATTCGTCTCTCAAATTTCATACATCTATAGTCAACCTATGACTGTGTTCACCACACATTCTATTCCACTTATAAATAGTACAAATAATATGCAGTTGTAATACATTTCTTGTCATATGACTAAAAAGAGCAATTCCCATTGCCATTAGAACTATTAAACCCATTGATGTCAAACTCTCAAACATCATTAGTAAATTAGAAGTTAATGTGCAAAGGAAAAAATGTACATCCCAGGAATAATTGACACTTCAGGCAAAAATTGTCAAAATGTTTGTGTGTAAAAGTAATAGTTTCCTTTACATAAACATTTAGAATGAATCAACTGGAAATGTCTGTACCAAAAAAGCCAAAAAATCTAGAATATATTACAAAGGTGTCAATGAATCTCACTCAAGTTCATTCAGCATTATTACGCCCATACACATATATGAAAGTATTATAACTCTTATATTCACAGTAGTTACTACATTGCTGAAAAGATAATACATTCATATGATTCAAAATAAGAAGTAAAAGAAGAAAGTGACTAATTCTTGCTTGGCATATGGTATAACCTTTCTAGATATAACAAAAGAACAACCCTAGCACTTGTCCTCTCCCTCTGCCCAGTTAACATCCATCTCACCTCTAACCAGGTAACTACTATTATTATTTTCTTGTATATCCTTCTAGACATACTTTCAGGATCACATAAGCAAAAACTATAATGCTGTCTCATCTTCCAACTTCTTAAAAGAGGTGGTAGCATAAGACCCAAAGTGGGCTGAATCTTGGTTTATTTAATATATGAGAGACACCAGAGATATTTTTATTATACAACAGAGTGGGTTCTTTTATTTTTTTAATTGTTTCATAGTGGCAGTTTATAGACAAAAAAAAAACCTGTATTCATCTTACCATCCTGTATTAATGAAAATTTAGAACATTTTGCTATCAAAAATAATGTTACAACAAATTATATAGTATATATGCCATTTTTACCATGTGAATATATTCATGGGACATATCCTTGAAAGTAGAATTGATAGACCAAAGGGTATGCATTGATAATTTGATCAATACTAATAAATTTCTCTCCTATAGAACAATTACATTTCCACATTTCCAATATATGTGATTACTTGATTCCACAGCCTTACTAGTAGAGGATATTGACAAATTTTTGCCAAATTTGATAGAGTTGAGGAAACTCAATCACATAGCCTACTGCATCTTTTTATTTAGCAAGAAAATCTAATCATTAAAATTGTGACTATGCTCAGTTTGTTTGTTTGTTTTTGATCAAGTATATGTTTTGTGGTTTGATTACTGTCTCTAAAGTAGTGAACTCATCAGACTGATTTTTTTTTATGGCTTTTGGATTGTAAGTTATAGTTAGAAAGTTCTTCACCATGGTTAGGTTATAAATAAATTCTGATTTTCATTAATTACGTTTAAATCTTTGACCCACATAGAGTTGTTCCAGCTGTTCACTGGGAGGTAGAGATCCAAATTAACTTCTTTCCAGATGGCTAGCCTCATTTTCTCAATAATATTTATTGCATAGTCCATATTTTCCCTCACTGATTTGAGACACCAACTTTAGTTTATACTAAATATCTGTAAGTATAGGGTTTTTTTCAAATGAATTTCTATTAGTCTACATGATGTTAATAGAAGAAAGGCACAAGGTAGGTGGGTTTAGTCACCCATTCATGTCCAAATTTTGAGACCCCGTGGACTACAGAAGCCCACCAGGCTCCTCTGTCTGTGGAATTTTCCAGGCAGGAATACTAGAGTTGGGTGCCAATTCCTTCTCCAGGGGATCTTCCTGACCCAGGGATCGAACCCAGGTCTACTGCATTGCAGGCAGACTCTTTACCGACTGAGCCACCAGGGAAATATTTCGTTTATACTGAATATCTGTAAGTATAGAGGTTTTTTAAAATATATTTCCATTAGTCTACATGATATTAGAAGAAAAGTACCAAGCTATTTTAATTATAAAAGTTCTAAAAAAGTGTTCCATATCTGTTAGAACTAATCTACCTGCATTTATCTGTTCCTGTATAGTGTTTTTGTTATTATTTCTTTTTTGATATCACCTTGAACGTTTTGTGTAAGATCAAATAACATAAAACTCCTAGAGGAAAACAGACAGAAAACTCTTTGATATAAATCATAGAAATATTTTTTGGGATCTGTCTCTTAATGCAAAGGAAATAAAAGGAAAAATAAACAAATGGGACCTAATTAAACTTAAAAGCTTTTGCACGACAAAGGAAGCCATCAACACAATGAAAAGACAGCCTAAGGCATGGACAAAAATGTTTGCAAATGATGTGACCTGCCTGATAAGGGGTTAATAGTCAACCTATACAAACAGCTTATACAACTCAACATCAGAAAAACAGATAATCCAGTTTAAAAATGGGCAGAAGAAATGAGTAGACATTTTTTTGATGGCCAACAGGCACATGAAAAGATGATCAACAACACTAATCACCAGGGAAATACAAATCAAAACCACAGTGAGATGTCATCTCACTCCTGTCAGAATGACAATCAAAAAAGAATCTACAAATAATAAATGCTGGAGAGGGTGTGGAGAAAAACCTATAGTGTTGGTGCAAATGCAAAGTGGTGCAGTCACTATGGAAGACAGTATGGAAGTTTCTCAAAAAACTAAAAATAGAGTTAGTATATGACTCAGCAATTCCATTCCTGGGTATATATCAAAAGGAAAAAAAAAAGACATTAATTAGAAATATTCAGAGCAGCACTATTTACAACCGCCAAGATATGGAAGCAATCTAAGTGTTCATCAGCAGATGAATGGGTGAAGGATACACATGCTCGCGTGCATGTACACACACACACACAGAATGCAATACATCTAACCATTAAAAAGAACAATATTTTGCCATTTGCAGGAACATAGGTGAACTTGGAGGACATTGTGCTAAATGAAATAAGCATAAGTCACACAGAAAAAGACAAACACTGTATGGTATCACTTGTATGTGGAATCTAAAAAATACAGCAAACTAGCTAATTTAGCAAAAAAAAGCAGACTCATAGATGTTGAGAATAAACTATTGTTGCCACTGTGGAGAAGGAAGGGGAGAAGGGAAGTAGGGGAGTAAGTAAGCGGTATAAATTATTAGTTATAAAATAAGCTACAAAGATATATAACACAACAGAGAATATAGCCAATATTTTATAATATCTATAAATGGAGTATAACCTTTAAAAATTGTGAATGACTATGCTGTATACTTATAACTTATGTAAAATTGTACAGCAACTATACTTAAGTTAAAAATACTAAATAAATAAAATTTACAACAGTAAGTAGGTATATAAAAATATAAATAAACTTTCAAATTACTTTGTAAGCTTATAGTATTTATAGTTCTGAAGTTAATAAATCTTAAAAATGCTCAAAGGAAAAAAACTTTTTGCTAAAAAATGCTAAGTATTATCTGAGTCGTCAGTGAGTTGTAGTAGTAACATCAGAGACTATAGATCACCATAACAAACGTAATAGCAATGAAAAAGCTTGAAATAATACAAGAATTACCAAAACGTGACACAGAGACATGAAGGCAGCAAATGCTGTTGGAAAATGGTGCTCAGAGATTTACTGGAACCAGGATGCAACAAATGGGCAACTTGTGACCAAAAAAAAAAAAAAGCAATATCCTTAAGGTACAATAAAGTAAAAGACAGTAAAATAAGTTGTGCCTGGCACTTGTGTCTGGGCTCCAACAGCTTTCTCATTTTGTGCCTCACAGCTAACCATTTTAGGAAAAGTCTGGCTCAGCATAATCTTTCTAGATATAAACTGGAATCTTAATTTTATTTCTTCAAGTATATCTTTAAATATTTTTCCATCTTACTGCTCTGTTCTATGCAAACACCAATTTTGCATGTGTTGGATTACCTTTCCTTGTGTTTCACAGTTCAGTTTGAATTCTCTCTTTTTCACTTTTAATAAATTTTTATTTTTCACTTATTTTGCTTACTTTTTTCATTTTATCGCCTCTCTGTCCTCTACTATGCTTCCCACAGTATCCCTCTGCCTTTTACTTGGATTTATTTCTATAACAATTACATTTCTCTCAGATCATTCCTCATTTCCTCCTTTGTCATGTATTGTCCTTGATTGTTTTGAATTATTCTTGTTTTGTGGTCTTTTCTCATAGGCAACTATTCACTACATTTTGGTGTATTGTTTTTAACTTAAGCCAATGTTTCAATTACAATTTTTATCTTCTCCAGGGCAATATTTCTCCAATGAATGTTCATTGTTGTTCAGTCGCAAAGCCATGTCCAACATTTTGCAACCCCATCAGTTAAGTCCAGTTCAGTGGCTCAGTCACGTCTGATTCTTTGCAACCCCAGGGACTGCAGCAGTTCAGGCTTCCCTGTCCATCAGCAACTCCCAGAGCTTACTCAAACTCATGTCCATTGAGTCAGTGATGCCATTCAACCATTTCATCCTCTGTTGTTACCTTCTCCTCCCACCTTCAATCTTTCCCAGGATTAGGGTCTTTTCTAGCCAGTCAGTTCTTCACATCAGGTGGCCCAAGTATTAGAGTTTCAGCTTCAGCATCAGCTCTTCCAATGAATATTCAGGACTGATTTCCTTTAGGATGGACTAGTTGGATCTCCTTGCAATCCAAGTGACTCACAAGAGTCTTCTCCAACACCACTATTCAAAAGCATCAAATCTTCAGCACTCAAATTTCTAGGTAGTCCAACTTTCATACACATACATGACTATAGGAAAAAGCATAGCTTTGACTAGGTGGATCTTTGTTGAAAAAGTAATGTCTCTGCTTTTTAATATGCTGTCTAGGTTGATCTTAGCTTTCCTTTCAAGGAGGAAGGAAATCTAATTTCCTTCTTTTAATTTTATGGCTGCAGTCACCAACTGCAGTGATTTTGGAGCCCCAAAAAATAAAGTCTGTGACTCTTTCCACTGTTTCCCCATCTATTTGCCATGAAGAGATTGGACCGTATGCAATGATCTTAGTTTTCTAAATGTTGAGTTTTAAGCCAACATTTTCACTCTCCTCTTTCAATTTCATCAAGAGGCTCTTTAGTTCCTCTTCACTTTCTGCCATAAGGGTGGTGTCATCTGCATGTCTGAGGTTATTGATATTTCTCCTGGCAATCTTGACTCCAGCTTCTGCTTCATTCAGCCCAGCATTTCTCATGATGTACTCTGCATTTAAGTTAAATAAGCAGGGTGACAATATATAGCCTTGACGTACTCCTTTTCCTACTTGGAACCAGCCTGTTGTTCCATGTCCAGTTCTAACTGTTGCCTCCTGACCTGCAAACAGATTTCTCAAGAGGCAGGTCAGGTGGTCTGGTATTCCTATCTCTTTCAGAATTTTCCAGTTTGTTGTGATCCACACAGTCAAGGTTTTGGCATAGTCAATAAAGCATATATAGATGTTTTTCTGGAATTCTCTTTCTTTTTGTATGATCCAACTGATGTTGGCAATTTGATCTCTGGTTCCTCTACCTTTTCTAAATCCAGCTTGAACATCTGGCAGTTCACAGCTCATATACTGTTAAAGCCTGGCTTGCAGAGTTTTGAGCATTTCTTTGCTAGCATGTGAGATAAGTGCAATTGTGCAGTAGTTTGAACATTCTTTGGCATTGCCTTTCTTTGAGATTGGTCACTGCTGAGTTTTCCAAATTTGCTGGAATATTGAGTGAAGCACTTTCACAGCCTCATCTTTTATGATTTGAAATAGCTCAACTGCAATTCCACCACCTTCACTAGCTTTGTTCATAGTGCTGCTTCCTAAGGCCCACTTGCCTTCACATTCCAGGATGTATGGCTCTAGGTGAGTGATCACACCATCGTGGTTATCTGGGCCTTGATGATCTCTTTTGCATAGTTCTGTGTATTCTTACCACCTCTTCTTAATTCACAGCCTTGTCTGACTCAAAGAAATTATGAGTCGTGCCATGTGTAGGGCCACCCAAGCAAACGTGTCATGGTAGAGGTCTGACAAAACGTGGCCCACTGGAGAAGGAATGGCAAACAACTTCAGTGTTCTTTCCTTGAGAACCCCATGAACAGTATGAAAAGGCAAGAAGATAGACTACTGAAAGATGAAGTCCCCAGGTCGGTAGGCACCTAATATGCTACCAGATAACAGTGGAGAAATAACTCCAGAAAGAACGAAGAGATGGAGCCAAAGCAAAAACAACACCCAGTTTTGGATGTGACTGGTGATGGAGGTAAAGTCCAATGCTGTAAATAACAATACTGCATAGGAATCTGGAATGTTAGGTCCATGAATCAAGGTAAATTGGAAGTGGTCAAACAGGAGATGGCAAGAGTGAACACTGACATTTTAGGAATCAGTGAACTAAAATGGACTGGAATGGGTGAATTTAACTCAAATAACCATTATATCTATTACTGTGGGCAAGAATCCCTTAGAAGAAATGGAGTAGCCATCATAGTCAACAAAAGAGTTCAAAATGCAGTACTCATGCCATCTCAAAAATGACAGAATGATCTCTGCTCATTTCCAAGGCAAACTATTCAATATCACAGTAATCCAAGTCTATGCCCTGACCAGTAACTCTGACGAAGCTGAAATTGAACGGTTCTACGAAGACCTACAAGACCTTCTAGAACTAACAAGCACCCAAAAAAGATGTCCTTTTCATTATAGAGGACTAGAATGCAAAAGTAGGATGTCAAGAAATACCTGGAGTCACAGGCAAATTTGGTCTAGGAGTACAGAATGAAGCAGGGCAAAAGCTAACAGAGTTTTGCCAAAAGAGCTCACTGGTCATAGTAACCCTCTTCCAACAACACAAGAGAAGACTCTACAAATGGACATCACCAGATGGTCAATACCAAAATCAGATTGATTATATTCTTTGCAGGCAAAGAAGGAGAAGCTCTATACAGTCAGCAAAAAACAAGACTGGGAGCAGACTGTGGCTCAGCTCATGAACTCCTTATTGCCAAATTCACACTTAAATTGAAGAAAGTAGGGAAAACCACCAGACCATTCAGGTATGACCTAAAGCAAATCCCTTACAATTATAACAGTAAAAGAGACAAATAGATTCAATGGATTAGATCTGATGGACAGAGTACCTGAAGAACTATGGACAGAGGTTTGTGATATTGTACAGGAGGCAGTGATCAAGACCATTCCCAAGAGAAAGAGATGCAAAAAGGCAAAATGGTTGTCTGAGGAGGCCTTACAGATAGCTGAGAAAAGAAGAGAAGCGAAAAGCAAAGGAGAAAAGGAAAGATATACCCATTTGCGACCCCATGGGTTATAGCAAGCCAGCTTTCCCTATCTCCCAGTCATGTCTGATCCTTTGCGACCCTATGGACTGTAGCCCTCCAGGATCCTCTATCCATGCGGATTTTCCAAGCAAGAATACTGGAGTGTGTTGCCGTGTCCTCCTCCAGGGGACTCAAACTCATCTTCATTGAGTCACTGGTGCCATCCAACTATCTCATCCTCTGTCGTCCCCTTTTCCTCCTGCCCTGCCTTCAATCTTTCCCACCATCAGAGTCTTTTCCAATGAGTTGGCTCTCTGCATCAGGTGGACAAAGTATTGGAGCTTCAGCTTCAGGATCAGTCCTTCCAATGAATATTCAGGGTTGATTTCCTTTAGGATTGACTGGTTTGATCTCCTTGCAGTCCAAAGGACTCTCAAGAGTCTTCTCCACACCACAGTTCTAAAGCCTCAGTTCTTTGGCTCTCACTCTTCTTTATGGCCTGACTTTCACAGCTGTACATGATTATTGGAAAAACCATAGCTTTAACTATACACACTTTGTCAGCAACGTGATGTTTTTTTATCTACTAGTAATCTTTACTGCTCTTTTCATTTTTTTTCTTACACTTTCCTTATACAAATACTATATTTCTTTCATCCCTCATCATGTAATAACTCAACTTTCCTGGAATTTGGTTCATACTGGCTGAGGAGGACAGAGGGGCTTTTCATGTACCCATGGCTCTTCCTGCCACCTTCTCTGCTCCTTTGACTGAAGCTCATCCACAATGTTTCAACTGGTAGATTTTTACACTCAGGTCTATGATTTTCTCTTTCAACACTAGTGTTTCTTAGTATGTATTTCTTCTACCTGACACTACTGGTCTCTTCCTTTATTCATTCCAGCCTAGTATTTTTTTTTTTCTCCACTCCTGGTTAGTCTCCTGATTGTTTTTGGAACCTATTAATTATATCTATTTTCTATTTTACTAAAACCTGATTTAAAAAAAAAATTTTGCTTCTTTTTATTTTACTTTTAAATAATTTCCAGAAGAAGAAAAATGCAGACTTTTGTTGCCATGTTCAAGATAAAACTCCTCTTGAGTAAGTTATTGAAACTTATTGGCTATTTTTTCTAAAATTGAAATAAAAGGTACATGAATTCTTCACAATTAAAATGTTTATCAGAAAATAAATTTCAGTTATGAACTTGACACTAAGCCATGTACTTTAAAATATAACATTTCACTTTGAAGCAAAACATATACATGAGGGCAAAAATCTTTTATGATTATATGAGTCTTAGAAGAGAGAACTTAGATATTTGTGTAAATCCAGGTTTGCATATCAGGTAGAGAACAGTTAGAATGTTTTTTACATTTATAGTTTTAACTTAAGAGTTTGCATCATATAAATCACTTGTGGGACTTCCTTGGTGGTTCAGTAGTGAAGAATCTGCCTTCCAATGCGGGGGATGTGGGTTAGACTGATGATCAGGGAACTAAGATTCCATCCGCCACAACCAGAGAGAAACCCACACTTCACAACCAGAGAAGCCAGCAAGCTGCAATTAAGACTGAATACAGCCAAATTATGGGCTTCCCCTGCGGCTCAGAGGTTAAAGAACTTGCCTACCAATGCAGGAGTTGCAAGCGACACAAGTTCGATCCCTGGTTCAGGAAGATGCTCTGGAGAAGGAAATGGCAACCCACACCAGTATTCTTGCCTGGAAAATTCCACAGACAGAGAAACTATGGGGTCGCAAAGAGTCAGACACGGCAGAGTGCAAACACATGACTGAGTGTGGACCTGACAAGAGTGTACGCACAGCCAAATAGTGAATAGGTACCACTTGGAATAGTGTGGCTCACAGATGCATTTCACTAATGCTAGTTATACATTCTTAAAATGTAACAGTAGGTCCAAGATTCATAAAAGAACTTGTCAAACAGCATTTCCCATTTCTTACATTCATCTGTTTCTGTTTCAATCTCTTGAGGTAGTTGGTGATGAAGAAAATTCTCTCCTTTTCTCAGGTTCTTTCAACTCCCTGGAAGTTGCATCCCTGGAAGTCGCATCTGTGTGGGTGGGAGGGGTCTGTTTTTAGCTCTCTGATTGTCCAGATAGATAGATGATTGATAGATAGGTAGATAGCCACAGTGTTTCTATATAATATTTGGGGGATAAAAAAATATCTTCTTGGTGAAGTATCTCTCATGTTACAAAGATATTAGTCTTATTTTTCCATTGTTACACCTTGTTTCTTATTTTTCCTCAGTAATTTTTACTTTCCTACTCAAAGGTTTACACTTTAAGTCTTCTTTTACCATGTTTCCTTTTTATTACAAACAAATGCTGTTTGAAACTTGACTCTGAAAGGTTGTGTAGAGTTTGCTTTCAGCGTCTGTTTCACAGGCACAATCTCTCACCATGGTTCTGCTCATGTCTCCAGTTAGAAACCAGCCCATGGTTACAAATGGACACACTCCCCTAAACGTGCTGATGACCACAACAGCGACAGAACTTGAGTGCAAGCTGGCAAAGTCCATTTCTTCCTCCAGCCATTTGGAATCAGGATATTAAAACTAAAGTTTGTCCAATAACTATTTAAACTGAGGCTCCCTAAATCTAAGGCCGAGGAAGCCAAGTTTATGAAGACAAGAAAAAATTGAGAGAAAGAATACAGTGTGATAGAAAGGGGAGAGGAGGTGAGGGATTGGTATGAAAGGGGAAGGGCAGACGGGAAAGTGTGGGCTCCAAGGGGGGTGGGGTGACAGTTACGTGGGCTGAGCTGTCAGACCCCCTGAGCCCAAGCCCAGCTTTTTGATGCTGGGATCTGCTAGTTTGCCAATGATCTTTTCGGATTTCCTTTTTTGCTTACCCTGGTTTCACTAAACCAATTCTTTGTGAAACAATTATTCCATAAGGACTTCCCCAGTGGCTCAGAGGTAAAGAATCCACCTGCAAAGCAGGAAACCAAGGTTCAATCCCTGGGTTGGGAAGATCCCCTGGAGAAGGAAATGGCAACCCACTCCAGTATTCTTGCCTGGGAAATCCCATGGACAGAGGAGCCTGGTGGGCTATAGTCCATGGGGTCATAAAAGAGTTAGACATGACTTAGTGACTAAACAGCAACAATTTTTTAACATAAGACAACATGAAGACATTTATTGAAACAGGCACACCTAGTAGAGAATGGACTTGTGGACACAGCAGGGGCTGGTGAGGGTAGGACGAACTGAGAAAGTAGCACTGACATGTGTGCATATCTTGTGAAATGGTGGGGAGCTGCCATAAAATGCAGGGACCCCAGCCTGGCGCTCTGGTGATCTAGAGCGGTGGGGTGGGAGGAGGGAAGGGAGGCTCCGGAGGAAGAGGATTTTCCTCTTGACTGATTTTCATTGTCGTGCAGCAGAAACCAACACAACGTTGTAAAGCAATTTTCCATCATTAAAAAATAGAAGAAAAACGCCACATAATATTTGAATTACTAGGATAACAGCAGAGATTCAAATTAAAGGTTAGGAGGAGGAGCCATGCTGGACCATTTGCAGCCCTGACCTATGGGAAATGACTTGTTTGTGCCGGCTTATTAGGCTTCAAAGAATCCTCAGTGGAACATATTATGTAGAATAAAATTAAAATAAAATATCACAACCTCCAAAATTTTCAATCCTGCTACAAAAATCAGAAAGCTATGCTTCCAAACCTGCTCACACACCAAAAATGTTAATCATATCCTTGAGACCACTTCAGATGAATTAATCCGGATTCACAGACGTGGGATGAGAATGATTCTTCTTTAGGCAACTGGATAACCTCTCTAGGGGATAAAACAGTTATTGTTTAGGCATAAACAGTATTAAAAAAAAAAAAAACAACAACAACAGAGACTAGCACAAACAGTGGGCATAACAGGAGGGTGAAGGCAGTGGCCCCACCTGTAGCTCTGCTGGAGCTCAGATCCCAGACATAAGGCAGGTCTCCCAACCTCAGGCTTTGGTGAGAGAGTGAATGACATATTATGTTAGATGAGCTACTAAATCCCAGTCATGGAAGAGATGCATTGGATGTCCGATGCCTGTCCACCTAGGGCTCATGATCCAACTTTCACAAGAAATGTCCACCTAGGGCTCATGATCCAACTTTCACAAGAAATGTCTCCCGTTGTCAAACCAGGGAATCCAGGTGTGTACACATGCACGTGTGAGCCAGTCACAAGCAGGGGCGTGCTTCTTCATACGTGCTTTCTGTCTCCCCTACCCACGATTTCATTCCCATGCTCCATGCTATTAAACCCATCAGCATTTGCCTAGGAGTTTCCAGTCATGTTTTCTCTGCCTAAGTGCAGACTACCTATGAATTTAGAAAAGTTGATGCAGAACAAGAAGAAATTGGATCACTTTACTCTTTATTCAAACAGAGCTGCAATCATCTGTCTCTGATTGAGTGTATAAACATATTCACTTAACTCACAAGTCTTCCTATGGGACTGGAGAGCTGAGTGTGTGTATTCTGTTTTTATTCATAAACAGGAATGAAGAGGCTTATGTAATGTATGTTAATGTTTCTTTCTTTTATTTTATTGCCCAAATGTTTAGAGTACTAAACAACATTTGAATGCAGATTCAATGTGTAGAATCTAGAAAAATGGTATAGATGATCTTATTTGTAAAATAGAAATAGATTCATAGAGGTAGAGAACAAACATGGACACCAAAAGGGGGGATGGGGGCGGGATTTGAGATAGATTAGAAGATTGGGACTGACCATATATAGATAGATAGATATAGTTATCTATAACATAGATAACTAATGAGAACCTGATGTACAGCAGAGAGAAATCTCCTCAATGCTCTGTGATGGCTGAAATGGGAAGGAAATCCAAAAGGTATGGGATACATGTTCAGTTTATTCACCTTGCTCTACAGGAGGAACCAACAGAACTTTGTAAAGCAAATGTATGCCAATAAAAATTAATTTAAAAAATAAACAATAAGATCTTAGTGTATAGCACAAGGAACTATATTCAATATCTTGTAATAACCTTGTGTAATGGAAAAGAATCTGAAAATATATATATATGTAAAACAGAATCACTTTTCTGTACACCAAAAACTAACACAACATTGTAAATCAGCAACACTTTAATATGGGGAAGGAAATGGGAACCGATTTCTATATGCTTGCCTGGAAAATCCCATGGACAGAGGAGCCTGGCAGGCTACAGTCCATGGAGTCACAAGAGTCGGACATGACTTGTGACTAAACAACAGTACTTTAATAAAAGACGATTAGCTTAAAAAACACACTGATGTGTAGCCGGAAGCATGCTTGTCCAAAAAGAACTGTATCTAGAGTCTCTCTCTATGACTTGCTTTGCCTTTGGAGCCCTGCAATCAGGGTGGGCTCCAGCCAGCCTGCTTCTCCATCTAGAGCAATAACCCTGGGAGTGAAAGTTCCTGATAATTCAATAGACGGTGACAAGTAAAGAATTTGTTTAGAATGTTTGGGTTCACTCTTTGGAATGATAACAATGTACATTTAGCATTAAGATGGAGCCTTCTTGGCTGCTTTCCTAAAGCACTAAACATTTTTTTCCCTTAAAAAAAAATGAAAAATCTGATTCAAAACCCTGGTATGTTGAATAGGGCAAAATGCAAAACAGAGCTGCTGCATGTAACTCAGTCGTGTCCGACTCTATGGCCCCATGGATTGTCTCCTCTATTCATGGGATTCTGCTGGCAAGAATACCGGAGTGGGTAGCCATTCCCTTCTCCAGGAAATCTTCCTAAGCCAGGGATCGAACAGGTCTCCTGCATTGCAGGCAGACTTTACTGTCTGAGCCGCCAGGGAAGCTATTTCACTACTTTCCAGTAAACTCAAGAGCTTCCTAGAACATTGACACCTGTGCTCGTCCCTTCCGTCATCCTTCACTCTTTGCAACCCTGCGGACTATAGCCCGCCAGGCTCCTCTGTCCATGGGATTCTCCAGGAAAGAATAGTGCCCTCCTCCAGGGGATCTTTCCGACCCAGGGATCAGACCCATGTCTCCTGCAGCTCCTGCATCGGCGGGTGAGTTCTTTACCACTAGCACCACCTGGGAAGCACAGAACACTGGCACATAATGAGAAAAATTGAATAAAATAGCCTTTCCCCCCTGGAAGGATGCAAAGTTTAAACTCTCATTCTCTTTGATTAGAAGAATGGATATTAAAACGCCCATACTACTCAAAGCAATCTACAGATGTAATACAATTTCTATCTGAAATTATTGGTACCACGTAGTTTATGAAGCTTTTTAAACAGTTTCAGTTATTGCCAGGCCTGAATTCTTCTTGAATTTTCTTTTTTTAACCCCATCCTTTTCTGATTCCACATGATATAACTGTGAGTTCATCCTCTATTGAACCACACTTAGATGACAGTGCTGGTCTTCAGCTCTGTTTATTGACACGTTCAAACTCTATCTGATTCTTTCCTGATCAAAAGTCCTGTGAGGGAGGCTTCCCTCTGCTGTTAAGCAAATGAAATATCTGCTACTAAATACATCTAACACTGGGAAGTGGTTTCCTTCCCTTTTCTTCAGCACTTGAGTCACATTTATAACATGTGTTTGATACTGTTTAGTAAATGTCACAGTCAGCAATTATCCTTCTATGACTACTCCCCTCATAGATGTGTTTTACTCTCATTGGCAACCATTTTCTGATTCAAACTCACACTGTAGATTACCTTTTCCATGGGACAGAATGACATTCCTGGTGACCTGTTCAGTGTTGAACTTGACCATCACCGTCAGCCTCAGAGCAGGTCATTTCCTTTCTGTGTATCTATCCAGGGCCTTGTGCCTTTGGTCCAGATGGTTTGGTCTAATTAGGTAGAATTTGAATACATCAAATAGAAATGGAATCATTTTGAGGGTCCTGTTGGATTTTTCAACCTTGGCTTCTTATTAAAATTACCTGGGGGAGAATTTTGAAAATGCTGAAATGCCATCCACGTCCAGGTAAATTCATTCGGACTGCCTGGAGCAGGGCCAAGGCACCATTTGTGTCCAGCACTGTTCAGGCAGTTCCAGCAGCAGCTAAGTGCCGAGAGCTGCCAGGTGCGATATGGGAGTCTGGCAACATCGAGGAGACAAGGGTTCTGAATGCGTCCTGCGGGCTTTTCTAGTCCATTCTCCTTGAGTGGCACTATAGTGTTTTTCTCTCTAAGCAACACTGTGCTAAATTCGCGTGTGCGTGCCCTCCACCTGCCCCTCTAATCGTGTTCCCCTGTGATGGGGCACCTGGCTCTGCCGCGGAAGCTCCCTCGAGGCACGAGCTGCCCAGCCCCACACTCCCTGTCTCTGCAGTGAACAAGCAGCGAGCGGACCGGTCCAGTGGAGGGCGCCCAGCAGGGCTACGGCTGGCATTGCAAGGAACTCAGGAAACTTTCGTCTGTACCTCCAAACCTTGCCATCTTCAACAACACAGCAGGACTAGTCACTCTGATATTTTAATTCTCACCTGCCTCTGAGACCATTTATCAATTTGTTTAGGATCTATGCAGCAGGGAGAAGGAATGAATTATATGATATGTAGTTAACACATATTAATATATATAATTAAATATAATTAATATATATAATTATATAAAGCATATAATATAATTATATAATTATAAAAAATGAATTATAAATCTGCACAGCTTGCACCATGGCTGAGCTTTATGGAACTAAGGACCCCACGCAGAGAGGCAGAGTGGCTGCCTCTGATGGGAAGCAGTGTGCATGCTCCAGGCGTCCGCAGGCACCTCGCCCAGCACCAACATCAAGTGGAGGAAGAAGGATGCTCCCACTTCTGCCTGGAACCAAGCACAGCTCCTCAGTAGTGATGGGAGGGAACAGCATCCCTCAGGCATACATTGCTCTGGGGTCATCAGGAGACCACCTCACCTCCCACTGAGAGCATGCTTGGTGAGGGGAAGCAGCCTGGGTTTCTCCCCTCACTCCTCTTTGTATAGCTGCTGATAAAATGTAGGGTTCAAGAATAAGTATGATTACATTCAGGTTAATAGTAAAATCATTTTATTTCTAAAGGTTCTGGCCAATAATGATTTTTATTTTATTGTTTTCCTTAGCTGAATTTTCTAATCTGAAGTCTGAGGACTTATTGCTTATTGAAAAAGAACAAGAATTAATATATATTACTAAAATAAAATAGTAGTTTTGTAATTGGTTTTTGACATTTGTGCAAGTTAATTTAGTAGAAACTATCTTCAACTTTTGCTTTAGATTGATGTCTTGCTTAAATTAAGCCACATTGCAGCTCAGATATTAAAATGCTCAGTATTTCTGAAAACATACAATGGGACAGGAATGTAGTAGGTTCTTGATGTTAAATCTGTTTAAAAGATAAATTGTTCATACTTTACAAATGAAAAATTAAAACACTCAAACATTTGTACTCACATGCCCAAATTTCCACCTTCATTCTGAATGTTTTATAATGGATTGGTAAGTATGTTTTGTACTCAATAGTATGGCCTTTTTTTAAATCTAGTCTAGTCTAAATCAGGAATCAATTTTCAAAGGGTTATCTGTTTAATAGCATAATTATTTTAATGTGAACATAAACTCTGCTTTCCCAAACTCTACCGCATTAATCCATCACTCTCTTCTATTGCATTTTTTTAAAATTTATATTTGTTAATAGACGAGTATAAGCTTTGAAATCTCATGAACTAGACTTATGTCCTGGGTCTTCCTGATGTAGGAGATATGAGCAGTGGCTTTGGATTCAGAGGTCAGGGTTTCAATTGCGTGCAGCCTCTCGTTAGCTGTATGCTTGGTCCTTCTAGAAGCTCATTTTCCGCATCTGGAAAATGGTGGTTAAATGACTTTCTTTGTGAGATTATTGTGGGGACACAATGAAGTAATGCCTATAAATACTATTGCACTGTGACTGGCACATAATAAAAGCTGAATTACTCACGGTTCCCTTTCTTGTCTGTTAATCATCCACACAAATATTTCAAGCTTATGTAGCCAAACCCTTGTGCTATTCAGAGTCTCCATCCATATGTCTTTGTGGCCCCCTGACTCTTGTGTAACTGATTGCTTAAGGAGGGGTTGAAGTTTACAGCATCAAAAACATTTCAATTCTCCCTAACAAATCAATCCAACTTAATGATTGTATGTCAGGAACAATAATAGAACAGAGAAGTGTCATCAGGGCTTTTTCCTCCAAAAAACCACATCTGAGTTTCAGCCCCTAGAGTGAAGGCTGAGACAGGTAGAAGTCGGTAGAGCAAGGGAAGTTTTTCTCCTAAGAATTCCCTTGCTTCCTGGCTCACTGAGCACTTTATAGAACACCTGCTACCAAAATTCCGGGGAGGCAGATGACAAGTGATCATCTATTTCCAGAATTAAACCTGCATTCAAAATCTTCTACCACACTGATGTCAGTGCGACAGAGTTCATCCTAGAGTTTCCAGTGTGTTCATGAAAGAAGAACATAAAATCATGAGTATTCTCCGCATAAAGTATTTGCCAGCTTTGCCCTGCATTAGATGTAACACCGTCTACTGTGTTCACCCCTGGGTGGCTGTTTATATTATCACAACTCAAAGGACAAGCTGGATCTGTGCAAATGGATGTGCCAGCTCCTCCGGGTACATAGCCCTGCGTGTCCGGCTGAATCAGACCTCTGAACGGGTCAAGTTCAACGTGCGCGTGTTTCTGGTTACAAACCTCCAGTGCCATCAGTGGAAGCGACAGTCTTGAAAGAATTTTTCTTTGTAAACCCACCTATTGCAGAGATATCTTCTATACCATCCCTTATAGTCAGGCTTGTGGGCTTCCTGTGAAAGGCGATGAGCTGAAAATGGAGTAGAGAAAGCAAAGAAGCAGGGCATCAACCAGATTGGGGCTCAATTCCTGGCTGCATTACTTAATCAATGCTCTACCCGATTTGAAAATTTTAAGCCTCAGTTTCTTACGAGGGATGGTTTAGTAAGCTTCAGTTTCACAGGATGCTCTTCGTCCTCCCACCTCCCTGCCACACGTGGGTCCTGTCTGCCTTAATGTGACTCTACTCCTGGTCCTGTTCTGTCTTGGTGGCTGCCCGTCCTTACCAGGATTTATCTTCAGATAGCCTCTCCATCTCCTCATTCCAAGCTAAACCAGCACCCTGTTTCATTACCATCTTGTCAGGGGAAGGAACAAAAAGCCCCCTCACATGTCCTAAGTCAGGAAGGAGCCTTAGCAGCTCCGCGATTAGAAAGTTTGGAGGTTCATAGGTTTCTTTTTGGTACTATTGGTGCAACAGCTATTTCTCTGTGAGGACGTGAGGTTTAGATTCTTAAATGTGTTGCCTTTGCCCCCAAAACATGGCTGTTAGTATTACCAGAGTGCCATCCTGCCCATCTGGGGAAGCACTATGTCTCTTCCATACAGATTATAAAATGTCTCAGCTTCACTATATGGGGAGCATCTCGAGCCACAAGCCCACTTCCCAACCAATCACTGTATTACCCTGATTGACCCTCCTGAGTCAGAGGTAGAGTCTACCCAGCTAAGGACACATGACTGCCACGTACAAGAAGGGTAGCATAGATTCAAAGAAGGCAAATAGAACTCCCACATTCCCTCACCACCACCAAGACTCCACATTATCTGAAGTTTCCCAGCCCTGACATTTTTGCTTCTATGTTATGTTGTTCTAAATCCAACCCGATTCTAGCAGCCGACTCTAGAAGGTTCAGTGGGAGAGGCTATGGCCAGAGAACTGTGTAGTGATGCATCTGTGGGAGAAGGACATCTAGTTGAATGCCCGGTAATATGGAAAGGATTTGCTAAAATTATAAAGACTCTTTATAAACTACACATGAGTATGAAAGTCTCCTGGCTGGTTCCAAGTAAAACTCATCTACAAAAATAAACTTGAACACTGGTGAGGAGACACTGATTTATGGGAGAGAAAATTAGGGGGGAAAGTCCAACAGCAGAGGAATCATTAATTAAAAGATGGTTTATTACTCACTCAGTTACTGAATAATCATGAAAAGTACTAACTCATATCAAATTGATGTTTTGAAGTAAAAGTCTGTTTGTGGTATGATTATATTTACATGAAATAAACTTTACAAACCAATGGTGGTAAAAATTTTAAAAAATCATGAAAATATTAGGAGTGTCCATGTGTGGCATTATGGATGTATTTTTAATGATGGAAAGGAGAATACATATTAGTTTTTAAATTACAGACTCCAAAGAAAGCTTGCTATATTACAGCCTTTCAAGTGACTGCTTTAAATGAGTAATATATGCTATATTTAGTGAAAGAGAAATGAAAAACAATCCAATACTTAATATATTCAAGATGGCACCCATAATATTGGTTCTGTCATTAATATAGACTTATTTATCATCTCTCAAATTTTTAGACTGTGCTACTCAGTTCTATTAAGTATCCATCCCATCAATATTCAGTCCTGCAGAAAACTTAACAAACAAGCTCCACATAAATACAACACAATACACTTCTCAGATAAATACAAATATGTCTCTTTCTTCAAAAAGTGGCATTGCCATCAGTCAATAGAACCCTACCTTACAGAACACCTGTTACAGGACACCCTAAAATTGTATTTTTTTTCTCTTGAAAACCTGGAGCCACAAGCATTTCCCTGGCTGAATTCCCAGATGCTTGGTGCTTTAGTTTTATTACAAAGCTTGCCCATTTTAATCTGATTTTTTCTTCATGATACATGAGCCTCTCCTTGCAGGGTAAGTTCATTTGAGTATGGTCCTTTCATTTTAAATTAATCGGCTGCTTTCAGCATCATCCAGATTGAAGTGTTGATTGTGTACTATTTATCTTCTTAATAACAAAAAATTAATCTGCAAAGCAAAGATCTAAGAGGATGGTCTGTTCTCCACGGTGAGAGATGAAATGCTCTGATACTCTCACCGAGGGTAACATTTGCCTTCTTAGAGTTATTCCTGGGTAGCCATTATTTTGTTTCAATGTGATTGCTTTCTGGACTTTATATTTTATCATTATTCCCAGAACACCCATCAGGTTCACTCCAGGTCTCATCAAGATGGAGCAGCTGCTGCCAGGAATGCTGAAAAGCACCTTCTAACTTTCTCTTTCAGGCCAACACCCTTACATCCCTTTTTGGGACCACAGATGTAACATCCACAGCAAAAGTAAATATTACAAAGGGATGCTCAGGTCTACAAAACACGCCTCTGTCCTGTCTGGTCAGTGCAATTCCTTCCTAACATCTCTGCATTTATTGCTTCCCAGAACTATCGTCCCCACCCCCTTCACCTTCCCATTCCACAGGGTGATGCAGGAAATGCCAGGGGGGACCAGGAACACGTCCTCAGAAGCCTAAAAAGTAGCTCCCATTCTAATTCTGCTCAGAACTCTACTTACCAAGAAGTCCAGCCTGTGCTTTGAGGAAGAACAGCAGTCTAGGGTTGTGCACGATAAGTCACTTCAGTCATGTCCAACTCTGTGCGACGCTATGGATTGTAGCCCACCAGGATCCTCTGTCCATTGGATTCTACAGGCAAGATACTGGGGTGGGTCTCCATGCCCTCCTCCAAGGGATCTTTCTGACCCAAGGACTGAATCCATGTCTTTTATGTTTGATGCATTGGCAGGCAGGTTCCTTACCACCTGGGAAACCCAGTTAGGATTATTCCCAGGTTAAGGAAAGATGCAGAAAAAGACAAGTCCTTCTATGAACTATGCTCAAAAGAATAAACAAAGGAGATGACAAGGTCATGATAGAAGCAATGACAGAGCCCTGAGATGAAGTCAGGTCTCTGTAACATTCCTTCCACCACACCTCGGGCCCACCATTCAGCATCCAGCAAGTACCAACCACACGCCCTGCCCTGGAGAGACAGCTGAGAACCAGGAGGTCACAGCCCTGTCCGCAGGGGACCTGGAGGACATGGTAACATGTGCCTGGCATTGCTCTCCATGTTTCCCATATATTCACCCTTTTAATCCACAGAAAATACTGTACAGAAATTACTTTCATTGTCTCTATTTTTACAGATGAAGTAACATAAAACAAAGTGTCTAAATAACTGGTCCCAAAACAGAGGGCCAACAAGTTGCAGAGAAGGATCCATGAACAGGTAGGAATGGCCCAAATCTGTGTTCTGACCACGCTGGCGGCACTCATGGTCCTTGCCACGCTCACCAGTCACCGTCTCAAAACAAGACAAGATTACAGCCTCTTTATGGCTGCAAGTCAAGGTGGAGATCATCTTATCTAGCTCTTTGCGATGAGGAGACTAGAGCACAAGCAGGATTACTAAGAGATCAGGTGAAAGGATGCATCTTCATTCACCAGGCTGTCTCCCTCCACTTAAAAGTAGTTATTTGCTTGGGGGTTCATCATACCCAACACAATATTGTAAAGCAATTATCCTCCAATTAAAAATAATTTTTTAAAAAGTAACAATACCACTTATTTGTGGAATCTGGAAATATGATGCAGATGAACTTATTTGCAAAGCAGAAATAGAGACACAGATGTGGAAAAAAAATATGGACCCCAAGGGGGAAAAGAGGGGATGGGATGAATTAGAAGATTGGAATTGACAGATACACTACTGATGCTATGTATAAAACAGAAAACTAATGAGAACCTGCGGTATAGCACAGGGAACTCTACTCAGCGCTCTGTGGAGAAATGGGAAAGAAACTCAAGGAAGAGGAATATATGTGTGTGCATGGCGGGCTCACTTTGCTCTACAGCAGAAACGAATACAACATTGTAACACAGCTCTATTCCAACAAAAATCAAATTTTTAAAATGGATATGGGCTCCAGAACAGTGAATATCTTGTACAACTGCCTGAAAACACTCTGACTGTTGATGCATGACTTTTATTCATGCTGGAAGCTTAGGTGTTTTCACTTTGCAAAGGTGTATCTTTTTTTTCAGCTTTTTTCAATAACAATTTTTATTGAAGTGTTTATTTAATTTGCAATGCTGTGTTAGCTTCAGGTGCACATCAAGATGAATCCATGTATATACATATACGTATCTATGTACCTATGTACATAAATATATTCTATTTCAGATTCTTTTAAAAAAATGTATCAATTTTGATCTGTACTATTTTCTGTTGATTCACTAAAAATGCATGTGATTCAAAACCACATGGACCTGAGTTTAAATCGCCAGATGCTGTTCACTTCTACCTTTGATTCTGGGCAAGTTTCTCAATCTATCACAAATAATCACACTTCCTAGAGTTTCCCTGGGAAAGTGAAAGTACCCCACACATACAAAGGCATCTGGAACTCAACAGCATTCTCATAAAGAATGTATGGCAAAAACCACTACAATATTGTAAAGTAATTAACCTCCAACTAATAAAAATAAATGAAAAAAAAAATAAAAAGTAAAGAAAGAAAGAAAGAAAGAGACTGCCTTTTTTTAAACCTTTTCTTCCAAATACCCACCATGGAATAGCTTAACCAATATTTTGTTTTTAAGTATCTATTAAATTATTAACTGACTTTTCTCAAAGGGACAAAGACTTTCATTTACAAAAGTCAATTCTGACAATCTTAAATGTGAGGACTCAGAGGTTCTTTACACAACTGAGTAGCAGAGGAGATGCTGTGGATCTCACCAAGACAGCAGTGTCCTGCTGAGCTGGTTAAACAGCCCTTGAGGACCTGGCTCTCCCTGAGCTGTGCCCAGCCACCAGACGTGGCGCAGGCGATGCTTCTGTAGGATGTAATGGCCTGATTTGCATAGCTGATCATCCTCCTTCCCCGCCCTGCAGCCTGGCCTGTGCCAGCAGTGTGATGAGGGGCTGAGAGCCAGCCAGCCTGGTGCAGACTCTCTCTCTGCCCTGCATTTGCTGAATAGTTCAGACAAATCACTTAGAGCCTCTGCATCTCAATTCCTGTTCTTGAGAACGGTACCCACGGTTTATACTTGTTTACCCATTAGCTGACTTAGTTAATAAATTTAAATTGCTTTGTAGATAGGTGAAACTGAGTGTGCAGAAGTGTTAATTATCGTGATTTGTGGACACTTCTCAAGTCCTGCATCTTGTATGCAAATGAGGCAGTAACTACCTCATTTGGTAAAAAGAGAAATAAACACTAAGTAGAACTCAAGTTGGTGAGTACAAATGTTTACAAGAAAGCAGAAAGGAGGAATGACAGGACTCTTTGGTGGGAGATTGTCCTTGAGTTGCCAAAATCATCTGTTGCTTCTGGAGTCTAAAATCTAAAAGAGAGCAGATGGGAGCGTGGGACAGCCTCAAACCTTCAGAGAGGGCGGGTGGAAATCTCAACAACTGGCCCTGGGAGGAGGCGAGGTGCCCAGCAGTTAGGAATGCTTCCCTTGGGAGTAATTAACTATTAGATACAACATCCCTGAACTGACTACGGATTAGGAAATGCAAACTGTTGGGTGAACTGGTGTGACTGTAAGAGACAAGAATTAATAATGAGTAACTTTCAACCTTTGAAACACCCATGATCAAGAAGGGCACACAGGCAGGTGAATGAAGAGCTACAGTCAACAGGCTGGTAAGAGCAGTCAGGAGGGGCTTCAGGAGGAGGTGACATTTGAACAGGGTTCTGGTCATTAAGTGGGAATTAACCAGGAAGAAATGAGGAAGGGGTCAATGGGATACGCACGCCACTCCAACCACTGTATAGAAAGTGGACACAGAAGGCCCGGGGAAAGCCAGTGCAGGTAAGAGATGATCAGGAAACAAAAAAAAAAAGAGAGAGAGAGAGATGATCAGGATAGCAGATGACAGAGAGGAAACAATGTCACCTAGGGAGCATCTAAGGCTAGGTCTTTAGTACACCATCACCTAGAACACCAGATTCTGTGCCAAGGACAGATTTCAGGTCTACAAAGGGATCTCTTCCTTCAGTCACTAAAATCTGCCTTTACCACGAGTTCCAAGAGTGTAACCCATGACAATTAGAAGATGTAAAAATGTTAGGTTTATGCTACTAAATTTACAAACCTACAGACATCAACGGCCTTGATATTATGGATACTCACTTCTGCCATGATACTATACAGGATCATAATCCCTTACTCATGTCTTCACCTGCCCACCTGTCACACAACAGACCCTGCTAAACCTGAATCTGTGCTGGCTATGCATGCTGGACTAATATCCAGTACACTCGGTTTCACCTATCTACAAAGCAATTTCCATTTAATAACTAAGTCAGCTAATGGGTAAACAAGTATAAACCGTGGCTTCCTCATGTTTAAGGGAACTCTGGGTGTTCGCTCCTGGGGACGGCAGGCTCCTCGCTCTGGGGAGGCCACGCCTGGAGCAGGGAGGGTGAGTGGGGCAGGGCCGCCCTCTGGGCTCCAGCACTATGGCCCTGCCCGGGCTGTGCAGGGACCAGGCTTAGCCAGAAAGCATGTGTGTGATGATCGTCACGGCGGTACTGGCGCCCCAGCCAGAGCCTCCCTGACGTCTCCAGTTCCAGCCTCGGCCCCTTCCCAGCCGGGACCACCATGCTTTCCCCAATAACCCTTGTGTGGGTTTTTGTTTGGTTTCTGTTCGAACTTACAAACAAGCATGCTGACTGCACTGAATAAGCCCCACCCTATGGAGGAGCATGGGGGCACCTCTCTGTCCAGCACTGCCTGAGGCTCTGTTGGGTGCCCGCCCGGTGGGCACACAAGATTGAGCAGTCAGAGGGGATGGAAGCTGCCTAGCAGCAAATCTGCTTCCTCTCTATCCACACCCCTCAATCCACGTAACAGGGGACAGGCAACCGTGTATTTATACCCACTCCGTGTTGGTCTCGTGCTTTAACACAGACCATCTCATCTAATCTTATTGTTTATGTGGAACAGTGTTATTGTCCCTGTTGACAGAAGCTGAGACTCAGAAAAGAGAGGTGATTTGCAAACAACACAGAAAAAATACAGGTGTGCTGGACTTGTGAGCCACGTTCTTGCTGTCTCACCAAACCACCATGCACCTGAGACAGGTAGGTGTGGGGATCTGTGCTGGTGGGGGACAGCAGGGAGGACAGCTATTATTCTGCAGAAATAGAAGCTGTCTTGCTTTTATCCCTCCAGTATCATTCATACATACAAAGAAAAAAATATATCCAATAACATGTACCCACAATATATAAATAACTCTTTAAAGTGGGCAAAGATTTGAACAGAAACTTCTCCAGTCAAGATATACACATGGCTAAAAAGCACATGAAAAGATGCTCAACATCATTAGTCATTAGGGGAAATTCGACTCAAAAGCACAATGAGATCACCTCACACCCGCTGGAATGGCTGAAATAAAAAACACAAAGGAATAGTAAACGTTGGCAAAGATACAGAGAAATTAAAACTTTGCTACTTGCTGATGGAGATGCAAGATACCTGTAATAGCATGACTAAGCCTCAAAAATATTATGCCAAGTGAAAGAAGCTGGTCTCAAACAAGGTACATATTTATGATTGCATCATAGGAAACATCTGTGATGGATGAAATTTAGAGATAAAGGCTGATTAGTGCTGCCTAAAGCTTTGGGTCAATGAGATGGGGGCAATCATGGGTAGAAATGAGGAGTGATTGATGGTCAAAGGCATTTTTATTGTATCTTTTATTTCATTTAAATAAGTTGTAGCATGAGGTTCCTAGTTTCAATTGCCAGTCAGTTCAGTTCAGTTCAGTTCAGTCACTCAGTCGTGTCCGACTCTTTGCTACCCCATGAATCGCAGCACGCCAGGCCTCCCTGTCCATCACCAACTCCCGGAGTTTACCCAAACCCATGCCCATCGAGTCGGTGATGCCATCCAGCCATCTCATCCTCTGTTGTCCCCTTCTCCTCCTGCCCCCAATCCCTCCCAGCATCAGGGTCTTTTCCAATAAGTCAACTCTTCACATGAGGTGGCCAAAGTACTGGAGTTTCAGCTTCAGCATCGGTCCGTCCAATGAACACCCAGGACTGATCTCCTTTAGATATGGACTGGTTGGATCTCCTTGCAGTCCAAGGGACTCTCAAAAGTCTTTTCCAACACCATAGTTCAAAAGCATCAATTTTTCGGTGCTCAGCTTTCTTCACAGTCCAACTCTCACATCCATACATGACCACTGGAAAAACCATAGCCTTGACTAGACAGACCTTTGTTGGCAAAGTAATGTCTCTGCTTTTTAATATGCTATCTAGGTTTGTCATAACTTTCCTTCCAAGGAGTAAGCGTCTTTTAATTTCATGGCTGCAGTCACCATCTGAAGTAATTTTGGAGCTCCCCCCAAAAATAAAATCCAACATTGTTTCCACTGTCTCCCAATCTATGTCCCATGAAGTGATGGGACCAGATGCCATGATCTTAGTTTTCTGAATGTTGAGCTTTAAGCCAACTTTTTCACTCTCATCTTTCACTTTCATCAAGAGGCTCTTTAGTTCCTCTTCACTTTCTGCCATAAGGGTGGTGTCATCTGCATATCTGAGGTTATTGATACTTCTCCCATTTGAGTACCTTTAAAAACAACCTAGACCTGCACTAACCAAAGCTGCATTTTTTACCTTTGACAAAGATTATATCAAATCCATATTTGTAATTTTTGGATTTTTAATCAGAACTTAATATCAAAACTAATATTATATTTCAATAGATGTGTGCCAGAAATGGAATATTGTCACTAAAAAGCAGGTTCATTTTCTATCTTATTCACATTTTTTAAGCTAATTTTAAATTTATTACTGTAATGTAACTCTGGAAAGCCTTATACTTTTCAAATACTTATTTTTATACAATTTTAAAGGTTACTTTTCATTTACAGTTATTACAAAATATTGACTAGATTTCTCCTATTGTACAATACATCCTTGAACCATTTGACATCAAAGAGTTTGTACCTCCCCTTCCCCCCTATATTGCTCCTCCCTGCCTCCCCACAAGTAG
The DNA here is from genome assembly GCF_963930625.1 of Muntiacus reevesi. NCBI lineage: Eukaryota > Metazoa > Chordata > Mammalia > Artiodactyla > Cervidae > Muntiacus > Muntiacus reevesi. The sequence continues at coordinate 6,125,496 of NC_089254.1, read as the reverse complement.
ATCAAAGTTTCTTTGAGGGTTAATGACAATTTTCTAAAATTAGATTGTGGCTGATTTCTGAATAAGTGTAATAAAAAGTGTGCAAAGCATACTCTAAGTAGTGAGATTTGTGGTATGTAAATTATATCTCACTGACTCTTTCCACAAAAAAGAAAAGAAAGAAAAAAAATGCCATTTTCAATTGATAATCATACCCTCTGACATGTTCTCCTATTCAAATAACCTCACAAAACTGGTTTAAAGGTTGCTCCCTCTGTGGTGGAGGAATGTGAAGCTGCCGCGTCAGGGGCAGGTAACCTTCTCAGGGTGATGTAGCTGATGAAGGCTGGATCCGAAACTCATCGTCATTCCCTCTTACAGTGATGGAGCAGCGAGCCCCGCCGTGTTCTTAACCAAATATCATCTTCAAATGAAAGGACCCAATATATTTTGGAGACTGTACATTTAACCCCACAATAGGTTAGTCCTGTCTTTAATATTATTTCCATCTTAGGGTTGAAGAAACTAAGATGCAGAGAGGATATTTTCAATTTTGCGTAGTTTATTAATAAGTTGTCCAAATTCATATTTCTTTGGCTTCAAAACAGTAACTCTTTTCTCCTATACACATGACGCTTTGTCCTTTAGTCATTCAAATCCTAAACTTTTTGCTTCAAAGCTATTGAACCTTATGGAAAGCAAAGTTGCAAGCTTCTCATAATTTATACAAAAAAAAATGCACCAAAGGACATTGTGAAAATTGTCCGGAAGAAACACACTGTGTGGGAATGATGATTCACCATCTACTGACTCTAATATTTCTGAAAATGTTTGTATAGTGCAGTACTACCTAGAACTCATATTGAATTTTGTTTTTGTTAATTGTTGCAAAATAATCTATTTTTTTCTTCTTTAGGAAAGCGACATAATTAATACACAAATGACTACAAAAAAACACCTTTCCATTCTAGAACAGGTGTTAAATTAGCCACAAGAGGACTCTCGTGTTATTTCCCAAATGTAACACAATAAAATTACAAGGAAAGCATCACTAAAAAGGGAAGTGCTTTTTAAACTCCTCTTCTCTGGTCTAAATTAATAGCTTCTAGGTTTATTGGTTCCCAGAAGAAAACAAGCTGAATTTGTTTACTCCTACATATGAATAATCATGTCCATAGTGTTCCAAGGGAAGAAAACACGCTAGAATGATCAATGTTCCTGGTTCTAAGAAGTAAACAGAATGCTCAGTCAGAACAAGGAGGGAGGGTCTGAAATGGAACAGAGATAATGGAGTTTGCCCCAGGAAGTTTGTGTGTATAGATGGAGAGAGTAAGAAGCTATACTTCAGGAAGACAGGAAAGATGTGCCCCTACCATGTACCAACCAGCACGGATGAGAACTGTCTCCCCTCGCCCCACCCTGCAGAAAGCTTTTGGTTTCCTCAATTCCGATTCAGTGGAGTGAGTTTCATTTATGGGGAACGGGGAGACAGATCACAGAGAGATGGGCATAAACAATTCCCCAAATAAAATGACCTATATATAGATTTTTTTTAATTGTAATAAAATTACCCTATATTTATACAGCTATTTAGAATTTACTCAATTTGCAGTTTTAAAATGTTTTAAATTATTTTCAAATATTGAATAGGAATTACAAGGTTATAAATTTGCAAGAAATAATAATTTTTAAGAAATTCCACAAAGCAAGCCGTATAAAAGAAGCAACCTTCGTATGTGTCTTTCCTCATTCCTCATGGCTAGAACAGAACAACAAATGTGTCTTTCCTCATTCCTCATGGCTAGAACAGAACAACAAATGCTATTATTCTGTAATGGCTAGCAGTGCAATCATAAGTGAAAATTTGCCTGTTTACTGTCAACTTGAGCTCGGTGAAAAGAAACATCTAAAAGAAAACTGAGTCATTGAGCGGGAATTGAGTGTAGAATGCATTCAATTTAAAGGTTTAACCAAAAAAGTGTAAACATGAGTAGGCAAAGATATTTCTAGAATCCTTAACCATCTCTCAATCTCTTTCCAACCACTAAGGACATACTATGACAGAAACTTGATGATCTGCATCATGCCCCTCAAAATGTATTTTCTCTGTTGTGCTTCTGCACTATCTGCCTCGAGACGCTAAGAAAGATGGGGATTGAGCTTTCTTGTGGATCCAGGGAACACCTACAGCCTTTTAGTCATGTTCATGTGTGCATGCGTGCATGCATGCTCTGACGCTGTCTGAGTCCATGGACTGTAGCCTGCCAGGTTCCTCTGTCCATGGAGCTTTCTAAGCAAGAATACTGGAGGGGGTTGCCATTTCCTTCTCCATTTTTACCCAAAGTGAGGACTCTCAAAATGAAAGTTAGAAAAATAACCATAGAGGAAAGTAAGCACAAAATAAAAGCAAATGAGTTAAGTACATTAGCTAACCATTAATACCATGAGCAAATCTCGCTGAGCAGGTTAAATTTGCATGACAAATGATTTATTCCTTTGTACTATTTGTAAAGGCCTTATGAGATGTTGTGGCCCAAGTTTTCCAGATGGGAAAACTGAGGTTAGGGCAGGTACATGCATTCAAGCTTAAGTGACCTGGTCCATCTCTACCATGCAGGGCCATTTGACTCCCCAAACCATTCTGCTAATGCTTGTGGTTATCATCTTCTCTTGGAAGAATGGGCAGACAAAAGTCTAAAGAAAATCATTCCAGGCATGCAGGCCAGTAGGGAAATGATGTAAACCAACACTACGTGCTCAAGGAGATGCCAGCCTATGAAGCCCCTGGGGAAAGATTTCCAGGGAAAAGCAGGGAGATGAAGCAAAAGAATTAGGAGGGAGCAGGTCCGAGGAAGTACTGAAAGGTTTACAATGGCCAGCTCTCACTGGGTAGCAGACAAGCTCAGCATCTCACAGACATATGCATGGAAGCCTTTATTTCTTACTCACATGTCAGTGCATCAGCTGGGGTAACTCTGGTCCATGTGTCTTTCATCCTCCACGCAGAGCCAGACTGTGTTCTCTTTCAGCTCCTGGAAGATTCTCGGAGAGCCCTCCCAGCTGTGGAGCTGACAGCAGGAGCCCCTGCCTGAGGTCAGCTGTGACCTAATGGTCAGAACCCACCACAAGGCACAGTCCACAGCAGAAGGGTAGGGAAGTAGACTTTGTCTTTGCGGGAAGAATATCAGAGTAAAAAATCATGGGATGTAAAGACAGTGAGGTATGAGAAACCACACATCACATCCCAGCATTTAAAGAAATTTGACTTCATGACAAGCTTCTGGGGAAGCACTCCAGCTTTTACTCACCAGTTTGAAACAGATTTGTTTTAGGGAGAAAAAAGAACTTTAGAAGAAGAAATCAGTTTTGGGGATGCTTGGTTAAGGGAATAACTTTTTCCCTTTCCTAAAAAATGTGTGGTACTAGAAAGAGAGATTCTACTCCGGCTGAGTATGATGGATGGAATACATGTGCCTGATGCACTCAGATTGCTTCTGTGATCTGATAATGCACATTTGTCCCATCTGATTCTTGTAAATATGTGATTGGAAGCATTTTTCCTGGAGTTTTTATAGCCACTTGTTCAAAGACAAAGAAGTCAAAAAGGAACTGGGATGAGATTTCAAACCTGTTTGAAATTAAGCAACATACTTAATACCTTTAAATGTAGTTTTATACTTTTATTCAATAGACAGTTACCAACTGACTAATTTTTATTCAGTATGTACATTTCCATTCAATGTGTGTGGTTCTGTCTTTAAATTGGCATAATTATTTTTACAATCCACTTCCAGCTTTACCCATCACTTGAACATGACTCTTTCACCCAAATGTGTGAGCAAGCATGCTTGAAACGAACATCATCTTCACGTTTTTGGACTTTGAAGTCACATACCTGAGCACTTAACTTTTCTGAGCCTCAGTTTCCTCATTTTCAAAAGAAAAATACTGAAACCTATATTTTAAGGAAATTATGGGTGTTACAAAAGATGCATAGCCAGCATCAAGCCTGGCACAGGGCCTCCAGCAAAGGGGACAATGATGATGCTGACAGTGGTACCACTCAGTTAAAGTGAACACACAGTTACAACACTTCAAAGACTTCTCTAGATGAGGATGAGCCACTGCCAATACTTTCAGAGTAACAACAATCAGGAGGAAGTTTGTTTTGTTGCTTAAGTATCCATCAGGCAAGCAATAGGTTTGCAAAAACAAGCTTTGGTATTTTTCTTTTCTTAGTTTGAATCTAGATCTTCACTTTGAAGACTAAAAGCTATTACCTCCTATTGGCCTGCAATAAAGAACATGGGACTCTCCATCTAGGGCTGTGGAGACATGTGTCTGGTCCAGTAAATGAATGTCTGTAACTTCAGGGCATGCTCAGAGATCCTGAGATGGATGAAGGATCCACTGAGCATGTTGTCTGGAGCACAGCCTCTCTGGCAGGAGGAGCAGAGAGAAACTCACACATGGACTTCTCTCTTTCACTCTCTTTTGATAAGCATTTCTTATGTAGCGTCAGCAGTTCAGTAAACTCTGGACATTGCGTTCTTACAGTGTGAAAAGCAAGTCCATAGTAATGATGTGGCCCACATTTGACAAAGTCTCTATCACACATTTGAAGGTCAGGTCCATCCCTTCCAAACACAAACAACAACAACACCAAAGCATAAAACACTTAATCACTGTGAACCATAAAGGAAAGGAGACAATGTATTTGGATTTAATCCCTTAAACACAAGAGTGTTAAGTTCTTCTCAAGATCTCCCAACAATGTCTGAGCAACTCTTCTGGTTATATCTGCTTTATCCAATAGGAAGGAAATATCTGGGTTTTTAAACATTACATTGGAGAAAAAGACTCTATGCTTTGTCTAGATTTGTCCTACAAATGTATCATAGACATAGTTGAATATTTGGAGAGTGCACTCATTGTTTCTTTGGAGTGGACAAAAGCCAGGGTAATTAGAAAATTTATTGAATGCCAGCATCTCAAATGATTCTAATAGCAGTGGCAAAGCCAACGTGATGAAAATTAACGAGGATGAAATTCCCTGCACTAGTTTGGGTAAGAGAGAAGGAACTGTTTGTTTGTTTGTTTGTTTTTCTCCTTGAAAATCTGTCCCTCTGTCCAAAAAATGCTCAGCTACAAGTCAGGAAGCACACCTGAAGTAGTCAGGTAAAGCCAAGGCAGCTCCAAGAGCATCAGTGAGCTGGGATGCCAAAGCTGCTTCTGGTGGGGGTTTAGGCGCTCAGTCATGTCTGACTCTTTTGCGACCCCATGGACTGTAGCCTGCTAGGCTTCTCTGTTCATGGGATTTCCCAGGCAAGAATACTGGAGTGGGTTGTCATTTCCTTCTCCAACCAAAGCAGGAGAACAGGGACAAAAATAATACGGGAAGCGGGATCTTCAACCCAGAGCTCAGGGCAGGCGGCAGGGAGGCACAGTTGGTTCAGGGGCAGTTTTGTGAACACAGCATCCCATGTTTGAGACATGCTCAAACACGTTCCTCCAACACTGAGCGGAGATGGTAAGGATCACTCTGTGCTGTGGAATGAGTATGAGGAGGCCCCTCATGTGAGTCCCCTAGAATTTTCTTGAAAGACACACATTATGGTCTTGCCAAATGTAATCATAGAAGTGACGTCACCTCTGCCACCTTCTGTTGGAGACAGACCCTGCCCACACAAAAGTGGAGAAGGACAGGAAAGGATGTGAGAGCCAGGAGGTGGGCTCCTTGGGCGCTTATCCCAGAGTCTGCAGTCACCTGGCCTCTTACCTGGGGGTGGGAAAGGAAATGTTACAACAGACAGTTAAGCAAAATCCAAAATTGCATGAAACCCCTGCCCAATTCCACTACGTCCCTTCAACTCATTCTCAGAGAGATCTCTCTACAAATAGGACTTAGAAGAGACTCCATGGAGGGTCAGAGGGTCGTGAGTTACCACCAGAGTTTCCAAGCAGAGGCAGTGCAACTGATCAATCCGGATACCTGCAACCTGCTTACTACACAGATGTTTGATATCCAACTTCTAACATAGAAAACTAGAAAAGACATGGACTTCCCATGGAGTGCATGGTTAAGACTCTGCCTTCCAATGCAGGGGATGCAAGTTTGACCCTTGTTTAGGAAACTATGGTCACACATGCTATGGGGGGTGGCCAAAATTTTTTTTAAACAGAAAATCTGAAAGGACATTCACATGAGTTGCACAGCTACTATTTGCCAGACGCTATTATGGAAGGTTTATAGAGACTTGTTTTTAAATTAAATAATGACACACCTCCAGAGCAACTCTATTTTTATAGAAAAAAGAGATATGATCCAGAGAGAAAAAGGATCTTATGCAAGATTTTGTATCTAGAGAATTTCAGAACTGGGATTTAACCAGAGCCAGTCAAGCTTTTATTTTATTTCATGGCAGGATCAGTTTGCTTTGCTTCACCTCCCAAAACTACCTGATAAGCCTCGCACATGACTAATGATCATGTGCAATCAGAAGGTGAATTTGATGGAGCTTGGCCTTTTTCATTACTGACTAAGGACATTACCCTGTGAGTCAGAAAGAAAAGCAAATAAGGTAGCAGTTTCTGTGGCATAATCTCCTCCCAGTAACTTGACTGGAGGGAAATGAGAAAAGCAAAAGTTGTTTAAAAAAAAAATACTTTGGGGAAAGAAATAAAATGTTATACTCCTTAAATAAAAGAAGTTCCTTTTCTTGGCTCCCAACTATCCTGAAGTCAAAAAAATGTTAACTTGGCAGGCGTTAGGGGGAAAAATGCAAAAATCCTAAAGCTTTCCTTTATAGTAGGACAGGAACACAGAAGAATTACCAAACTTTTAGGTTCACCCAGAATCAACAAAGACTCTCTACTCAACTTTCCAAATCCCAGGGCTTCCTTGAAGACAGAAATTAAAATGTCTTGAGTAGAATGGGATGGCTCTGCTGGCTGGAAAGTCTTTGCGAAAGTGAACTGTTAGTTGCTCAGTTGTGTCTGATTCTTTGTGACCCTATGACCTGTGTCCCACAAGGCTCCTCTGTCCATGAAGTTTTCTAGCAAGAATACCAGAGATTCCCTTCTCCAGGGGATCTTCCTGACTCAGGGATCGAACCCTGGTCTACTGCATTGCAGGAAGACTGTTTACCTTCTGAGTCACCATATTCCTTAAAACCTCCCTGTGGAATCCTCAATTTCTGGAAAAGTTGTCAAGAACAGAAAAACAAAGAAGAAGGATCTCCCTTTAGCCTTGTTCATAAAAGCAAAAATAGCCAGCCATTTGGAAAGGGGAGAGCTTTAAGAGAAGGTTGCTCATCATGACTGAAGACGCAGAGAGAACATGGAAGATGAGGTGGGCATAAGTCAACCTTCACAAGGGCAGTGTGACATTATGACCCCCTCAAATCTCCCAAACTCCAGTCTGGAATTATCCACAGCCCTTCACCCACCCCTTCATTTGATATGGGTGGGGTTTCCCTCATAGATCAGTTGGTAAAGAATCTGCCTGCAATGCAGGAGACCGGGTTTGATTCCTAGGTCGAGAAAATCCCCTGAAGAAGGAAATGGCAACCCACTCCAGTATCCTTGCCTGGAGAATCCCATGGATAGATGAGCCTGGCGGGCTACAGTCCATGGGATTGCAAGAGTCAGACATGAGTTAGCGACTAGAGAGAGAGAGAGGAGATCTTACATGTTGAATACTGTTCTAAATGCTGATTTCAGACACATAGCATCATATCTTTGGAGGGACCCAGGACTCGTAGGGAGGGTGGGGTCAGCCAGCCAGTGATCAAACCTAACATTCTAAGTACTATGCTAGTGGTGTGCTTTCCAGATCAACGTGATGCAGAGAGGAGGAGAAGGAGGGTCTGAGTTCCCCTTGAGTTGGGTCAGGGCTTAAACAAAGGAGCTGATGTCAACCAAGCAATTAACGCGATAGTATCAGCCTTCTTAGGCTAGTTCAGTATAAATAAGTACATTAGAGGAGTCAGAATTATGTTTATGTTTCTCATTGAATACAGAAGTTAGGGGACTTCTCTGAAGTCAGATTGCTGAGCTCCAACATTTACTATCTATATAACCTTCAAAAATTATTCACTCTCTAAGCCCCAGTTTTTTTTTAATTATTTTATATAACTAATTTACAATGTTGTGTTGATTTCTGCTGTAGAGCAAAGTGATTCAGTCATATATATATATATATACACACACACGCATATATGTTCTTTTTTAACATTCTTTCCCATTATGGTTTATCACAGGATACTGACTACCAGCCCCTGTGCTATACAATAAGAACTTGTTGTTTACCCATCCTATATATAACAGTTTGCATCTGCTAGCCCAACTCCCAAACCTTCTTTCCCCACCTCTCCTCTCTCTTGGCAACCACAAGTCTGCTCTCTATGTTCTAAGTTCCAGTTTTTCAACAGTGTAATGAGTGTACTGATAGGTCCCAACTTGTGGTATTTTTATAACAATAAGCAGAGTTATCTATGGTTAGCATAGTACTTAAAACATTTGTTGTTATTCAGTTGCTAAGTCATGTATGACTCTTTTTTGTGACCCCATGGACTGCAGCACACCAGCACACTATTTTTCACTATTTCCCAGAGTTTGTTCAAACTCATGTCCATTGAGTCAGTGATTCCATCCAACCATCTCATCCTCTGTCGTCCCCTTCTCCTACCCTCAATCTTTCCCAGCATCAGGATCTTTTCCAATGAGTCGACCCTTTGCATCAGGTGGCCAAAGTATTGGAGCTTCAGCTTCAGCATCAGTCCTTCACAATGAATATTCAGGACTGATTTCCTTTAGGATTGACTGGTTTGTTCTCCTTGCCATCCAAGGGACTCGAAAGAGTCTTCTCCTGTCAGGAGCCAGTGAGAGAAACCCCGCCCGTGACAAGGTCTGGGTTCAAGGTGCTGGCACGCAAAGGTGTCCGGACCTCTGGAACCACTCCACACGCAAAGGCATCCGGACCTCCAGGGGTTTCTCCGGACCGCCCCACCATCCACTCCCAGGCCTTCGTCCTTTCATCTTCTGATGCTTGGCATTCTTCTACATTCCCAAAAAACTAGTCTGGCTCTTACCTAAAATCCCTCCTTAAAACCTTTGCATGGCAGCAACACAGTCTCTGGGGGCACATGGGTCCCAATAAACAGGCCTATCTATCCCATAAGCAAAAGTAGATAGAGTCCATTATGAGATTGAGAAGATTCCTTAGGGTGTGATCAAGAGGGAATTCATGAGATCTCTGACCCCTAGGATTACATACCAGAGCTAAGTCCGCCCGGGCTGAGCTTCCCAAGATAAGGTTTGTAAATGGCTTTTCACAGTTGACTAGCTGCTGCCACTGAATTGTTTAAAAGTGATGTGTAAGTATTGACTGTTCTGGAAAGTTATTTATGATGTAACCCATGATTATGCACCTGGTACAATCTTATCATTCCCCCTTTCTTAAACCTCTTTAAAGGATTATTGGTTTTAGGGTATATAAGCACTGATGTAAAAAAATAAAGTAGTCTTGATCCTGCATTCAACCAAGACTTGCTTTCTTTTCTTCGCCGGGGCCACTCATCCGAAGAGAACCCCTGGACTCCGCCGGGGCTGGATCCCGGCATTCTCCAACACTATAGTTCAAAATATCACTTCTTCAGTGCTCAGCCTTCTTTATGTTCCAATTATCACATCCATACATGACTACTGGAAAAGCCAGAGCTTTGATTAGACAGACCTTTGTCAACAAAGTGATGTCTCTGCTTTATAATATGCTCTCTAGGTTTGTAATAGGTTTTCTTCCAAAGAGCAAGCATCTTTTAATTTCATGCTGCAGTCACCATCTGCAGTGATTTTGGAGCCCAGGCATGCCTCATATAAATGTTGGCAATTATTTTCATTGTAAATTAGAAACAAAGACTAATTTATATTTTGTTCCCCATTGAGAGTTTATAAGCCTTATTATCTTCTGGATATAAACCTTTATCAAAGAGCCAATGGATCAAGATGACATGAACCCTCTCTCTCGAAGTAGCAGTGCTGACTTTTACCTGCTATCCAAGGGTCAGTTGCAAAAGATTAATTTTTTAAAAAATTAAATATTGTTGACATTCTTTCAGGGTATCTAGGATGACTGGGCTACAAAATGAAAAAAAGTTTTCAGTTACTGGGATGAGCCAGTAACTTTACTATATAGAAAAGGAAACCAGGTCTTCTACACTATCCAGTAAGGAAAAATAGCCCAGCACAAAATGTGAGTGCCTGGATGTGCCGTTTAAGGCTTTCAGGCACGCCAACATCAGGGCTCCAATATCCTACACTCATCATGGCCTAGGAGCAAACCACTGACTTCTCAACAAGGAATGCCACTTTTCCCAGCTTCTGACTTTGTTCTGGGCCATCTCATTTATAATCATACCTCACACCTCTGTGATGATGCTGTCCAGTACCTCCCATCACAAGGACAGCTCCTCCCCTTGGTGATGCTCCAGACTGCCCTCCATCTATATGCTTGAGAGAAAATCCCACTCCACATCCAGAGAGAGCCCTTGGCAGGCAATCCTCAAGGGCAAAGCCTTCTTTGTGTTTCACAGCAAGCAATTAGGTGTGTTCCCATGAGCATCTGGCCACAAAATCTATGGGGCCCAGTGCGAACAAATGGCAGGGCCTCTTACTCAATAAGGTGAGAGTGGCATTCTAGACCAAGCATGCATGGGTCCCTCCCTGAGGGCATCTGCATAGTGCACTGTTTAGGGTCCAGTACCCAATTCCATTGCTTGGGCGGGTGCAAGGGGTATTCCCCCAAACCACCAAGCAATGCTCCAGACTCCAGCTTTGGGGGAGGCGGTCCCACAATTCAACTCAGTTCTGACACTATCTGCCCCGAGACAACATGAGATGCCCTAAATATGGGGCATGGGTATGTGTGCTCAGCCGGGTCTGACTCTTTGTGACCCATGGACTGTAGCCCACCAGCTCCTCTGTCCATGGAATTTTTCAAGCAAGAATACTGGTTTCCATTTCTTTCTCCAGGGATCTTCCCAAACCAGAGATGGAGCCCAAGTCTTTTGTGTCTTCTGCATTGGCAAGTGGGTTCTTTACCAGCTGAACCACCAAGGAAGCCAGTCCCATAAAGCCTCCCTCCACTTCAGACAGACAGCCATCAGAAGACCAGGCAGTTTTCTGTACTTCTGCCTGGCTATACAACAGCTTCCCACAACTCCTCCTGAGGTTTGATTAATGTTCCAGAGAAGCTTGTAGAACTCAGGAAATGGATGTACTTACTAGATGACCCATTTACTGCCCAGGGCACCGAAGGATAGAGAAGAGAGAGGTGAAGAGATACAGAGGATGAATCCCAAAGAGCCTCTGTCTTCATGGAGTTTGAAGTCCCACATTGTGCCAAGTGAACATGTTCTGGTTCCTCAACCCAGAAGCTCTCTGAACATCCCTATCCTTGTTGGGTTTTTATAGAGGCTTCAGAGTTGGACATGACTGAGCGACTTCACCTTCACTTTTCACTTTCATGCATTGGAGAAGGAAATGGCAACCCACTCCAGTGTTCTTGCCTGGAGAATCCCAGGGACGACGGAGCCTGGTAGACTGCCATCTATGGGGTCGCACAGAGTCGGACACGACTGAAGTGACACAGCAGCAGTAGCATTACATGTGTGCATGCTGAGTCACTTCAATCATGTCTGGCTTTTTGCAACCCTATAGACTAGCCCACTAGGCTTCTCTGTCTGCGGGATTCTCCAGCAAGAATACTGGCGTGGGTTGCCATTTCCTCCTGATCCAGGGATCGAACCCGTGTCACTTATGTCTCCTGAACTGGCAGCCAGTTTCTTTACTACTAGCGCCACTTGGGAAGCCCATCATTACATATACACAATAGATTAAATCATTGGCTATCGGTGATGGATTCAACCTCAGACAATAAAGCAGCTCAGTCAGCGCTAAGTTCCAGAAGTGACTCCCCAGTGACACAGTCCCTGCAGACTGCCCACTCTCTCCATGGTGAAGGAACTGACAGTGCATCCCAAGGGAAAGTCAACCCCCTGGGAACTGGAGATGAGGAATTCCCTGGTAGCTCAGTCAGTAAAGAATCTGCCTGCATAGCAGGAGACGTAGGTTCAATCCCGGGTCAGGAAGACGCCCTGGAGAAGGAAATGGCAACCCACTCCAGTACTCTTACCTAGAAAATCCCATGAACAGAGGAGCCTGGAGGGCTACAGTCCATGGGGTCACAGGAGTCAGACATGACTTAGCAACTAAACCACCACCAAGAACCTGAATATCTGCTGTGTACAGTTCTTTTCCTTAGGTGTTTAGGTAACACTAGTCAACATCTTTCAAGCTCAGTCAGTTCTACAATTCTGACAATATTGAGAGATCAGTGGGCAGAACTCCAAGTCCAACCCCTGGACTCAGTATGACATCATATCTTGTACACAATACACCATTTCAGCCAGCCTTCCTCGCGGGGGGCCAGCCGCACCACCTTCCTTAAAAAGTCAATAGTCTCACTGACAGTATTTCTCTCACGAAAAGCTTAAAATGGTAAAGTAAGAGGTAGTGAAGTTCGCTGGAGACCTCCTCATCCTGGGGAAGGGGCCTTACCTCGTGGAATTCCCAGGTCTTTGCCGGGGGTTATGATCCAGCATCTTTGCCTTCTGAGGTTGAGGGAACCACTCAAGCATCTCTTAGCCTTAATCTCTAAAGGACCCTTGGTTAGTACTCACTGCAGTAGAAGTGAGTGCACAGCTGAGTTCTTTCTTAAAGAGCGCAATGCCCATCAGGGTGTGGTTAGAAAAAGGCCTAAATAGTAGTGACTGATGTGACAAAAACACAACTTAAACTCAAGGCTAGAGAAGGGCATCTATTCCAGTTTTATCCACTGCAGGAGCCGCAAACATCCGGGAATCCTATTCCCCAACTCCAGGTATATGATGCCTATACGCTACTTATTAGTTGTCTTTGACATCACGTCCACATTCAGATTGATGAAGGTTATGAGGATGACTGCAAATGATGGATGTAGCCACCACATCCCTTCTTGCAAAAATAAAATCACATAAAGGTGATTAATGGACTAGGAGTGTCAGTGAGTGAATTGTAGTTAATAAAATACATATTCAGCAGTATTTGTATTCTCCTTCCCAAGGGAGATCTGTGATCAGACTGGGAAAGTCTCCTCTTCTTGTAAAAGAAGCATGCCTGATCCCTAACAGCCTGTGTGAAAGAACCAGCCACCACAAAGTGCCTTGAGGCTCAGCATTACAACTGCACAGAGAACTTCTTTGAGCATGGCCATTTTTTAGGATGTCTACTAGGGTGACATGGGGCATCTCTGAACGTTTTTTACTTTTGTCTGAGCTTCCTTCTGATAATATTGACAAAGTTCAAAGTGTTTGCTCAGATTCATTTTATCTGTTCGAAATAAGTATAACTGGAAAAGACTCTGATGGTGGGAAAGATCAAAGGCAGGAGGAAAAGGGGACAACACAGGATGAGATGATTGGAAGGGCATCGCTGACTCAACCGACTTGAGTTTGAGCAAACCCCTAGAGATGGTGAAGGGCAAGGAAGCCTAGCGTACTGCAGCCCATGGGATTGCAAAGAGTTGGACATGACTGAGAGACTGAATAGCAATGTCATATAGAACCTCGAAGACATGAGCAAAATTCTAATTGAATTGTGTGCTGGTGGGAGGAGCTTTTAAAACATTAACCCTTGAGAACTGATGCCCACGAAGGAAAGTGAAGACCAAAGCAATCACCTCTTCCCAGGCTTATGAGACTAAGGGGCACACATGATCTTCCAAAATCAAGTGTAAAAAGAATGGCAACCTCATCAGACACTAACTAGTGGGTTTATATCCAAAATATTCAACTGGAAGGAGATTATTAAAATGTGATGTAGGAAAGATTGAATAATGGGGACTCATGGCCACAACAGACCCAAGTTCTACTCAAAGGAAAAGAGAACTACTCAAACAATATACAAGATTGCATAACTCAAAGGAGAAAAGTCAAGGTTCCCAGATGGACAGGACTGAGTCAGGGCTACGCAGAAAACCTGGAGATCTTTGCTCCAGAGATGCGATTTGGGCAGTCTGTTGGTCAGGAAGTTATGAGAGAAGGGCTCCTTAGAGAGCAGCTATGACTCGAAGCCCATGTGTGTAGACGTGAACCTTCACATCAGCAGACCTGCTAGGCTTGACTTCATGACATCAACATTCAAAAATTTGACTTACTACTAGCAACTCGGAAAATTCCAGAAAAAATCATAACATGAAAAATCACAATCCCAGAAAATCACAATACACAGTAGGTCCCCTACAAATATGAACGAGTTCCATTCTGAGAGCATGTTCAGTAAGTCCAATTTGTTCGTAAGTCCAACAAACTTAGCCAAGGTGGCCAACTCGCACAATTGGCTGTATAGTACTGTACTCTAATAGGTTTATAATGCTTTCACACAAATAATACATAACAAACAAGCAAAAAAATAAAACATGTTTAATCTTACAGTACAGTACCTTGAATAGTACAGTAGTACAGTACAACAGCTGACATACAGGGACTGACATCAAGTGAACAGTCTAGGAGAGCTATTGACTGGAGGAGAAAGAAGGTGGGAGATGGTGGCGCTGAAGGATGGTCAGCATTAGGAGATGAAGGGCAAGCTGCGACCTCACTCACAACTGCCGTTGCTGGCACAGGCTTTACTTCCTTGCTGAATTCAATCTTATCTACCCTCTTGAAAACATGATCCAGTGATGTTTGGGTCATAACTCTTCTTTGTTTATCATAGATGACACAACTGTACTGAATTGCATTCTGAATGGCTGCTGCAACTTTCAGGTACTGTTTGTTCTACATTTGGGTCCTATACCTCACCTCAGCCACCAGGGAAGCTCCCAAAACTAACAGTACCTCCTTAAAGAGAATCCACTTGCCATTTCCTGCATTATGAACCTCTTCAGTTCTTCAGTTCCTTCTTCACCCTCTTGTCTCTCTTTGTCCTTTCTCTAGGCCTCCGATGCCATCCGGTTTTCATTAGTAAGCTCCTCATGTTGCACGGCAACAATACTGTGCACTAAAGTACATAAAGGCAGAGGATGCACGCACAGGCCTATATACACCGGACGTGAACTAACCTACATGTCCGGACATGTGCATTTGTTTGTTTGTTAGCTTGTTTCACTTGAAGGACGGTCAATGCCTATTGCATTCCTCGTGAATGGGAAAATCAAACGGTCAATGCCTATTGCATTCCTCGTGAATGGGAAAATCAATTTTCTTTCCTGTTGCCAGTGAGCTGGGGGTGCCAAGTGTCTGACCGGGCCTGTCTTCTTCTGGCCTGCTGCCTGGACAGGGTTGAGCCTGTAGCACTGAGACCTTATTAGAGACCGAAACAGGCAGCCAAGGGCTCTTACGTGGGGCTGTCTCAGGTCCACTGGGCTCCAGAAAGTGTGAGGAAGGATTTGGAGAGAACTGAAGAGGCTCACAGAGCCAGTCAGGACACAGGGCAGTCAGCGCGGGGGCTGCCTCTCTGGAGGTGGACACCGGGGGGAGGTCCTGGGTCAGCCTCAGCCTCCAAAAGAGCAGAGCAGTGATGGGGCTTCTGGGCGCAACATCCATCAGGACGTGGCTAAAGGGGCATCTCGGGGGGTGCTGGCTCCAAGCAGGGCCCTGCTGGTGCCCATGCCCCCAGCACCTCCCAGATGGAGCTGACGGTGCACCATGAGATTTGAGGTCCAAAAAATGGACAGTGAGGAGTTCCAGGGAGACATTCTGCTGTGGGTAAGGAAGGGATCGGGGGAGCAGAGCCAGCTGAGCATTGCTCAGATGCAGGATCAGAACTGTAGTAGAGTCACACTTGGAATACTGCTCAGTCATCAGAAACGATGCCGTTTGCAGAACATGGATGGGCCTAGAGAAAGTAAGCTAGACAGAGAAGTAGACTCACCGACATAGAACACAGACTTCCAGTTACCAGGGAGGAAAGCTAAAGAGGGGTAAATTAGGAATTGGGGATTAACAGACACACTATAAAATTGATCATCAACAAGGACCTACTGTATAGCACAGGGAACTACACTCAACATTTCATAATAACCTACAAGGGGAAAAAAATCTGAGAAAGAATATATAAGTAATATATATATATATATATATATAACTGAATCACTTTGCCGTACACCTGAAATAAACACAACTTTGTAAATCAACTATATCTCTATTTTAAAAATAAAAGAACAAGCAAAAAAAAGTATGAGCTTCCCCAGTGGCTCAGCAGTAAAGAATCTGCCTGCAAAGCAGGAGACATGGGTTCGATCCATGGGTCAGGAAGATCCCCTTAGAGGAGGGCACGGCAACCCACTCCAGCATTCTTGCCTGAACAATCCCATGGACAGAGGAGCCTGGAGGGCTACAGTCCATAGAGTCACAAAGACTCGGAAACGACTGAAGCAACTGAGTGTACATGCACGCACATACGTCAATAAAAAGGAAATAACTTTTCTAAAAAAAATTTGCCAGGAAGAGACTAATAGCAGGATAAGAGCCTACAATTGCCATCAGCAAACTTTTCCCAGTAAAGTTCCCGATAATAAATACTTCAGGCTTTGCAGGCCATGTGGATTCTATTCAACTATTCACCTCTGCAGTTGTTGAACACAGAGGATCAGACAATACATAAGCAGGTGGGCGAAGCTGTGTTTCAATCAATTTCACTTATAAATTCAGGTTGCTGGCTGGGTTTGGTTGTAGATGGCCAATGAGTATCTTAGTGAAGAGGCTTTACATTTTTAAGTAATATTTTATTTCTTTGTCCTGACAACAAGAACAACAAATGTGCTTATTGTTCATAATTTAGGCAAAATAGGGAATCCCCTGGCAGTCCAGTGATTAGGACTCTGAGCTTTCATTGCCACGGTACAGAGTCCAGTACCTGATTGGGGAATGAAGATCCCACAACTTGCACCATATTATAGGCAAAATAGAAACATCATTGAATGTATTCCATCCAGTATTTCTGTCACCTTTTACACAAAATTTAAATCCTAATGTGTGACTGACCCTGACTACTGCTTTTTCACAGAAAATTACATCATGCATATATACACATAATTTCATAAATTCCTCATAAATATTCTGGAGTGGGTTGCCATGCCCTCCTCCAGGGGATCTTCCCAACAAAGGGATCAAACCTGTATCTCTTACATCTCCTGAATTGACAGGTGGGTTCTTTACCACTAGTGCCGCCTGGGAAACCCCATATATTATTCTACCATATGGATAGATCAACTTTTATTTAATCCATATAAACTGGATGAAAAGTTGCTTTTAATGTTCTACTGTTATAAAGTCTTGTCACACAGAAATTTATGTTAAGCAACAAATCTGTTTACTCACAAACCTTTGATACACAAACATTTCTCCATGTGTCTTACTATTTTCCCATAATCTCCTATTCAAGTAGAAACTGAGGGGAGAAACAGTTTGTACCTTGGAGCACAAAAACAAATCAAAAGAAGGGCTAATTTTCAATATTACCCATAGCCTGGCTTTTAGGAGAGAGCAGAAAGGAATGAGAGAGATTTTCTGCAATTAAAAACAATTATTATTGCTATCTGTGACCATTCTATTAGCATGAAATTTGAACCAAAGGCAATTTTACAACTATGTATGTGTGATGATGGATGTTAACTAGACACACTGTGATCATTTCATAATATATATAAATATTCAATCATTACACTGTACACTGGAAACTAATATATGTTATTTATACTTAAATTAAAAACCTATCATTGCTACCCATCATCATTTTACTACCATGAAAACTTGAACCAAAAAAATTGTGGGTGTGTCCATTTCTCAGAAACTATAACAAGGTTAAAGCACTCAATTTCAGTAGTTGAGTTTTAAGTTTGAATATTAAGAAAAAACATCTTCAGGAGCCAAATAAAACATTATAGATCATAGTTATAATAATAACTCACATTTGTATCATGACTTACTGGTTTTAAAATCATTTTCACATGCATTATATTATTTGCCTGTAGAATTAGCATTTTCTCTAGATGGGTATTTTAAGACAATAGATGCAGGATCTCAATTAAGCAAATCAGCTCTTGGACTAGATCCTCAGAGTTGAAGTAAATCCATATGCTGTTTGCACAATCCCAAACTGAACTCTGAAATCTCTTTCTAGGAGAGGAATTTGTGGATGGGCACCATCCTCTACTTTCTGTTTCCTGCACCTGCTGTGCTCACAGAGGGTCTGATTACTTGTATTTTCTCTTCGATGGCAGGCATTTGGTAATTCTAAAGCAGTAAACGCAGGCTTGGCAACAAGGCCAAATTAGTATCTGAGTTAAATAAAATCAAATATTTATGTAACAGTTAACTATTTGCAGATCTAAACATTAAAACATGAACTATTTAACAATGAATTACTTTTTCATTCTTAAAAGTAGTTGTTTCCTTTAACTATTATTTAGCATAAAAATTGTCCATTTTATATGCTCATGTTCAAAAAATGACTTTGAAGTATGATTATGCTGAATTGTGTAAAGAGTTTAAGTTCACAGTAAACCAAAAGATAACATATATGATTCAAATCCGTTTCAATCAATCCAGCAATCATTGCTTGTGTTTTCCATGTGCGGACTATCATCACAAAATGCAATAGCCACTAGATAATGAAAATAAGGGCCTGAAGAACAACTGTCGTCAAAGTATTGCAGTTGACTTCAATAGAGGAGGAGAAAGCAGAAACTGTAGCGTCTGTAAAATTCGCTGTAGATTTTTTATTGTGAAACAAATTCAAATAAAAGAGAGAAAATTAAGATCTACATTAAGAAATGATTTGCTTCTGGTCAGAAATCTGATGGTGTCCCCATATTTGAAAAAAAAGAAAAAAAACAGTTTCATGGTATATAACCCACAGTCTATAGCAATTAAAACTTTACAACATATGCAACAATTTCTCTGAGACCTTACACTGGTAAGAAAATCTCTGGTTCTGAACTACTGTTTCTACTGAAATGATTAATCATTCAATTGCCTAGAAATTCTACAAGAATCCTCTCCATCTGTCTTATACTGATAAAAAGAATCATAGGCACAAAACAAATTAACATAGCTACAGAACCAACTTTACTGAAAATTTCTTAGGAAGGGTAGAAAAGTTTATATTTTAGCAACACTAAGAAATTCATAGTATTATTCTTAAAAGTACTTCCGTAAGAAACAGGTATTGAAAGCTTGAGCAGACCTAGCATTGGGAATCTAAATGGTGATCTGTATTTAGGGGTGAGATATGAACATCACACCTTCAAGTGTGGATAAAAACAACAATCCTGAAAACCCGAAGGGAACAACAGGAAACATAGTTATTTACAGCTAAAGCATAGGCTTAATTAGAGATACCAAGGGAACATTTCATGCAAAGATGGGCACAATAAAGGACAGAAATGGTAAGGACCTAACAGAAGCAGAAGATATGAAGAACAGGTGGCAAGAATACACAGAAGAGCTATACAAAAAAGATCTTCACAACCCAGATAATCACAAAGGCGTGATCACCAAGTCAGAGCCAGACATCCTGGAATCCAAAGTTAATAGGCTTTAGAAAACATCATTACAAACAAAGCTAGTGGAGGTGATGGAATTCCAGTTGAGCTATTTCAAACCCTGAAAGTTGATGCAATGAAAGTGCTGCACTCAGTATGCCAGCAAATTTGGAAAACTCAGCAGTGGCCACAGGACTGGAAAAGGTCAGTTTTCATTCCAATCCCAAAGAAAGGCAATGCCAAAGAATGCTCAAACTACCACACAATTGCATTCATCTCACACTCTAGTAAAGTAATGTCTAAAATTCTCCAAGCCAGGCTTCAACAGTACAAGAACCGTGAACTTCCAGATGCTCAAGCTGGATTTAGAAAAGGCAGAGGAACCAGAGATCAAATTGCCAACATCCATTGGATCATGGACAAAGCAAGCGAGTTCCAGAAAAACATCTATTTCTGCTTTATTGACTATACCAAAGCCTTTGACTGTGTGGATCACAACATTCTGGAAAATTCTTAAAGAGATGGGAATATCAGACCACCTGACTTGCCTCTTGAGAAATCTGTATGGAGGTCAAGAAGCAACAATTAGAACTGGACATGAAACAACAGACTGGTTCCAAATAGGGAAAGGAGTGCGTCAAGGCTGTATATTGTCACCCTGCTTATTTAACTTCTATTCAGGGTACACCATGAGAAATGCTGGGCTGGAGGAAGCACGAGCTGGAATTAAGATTGCCGGGAGAAATATTAATAACCTCAGATATGCAGATTATACCACCTTTATGGCAGAAAATGAAGAAGAACTAAAGAGCTTCTTGATGAAAGTGAAAGAGGAACATGAAAAAGCTGGCTTAAAGCTCAACATTCAAAAAACTAAGATCATGGCATCTGGTCTCACCACTTCATGGCAAAGAGATGGGGAAACAGTGGAAATAGTGAAAGACTTTATTTTCTTGGGCTCCAATATCACTGCAGGTGGTGACTGCAACCATGAAATTAAAAGACACTTGATCCTTGGAAGAAAAGTTATGACCAACCTAGACAGCATATTAAAAAGCAGAGACATTACTTTGCCACCAAAGGTCCACCTAGTCAAAGCTATGGTTTTTCCAGTAGGCATGTACGAATGTGAGAGTTGGACTATAAAGAAAGCTGAGCACAAAAAAATTGATGCTTTTGAACTGTGGTGTTGGAGAAGACTCTTGAGAGTCCCTTGGACTGCAAGGAGATACAACCAGTCCATCCTAAAGGAGATCAGTCCTGAATATTCATTGGAAGGACTGATGCTGAAGCTGAAACTCCAATACTTTGGCCACCTGATGTGAAGAACTAACTCATTTGAAAAGGCCCTAAAAAAAAAAAAAAAAAGAAAAGGCCCTGATGCTGGGAAAGATTGAAGGCGGGAGGAGAAGGGGACGACAGAGGATGAGATGGTTGGATGGCATCATTGACTCAATGGACATGAGTTTGAGCAAGCTCCGGGAGTTGGCAATGGGCAAGGAGACCTGGCGTGCTGCAGTCCATGGGGTTGCGAAGAGTCAGACACAACTGAGTGACTGAACTGAACCAAAAGCATGAGTGAGAATTTTTTTTTTTTAATCTGCCTCACCAAACCTACCCAGAACTTGTAGACATAATCTATGGTACCAGAGTTGTCTGAAAAACCTCAGATGAAGCATTTAACACAATATAGCCTTGGGTTGATGGTATTAGAGGTGACTGACAGAAACAAATCCCTGAAGGAATATCATTTCAACTCACAGATAAATTTCTGCAAGTGTGGTTCCAAATATAAGGCATTAAGAGAAAAAAAACCATAGAACAATCAAGGAAGTGAGGCGTTTTGGATAAAAGCAACGAAACAAGAAAAAAATAGACAATATGGTTATCAGAATGGAGACAGAATACAAACTGTTTGACATATGTCTCCAAAATAAAAGTGGCACTTTGAAATATAAGCCATGAGCAAGAGACCAAGCAAATTTGGGGAAAATACGTGAATTTCTCAAAAATTAGGAATAAAATATTAATATTGTAGATTCATTGGATAAATTAAAGAGAATACTAGATACAGATAAAAATAAAATTAGTAAACATGAGTTCAGTTCAGTCACTCAGTCATGTCCAACTCTTCGTGACCCTATGGACTGCAGCATGCCAGACTTCCCTGACTATCACCAACTCCCAGAGCTTACTCAAACTCATGTCCATCGAATTGGTGATGCCTCCAACCATCTCATCCTCTGTCGTCCCCTTCTCCTCCCACCTTCAATCTTTCCCAGCATCAGGGTCTTTTCCAATGAATCAATTCTTTGCATCAGGTGGCCAAAGTACTGGAGTTTTAACTTCAGCCTCAGTCCTTCCAGTGAATATTCAGGACTCATTTCCTTTTGGATGTACTGGTTGTATCTCCTTGCAGTCCAAGGGACTCTCAAGAGTCTTCTCCAACACCACAGTTCAAAAGCATCAATTCTTTGATGCTCAGCTTTCAAATAAAAGAGAAAAAATTAAGATCTATATTAAGAAAGGATTTGCTTCTGGTCAGAAATCTAACAGTGCCTTCATATCTTGAAAAAGACAGTTTTGTTGTATATAATCCACAGCCTATGGAAGTTAAAACTTCACAATATATGCAACAATTTCTCTGAGATCTTACACTGGTAAGGTAATCTCTAGTTCTGAACTACTGTTTCCACTGAAGTGATTAACCAGTCAATTGCCTAGAAGTTCTACAAGATGCCTAGAAATTGCCTAGAAATTCTACATTAAAAGGTCTGTCTAGTCAAAGCTATGATTTTTCCAGTAGTCATGTATGGATGTGAGGGTTGGACTATAAAGAAACATGAGTATGGATTATGAAAAATTATTCAGAGTACAACACAGAGAAAAGAAAACCATAAAATATTTTTTAAATATAAAGAAGAGGTTAACACACATAGAAGAATATCAATAAAAATTCAGGGAAGAGATTGTAGAAGGATTAAACAAGAAGGCAATATTAGTTCAGATGATGACTGAGAACTCTTCAGATTCTGCACCAGAATCAGTGAAACATAAAATCAATTACAGAAATAATGATATTTTACTGAAAAAGTAGTGAGAGTCTTTTTCCACTAGTAAATACTTTAGTAACTTCTACAGACTATATTTTCAGTAGAGATTAATAATCCAAGCTGAAAAGTCAAAGAAGCAAGCAAATAGGATAAGTAACCAGTTTAATACTTAGTAACATAGTTTACTATTTAGGCCTAAAATTAATATTACTGTTCAATTTACAGATTAAACAAAATAGGATAAAACTGATATACTACACAAAAATATTATAAAAGTTGAAAAATAATCTAAGTTAGAGCACTCAGAAGTTCTATCTTGTTCATGAAGATTATAAAAAGATCGGTTATTATTATATAATCAATCCAAAAAAAGATAGAGATCCGGTCTAAAAGACAAACAGCACAATAAAAAGATGAAAAACAAATTCAAAACTATAAAAATTAAAATAAACATAAAAGAATCAGAGATTCTTAATAAATGACAGATGCTCTTGCAAAGAGAGATCAAAATTCAGAGAGATCAACATTTAGGTGTGGAGAATGATTGCCAGGTATAATAACCAAAGGTAAAATGGTGCTGTTATATTATTAATAGGAAAATAGTCTTTTGGTAAAGAACACTTCCAGAGACAAAGTTTCAGCATTCTAATTAAAAGGTACAATTCATCAAGAGTAATAAAATACACAGATGTGAATTTGTATATACATATGTCCCCAAACTAGAAACAACCCAGGTGTCCATCCATAGAAAAATCAATAAAACAACAGTGGTACAGATATAGGAAAAATGGAATCTATTTTTCCAGATATAGAAAAAAGGATGAAACAAAACAACATGGATAAATCTCGAAATCACAATACTATGTGAAAAAAAGCCTTATAAAAGATGTTGTATTATTACATATATGAATGTCAAAAACAGGTAAAACTAATCTGGGGTAGAAAAAAACCAGAGGAATATTTGCCTGGGTTAAGCAAGGATTGATCAGGAGGAGACATCAGGGCAAAGACCATGCCCTACATATGATAAAGGTTTTATTTGCACATGTGTACACAGTCACGGGCACTTATCAAAGATACACTTAAGCAAGTAAATTTTATCTCAATTCTTTCAAAGCAAGTAAATATGGAGCTCTTCTCAATGAGCGTACATGATGCATGCTGAAATATTGGGCTTCCCAGATGGCGCTAGTGATGAAGAACCCGCCTGTCAATGCAGGACACAGAAGAGACTCAGGTTCAATCCCTGGGTCGGGAAGATCCCCTGGAGGAGGGCACGGCAGCCCATTCCAGCATTCTTGCCTGGAGAATCCCGTGGACAGAGGAGCCTGGTGGGCCACAGTCCATAGGGTCGCAGAGTCAGACGACTGAAGCGATTTAGCAGCAGAAGCAAAAGTGTACTGAAGTTTACTTTGAAATGTGTCAAAAGAATAAACTGGATTGAAAAGTGGAGAAAGAAAGGAACATATGTGTGAAAAACCAAGCATAGTGCAATGTTAACTGTAATATTTAGGTGGTAGTGTTATAGGACTGCACTGTAAAATGCTTTCAACCTTGTTGTATATTTGAAAATATTTATACTAACATTATAGGTTAAGAAGTAGGCTGACCTTCAAATAAGACACACACAAAAAATAAGGACAATCTTCATAGAACATTTTAGCAAACCTACCCTATTTGTGGTTGATAGGTTGAGTGCACATAGGAAATATGTAAGACTATAGAAGATTTGAGTTATAATAACCACCTTGACCTAATGAACAAATCAAACCATAGATTTGTTTCATTCCTTTTCAGCCACCTCAACACATTTCAAGGCTTTGACTCAGAGACAATTTCTTTTCTCATGAAAATACAATTATGTAGAAATCAATAACAGACACAAATAAGAAGTCCATACGTTCAAAAATTTTAAAAACTGTTTTAAACACTCAGAGTCAGAGAAGAAACACAATTTGAAAGTATTTATTTTTAATGATAGTTAACACTAATACATATCCAATGAGTTTTAAAAGAAAATCCAGCCATAAATACTTGCATTATAAGTGAAGAAAAAGTGCAAGGACACTAATCATTAACTTTATACTGCAAACTAGTAATGTTAGTCAATGCAGTAAGACAAGAAAATAAAATAAAAACTATCAAGATTGGAGACAATAAAAATAAAATAGCATACAGATAATACACTTGCTTATGAAAAAAGTCATGAGTATAGCAAGAATGCTAGATATACAATTAACCTACAAATGCTATCATAGCCACATAGCATCAACATGGTAGAAAATATTTTTTTAAAGATAAAAATCTTCTATAATTAAATATACATATATTATGTGATATAGAAATTCCAAACTTAGGCATGTATCCAAGCAGAAATACAAGCATATATACCCCAAACAGTGATTCCAAAAATGATCATCCCACTATTAGTAATATTATTATTTGCTCATGCTTCATGAGCTATGTGACTTGTGCTTTTGTTGTGCTGTCTCTGAAATATTTAAAAAACAACTCAGCAACATTAGACACAGAAGAGGGCCCATTTGGGCCTTTGTGGTTACATTGTCAAGGTTAGGGTTAGCGGCAGAAAAGTGGGTATTGTGTGACACTAACAGGGGAGCAGGAGGAATACCCATGTGGTTATGGGTCAGTTCTGTATCTTGACCACGGTGTTAAACGTACTCATGCGACAGAACGGCAGACAGCCACACACACACATTGCACCAGCATTAGCTCCTGTTTGATATTTCACTATAGTAATGTAAAATGCAACCATCAGAAGAACTGTGTGAAAGGTTCATGTAACCTACTCATACTATACTTACAACTTCCTATGAATCTATAATGATTTTAAAGAGCTAGAAAAAAGATTTGTTCCTACATTAACCACATTAAAATTAAGGACTTCTGCTAAACAAATAAACAAACATAAACATTTCTCCAAAGAAGACATACAGGTGGCTAACAAACACATGAAAAGATGCTCAACATCACTCATCATCAGAGAAATGCAAATCAAAACCACAATGAGGTACCATTACACGCCAGTCAGGATGGCTGCTATCCAAAAGTCTACAAGCAATAAATGCTGGAGAGGGTGTGGAGAAAAGGGAACCCTCTTACACTGTTGGTGGGAATGCAGACTAGTACAGCTACTATGGAGAACAGTGTGGAGATTCCTTAAAAAACTGGAAATATAACTGCCATATGACCCAGCAATCCCACTGCTGGGCATACACACCAAGGAAACCAGAATTGAAAGAGATGTGTGTCCCCAATGTTCACTGCAGCACTGTTAAAATAGCCAGGACATGGAAGCAACCTAGATGTCCATCAGAAGATGAATGCATAAGAAAGCTGTGGTACAAATACACCATGGAATATTACTCAGCCATTAAAAAGAACTCATTTGAATCAGTTCTAATGAGATGGATGAAACTGGAGCCTATTATACAGAGTGAAGTAAGTCAGAAAGAAAAACACCAATACAGTATAGTAACACATATGTATGGAATTTAGAAAGATGGTAATGATGACCCTATATGTGAGACAGCAAAAGAGACACACATGTAAAGAACAGACTTTGGGGCTCTGTGGGAGAAGGCGAGGGTGGGATGATCTGACAGAAAAGCATTGAAACATGTATATTATCGTATGTGAAACAGATCACCAGTCCAGGTTGGATGCATGAGACAGGGTGCTCAGGGCTGGAGCACTGGGATGACGCAAAGGGATGGGATGGGGAGGGAGGTGGAAGGGGGGATCGGGATGGGGAACACATGTGCACTCATGGCTGATTCATGTCAATGTATGGCAAAAAACACTACAATATTGTAAAGTAATTAGCCTCCAATTAAAACAAATAAATTAATTTACAAGAAAAAAAGAGAATGAAAAGTGAAACCATGAATTTGGTAAAGATATTGCCATATATATAGCCAACAAAAAACAATATAAAAAACACGCCAAGAACGTTTACAATTCAGCAGCAATCTGGAAATCAATCTAAGAGAAAACAAGCAAACTACCTAAACAGCTATTTCTGGGAAGAGAAAACATGAATGACAAGTAAATACACAAATATATACTCATCTCCATTTGAAACAAGTATCCATCAAACCATTATCGACTGTTTTATAGCCTGTAGTGTGGGGAGAGGCACAGAGCACCAAGCGCTGACACCCACTGTTGGTTGCTGTGTAACGGCTACAATCAATTCCAAAAACAATTTGATGAACTTGAGTGAAGTCACAGACGTGTACATCACACAATCCAGCACATTCCTTCCAAATCACACATCTTAGAGAATCTCTGGCAGGTGTGCACCACAAGCTAAGACAACACTGTTAAGAAACAAACAAATGGAAAAAAACGTCTAAGAACAGGAGAATCAGGATGAGGAAGGTTGTATTTCTTTCCGTTTTTTAAATTTAATTAAAAAAAAATTTTTTTTAATATTGGGTTGGTTTTTGCCATATAGCAACATAAATTAGCCATAATTATACATACATCTCCTCCCTCCCCAGCCTACCCTCCTCCCCACATCCCATCCCTCCTGGTCATCAGGGAGTGTAGAACTAAAATTCAAGAACCATGGTTACGTTTTGTCACTATGGCAAAATATATTTCTCATGAGAAAGATATTGGATAAAAAAATACTGAATAGTACATGTATGTAAAGTTTCAAACAGGCTAAAGTAAGTGAAATTTAGATGACTTAGATAAAACCATCAATAAAATAATGAGCTACCCAGCATCCAGGATGGTGGTTTTCTCACTGGAGTTGGAGGGAAGGTAGAAGATGAAAGTAAAAGGTCCGAGGGAACCACTTCTGGTCCTGCCTTTAAAGCAGGTGATGAAGACCTAGGTGTTTATACTGTTGTGTATGTTACAGCATTTAGATTTCCTCTGAACCTACTGGATAATACTAAAAAAAAAAAAAAAATGAATTTAAGTGAAATAAAGTTAACTTAAATGGTCATTTAGCCATCTGCCCACTCAAGGGGGTGGACATTTCATTCCATATGTATCCCAAGCTCAGACCGTGACTGACTTCCCACCTCTTTTCCCTTCTGTCTCCCCTCCTTAGCTTCCTTTTACCTTATTATGCAAAGCAGTGAGCAACTTTCTGCAATTTCCAATGGCAAACTCACCTCAAAGCTCATCTGTGGATATTCAAATTCCCTGCAGTATAAACCTGGGTTCCCCAGGTGTTGCTAGTGGTAAAGAATCCACCTGCCAATGCAGGAGACATAAGAGACACGGGTTTGATCCCCGGGTCCGGAAGATGCCCTGGGGAAAGGTGTGACAACCCAGCCCAGTGTCCTTGCCTGGAGAATCCCATGGACAGAGGAGCCTGACGGTGTACAGTCCATAGGGTCACACAGAGTCGGGCATGACTGAGTGACTTAGCATGCATGCAGCATAAACCTAGCAACGTTCAAAACATTTAACACTGCTGTAGAACAGATACCGATCAATTATAATGGACTTGGAGGTCAGTCAGAATGTAAATGATGATTACACAGCAACTATGATCGCCTCTCAGACTGAACTAGCTGCAGCTTGGCCCTAGTTCAAAGCAAATCTACTCAACAATGTAGACCATAGACATCCACGTACACTCTTTGTGGCGTCCTGTAAACACTTGCAGTTTGGCTGAGTTATGATCCCAAATGGTTCGCCCAGTTGAGGCAAGTGGAAGCAAATCACTCCGCTTGCAAAGGGGTGCAGCCTGCCAGCAGACTGCAGGGTCCTTGTGTTTTCACCTGCTGCAGTGGAGTAAACCCTAATCTCACCCTAACCCGCTTCCACCCCAACACCATCCTCTGAGACCATACCCCTGACACCACACAAATCACACTATTCAGTATTCACGGCACTAGAGACCCCTTCTGTCATTTCAACCCACCTCCATATATAAATCATCCAGGACAGTCTTTCTTCTCTTCATTCCTACTACCAATTGTAATTACTAGAATAAATGTGAATTACCAATAAACATTGCAGTCTCACTGTTCAAGATGAGTATAAAACTTTTAGTCTCCGTAAGCACTTAAGGTATTTAAGGATGATCTGTGTTTGATGTCTTCCTTTTTTCTTTTTCTTGACAGGAAAACAAGAGAGAAGGGACATTTTATAGAGCTGCTAAAGTGGCAGTTGTGTAGACATTGCTCATCTTCACTTTGGAAGGAAAACAATTTACAGTTCATGTCAGTCTGTCTATAAAAGGGTGCTTGTCAGATAATATTTAGTGGAAAAACCAGGACATTCATATAGAAAGTGTATGAATTAATAAGAAACTTAAGGTTTCAAACTGGGAAACCCTAGCTTACATTCTTTTTGTGATTTAGAAGTTCAGGCAATTAAAGTCTCTAAGTTGTTTGCAAACTGTTGTGGCAATTTGTATTAATATATAATTCATGCCATGTAGAATATTTGAGCTTATAGAAAAGTAGAAAAAATAATAAATAATGTTACAATGAGAATACCTGGGACTACAGAAAATGTAAAATGTTTATAATCAGTTACACATTTTTCTTGACTTTATCTATTGATTTTTCTCTGAAAGAAAAGTAACACAAACATCAGTTAATTGCTCATTTACTTGTTCTAATATATAATTATTTTATATTAAAAATATAACAATTGCCATGTTCACTGATGCGAAGACTGTCAACTTCCCAATAACCATCATCAAGGTGCTAGTTCTTCCCAATTTGATCTATAGATTTAAGGCAGTCTCAGTAAAAATCCTAGCAAGTTATCTTGTAGATCTTGAAAAAATAATTCTAACGTTTCAATGGAGAGTCAAAAGACACAGAGATTGAATACAATATTGAAGGAAAAAGTCAAAATTGGAGAACTGACCCTACCTGATTTTAAGACTTAATATAAAGCTACAGCCATCAGGACAGTATGATTTTGGCAAAATAGAAGATAAATAGGCATAAATAGATCAGTGGAACAGAATAAAGAATCCAGAAACAGACCTACAGAAATACAGTCAACTGGTTTCTGAGGAATGAACATAGGCCACACAATGGAGCAAAGACTGTTTCTTCAATAAATGGTGTTGAAATAAGCTACATCCATATGCAAGAGAAACAAATTTAGACACAGACCTTATATCCTTTACAAAAAGTAACTCAAAATTGATCATAGACAGAAATATAAAGCAAACAAAACAAAAACTAGAAAATAACACAGGAGAAAGCTTACATGACCTAGGGTACAATAATGACTTAGATATGAAGAAAATAATAATTGACAAGCTGGACTTCATTACACTTTCACACTTTTGCTCTATGAAAGACAATATCAAGAGAATGAGAAGATAAAACACAGACTGGGAGAAAATACTTGCAATAGACACATCTGATAAAAGACTATTATCCAAATGTACAAAGAATGCATGAACCTCGGTGGCTCAGACGGTAAAGCATCTGCTTGCAATGCAGGAGACCCAGGTTCGGGTTGGGAAGATCCCCTGGAGAAGGAAATGGCAACCCACTCCAGAACTCTTGCCTGGAAAATTCCATGGACTGAGGAGCCTGGTAGGCTATAGTCCATGGGGTCGCAAAGAGTCGGCCACCTCTGAGCGACTTCACTTTCACTTTCAACAATAAGAAAGCAATTCAATCAAAAAATGGGCCAAGACTTCACAGGCATTCCACCAAAGACATGTAGGTGGAAAGCATGCATATGAAAAGATGATCCCTATCATGTCACCAGGGAAATGCACGTGAAAACTGCGTCGAGGTACCACTGTACATATATTAGAATAACCATAGTCTGGGACACTGAAAGCACCCAATGCTGACAGGAACGTGGACTGACAGGACCGCTCATTCATTGCTGCTGGGAGAGCAAAATGGTCCAGCCACTCTGTGTGACAGTTTGGTGGCTTCTCACAGCACTAAACATTATCTTACTATGATACCACAGTCATACTACTTGGTATTTGTCCAAAGGAGTAAAAAACTTAGGTCCACACAAAAACCTGCACATGGGTTTTTATAATAGCATCATTCATAATTGCCAAAACTTGGAAGCAACCTGCACGTCCTTCAGTAGGGTAGTAGATAGGTACACTGTGGTCCATTTAGACAATGGAATATTACTCCATGATAAAGGAGTAATCAAGTCACAGAAAGCCAGAAAGGAATCTTAAATGCACATTACTAAGTGCCAGTAGTTAATTTGAAAAGGCTACACTAAATGATTCCAACGATATGACATTCTGGAAAAGGTAAAACCATGAAAACTGCAAAATGATCAGCGAGTGCCTAGGGTTGGAGGAAGGGAAGGATGGACAGGTGGAGCACAGAGGAATCTGGGGCAGGGAACATACTACACAATACCATAATGATATGTTCGTGCAGTTTTTCATTTGTTCAAACCCATAGAATATACAGCATCAACAGTTAACAGCAATGCAAGCTAGAGATTCTGGGTGATAATGATGTGTCTGTGTATGTTTATTTATTTCAACAAATGTACCCTCCCTTGGTAGTGGATCATGACCATGGGGCAGGCTGTGTTTGTTGTTCAGGAAGAGTGTATACTACAAACCTTTCTGTCCCCCTCAGTTTTGCTATGAACCTAAAACTGTTCTACAAACATATATTAATAATATTATTTTTTAAACATACATAACTGTTTCACTTATTAACATCTTATTTCCAATTTTTTCTTCTCTCCTTTGTTGATTTGCAATTATTCTTTGTTAATGCATTAAGGCCTTATTTATACTAAACGTCTTCCCTGTGACTCAGTGGTAAAGAATCTGCCTGCAATGCAGCAGCCACAGGAGACATGGCTTCAATCTCTAGGTCAGGAAGATCCCTTGGAGGATGAAATGGCAACCTATTCCAGTATTCTTTCCTGGAGAATCCCATGGACAGAGGATTCTGGTGGGCTACAGTCCATGGGGTCTCAGGGAGTCAGATATGATCAAAATGACTGAGAATGCATACTAAAATTCATTCTAAAGAGCTTCTATTTCATTGGTCATCTGGGATTTCTTAATTGCTATCCATGTATATGTTTTGTTGGGCTTGTGTGTGTGTGTGTGTTTAGTTTTAAAAATGAGATCTTAAGCAACCTAGATGTGCATCAACAGATGAACAGATAAAGAAGTTGTGGTACATATATACAATGGATTACTACTCAGCCATATAAAGGAATGAATTTCTAGTCAGTTCTAGTGAGGTGGATGAACCTAGAACCCATTATACAGAGTGAAGTAAGTCAGAAAGAGAAAAGCAAATATCATATACTAACACAGAAAAATGGTACTGATGAACTATCTGCAGGGCGGGAATAGGGATGCAGACATAGAGATCAGCCTTGTGGACACAGCAGGGGAAGGAGAGGGTGGGACAAAGGAGAGAGAGGCATTGAAACGTGCGCATCACACATGTAAAACAGCTGTGGGAAGTCGCTATATAACACAGGAAGCTCAACCCACTGCTCTATGCAACCTGGAGGACTGGGATGGAGCCGGGGGGGCGCGGGGGAGCGCTGGGAAGTTTAAAAGGTTAGGGATGTATGTATACGTAGGGCTGATTCACATTGTTGTATGGCAGAAATCAATGTAACATTGTAAAGCAATTATCATCCAATTATAAAAAATAAAATAACTTTCAATGACAAAAAAAAATGATATCCTTATTTCTTTTAGGGGTCTTTCCTCTCATTATATCTATCATTAGATACAACAGGCAAGCCACACAATATATGCTTTAATAAAGGATGAGACAGGTCACCTCCTATTGTCTTCATTTTTAAAATACACTTTGCTAACCATGGAGATGGTGCGGCGGTGGGGGGGTGGGGGTTGGAATTCAGGCAGAGTGCACTCAGTTTCTGGATTTAAATGGAAGATTAAACACAGGTATTGAAACATGCTCCTTCCAGATACACTTTAAAAATAAAGGTTCATTTGAAAGACCACACAAAGCAACAGAAAAAGTGATACCAGGTAAGGAGATAAGAACAGAAATTCCTGAAGGCTTCAAATCAGATGGATGGGGTGGGGGCTAACCTCAGAGACCTGGGCAAAGAGAATCCAGAGCAGGAGGCAGCTGGAAGCTGAATGATTGACGGAGCAACATCCTGAGTGTGTGTATAGTGACTGATGACTCCAGTCTCTGTGATCAGAGTTGCTGCTGAGATGAGGCTGGATAGAGAGGAGGGAGGCAGGCCCTCTCTCCATCTTTCACATGGACCCTCCTCCCAACAGTTACAGTCAGTCACTCCTGGCAGACCTCCAATCCTACCAGAGAACCCCTCAGTGTCAAACCAGAGTGGGGCCCCCTCTGCCCCGAAAAAGAAACAGATTTCAGAGCTCCCTCATCCCAAGGCCAGGTAGGAGCATGGCCCCACAGCATCAGGGATCTTCACTGCAAAGAACTCTTCACGGCATGGAGCAGCGATACGAGGGGCTCGCCTAAGCCAGGCAGCCTGACAGGCTTCCTTGAGGACTTCTTATGCTGGGGAGCAAAGTCAGCTTTGTCCAGCCCTTCTTCAGCTGTGTCCGCACTTTATTCATCACTCGTGCAGATGACAGGAGGATCTGGGACTGCCCAGGGTGCCTGCACATACCCAGTCCCTTCAGTCCTGTCCGTCTCTCTGTGACCCCATGGACTGCGGCCCACCAGGCGCCCCTGTCCATGGGATTCTCCAGGCAAGGATGCTGGAGTGGGTTGCCAGCCCTCCTTCAAGGAGAACTTCTGACCCGGGGACCAAGCCTGGGTGTCCTGCGCTGCAGGTGGATTCTTCACTGTTGAGTTACTGGGAAAGTCCCTAGAGGTATTTTTTAAAGGAATTTTTCTGAGACCAGATATACTCTTACTTCAAAGTATATTTGAAGTGTTTCTCAGGAAATTTCAGTATTTCTTAGGAAAAACTAAGATGAATACATTTCTTGGAATACTTTTAGCAATTTCCAATCACATGTCCACTTCATTAGCTTATTTATAAAAATGAAGCAAAAGTGAAGTTAACCTGCATTTTTGAAATATTTCTCAAAAATGTATTGTAATATGTATAAAACTAATGAGCTTATGTGTTTTATGAAATACTGATCAATACTGGTGCTAACATAAAATTAAGGTGAGTTATAGGATTTATAACCATTACTAATAATGAACACGGGGCTTTCTTGGTGGCTCAGACAGTAAAGAATCTGCCTGCAATGCAGGAGACCTGAGTTAGACCCCTCAGTAGGGAAGGTCGCCTGAAGAAGGGAATGGTTATGCACTCCAGTATTCTTGCCTGGAATACTTGCCTCCCATGAACAGAAGAGCCTGGCAGGCTATAGTTCATGGGGTCACAAATAGTCGGACACGAATGAATGCCTGACATTTTTAACACTAAACGTAGATGAATATTTTATTTCAGATTTCAAAATACTTCAGCATTTATATAATCAAAGTGAACCACTGGTTACTGGTTAGTATTCTATAACAGACAAAGTTTTTCTTTTCACATTTTAGGCCTTTTCCCTCCTTCACTTCATATAGAACTTCAGTATTTTTCATCAATTTAAAACAACATCCCATTTATGGACGTAAAGATGGATGGACTAAATAAAGCCCCAAAATATTCACATAATGTATAAATGAGTTAACAAATAGGAGAATATATAGGGAAAGTAATCTAGACAAACTCCTGAACCTAATGACTTCTGTCCAAAACCCCTTCCTCTGAGAACCCTCTTACTTGGTTAGTGGAGAGGTGAATTGGTACAGCCACTGTGGAAATGGCATGAATATTCCTCAAAAACTAAAAATAGAACTACCATATGATCTAGTAACCTCACTCCTGGTCATATACTCTGAGAAAATCATAATTCAAAAGGATACAAGCACCCCAGTGTTCATAGCAGCACCATTTGCAGTAGCCAGGACATGCGAGCAACCTAAATGTCCATTGATAGATGAATGGATAATGAAGATATGGTACACATATACAATGCAATACTACTCAGCCATAACAAAGAATGAAATAATGCCATTTGCAGAAACATGGATGGACTTAGAGATCTTTTTATCGAGTGAAGTAAGTCAGACAGAGAAAGACAAATGTCATGTGCATGTATGTGGAATCTAAAATTTAGCACAAATGTACTTCAAAACAGAAACAAACTCGCAGACATAGAGAAGAGACTTGTGGTTGCCAAGTGGGAGGGGTAGCGGCAGAGAGCTGGAACGGGAGATGGGAAGAGCAGGTGCAAACTAGGATTTGTAGGAGGGACAAACAGCGTCCTACCATATTCAATACCCTATGATAAAACACAATGGACAAGAACAGTAAAAGCAATGTATGGGGGGGCTTTCCCAGCAGCTCAAGCAGGAAAGAAGCTGCCTGCAATACCATGTATATGTGTACAACTCAGTCACCTCGCTGTGCAGTATAAATTAACACAACATTGTAAATCGACTGCACTTGAACAAAATACATTGTTCTAAAACTCCCTTTCTGTGAGCCTCTAACCTTGCACGCAGCTTTGCTGTGTTCGAGTGTGTGTTCGCTTCACTCGAGAGTGGAAGCACAAGCCCTGTGTGTGTTCAGAGGCCGTGAATCTCCCTCACGTGCTCACTGGGACACCCAGAGCTCCGGTCCCTTTTTTAATGGACCCAGGGACAGAGCTACATCTCTTAGCGTGTCCTTCAAACTTATAAAAGATGTTTTATTTAGGATAAAAAGCAACCTTTGGAAATGTTTTTTAAAAGAGGACTGAGTCACAGCAAGAAGAGAAGTCATTCCGCCCTGAGATGCCTTCCGCTCTATGCGGTCATGCAGCAGCCAGAAGCCTGAAAATGCCTTTGGGGACTCGAAGCTCTCCTGAGAATACAGGTAGCTACTCACCACCGAAGGAGAGTTCAGTGACTGAGAGGGTCCTGATGGGAACAGAGCCCCCTCCCAATCCCCACACCAGGCTCCCCAGGGATGACGGAGGAAGGCCTTACCCCATGATGGAGAGGCTCTTCTCTGGCGAATTCTGAGAGCCCAACAGGAAGGACCTAGAGATGAAGTGTCAGTGGTTACCCCACAACAGCTCCACTACACCTGAGATCAAAACTAACAAGTCTCACCCACAACAGAGCCTCTGATCAGCTTTTCAGCCCTTTCAACCGTCAGACAACAGCCATGTATTATCACTTATCTGAAGAAAGCTCCCATCACAGAAAAGAAACACTTCCTGAAATAATAGCTATAAATAAACAAACAAACAATAAAAACAACTTGGAGGCAACAGGGACCATGCTGGGAGAAGAAAAACTAAAACATAACAAAAACTAACATCCTCAGAGGAAGAAAAGAACTAGCCTATAAATGAAGTCAGTAATTATATATAATTAAGAGATATATATGGTACATATATGACATCTACCTTGTATATATAATATATATAATTAATTGCATAATTATAGATAATTTTTATAATAACTCTATGCACAGAAAATATACATATATATTTCACATATACATGGCATGTGTGCTGGGCCACCCCGTAGACCACAGCCCACCAGGCTCCTCTGTCCATGGGATTCTCCAGGCAAGAATACTGGAGTAGGTTGCCATGCCCTCCAGGGGATTTTCCCAACCCAGGGATCGAACCTGCATCTCTTAGGTCTACCTGTATTGATAAGCTGGTTACCACTGGCACCACCTGGGAAGCGTCTGTACATGGCATACATTTCTGTTACACATATTACATTCAGCAAAGAGTAAAGAGACCCTAATAATGGATGGCATGATAGGATGACTACAAAACAGAAGAGAAGAATTTCCAGGTAAGGTCTAGTTAAGACTGCAGAGTAGCAAGACCCTGAGTTCAGGGACACATCCACACTACAACTACACAGACAACAGCCTCTGAGAATGCCCTGAAGCCCAGCAGCACACGTTGTCTACAACTAGAGATATAAAGAAAAGGCCACATGGGGATGGAGAGGAGGGGCAGAGACACGGTCCAGTCAGAACCAGCTCCACAAGAGCAGACTTACAAGTCAGGGGAATATCACCACCACAGAGACCCCCACCCCCAGGGAACCAGGAGTCAGAGCCCCACATGGGGATCCTCTGCCGGGGCAACTCTGCAGAGGAATGAACCACTCCTCCCCATGCCTCTGAGTTTAGAAACCGGCAAGGCTCCATCGTGGAGCGCCTGAGGGCTGAGCGAGGCTGAGACATGAAGGCTCCCACACAGACTCCCTCCTTCTGAGTTCCAGAGCAGAGGCAGCAGCTTGAAAGGCACCTGGACCTCAGAAGCAGGAGATACTTTGACTAATTTTAAAGAGGGTGCCAGGGAGAACGGGACCTCCTGAAAACTCCTTGAGGATGGAAGCATTGGATGGTCCCTTTTTTTTCTCACTCTCCTTCCACCTGCTGACCCGTCTCTGGTGGGTCCTATTTCTGTCACTCTCCGTCATACTAGCTCATCATGTGTGCCCTGTTGGTCGTTCCTCTGATGAGCTGTCCTGCCCAACCCACACACCCCAGGGTGGCCCTCCAAAGTGCTCCCACCGGGGGGATCAGCCTCCACCACCAGGATGCCTGCAGCAGTCACAGCAAACCACAACAGGAGCCCAACCCTGGGGTAACCCTGGGGAAACCAGTTCTGGTGACAAGTGGGCACTGCACCAGTGGATCCAACAGGACATCTTCCATACCAGGCCACCCCTTCAAGACTAGGACATGTAGCTGATATATCTGATACAAAGCAACAAGCACAGAGAGACTGGCAAAATTAGGACAAATAACACTGATTTAAAAAGTGGGCAGGGAGCCTGAAAAGCCATTTTTTCAAAGAAGACATACAGATGGTCAACAGGTACATGAAAAGATGCTCAACATCACTGATCATCAGGGAAATGCAAATCAAAACTACAAGGAGATATCACTCGACACCTGTCAGAATTGCTATTATCGAAAACAACAAATTTTGGCCAGGATTTGGAGAAAAGGGAACCCGCATTCACTACTGGTGGGAATGTAAATTGCTGCACCCACTATGGGAAACAGTTTG
Organism: Muntiacus reevesi; assembly: GCF_963930625.1. Taxonomy (NCBI): domain Eukaryota; kingdom Metazoa; phylum Chordata; class Mammalia; order Artiodactyla; family Cervidae; genus Muntiacus; species Muntiacus reevesi. The sequence continues at coordinate 6,087,839 of NC_089254.1, read as the reverse complement.
AAGGTGCCTCAAAAAATTAAAATTAGAACCCCAATATGACCCAGCAATTCTCATTCTGGGTAATTTTCTAAAAAAAAAAAGACACTAAATGAAAAAGATATACACACTTCTACATTCATTACAGCATTATTTACAAAAGTCACGATACAAAAGCAAATAGGTGCCCATGAATAGGTGAATGGATAAAGAAATACATATATGATGAAATATTAGATTTTCATTTTTTAAAAGTCCTGCTATTTGTAACAACATGGATAGGCCTAGTGGGTATTGTGCTTAAAATATGATCATCTGAATTATCCTATATCTATGAAAGAAGTTAAATTGACAGTTAATCATCTTCTAGCACCAAAACTGCTGAAGGTGGCTTCACTGTTCAATTTTTAAGAAACATTTAAGAAAGAAATGATACCCAAACTATACAGACTCATCCAGAATACAAAAAGAGAGAATGTGTTTTGTGATGCAAGCCTTACTCCGATACCCAAATTAGGCAAAGATGGAACAAACAAAGAAAATCACAGAACAATATCACAGGAACATGAGCGCACACATACTTAGTCAATCCTCACAAATAAAATCCTGCACCATGTAAAGACTGTCATATATCCCAACCAAGTGTGTTTTATCTCTAGAACACATGCTGGTTCAACGTTTCAAAGTCAATCAGGGTCATTCATCATGTGTCTCCTGTTAAGTATTTTTACTACAGTACAATGAAATAAAATATTAAAGAAAAATAGTGTGACAGTTCAAGAGTAATAGGTCATTGGGAAATTTAAGGGGAGACCTACTGCCAGGGTCGCGGCAGGTGAAAACCCAGGTGGGGTGGAAAGCCTCCGTGAGCAGCTCCCTGATGTGAGCAGAGTGATGGGGGTTCTTGTGAGCAGGACCCGCCACACTGCAGCTCCTGCTCCTGTGTGAGACAGGCATAGAACAAAGGGCATTAGAATGTCCCCATCATCAGACTGGAGAAGAAGAATGACAGGAATGCAAAGGATGAGAAGGGAGACTCACCAAGCTCTGCATGACAACTCCTTACACTTTGAGAAACAGATAAATGCCCCCAAATTATGGCTTTCCTGTTTTGTTTTGTTTTTAACTTTAAGCTGTGCATTTCATTGTTTTCTTTCCTTTTTTTTTTTTTTTCAATTAGCTCAAGTAGTATAGTCATTGTTAGAGAAGAGAAAGTGCAGGTAAGCAAACATGGGGGAAAAGTAACATAGAATTCCATTGTCTAGAAAGAACCACCACTGATGTGTCAATCTGGGTGAATATGTGTGTGCGTGCATGATAATTCTCTGTCTTTACTAATCCCCTTTCTCTCTTCAAACACAAAGCTTTCCTTGTAATAAATAAAATAGCTTTATCATTTTAAATAACTACTGCTTTGAGGATCCCATAATTTGTTTTAAAATGGTTAGCTCGAGGCGAGAGAAGCTTTATCAGTGAAGATGGACTTTTAAGGATATAAAATAGCAAAAGATCTTGGGAGACCATGTGGGCAAGTACTTCATATTTTAATAAATGAATCAATTTATTAAAAACTCTTTGCAGTGAGTTTTCTGCATGCATGGTGAACCTCTGTGAAATAAAGAAATAAAGATGAAACAGAAGGGGATTCTGATCTCACAGTGTTTACTATGCAAGAGCTACAGAGACAAGTTCTTCAAAGAAACATTTATTCAACAAGCTACATAACAGGTGAAATGCAAAAGTGTTAGTCACTGAGTCGTGTCTGATTCTTGGGAACCCATGAACTGTAGCCCACTAGGCTCCTCTGTCCATGGAATTCTCCAGGCAAGAATACTGGAGTGGGTTGCAGTTCCCTTCTCCAGGGCATCTTCCCCACCGAGGGATCGAACCCAGGTCTCTTTCCTTGCAGGCAGATTCTTTACCATCTGAGCCAGAGTAAACCTTTATGGTGGCTGAGATGGGTGTAGAGAAGTGGCATGATTGTACAGACACTTCAGCTATGTCCCACTGGGAGACTGGAGGGAAGTGTTCTGGAAAAGATGGCATTTTATGGGTGCTTCACAGTGAAGATTCTCAGGCCCAAACTAACTAGGAAAGTTCCCAATGAGAGAACAGCCTGTGCAGAAGGCAGGGCAGAAGACAGAGGCCAACGCCTGGGGCTCCGAGGGCAGCACTAGCTTCAGGCTGAGTGGGAAGGAAGGGCTGGGTGGTCACCAGATCAGAGCTGGCAATGAAATCATCAGAAGTTCCACAAACAAAACTCGCAATTGCCTAAGAGATTTACTGGACAGAATAGAAAAGGAGGAGTAGCTTAGGGCCCTTGCAAATGACTTCCTTTTGTGGGAAAAGTCTTCCCAGGTGGCGTTAGTGGTAAAGAGCCCAGCTGCCAATGCATGAGATATCGGAGACCTGAGTTCCATCCCTGGGTCAGAAAGATCCCCTAGAGGAAGGCATGGCAACCCACTGCAGTATTCTTGCCTGGAGAATCCCATGGACAGAGGAGCTTGATGGGCTCCAGTCCATAGGGTCGCAAAGAGTCGGACATGACTGAAGTGACTTAGCATGCATGCACACATCATATAACCTCATACTCCCCTGTGTGAGTTTTGTAAACACTGAAGATTATCAAATTTGTCCTCCAACCTCCAGATAAGAAGTTATAGAAGTCCATGAAAAGTCATGTTCATTAGCTTCCAAAGACTATTTCAATCCCATCACTGCTAGCTACCCTGAAAGTGATTTAAGTGCAGGCAGTCACCTGAAATGAGCTTTTCAATGAAAGGAAGGTCCAAGTTGATGGAGGAGTCCCAGAGGATATCTGAAGATAAAGATGAAAAGAGGAAGAAAAAGAAGCAGCAGGAAGACCCAGTCCAGCTGACAGGCTTGGGCCACTAACTGATGCTTCTTCTCAACGCCACTTGTAAGAGACCCTCTTATAAGCCACAAAATACTAGCAGAACCTCTTTCCCATTACGTCAGCCACACTTCAAGCAGCAGTCTGAGAGAGGCCCGGAGTCTCATGGGTACACGGAATCCAGGGAAGCAGGGGCTGTACTGTGCTTCGCTTAGTCACTCAGTCGTGTCTGACTCTGCAAACCCATGGACTGCAGACTGCTAGACTCCTCGGTCCATGGGGATTCTCCAGGCAAGAATACTAGAGTGGGTTGCCACGCCCTCCTCCAGGGGATCTTCCCAACCGAGGATCGAACTCAGGTCTCCCGCATTGCAGGTGGATTCTTTACCATCTGACCCACCAGGGAAGCCCAAGAATACTAGAGTGGGTAGCCTATCCCTTCTCCAGCAGAACTTCCCTACCCAGGAATCAACCGAGGTCTCCTGTATTACAGGTGGGTTATTTACCAGCTAAGCTACCCAGGAAGCCCCACCCAGGGAAGAAGGGGGACCCTGCTCAAATCCTTGACTTACATCAGTCCAGATCGATCCAGGAAAGCTGGACTTGGGAAAGTCTGCAGCTGAACCCCAAGCACCTGAGCAGGGAGCATGCAGACTTGTATTGACCATTCCAGGGCCTGATCTTCTCACCATCCATGGGGACTTTTTGTTTTAGGAAAGAAAAGGCACTGCTGAAATCTGCGTGTCACCCACAGCCCCAAGAGCTCTGCTGTGAGCCTCTGAAAGAGCTAGGCATTCGGGGACAAGACATTTTTGAAGGCTGGGGGAGATTTGCAGCAGGAGAGGAAGATGGCCAAGCTCCAGACACTTGGCAGGTGGAGAAATATTTATTCAGTGAGTTAGGGACCAAGTATGGAAATGACTTTGCTCAGTTCCCCAAAGCAGGTGGATTTGTGAGACTTGGAAGCCTTCTTGAGAATTTATATTTGAAGAAAAAATTGGGGGAATATCAAACAGGCCTCCCTGGTAATCAAGACTCCTGACATTTAAGCTCTATTTCCAGCCCACAGAAGCACCTATTTTTGAAAGCAAGGGCCTCTTTAGTTTCTGTGCTATGGTTCCCCAACGTCCATGATCTGTGGAGAGATTAGCTTTTTCAGGATGGGTTTTTTCAAAGCAAAGACATATCCATGTCCACCTATCAAATAAAGATATTAATCTGAAGCATCATGTTATAATAGAAATGCTCTATGCACATACTAACCATACAGAGGACCATATGGGCCCTGCAGTTACTATTTGTCACTGTAGCAACATATCTGTAGACAACATTCATCTCTAATAAAGCGAATCAAAAGTTAGACTGTTGAGATGACCTAAGCCTGCCTCTAAGATTTCCAATATCTTCCTCCTTTGGGTCAGTTTTAAGGCTTCTTCAGTGATGGGTGGCTGCCACTCAAGATGACTCCAGCCCGCTTTGGCATTGAATGGACACAGCCAAGAACGAGTTCAAGGGGATGGGAAAGCGAACTAACGGCCGGAGTCAAAGCCACAAACAAGCAAGCAAGTAGCTGCTACAATGGGACCAGATGGGTGTCTGCAAGGGAGGATCAGGGAGATTCTAACTGGGAGGTTCGAGGCTCCCTGTATTATTTGGAGAAGCAAGGGATCTAAGGTAACAGAAAAGACAATTATCACATCACATAGCTTATATGAGGAATCTAAAAAACTGATACATATGAATTTATTTACAAAACAGAAATACGTGGCTTCGTTGGTGGCACAGTGGTAAAGAATCTGCCTGCAATGCAGGAGACCTGGGTTCAGTCCCTGGGCTGGGAAGATCCCCTGAAGAAGGGAATGGCCATCCACTCCAGTAGTCTTACCTGGAGAATCCCATGGTCAGAGAAGGCTAGTGGCTACAGTCCCTGGGGTCACAAAGAATTGGACACAACTGAGGGACTAACACTTTCACTTTCACAAAACAGAAACAAGGACTTCTCTTGCACTGCAGTGGCTAAGACTCCACACTTCCATAGCAGGGGCAAGAGTTCGATCCCTGGTCAGGGATCATGCTTCAGGGTTCTGACAAAAAAATAATAATAAAATAAATATTTAATGCATTTTAAAATGTCAAAAATATTTAATAAAAAGCCAGCACTTAGAAAAATAGAAACAGACTTACAGACATGGAAAACAAACGTCTGGTTACCAAAGAGGAAAGGGGGCCGGGGTAAATTAGGAGGTCGGTATCAACAGACACTCACTAGTGTGTATCAGACGGATGACCAACAGGGACCTATGTGTAGCACAAGGAACTATGTTCAATATGTTGCAATAACCTATATGGAAAAACAATTTGAAAAGGAATATATATATAAATATATACATATAAAACTGAATCACTTTGCCATACACCTGAAACTAACACATTATGTCAACCATACTTCAATAAAAAATAAATATAAAAAATATGCAGAAACGAACCACCTCCAAGTTTTGAAAAATGAAAGAAAAAACAACAGTTACTAAGACACAAAAGGCAGAGTAATCTTAAGCCTTAAGAATTGCATCTGTGTGTAAATAGGTATGCAGTCAGCATTTAAAAGTTTCCTTGTAGGCAATGACAGGAAACTGTTTCTGAATATAGGCATATAACTTTGCTCACAGGCTGACTGCTGGAGTCTGAGACATAGTGATTCTAAAATTATGATACACACACCCTTCTTCTGTCTATATAAAGAGTGAAAGGAATGGGTCAAGATGTGAAGCAGCTTTTCTCGAGTGGTCTAATCAGTGTTTATTGCTTTCCTAGGCATTGTTTTAATTCTCCAAATGTTCTTAAATGAGCAAGTTTAATTTTTTATTAAATGCTTTTCAAATAGCAGTAAGAAGACTGTGTCCTTGTCTTCAAGGAGGTTACAGTATAACAAAAGAAACTTCAGTTCCAAAAACATTTGCTTGGATCCTTTCCCCAGAAGTCAGGACCATAAAGTGATTTCACTAAATGTCAAAAATCTCTACCAGCAAAGCTCTGATCACAGAGAGGAGCAGAATGTTAAAATAGGCATTTATTTTTACCTTTTGACTTGGAAAACAGGGAAAGCTGTCATTATCATGTCTTCTTATAGAAACTCTTAACACAAAAAGTCAGCATTATGCAATCAATGGAAATGGGGTTGTCAGGTTTAGCAAACAAAAATGCAGGATTCTGAGCTAAATTTGAATTTCTGATAAACAGTATACAATATTTTTGATACAATATATCTCATAAGGTATTTTACATGTTTGTCTGGCAATCCCAAGAGGAAAGAATCCAGGAATAAGAAGCTTGACTCTTTAGCTCAGACTCTTGCCCTGGCTCTGAGGATGATCTGGCTCTCAGTTTTATGGGTTAAATAAGAGGGCTCTCCACTGACTCTTCCAATATTCTATGCAAAGGCTTCCAAGGCGAGGAAAAGTTCCTTACTAACCTCGCTTCCCAGGGAGATGTGCTTGATTAAAATAATATTTTTTCCAATGTGACACCTAAGGATCCTGAAAACTTTGCAGATAGACGTTGAGGTTATTGTATGTGTTTCATTGGTTTTCAGTTAATTTTCATTCATCAAATAATTTTTAAAATCAGATGAGTAGGTTCCACTTCAGTTAGTATTTAGAAGGATGTTTAAAAAAATCAGACCTATTATATCAATCAAAAGTCATAAGAAAGTGTTTTAATGAATCACTGAGGTGCTGTGGATGCAAAGAAATCTAAAAGGACAAGACTGCAGATTGTCCTAGAGATCAAGGGCTAAGGCATCATTTCACAGGAGGAGAAAAGAAGAGGAGAGGAAGAGGAAAGAAAATTGGTTTTCTGATCTTGACCAATTTTTTTTAAAAAAACTTCATCAAAAACAGCAACTCAGAGATATAGAAAGCTCTGGAATCTTTAAGCAGAAGTATAAATGAAATGACACCTAGCAACAGCAGAGTTAAATGACTTAAAAGTACATATAGAAAAACTTTAAAGAAGCCAAAGAAAAAGCCATATTAGATACAGGTTAACAATGTTTGAGAAATAATAGACTTTGCATTCAAAACAATGGAAGATCAAATATAGTGAAACAACATCTTTAAAATTTCCAGGGAAAATAAAAATCTATCAGTTTAGCATTTAATATCTAGTGATAAGAATTTTCTAAAATAAAGACGAAATGTTCAGATAAATGAAAGCTGAGGGATTTTTATTGCCAGCAGACCTGTACTATAAGACAAGCTAAAGGAAGTTTTTCAAGTTAGAAAGAAATCAAAAAAGGATACCAGATGGAAAATTCTATGTTTAGAAGGAAAGAAGAGCACTAGAAAGAATGAGAATGTGAGCAAATAGAAATATTGTTTTGTTTCTTTTCTCATTAAAAAAGTCTGTGACTGTGCAAAGCAATATATATATATATATACACACACACATATTTTATATATATTAATTAATTATATTGGGGTTTGTATCATATGGAGAAGCAAAATGTCTAATAGTGATAACATGAAAAATAGGATAGGGTGCAAATAGAATTATATTGTTGTAAATTCTTACCTTACACATAAAGTACTGCAATATTAATAAAGTTGGAATTTCAAGTTAAGGATAATCATATAGCAACCATGACAAAAGTAATACAAAAATATGTATCTAATAGTCAATAAAAGGGACACAATGAAATGATGCAAAACACCTAATGAACCCTCAAGAAAACAACAAAGGGGGAACAAAGGAGCAATGAAAATAAAGGACACACAGATAGCAAACATAAAGCTGATCACGTGAATAATTGCAATAAATTTAAGGGAAAGACTATCCACTCCAGTATTCTGGCCTAGAGAATTCCATGGACTGTATAGTCCATGGGGTTGCAAAGAGTCAGACATGACTGAGTGATTTTCACTTTCTTCAAATAAAAGGCAGAATTTTTCATTTAAAAGGCCATAAAGAAGGGACACAGTTGTTCATGCCTCAGAATGGCAAGGTTGGTCTATCCATTTTTATGCTGGTCCCAAGAGATGAATGTTAAATAGTAAAGTGTATAGAAAGACTGCAAAAACAGAAGAATATACACCATACAAATGGTTGCTATTGTTCAGTCGTTCAGTTGTGTCTGACTCTTTGCAGCCCCATGGACTGCAGCACACCATGCTTCCCTGTCCTTCACTATCTCCCACAGTTTGAGCAAACTCACGTCAACTGAGTCAGTGATGGCATCCAACCATCTCATCCTCTGTCTACCCATTCTCCTCCTGCCTTCAATCTTTCCCAGCATCAGGGTTTCTTCCAATGAGTCAGTTCTTTCCATGAGGCCCAAGTATGGGAGCTTCAGCTTCAGCATCATTCCTTCCAAAGTATGTTCAGGGTTGATTTGCTTTAAGATTGACTGATTGATCTCCTTGCTGTCCAAAGAACTCTCAAGTGTCTTCTTCAGTGCCGCAGTTTAAAAGTATCAGTTCTTCAGCACTCAGCCTTCTTAATGGTCCAGCTCTCACATTCTACATGACTCCTGGAAAACCCACAGCTTCGACTATATGAACCTTTGTCAGAAAAGTGTTGTTTCTGTCATAGTTTTTCTACCAAGAAGCAAGCATCTTTTATTTTCAGGACTGTGGTCACCATCTGAGGTGATAGTCGAGCCCAAGAAAATAAAGTCTGACACTGTTTCCATTCATGCCCCATCTATTTGCCGTGAAGTGATGGGACCGGATGCCATGATCTTAGTTTTTTGAATGCTGAGTTTAAAGCCAGCTTTTTCACTCTCCTCTTTCACTTTCATCATAAGGCTCTTCAGTTCCTCTTCACTTTCTGCCATAAGGGTGGCATCATGTGCATACCTAAGGTTGTTGATATTTCTCCCAGCAATCTTGATTTCAGCTTCATCCAGCCTGGCATTTCACATGATGTACTCTGCATATAATTTAAATAGGCAGGGTGACAATACATAGCCTTGACCTACTCCTTTCCAGTTTTGAACCAGTCCATTGTTCCATGTCTGGTTCTAACTGTTGCTTCTTGACCTACAAACATATTTCTCAGGAGGCAGGTAAGGTGATCTTGTATTCCCATCTCTTTAGGAATTTTCCACAGTGTGTTGTGATCCACACAGTCAAAGACTTTAGTGATCAATGAAGAAGAAGAAGCAGATGTTTCTCTGGAATTCCCTTGCTATTTTTATGACCCAGTGGATGTTGGCAATTTTACTTCTGGATCCTTTGCCTTTTCTACATTCAGCTTATACATCTGGAAGTTCTCAGTTCATGTACTGCTGAAGTCTAGCTTAAAGAGTTTTGAGCATTATCTTGCTAAAATGTGAAATGAGCACAATTGTATGATAGCTTGAACTTTCTTTGGCATTGCCATTCTTTGGAATTGGAATGAAAACTGATCTTTTCCAGTCCTGAGGCTATTGCTGAGTTTTCCAAATTTGCTGGCATATTGAGTGCAGCACTTTAACAGCATCATCTTTTAGGATTTGAAATAACTCAGCTGGAATTCCATCACCTCCACTAGCTTTGTTCATAGTAATGTTTCCTAAGGTCCACTTGACTTCACATTCCAGGATGTCTGGCTCTAGGTGGGTGACCACAGCACTGTGGTTATACAGTTCACTGAGACCTTTTCTGTACAGTTCTTCTGTGTATTTTGCCACCTCTTATTAATATCTTCTTCTTCTGTTAGGTCCATACTGTTTCTGTCCTTTATTGTTCCCATCACTGCATGAAATGTTCCCTTGGTATCTGTACTTTTCTTGAAGAGATGTCTAGTTTTTCCCATTCTACTGTTTTCCTCTATTTCTTTGCATCGTTCAGTTAAGAAGACTTTCTTGTCTCTCTTTGCTGTTCTTTGGAACTCTGCATTCACATGGGTGTATCTTTCCTTTTCTCCTTTGTCTTTCACTTCTCTTCTTTTCTCAGTTCTTTATAAGGCCTCCACAGATGACCATTCTCCCTTGTTGCATTTTTTTCCCTAGGGGATGGTATTGATTACCACCTCCTGGACAGTGTAACAGAACTCCATCCATAGTTCTTCAGGCACTCTATCAGATCTAATCCCTTGAATTTATTTGTCACTTCCACTGTATAATCATAAGGTATTGAACTAAGGCCATACCTGAATGGCCTAGTGGTTTTCCCTATTTTCTTCAATTTAAGTCTGAATTTTGCAATAAGGAGCTCATGATCTGAGCTACAGTCAGCTCCAGGTCTTGTTTTTGCTGACTGCATAGAGCTTCTCCATCTTCAGTTGCAAAGAATATAATCAATCTGATTTCAGTGTTGACAATCTGGTGACGTCCATGTCCATCTGGTGTTTACTATGACCAGTGTGCTCTCCTAGCAAAACTCCGTTAGCCTTTGCCCTGCTTCATTCTGTACTCCAAGGCCAAACTTGCCTGTTACTCCAGGTATCTCTTGACTTCCTACTTTTGCATTTCAGCCCCCTATGATGAAAAGGACACTTTTTTTGGTATTAGTTCTAGATCTTTTAGGTCTTCATAAAACCGTTCAACTTCAGCTTCTTCGGCATTAATGGTTGGGGCATAGATTTGGACTACTGTAATGTTGAATGGTTTGCCTTGGAAATGAACCAAGATCGTTCTGTCGTTTTTGAGACTGCACCCAAGAACTGCATTTCAGACTCTTTTGTTGACTATGAGGTCTATTCCATTTCTTCTTACCCACAGTGGTAGATAAGTTCACACATTTCAGACCATGTTAGTTCACCAATTCCTAAAATGGTGATGTTTACTCTTGCCATCCCCCCAGTTTGATCCCCATTTACCTTGATTCATAGACCTAACATTCCAGATTCCTATGCATTATTCTTCAAAGCATCAGACTTTACATTCACCGCTAGACACAACCACAGCTGGGCGTCATTTCCACTTTGGCTCAGCCTCTGCATTCCTCATGGAGCCAGTGCTTGGCTCCTTTCCAGTAGCATACTGTACATGTACCAACCAGTGGGGATCATCCTCCAGTGTCCTATCTTTTTGCCTTTTCATCTGTTCATGGAGTTCTCAAGGCAAGAATGTTGAAGTGGTTTGCCATTCCCTTCTCCAGAGGACCACGTTTTGTCAGAACTCGCTGCAACGACCCTTCCATCTTGGGTGGCCCTACATGGCATGGCTCATAGTTTCATTGAGTTAGGCAAGGTTGTGGTCCATGTGATCAGTTTGGTTAGTTTTCTGGGATTGTAGGTTTCATTATGTCTGTGCTTTGATGGATGATGATAAACAGCTTGTGCAAGCTTCCTGATGGGAGGGACTGGTTGGGGTTGGGGGGCTGAAATTGAGTCTTGCTCTAGTGGGCAGGGCCCTGCTCAGTAAATCTTTAATCTGATTTTCTGCTGATTGGTGGGGCTGTGCTCCCTCCCTGTAGTTTGGCCTTTGGTCACCTCTATGGTAGGGGTAATGGCAACCTCCTCCAAAAGGACTGAGGCCAGTACTCTGTGCCTCCCAGGACTGCTGACGCCAGTGGCAGGCCATTGTTGACCCATGCCTAAGAACTTAAAAACAGATGTGACTATATTAATATCAAACAAAACAGAATTTCAAACAGAAATATAGCCAGCCAGGGAGAGAACCATTTCATGATAATAAAAAGATAAAGTAATCAAGAAATCATAGCAAGCCTAAATGTATATGAAAATGTATAATATTTTTAAAATATGGAAAGCAAAAATGGACAGAACTAAAGATATTAAAAGCAAATACATGGTCATAGTTAAAGGTCTTAATACCTAACTCTCAGTAAATGATAGGCAATATAAACAAACAAACAAAAAATCACTAAGAATATAGAGATATGAATAATATTATCAACCAACTTGACATAATTGACATTTGTAAAACACTACACCTAATAACTTCAGAATACACAGTGCTTTCTAGAGCTCTAAGACTATTGATCAAGGCAGATAACATACTGGGCCATGAAACAAATCTCAGTACATTTCACAACACTGAAATCCTAAGTATTATGTTCTCTGACATGCAAATTATATTAAAATCCAAGGTCAGTAATAACAAAATAACTAGAAATTTTCCAGATATTTGGTGTATTGTGGAAGATTTCAAATAAGAACTAGATCAAAGAAAAAAAATCTCTAGAAAAATTTTAAAATATTTTGAACTTACCAGTAAGAAGACAACATATCAACATATATAAGATATAGTGTTCTTCAGAGTAAAATTAGTAGCTTTAAATGGTTATATTTTACTAGAAGAATATGAAATTAATTACCTAAGCTTCTAATATTCAAACATGAGGGAAAAGAAAACAGAATACAGCATAGCCAGTGAAACAGAAAGTAAGCTACAGAGCACATCAACGGATCCCAACATTGTTTTTTTGAAAAGATTAAAATTTCAAGGAAACAGAAAGAAAACACAAGCTATAAGAATGAAACTGGAGAGACAAGTAAGATTGACTGGCTTCAGCATTAACAGGATGACAGAGGCATAGCATGAATAACATTATGCCAAAATTTGACAACTTAGATAAAATGTCCAAATTTCTTGAAAATACCTTACCAAAAAGGCACAAACTAGAGACCTTGGCTGCGATATATTTACTTTTCAGGTAGAATTTATCATTGAAATTCTACTGACAAGTGTTGGTTTGTAACCTCAGAACCTTCCCAGGTGAGATCTGCACCTGGTCTTCACACTCAGAGGGCAGGGAGAAACCAAAGGAAGAGGCAGACTCCCCAGATGGGAAGGTAGCAGGTTCAGTAAGCAGGGACCTTACAGATGAGGCTTCTCTTGGGCACCTCAAGATGAGTAACTCTCAGCACCTGCCCGCCAGAATCTTGATAGTTTATAGAGAGGACTTACCTGGATTCAGTCACATGTATCATCCGAGTGGTCTCAACAACACTCTACTATCTCAAGGCTGTGTCCTCCGGCAGCTTCTATCCTGGGGAAGACAAGCAGATCATACCTTCTAAGAACAAGGAGGAAGGTGGAGTTGAGGAACCGTCAGTCACTCTGGTCCAGCAGTCATGTCCTCTCGAAGACTTCCTCTAACAGTAAGGAACCCTCAAGTACGATGGCTTCACTGGTGAGTTCTATTAAGCATTAAATGAAGAAACTGTATGAATCTTAAATGCTTTCAGGAAAGCGAGATTGAGAAAATGCTTCCCAATTTCTTCTGTGAAGCCACCATTGCCCAAGAGCAAAACGTGATAGAGATCTTAGAAGAAAAAATGTAAATCAATATTTCTCTTGAACATGTACATAAAAGTCCTCATTAAACATTATAAAATTGAATTGAGCATTCTAACCTTGTTGGGTTTATCCCAGAAATGTAATATTTGTCCAACATTCAAAAATCAAGCAATGTTATTCTCACATTAGGGGAAAATCATATATGAAGGTTAACAGACACATAAAATCGACACAAAATTCAACACTTGTTCATCATAAAAACAGTCAGTAAAAAAAAAAAATAGAAATTTCTTCAACCTAATAAAGATGAACCATAAATAAAATCTAAAGTCAAAATTATATTCAATCATGTAATTTGAATGCCTTCTATGTAGAACTGGAGACAAGGCTCTGAATGTTTTTCCCACATGTTGTTGGAGGTCCCTAAAGAAACATTAAAAAATAAAACGTAATAATTGAAAAATAATTAAAACTGTCTTTGTTTGAATTCAATATAATTTTTGACTAAAATTTCTTAGGAAAATAAAAAATAATATTAGAATAATTATTAGAATTATTATTCTAATATGACAACTAGGTCATAAGATATAAGGTCAATATACAAAAACCAATTGCATTGCTATATATACTAGCAATAGACAAGTGGAAAATAAAATTTTAAAGTATCATTTATGATAGCATCTAAAAACAGAAAATATTTTTCTAATAAATTTAAGAAAGTATGTGCAGGATTTTTACATTAAAATTCCACAGAGAAAAGAGAGCTAAACATTCAGAACTATATTATGTTCATGGATTAGGCTACTCAATGTTACTAAGATGTCAGTTTTTCTCAAATGCATCTATAGTCTCAGCACCACTCCAGCAAGCATTTCTATAGAAATTGACACATTGATTCAACTACTCACATGAAAATTCCAGACTTATTAAAGCTAAGAAAAAATTTTAAAGGTTGGAAATACATTAATTGAATTCAAGGCTTACTATGAAGTTATCATGAGAAACACTGGGCTGGAAGAAGCACAAGATGGAATCAAGATTGCCGGGAGAAATATCAATAACCTCAGATATGCAGATGACACCACCCTGACTGATGGCAGAAAGTGAAGAAGAACTAAAGAGCCTCTTGATGAAAGTGAAAGAGGAGGGTGAAAAGGTTGGCTTAAAGCTCAACATTCAGAAAACTAAGATCATAGCATTTGGTCCCATCACTTCATGGCAAATAGATGGGGAAACAGTGGAAACAGTGGCTGACTTTATTTTTGGGGGCTCCAAAATCACTGCAGATGGTGATTGCAGCCATGAAATTAAAAGACACTTACTTACTCCTTGGAAGGAAAGTTATGACCAACCTAGATAGCATATTAAAAAGCAGAGACATTACTTTGCCACCAAAGGTCCACCTAGTCAAAGCTATGGTTTTTCCAGTAGTCATGTATGGACATGAGAGTTGGACTATAAAGAAAGCTGAGCACAAAATAATTGATGCTTTTGAACTGTGGTGTTGGAGAAGACTCTTGAGAGTCCCTTGGACTACAAGGAGATCCAGCCAGTTCATCCTAAAGGAGATCAGTCCTGGGTGTTCATTGGAAGGACTGATGCTGAAGCTGAAACTCCAATATTTTGGCCACCTGATGTGAAGAGCTGACTCATTAGAAAAGACCCTGATGTTGGGAAAGATTGAAGGCAGGAGGAGAAGGGGACGAAAGAGGATGAGATGGTTAGATGGCATCACCGACTCAATGGACATGAGTTTGGGTGGACTCTGGAAGTTGGTGATGGACAGGGAGGCCTGGCGTACTGTGGTTCATGGGGTTACATAGAGTCAGACACAACTGAGCAACTTAACTGAAATTGAATGAAGTTATTTAAATAGGACAAGATAGGTGTTGCTATAAGGATGTTTGTATTAATAATTCAGCAAAACAGAGGTTCAGAAATACAATGGTTGATAGAATTTTGACAATTCTATCAATAATTCTAAAAGAAAAGTTGTCTTAACAACAGTGCTGGAAAAAATAGATATCCATGTGAAAAGTAAATCAATAAACCTTGACCTCAACCTTGGATAAACCACAAAATGATATTGACCTGAACATAAAAACTGAAACTGTAAAGCATCTGGGAAAAAATATGGAAGAAACTATTCTCAATCACAGAGTAGACAAAGACGTCTTACAAAGCACATACACGAAAAAAGAGCACTAATGAATAAATTTGATAAGCCAGAATTTATAAAAATTACTGTTCTTCAAGAGACTTCGGTTCAAAAAATGAGACTACGAACTTTTAAAAGTTTATCCTTCATGTCATTGTTAAAAACTGTTGAAATACAAGCTTTAAAAAAAAATTTAAAACAATGAAAATGGGAGAAAACATTCACTATGTTTTTCTGTAGGGAATTCTATCGAAAATGTATAAACTCTAGAAATTCAATGAGATAGATAACCAACTTAAAAAGGGCGATTTCAAGCAATTCTCAAAACATAAGATATACCACCAAAAGTCAAGAAAGCACATGAAAAGACTCCAACTTAGTTAATAGTAACAGCTAACATTGCAAAAGCAAATGAAAACCACACTGATCACCACCACTAGAGTGGCTAAAACTTTAAAAATGGATCACGTCAATGTTGACAAGGATATGGGACAGTGAGAACACTCTTACTACTGGTAGAAATGTACAATATTTATAATCATTTGTTAAAGAAATTTGGTAATTTCTTATAAAGCTATATACACCCTTATAGACACAGCAATTCTACTGGGGGAAGAAATGGAAACATATATCCACAAAAAGACTTGTATAAAAATGCTCATGTCAGCTTTTATTCTAAAAGCCAGCCAACATGCTAAATGTCCATTAGCACGTAAGCATAAAAACAAGCTACTGCAGAGCCATACCAAGGAATATTACTCAGCAATGAGAACAACCGTGCTCCTGGCCCCTATAATATATGCAGGGATCACAGACATGTTAGAGTTACTGAAAGAGGCCAGACATGGAAGGCTCTAAGGGGCGGCATGAGTCCAGGCGAAGGAAGCCTTGAAGCAGCAGAATGAAAGAAGTTTGCTGGGAGGGAAGTGAGGGCTGGTGCTGGCCGTCAGATGAGGGACTGACTGAAGGGTTTAATAAGGCACTTTGTCAGGTGTGATCATGTCTGTCTTGACTGGTGTCTGCTGACACAAGTGTGCACATTGGTCAAAATGTAGCACAATACATATAAAATCTGTGAGTTATTGTTTGTAGATTGTTCCTCAGAAACGCTGGTGATCTAGACCCCCAGAGGATCACCTCAGGGAGGACGGTGACATTTTTCATATCCCACAGCTCTGTGATGATCATCAGTATGCTGATACATAAAATTGGTACAATTTTAATGCTCACAGGCCCAGTAAGAAATAGCAAGGAATGAACTTACGACAAAACAGAAACAGACTCACAGACATGGAAAACAACTTCTGGTTACCAAAGGGGAAGCAGGGAGGAAAGATAAATTAGTGAGATGGGGGGGTAATATATTAGAACTTAGGGGTTAACAAATAGACATTACTACATATACATAATACATAAACAACAAGGACCTACTGTATACCAGGGAACTATACTCAATGTCTTGTAATAACCTATAGCGAAAGAGAATCTGAAATACAAAACTGAATAATTTTACTATACCTGAGGCTAACACAACATTGCAAATCACTATATTTTAATTTTAAAAAGTGGCTATTAAAAAAAAGAAATAGTAGTGAGCTTTCATAAATGAATGTTGTAGGTATGATAGGTAGAGGCCAATGACTTTATAGGAAGCCATGCTCACTGAAGTAATCTGAATACAGAAAAATGCTGGAGGATTCACACCCTGCCAGGCATGAGCCTTCTCACCACGCTGGGCTCAGAACCTGCAGAAGTGACGACATGGCCCCAAACCCTGCCCACAGATCTTCAGGAGCATTCCTCCTCGGTCTCCTCAAACAAATGTGGTTTGTTTCAGTTCCATTGGTTTTGTAGTTTATTTTATATCCTATCCGTAAATTTATAGGTGCTTTTTTAAATAAGTACTTACAAGCGAAAGGCCTAAGAGTTTGTAGTGTTTTCTATTTGCATACATTTTTTACAATGAAAAGAACTGAAGCAAACATTGGGGGTCTGTGAGAGTATTTCTTCTTTTAAAGGGATCAATACATTATTCAAGGTTGGGAGATGCTCAGTATTTCTAAATGGTGTTATAATTGGAAGAGACCCAGAAATCTTGATTGGATGCCGGGGCTGCCAGAAAAAAAATGTAGCAGCGCTGGCAATGGTGAGTCTTTGTGCAATTCAGACACAGCTCTGCCTCTGAGCACACAGAGGAGGATTTGCTGGGATGGCATGAAAGGAATTCTTGTGTAGAAAAAGCAGTGGCTTCATTTCTAAGTGAGAGGGCACTTTTTCTAATGCTGAGGAAAGGACTAAAACCATTGACAGTCTAACCATTATGGTGGGATTTTGGTGTCTGCAGATATATGGGGGCTGCTATTAGAATTATGACATTACTGAATTCCATCAATGAGCCATTATATTTGCCAAGTCTTTCTAATTTGCAAGGGATGGGAAACTCAAATTCAAATAGACTTGGGCAAAAAAAAAAAAAGGTGCATTGGCTTTGACCATGGAAGATACCAGCCTTCTCTAAGGCTGCGAGGATCTCACGTAATATTTTCAAGACTGAATTTGTGTTCTTTTCTTGCTTCAATTTTCCTCTGTATTGTCTCCATTTCAGGTAAGAACCCTGGCAGGTCCAGGCTGGATTTTCACAAGACTCAAGTCAATGAGAAAGAGAAAAAAACTTTAATGCTCAGATGATTCAAGCAGAAGAGGTAGACGTGACTCTCACGGCTTTGGAAAGACCGCATGAACATCCCTGAAGCATCCTCTGTGGTCAGAGGACCATGACACCGGCCAGACATGGCCCCTTGCCCCATTTGACAGTTCTGTCTGAGAAGCAGGTGGTTGAGGATGGAGTAGGGCTTGGTTCTTCTCTAGAGGAAAACAGGTTAATGTTTGTTATTAGAAAGAAAGGGAATGGATATTTGGTAGCAAACTTTGATATATCCATATATCTCTTTGACTGCATGCAATCTCTAGTAAAATCAGTATCAGAATAAACTAGTAAACAAGCCTTTAATGGATGAAATAATAATAGTAACTTTGAGACACAAGGGAGAAAGATGATTTGAATGTAAGTATAGGCAGTGGCCTTTTCATACTGTTCATACTGTTCAGGGGTTCTCAAGGCAAGACTACAGAAGTGGTTTGCCATTCCCTTCTCCAGTGGACCATGTTTTTTCAGAGCTCTCCACAATGACCTGTCCATCTTGGGTGGCCCTCCATGGGATGGCTCATAGTTTCATTGAGTTAGACAAGGCTGTGGTCCATGAGATCAGATTGGTTAGTTTTCTGTGACTGTGGCTTTCAGTCAGTCTGCCCTCTGATGGAGAAGGATAAGAGGCTTATGGAAACTTCCTGATGGGAGAGACTGACTGAGGGGGAAACTAGGTCTTGTTCTGATGGGTGGGGCCATGCCTAGTAAATCTTTAATCCAATTTTCTGTTGATGGGCGGGGCTGTGTTCCTTCCCTGTTATTTGACCTGAGGCCAAACAATGGTGAAGGTAATGAAGATGATGACCTCCTTCAAAATGACCCAGATAATCAAGGTGTGATCACCAACCTAGAGCCAGACATCCTGGAATGGGAAGTCAAGTGGACCTTAGGAAGCATCACTATGAACAAAGCTAGTGGAGGTAATGGGATTCCAGTTGAGCTATTTCAAATCCTAAAAGATGATGTTGTGAAAGTGTTGCACTCAATATGCCAGCAAATTTAAAAAACTCAGCAGTGGCCACAGGACTGGAAAAGGTCAGTTTTCATTCCAATCCCGAAGAAAGGCAATTCCAAAGAATGCTCAAACAACCACACTCATCTCACAGGCGAGTAAAGTAATGCTCAAAATTCTCCAAGCCAGGCTTCAGCAGTACATGAACTGTGAACTTCCAGATGTCCAAGCTGGATTTAGAAAAGGCAGAGGAACCAGAGGTCAAACTGCCAAAATCTTTTGAATCATCGAAAAAGCAAGAGAGTTCCAGAAAAACATTTACTTCTGCTTTATTGGCTATGCCAAAGCCTTTGACAGGGTGGACCACAACAAGCTATGGAAAATTCTTCAAGAGATGGGAATACCAGACTACCCTGCCCCCTGAGAAATCTGTATGTGGGTCAAGAAGCAACAGTTAGAACTGGACATGGAACAACAGACTGGCTCCAAATAGGAAAAGGAGTATATCAAGGTTGTATATTATCACCCTGCTTATTTAACTTACATGCAGAGAACATCATGAGAAACACTGGGCTGAATGAAGCACAAAATGGAATCAAGATTGCCGGGAGAAATATCAATATCCTCAGATATACAGATGACACCACCCTTATGGCAGAAAGCAAAGAAGAACTAAAGAGCCTCTTGATGAAAGTGAAAGAGGAGAGTGAAAAAGTTGGCTTAAAACTCAACATTCAAAAAGCTAAGATCATGGCATCTGGTCACATCACTTCATAGCAAATAGTAGGGGAAACAGTGGAAAAGTGACTATTTTGGGGGAGATCCAAAAGCAGATGGTGACTTCAGCCATGAAATTAAAAGATGCTTGCTCCCTGGAAGAAAAGTTATGGCCAACCTAGACAGCATATGAAAAAGCAGAGACATTACTTTGCCAACAAAGGTCCATCTAGTCAAAGCTATGGTTTTTCCAGTAGTCATGTATGGATGTGAGAGTTGGACTACAAAGAAAGCTGAGCATCAAAGAATTGATGCTTTTGAACTGTGGTGTTGGAGAAGACTCTTGAGAGTCCCTTGAACAGCAAGGAGATCCAACCAGCCCATCCTAAAGGAAATCAGTCCTGAATATTCATTGGAAGGACTCATGCTGAAGCTGAAGCTCCAATACTTTGGCCACCTGATGCAAAGAACTGACTCATTGGAAAAGACCCTGATGCTGGGAAAGATTGAAGGTGGGAGGAGAAGGGGGTCAACAGAGGATGAGGTGGTTGGATAGCATCACCGACTCGATGGACATGAGTTTGAGTAAGCACTGGGAATTGGTGCTGGACAGGGAGGCCTGGTGTGCTGTAGTCCATGAGGTCACAAAGAATGACTGAGTGACTGAACTAAACTGAACTGAGTAGATGGTAGCTTTGGAATTGCTTGAAAATATTTATTCCAAGAATACCAATTAGTGAATTGGTTTCCACCTGCAAGCAGGTGTGCCCTGAGATGGCCCACTTTGGGCCATAGAAAGGCAAATCTGTGCCCCTCACATCTCCAGATGGAACAAATAGCCGCTGGTGAACCAATTTACAGGAAGCTAGAATGAGGCTGTTGAGAATAATGGACCCAGTTGAATATATTGATGTAAAGAATAAGATGGAGTACAGATGTACAGAGGACCAACTCCACAAGTATACTGTGGAGAACCCTTGCAGGCTATCCAACTTCAGTGGACACCTCAGTGACTCTTCACTGACCAGTCAGTGAAAAGCAGAAGGAAATGATCAGGGATTGGCACTTACCCCAGGAGGAATCCAGGACCAAGGACCAAACTTTGGTGGATACCTGACTGACTCTTTACTGACCAGTGGTGGGGACCAGGTTTTGCACCCCTCAACTCTTAGTTGACTCCTTAAAGGATTTCTTTCTTGAATCTCGTGGGAAAGTGGAAGGAAAAGGACACAGAGGGTGACAACTGAGCAGTGGACAAGGCTTCTTCTCGGCTCAAGACTACAGAGAAGTTCCACTCTTCCTTTTGCTGGTGCTGGAAGAAAGGAGTTTCTCTCATAGCTGGAGAAAAACCTAACTTGTACATTCTCTAGTGAGGGCACAAGCAAGTCTGGAAACCCAAGTGCACCTGTAGGACTGTGATGAGTGACTCAGCCAAGTGTGGAGCTTGGGGAGTCGCAAGAGATTCAGGCAAGGCACGACCCTCAAAGCTCACACTGTCTGGATTCTTCCCTAATTCATCTGACCAACGTTTGTCACAAACCGGCTACATACTGCAGAGGCCACAGGAGCCAGAGATACAGAAGTGACTTATGGTAAGGGGGCTGGGCTGTGGAAGGTGAAGAGCCTCATTAAACAAGTATAAGCGACATTGTTCTGCAAATGCTCAGGAATGGAGATTTGAAAATAAAAAGCTCTCGGCCCTGCGGGGGCCATCATATGATGTCAGCCTTTTTCTGGTTTGCAGGTCCAAATCACCACCCCCTAGCCCAGGAGGACCAGCAGAAGTGGACTCCAGGGAAAGCTGTCTGTGAAGCAGGATGTCGTGGACTGTTAGCATGAGATACATGATGGATGACATTGACTGACATCCTGCCCATCACAGGCTTCTCACAGTCTCCCTGGGTCCTTGATTCCTCCTGGTTTAAGGAGATGGTTTAGTGCTTAAACCATCTCCTTCTGCTTTTATCTCAGATTTATGACTCAGTCACTGCCCTTGTACCCCTAAGTCCCAGATGTCTGGATGTTCCCATGTTTGGGGTCTATTTGTAAGCAGTTTGGGGTGAGGAAGCACTTCCTTATGATCGTTGTGACATACATGCTCACATCAGAAGCCCAAGGTCTGAGCCCTAGTATTGTTCTGGGCCACTATTTCCAAAACGATTCTCTTGGGGGTCTATCCCCCTCCTGCCCGTGCCTCCAGTAGCTCGTGACATCTGGAGAGTGCTGAGATCCCCCGGAGATTGGCATACCATGGAAGGATCAAAAGGCCACTCAGCCTGGAGTCCAGGGAAGAAGTCATCCAAGGAAGACAGGTGCCTGGCTCTACCAAAGACACATGGTATCTGTGGTGCTGACCCAATGGTGGGACTGATCCTCGGGGATACCGTCTGCTCTGGACTCTGCTTTCTTTTTCTGTTTTCAATATAGCAGTATGAACATGTCAATCCCAAACTCTCTTAACTATTCCTTTCCCCGCCCTCCCCCCAACCCCAGTAACCATAAGTGCATTCTCTGTGAATCTCTCTTTCGTATCCCCCTTACTTTTTTAGATTTCACATATAGGTGATATCATATGGTGTCTGTCTTTCTCTTCCTGACCTACTTCACTCAGTATGAAGATCTCTAGGTTCATCCATGTTGCTGAGTAATATTTTATGGCTGAGTAATATTCCAGTGTATATACACACCACACCATCTTTATCCATTCCTTGGTTGGCGGATACTCAGTTTGTGTCCGTGTCTTGGCTAAACAGTGCTGCAGTGAACACTGGGAAGCATGCATCCTTTTGGACCATGTTTTTCTCTAGAAAAGTGCCCAGGAGTGGGATTGATGGATCACGTGGTTCCTCTATTTTTAGTTTTTAAGGGACCTCCATACTGTTCTCCAATGTGGCTGCGCCAATTTACATTCCCACAAACAGCACAGGAGGTTCCTTTTTCTCCACACCCTCTCGAGCACTTATTGTCTGTGGATTTTTTGATGATGGCCATTCTGACTGGAGTGTTACGATGGCTCATAGTTTTTATTTACATTTTTATAACAGTTATGGCACTGTTGAACATCTCTTCATGTGCCTCTTGGCCATCTGCATGTCTTCTTTGGAGAAATGTCTATTTAGGTCTTCTGCTTACTGCTATGCTGGGCTCTCACCCCACTCCGGGGGACCTAGGAGCAGAGTATAAACAGAGCTAGGTCTCTGGATGTGCCATGGCCCCGTCTGGTGCCCGACTCCTGGGAAGACCAGGTGCCAAAATTGCAGTCATGTGAAAACACACTCCATCTCAGAAGTGCTCCAGAGTGGACCCCAGACTCCCTTCATCAATTGCAAGGAAAACCCTGCCCAGAATGGGCATGGAGCCCACCATCTGACAGGCTGCCTCCTTCAGAACTGTCCAAAAGGAGGAGGAAAACCTTATAGAGTGGCGCTCGAGGCTTTTCACCTCTGTTCCACCCAGGCCCTTCCTCCGAGAGCACTGCCTGCACCAGCAGAAGTCCATGACCCCATTTTGTCCTTCTCAGGCCAATCAATTCTGAGGGAACCTGGTTCTATTAGGATTGTTTTGGAAACTTCTATATGGGTCCACGTGTTTGTGGTCTGGGGGGTCTGGGGTGTAAATGCGGTGCAGGTCTTTACAGTGTATTTGAAATGGATCCCCGGCCACCTTTCAAGAAACATGCTTTGCCACTGACTTCAGAAGAATGCCAGTAAGTCATCCATTTGATTATCTGAGCAGATGCTGCTGACTTTGGGCAGAACAGCGGGAGGGATGAGTCCCCGAGGTGTGGGGTAATCTGGCAGCGGGCTGGCCCGGGAGCAGTAACTCTAGGCTCTGGCCGAGGATCAGAGGCTGAGTGGAATGGAGCTGCTGCCCGTGTAGCCGGATCCAGAGAACTCTAACTGGTGGCTCCATAACAGCCAGGCTTGCTCGGGGCACAACTATTAAAAGGCATCTGAGTGTCCAAGGTGGCTTCTCTCATTCATTAGGTTGAGTTAGTGCTCAGCCTTCTGCCCGACCACAAACATCTGGCTGCCCCTGATTTCAGCTGCAAGTGGCTTTCAGCCCCTCCAGCTCGGACAATCGGAGATTTTATGGCTTTTCCCTGGCCCAAGACCAGAATTCAGGATAAATGCAAATTTAGCAAAGGTGTGAACTCAATAAAGGCAACCCTTAGGTGTAGGACCCAGACAGGCAGGAGCCAGCAGGATGTAGTGAGAGGTTCAAAGCTCTGCATTTTCCGCCCTGTCTCTACTGGAAGAGGAGTTTCCAGAAGGCTCTCCTTTCCACAGAAATGACTCTGCATCCCCTCCCAGTAGGGTTGGTAGTGTTGGCAGCACCCTCCCATCCACGGCCACCTCTGGAGAAGCTCTCCCTTCATCCCAATCAGCTCTTTGCTTGTGGAGAAAATGCACAAGATGCTAGGCCCGCAGGCATCCATCCACTTTCTAGTCTCCATCAGACCCTCTGTACCATGGCTGTTTATCTGTTCATCCTAACCTCATCCCATGGGCTTCCCACGTGCACTAGGGTAAAGAACCCACTTACCAATGAAAGAGACATAAGAGATGAGGGTTCCATCCTTGGGTTGGGAAGATCCCCTGGAGGAGGGCATGGCAACCCACTCCAGTATTCTTGCCTGGAGAGTCCCACAGAGAGAGGAGCCTGGCGGGCTATAGCCCATAGCCTAGGAAAAAGTTGGACTCAACTGCAGTGACTGGCACGTAGGCATGGAACCTCATCCCATAGTCTCTTTTCTACTCTCAAGCCGCAAACACCACGTCTTCCCCTGGAGTCCCGCATCGACCCTGTCTCATCCCTCTAGGGGAGCTGGGAGCAGACCCAAGCTTTATGACATCACTTGCCACTTTATCTCCTGATACCCCTCCCTTCCAGTGCATCTGGTCTAATTCTTTCCTCGAAGGAGATACCTTCCTTCAGTTATGCAGGTATCACTCTGTCCCTGATTCCTCGGCAGAAACAGACTGCGCCCCTAGGGTAGGTTAGTTTGGGTTGGTATACACACGTGACCACGAGGATGTCCCTGGAGCGGACCACAGGGCACACAGCCCGCTCTGACCCTCCCACCCCCTCTGCCACCGTGTGCCCTTGGGAGAGTCGGACCCGGGATGTGAAGTCACGAGGGATCGGCTGGATTGGGAGGTTGAGGAGCACCCCGTGACACGGACAGTTAAGTCACAGAGCACCACCAAGGCAGCTGTGGGGCTGGCCCAGGAGCCCTGGAGTTAGAGTCTGAGGTTCCAGGGTCACCCGGCTTCTGCCCTGTGAGTTGGGACCTTAGCCAGCTCACAGCTTCCTCGAGGCGTGGCTCCCCACTGGCAAAACAGCGAGCAGAAATGGTGCCCCTTACACTGGGCATGCCGCAGGAAATGAATGAGACAGCTGTGAACATACCCAGGATTGTGTGAGTCGTAAGCACGGTTCTCCCAGCTTTTCCTACCCCTCCGTCCTCATCTGCTTCTGGGGCTGAAAGCATGACAAGATGAATCAAGGCCAGCAAGAGCCCCTGGTTTAATAACACACCTTTTCAAAGGTGTGTGCAGACACCCCGGAGCTAAGACACAGTCTGCTGCTACAAGGCCTGTGACAGAGACAGAAACAAGCCTTGATGAAAAGGAAAGTAAACGAGTTAAACCTCAGGAGACACAAACGCTGAGGACGCGGCAACTCTGAACTTGGACTGGAACCCGTCCGCCTTGCCTGCTGCTCAGGATGGGCCCGGGGGCTGTGGACAGACTCACAGACTCAGGACTTCTGTTGGTTGGTTTAAGACAAAAAAGTCAGTTACTACAGGTTCAGGGGGGCAGAAACATGCCATGGTCCCAAAGCTCTTTGGGGATGCTACCTACTCAGAGACGTCTTTTTTTTTCTTCTTCCAGAGACCCTTTTTTTTTCTTCTTCTTCCTTTTTTTTTTTTTTCTTCTTCCTTTTAAAGACTACACATGGTGACCCTGAGACAGCAGGTGAATCGTCTGAGGTCACAAAGCTGCCCCAAGTGGGACCTGATGAGACCTCATCACCTTACTCCACAGCCAGAAATCCCTCTGCCGCTCCCTTCTACTCTGCAGCCTGAGGAGAACTCAGGTAAGAGAAAGGATGGAAGGAAGGAAGAAAAAATAATGAGAAAGGAAGGAAGAAAGAGAGGGAGGGAGAGAGAGGGAAGGAGGAAGGGGGAGGGAGGAGAAATGAAGAAAGAGAGAGACAGAGAGACAGAGAAAGGGGATCAGATTCCCCTTTATTTCTCGGATATTTCCTTGAATTTCTCAGCTAATCAAGATGGCATGAATATTGTTCTCCACTAAGGACAGAGATCCTTCTAAAACTGCTTCTCCCCTCATCTCATCTGCCCTCTCACAGCACCCCTGAGAGTTAGTTCCTGCCCTGAGGTAGAGTCGGGACACTGGGCAGTATAATTAACCCCTCATTTTGTCAGGCCCCTGTGAGGGCCATCATGTCTCACCACAGTGCTCCACTGTGCTCACACACGGAGGCACAAAGGCTTCTGATTCAAGTGCTCTGTGACTGGGGTGAGATCAGACGAGGCTTCGTGATTCCCTCCATCGGACCCCCAACCAACTTGTTAGCTAGAAGTAGAATCTTTCGCACATACCATTAAAGTTTTATTCTTAGTCACATCTACTAGGGGTTGCACCAATGTAACCATCTGAGAGTCCTTGGTGTTAAAACAAAAACAAACATGATGTGACATGATTGGGTGGCCAGGCTGCTCAGTCCCACAGGCCAGCATGACCAGTCTTTTGAAGTGACAGGATGCAAAGGCAGAAGGGCTTAAATCTTTCTGGATGTTGAAATGCTCCACCCAACTGGTTTTCTTTTTTTTTTTGGTGCAGGGCTGGGGGGTGGTGGCCGTGGTGGCCAGAGGTTGGCTTGGTGAACCAGGAGAAACGCCTTCTGCCCAGCCTTTCTGTGGCTGGGGGAGGGCCTTTCTGCAGTTCATTCAGATGCTTTGTTCACTGTCAAGAGGCGGGTGCTGTGAGTGCTTAGCTGCTCAGGCATATCCAATTCTTTGGGACCCCATGGACTGTAGCCCACCAGGCTCCTCTGTCCGTGGGATTCTCCAGGCAAGAATACTGGAGAGGGTTGCCATTGCCCTCCTCCAGGGGATCTTCCCCACTCAGGGATCCAGCCACATCTCCTGTGGGGGAGGAAGGCAACTGCTCTCAAACACCCAGCCCCAGGCCAAGGCCTGATCTTGTAGGATAAAGGTGTGTTTATACAGCTGAGTATTGTCAGTGATTTTAAGATGACACAGTAGGAACCACTGCCTGGGAACACACCTCTCTACAATTTCATTTTAGGGGTTAATTTGAACAGGTTCCTTTTCTCTTTCCTTTTCCTATCCGATCAAAGAGTAAAAACAAGTCTGAACCACACAGGCTTCTGCTGGATAGCTTAGCATTCCAGCGAAGTTAACCTGGCAGACGTTTCTATTCGGTGACAGGAGTCTGTCACCCAGGAAAGGGGACCAGCGGGACGGGGTGGGGGTGGGGAGTGGAGGAGAAGAGCGATGGGCAGAGAGTCCGAAAGGACACTGCACGCATTGTTATGGGTTTCTGACTCTTACACGCCTATACTTCTGGGTTTCTGAATGTGAAGAGAGGAGGGGGGGCGGGAAAAACTCCCCATAAGCTGCTAAGCTAAGCTAACACGGCCTTCGAATTCCAAACTGAACACAGTTTGGTTCTGGATTTTCAACAGTCGCAAGAACAGGCTGTCCGCGGGGAGGAAAGCCAGAGGGGGCCAATTAGGAAGGAAGGAATTAAAGGCAAGAATAAAGGAGAGGAAAAAGCCCAGATGGAAGGTCCAGCGGAGGGTGAATGACAGGGCTGGAGGATGGCAGCCGGCGGCGGAGGTGGGGAGGCGGCTGCGCGGGAGACTGACAGGTGGGTCTCTGCCGCGAGGGGGGCGGCGGGGCGGGAGGTCTTCCAACCCCGGGTAGCGCCGGCCGCCACGGCGACGCCTCCCAAACCCCGGCCGCAGAGGAGGGCGGGGAGCGCGCGCGGCGGGAGGCGGCTGCGGCAGGGGAGGCGGGAGCGAGGGCTCCCACTCCGGCCTCGGGGCCCGTCGCCCGCCCGTCCGCCGCGCTCCGGGCGTCTCTTCTGCCTCCTACGCGCCGCGGACACCCCAGCCTGCCGGCTGCCTGGTCCGGGGAGCTCTCCGCGCCTGCCCGAGAAGAGCAAGAACGAGTTGGGGCGCCCCGGGGCGCGATTCGTGGCGGAGACGCTGGGACCAGATCGGAGGATGAGCGGCGGAAGGCGGCGCAGAAACTGACGCGAGTTGGGGCCACGGTTCCCGGCCGCCGGCGCCACGAGCCAGACCGCGGAGACGCCCTAGCCGAGTGCACGCGCCGGGCGGAGCGCGCGCAGGTGGGGCTGAGCTCTCCGCCGTGCGCTCCGCTCCGGGCCCTCGCCGGCCGGAGGATGGGCGCCGGCGCCCAGGGTCCGTGCCCGCCGCTGCTGCCCCTGAGCCCGCCGCGAGCCCCGCGTCCGGCCGGCGCCCTGCGCTCATGTATGTAGGCTGGGCGCCCGCCCTCGGGGATGAGGATGCATGTTGGGTGTCCGCGCCCCGGGCGCCCTTCCGCCTCCCTGCTGCTCAGGAGGAGTCCCCTCACCCCAGGCCCCAAGTTTGCAAATATGGGTGATCGCCCGGGCTGAGGTCCACCCGGCTGGGACTGGAAATGAGCAGAGGGCACAGACGAACCCTGCTTACTGGAAGAGGGTGGGGAGGCGGAGGAAGACACTCCGGGGCGCACAGAGTTGGACGGCTAGGTGGAGAGAGGCTGGGCGGCCAGTCCCCTGCAGCGTGTAGTCTAGGGTTCAGTCGGCCCCTTTGGGCCACAGAAAGTTTGGGAACCAGAGAGGTTTCCGGAGACCGGGAGACTGAGGGGCGTTCGCCCCCGCCCTGCATCTCCAGCCTCCGCCACTGCACACCTTCAATCTACCGGGCCCTCCTGCTCCACCGCCACGACCCCCTCCAGGGTCCAAGAAATTAGGAGACTGAGCGCTGGGGGTCTCTGGTCTGCGCCCTGAGTCGCTGAGCCGCTGCCCGGTGGCTGGCGGAGGAAGAGAAGCCTGCGAATCCCCGACCCGCAGCCGGGAACTGGGGGTGGGCTGGGGGATAGTCGGGGACCTTCTTCCCCCGGCAGCCAGCCGGGTCTGAGCTGGAGGGCGGGGAAGGGGCGTCTGCGCCCCGCACTGGCGGCGTTTGAAAAGTTGTTCAGATGAATCGCAGGGCCCGGCCAGGTTTCTTCTCTTCCTTCCCTCCTCTCTTCCCCAAACGCCCTCAGGCAAGCGAGGAAGGGTTTCCCTCTTATTTTTCTGCACAGTCTTCACCGTCCACTCCACTGCGGAATTCTCCACTGCGCGACCTTTGGGGAAGTGTGGCCGGGACCTGAAGAGGGGCGCCAGGCGCTGGAGTTATGTGGCTCCATCCGAGCCTTGCAGGGGGCGCGGGCCCAGCTCGCTGCAGCCCCACCGCTCCACCACCCGCTAATAACGACCACAGGGGGCACACTGCGGGGCGGTGTTTTTCTGGGACTCGCCTCCTTGTCCAGGCCCGCAGTCTGGGATCTGTAGGACCCCCGGCGGCGCCCGGGCGCCGGGAATGCAGCCCCTGCCCTCGTGGTCCGGCGAGTCCAGCTAGGGAGCCTCGGGGTCGGGCGGCTCGGGGCCGGGCGGGGGCCGGGTGCGCGCGGGCCGCGGGGCTCAGCTGTGCTGCTGTTCTCTCCGCAGGGACGGCGGCTCCCGGCTGGCGGCGGCGCGCCCCCGGGCTGTGAATGCGACTCGCCCCTCGGCCGCGCTCCGCGCCCGCCCGCCCGCCGGGACGCGGTAGGGAATGCCCAGCTCAACTGCGATGGCAGTTGGCGCGCTGTCCAGCTCCCTCCTGCTCACCTGCTGCCTGATGGTGGCCCTGTGCAGCCCGAGGATCCCGCTGGAGAAGCTGGCCCAGGCGCCGGAGCGGCCGGGCCAGGAGAAGCGCGAGCACGCGTCTCGGGACGGCCCGGGGCGGGTGAGCGAGCTGGGGCGCCCGGCGAGGGACGAGGGCGGCGGCGGCGGCCGGGACTGGAAGGGCAAGAGCGGCCGCGGGCTGGCCGGCCGGGAGGCGTGGAGCAGGCAGAAGCAGGCCTGGGCCGCCCAGGGCGGGGGCGCCGGGGCCGGGGACCTGCAGGGGCGGCCCCGCGGGGACACCCCGCACGAAGAGCCCCCGGCCGCCGCCGCCCAGGACGTGGCGGGTCCGGAGTCGGAGCCCACGCCCGAGCCGCCGGAGGAGTACGCGTACCCGGATTACCGGGGCAAGGGCTGCGTGGACGAGAGCGGCTTCGTGTACGCGATCGGGGAGAAGTTTGCTCCGGGGCCCTCGGCCTGCCCGTGCCTGTGCACCGAGGAGGGACCGCTGTGTGCCCAGCCCGAGTGCCCGCGGCTGCACCCGCGCTGCATCCACGTCGACACGAGCCAGTGCTGCCCGCAGTGCAAGGAGAGGAAGAACTACTGCGAGTTCCGGGGCAAGACCTACCAGACCCTGGAGGAGTTCGTGGTAAGAGGCCAGCGCCCGGCCGACTTTGCACGTCCCAGGAGCGGGTGAGCTGGCTCCTCGCCCCCACTTTGGAGAAGAGGCGCCCTGTGGTTCTCAGAGGTGGACGGCAGTGTGCCCGTGTCCCCTCTCTTGTTCAGTGCAGAGGTAATTTTTGAAAGCCACGTGCCCAGCTGACATGCGTTTGCTCCAAAAGGGTTTCCTTAGAGTAAAGCCCGTGGCACCAAAGCCCAAGCAAAAGTACTGGCTGCGCTTTTAACCTGAATTGGCTGCTCCGGAGTTAAACGTGTTGCTGCTGAAATGTTCACCCTGTTTTCAAACACAGGGCAATTTACCTTGCTGTTTGGGATGTATTCTTCAGTTAATAGTTCATTAAGGGAGACTATTCATATAAATAAGTGGTTTCCCTGGATTCTGTGCTGGGTATCAGGCAGATGTTCTAGAAATTAAAACAAAACAAAACGCTTGCTGATTGGATGCCAAAACATGGTCCATGGCAAAAAGAAGTCCAGGTTGTGGTTTTAAAATGGTTTTATTTTAGGTGAGTACTGGTCGTAATATTAGCAGTGCTGTTTACTGAGTGCCTACAGTGATGTCACACCCCCGGGCTACATTTCTACCTATACTAACTTAGTTAGACCTCAAGCCAGGCTATAAAGTCGATTATGATCTGTTATCTCCAGCTGATGGAGAAGAGGAAACTGAGACACAGAATATTTAAATAAGGTGTCCAGGGCTAAGCAGCTGGTAAGAAGCAGATTCCGTGCCTCAAGCCTGCTTTTATACTCTAGGTTCTATTTAAACCGAAAGCCTAGCTCCACGGGGTGCTGGATGGAGATACTGCCCAGTGGTGGTACTGGCCAGGGGCTAACTCCCCCCAGAGCCTTGCTTCTTCACTCGAGGCCCTGGAAGACCACCCACACCACTGAGCAGCCTTTCCAGCCCCCCAGGGTTGGCTCAGCCGCTGGCCTTCCTGGACTTGGCCGATTAACTTGGCATGCCGGAGTTTTCCTGGGCAGCAAAGGGTGTCCTGGGACCTCCAGCCCCCAAAGCTGAGCGAGGAGGCAGATGGGGAGGAATCTCCTCCAGGGTCTCCAGAGCAGAGCCTGAGATCTACAGATTGAGAATGTGGCCAGAGTGTGACAGCAGGTAGTGAGTTTCAGGAATGAATTCCTGAGTGCTGTAGAAAGACTCTCTTTCCCCTCATCTGCAAAGTAAGGCTAGCCATTCCTTAAGGCTCCCTGGAGTTCTAACCACCTGACATTCAGGGTCTAACTCCAGGCAAACATGCTGAAGACAATTCTTGGTTTCAGCCCTTTAGAGAACCAGACAACTTTGATGAGAACTTTATAGGAACCAGGCCCTTGGCCATACAACAGAAGTCAGGAACTCTGCCCTCAAATTCTCCTAGAGGATTGAAGAGCCAGGCAGATGCCTTTCCAGATGTTTTGGGTGCAGCCCGGAAGTGCAGAAGCAAAGCTGGCCCTGGGAGCTGATGGGACCCATAGGAGCTACCTTCTGTGTTGGCCAGAATGGTGCTGTAGCCAAACAATTCCCTGGAGTTTCAGGTTCATAAGAAAGTGTTATAAGATCAAAGACAAGGAGTTAGTTTTTAATTAATAGTGTTTATTGTCTGCACTGTGCATAGTAACATAATCATTTCTTATGTATCCCATGAGGTGGGCTGAGGAATTACTAACATTTTGATCTCAGAAGCCCAAACACATCACAGAGCAGCCATCACAGACAGAAGGAAGAATTCAAATCTATTTGAGTTATTCATTGCTAAAAGCTGGATGCCATGGACTGTCTGTGTATATGGTTGGTGGGGGAATCTCCTGTTGGATTCCTATTTCCAAAAATTAGAGCCTACCCTGATAGATCAGCTGGTAAAGAATCTGCCTGCACTGCAGGAGACTCAAGTTCGATCCCTGGGTCTGGAAGATCCCCTGGAGGAGGAAATGGCAACCCACTCCAGAATTCTTGCCTGGGAAATCCCATGGACAGAGGAGCCTGGAGGGCTCCAGTCCATAGGGTCGCAAAGAGTCAGACACGGCTAAGCATGAGAATGAACAAATGAAAGTGGAATGTGTTTCCCACTCTGGAGATGGGAGATTTTAGCAAGAGAAGGGAGTTTGGAGAGATGATTATCTCGGGAAGAATCAAAATATTAATAAAGCTATTTTTAGAGTATTAAGTGCATCTTTCATCTTCAAGTGATACTTCATTCTTAACTTTCATCCAATCATTACCAGCTGCTAGGATGACACATGCATGAGGGTTGAGCAGCTGCTGCAAAATTTCCACTATATTCCTGCTCCTATGACATGTACAATTGCATAAAGATTTCACTGTATACATCGTGCTTGTTCATTTCTGTTAGTATCAGGAACATTTCTAGGTATTTCCCTGATTTAGTGTGGCTTTGTGCACATTTCTTTCCAAGACCAAAAGGATGCAGGGCTCTGTCAGGGGTGTTGGGAGGTTGAGCTTAGAAGGGTTTAGGGTCAGCAGTGGTGGCTCACTGGTAAAGAATCCACCTGCAATGCAGGGGACCTGAGTTCAGTCCCTGGGTCAGGAAGATGCAGTGGAGAAGGGAATGGTTACCCACCCCAGTATTCTTGCCTGGAGAATCCCATGAAGAGAGGAGCCCAGCAGGCTGCACAGTCCATGGGGTCGCAAAGAATCAGACACAAGTGAGCAACTAAGCACGCAGGGTCAGCTGTGAGTCTGTGGGGTTTGTTCCTGTGCCTTGTCTGGGTCCGCTGGGCTTCCAGGAGATCCATCAGGGCTTGCAGGTTGCATAGTAGAGAAAACAGAAAAGGAAAGCATTTTATATCTGAAGTTTTGGGGGCTTCTCTGAAAAAAAAATGCAGTTCAGTGGAGGTTGTGGTCTCAAGGGTCATGCATGAAACACTGCTGACCACGGCAAAATTGGAGGTGAAAGGGAGGCTGGTTCTGGTCCGCTTTCCCTGAGGCACGCAGACGCTTTGGCAGTCTGTATTCTACTTTCTGAGAGAGAGGAGATTACTGGTGGAGACTGGGAGCCTGACAGAAGTGATCCTTGTGCCTGTGATGTGCAGGCAGCCCCAGGCAGAACATCGCTCCTCCCTGTCCTCCTGTGGGTCTCTGTCCTGGGGGCCTGTCTGCAGTCACTGTGCCAGGCACACACTGGAGCCAGACCAACTGAAACCTCAGAGTTTGGAGCAGATAAAGGTGTATTTATGACAGGGCCATGCATCCAGTTGTCATATATGGATGTGAGAGTTGGACCATAAAGAAGGCTGAGTACCAAAGAATTGATGCTTTTGAACTGTGGTGTTGGAGAAGACTCTTAAGAGTCCCTTGGACTGCAAGGAGATCCAACCAGTCCATCCTAAAGGAGATCAGTCCTGGGTGTTCATTGGAAGGACTGATGCTGAAGCTGAAGCTCCAATACTTTGGCCACCTGATGCTAAGAGCTAACTCATTAGAAAAGATCCTGATGCTGGGAAAGGTTGAAGGCAGGAGGAGAAGGGGGCCACAGAGGATGAGATGGCTGGATGGCATCACCGACTTGATGGACGTGAGTTTGAGCAAGCGCCGAGAGTTGGTGATGGACAGGGAAGGCCGGCATGCTGCAGTCCATGGGGTCGCAAAGAGTCGGACTCAGCTGAGTGACTGAACAACAATGCAAGGAGAACAGGGAGGGAGAAGGGTTTCGGACAAGATTTTATTGACAAAATTGGGAGGCAGGCTGCTGGGTGTGTAACCCTCCTCTGATTGGTTGGTAGTGAGATCACAGGGCGCTGCTCCAGGAATTTTGTGTTCAGCCTGAAGTTACCATTGTCCAGGAGGGCGGGTGCCTTAGTTCCTGCAAAGGAATTCAAAGATATATATCTAAGGTCTGTGTCCATGCCCCAGGAGGAACCAGGACTCTCCTCCATCTGCACTACTGTTCCTTTTTGCATTCCTCATGCCCCTAATTATTGGTGTTTGAATCTGCTCTTTGGAACTCAGGGAATGTCTTGGAGGCTGAAATCTGTGTCCTACCAAGGAGAAATAGAAAGCACAGAAGGGTTTTTGTACTAGGGAGGGCCCCACAGAGTCCTCACTTGCACTCTCTGCCCAGTTTTCTCTGTACTTGTCTGTCTCTTGCTTCTCTCCAGGCTCTTTACCCCTTTAAAACCCTCCTTCCTTACAGCCTAGTTGATCTTGGGCAGATGTTGGCTGAAGACCTACTCTTCAATGAAATACCATTGAGCTGCTAATAATACTTAGAGTAATACCCTCATCCAGGGATGTTCGCAATTTCATTTGTATATCCAGATAAAAACATAGTTACTACTAGAATGTCTTCCATTGCCTCTCAAATCATTCCTAGTATCCTGTTCTTACACCAACAAGTCTCCAACTTTGAGTAAGGAAGCCTGTCTCTTGGTTTATATTTTTTATACATGAACACTGTTCTGTTTGCTTAACAACATGCCACAGACGCGGTGGCTTCGACAGTAGAAGTTTATTGTCTCCCAGCCCTGAAGGCTGGGAGTCCAAGATCAAGGTATGGGTGGGGCTGCTTCTCCCGAGGCCTCTCTCCTGGGCATGTAGATGGCTGTCTTCTTGTGTCCTTGCGTACTCATCCCTCTGTGTGTAACTTGTCCTGATCTCCTCTTCCTATAAGGACACCACTCATCCTGGATTCGAGCCCACTCGTATGACCTTATTTCACCTTGACTGCCTCTGTTGAGACCTTGTTTCTAAGTACAGTCATATTCTGAGCTCTTGGGTTTAGGATTTCAACATCTGAATCTCGGAGGGTACCCAGTCCAGCCTGTAACATCGGGTGTCAGTGATCAGAGTTGACCTCATAGGCTTGGGTCCAGGGAGGTATAGAGTGTGGTGGGACAAGGATGCATCAGCGAGAGTGATTGCAAGAATGATTTCATAGCAAAGGCAGAGTGACGGGTAGTACACGAAATGCTGGATTAACATAAATGAAACATGATGAAGCTGCCCACACAGGTCATGGTGATTCGGTGTCTGTTCCGTTCTGAGCCCATTTTAGGAATTATCGTGCTACTTAAGTCA
This sequence comes from Muntiacus reevesi, assembly GCF_963930625.1. Classification (NCBI taxonomy): domain Eukaryota; kingdom Metazoa; phylum Chordata; class Mammalia; order Artiodactyla; family Cervidae; genus Muntiacus; species Muntiacus reevesi. Next base: position 6,052,650 of record NC_089254.1, on the reverse strand, counting down.
GTGGGTGCTTGTGTCACGTGAGGGCCTCGCTTTTAAATCTGCCCCTGAGAACTTCCATGCAGACCAACAGCAAGTCTAACGTGAAATTCTTTCGTTAAAAAATGACTCCATTTTGAGCAACAGCAGAACCTGTTCCCTTGGGAATCCTGATTTCTGGGGGACTGTGAAGAGAGAATTGGGGTCTGCAAGTGTGTTTCCCTGTTTCATAGAATCTCATGGAATGTGTGACTCCCCTAGATAATACCACTTAGGAGAACTGAACTTCCACTTGCCTTTTGTTGGAATGACATCAGTTCTGTGTGTCCACACTGGTTATTATGGCAGATCAGGAGCTCTGATTGGCAATTGTATAAGCCTTTGAAGAAAAGAGAAAATGAATTATTAATACGTGCTCCTTGCTAGGCTGTCTTTCAAAGCTTGCGGAAAGTTGGACAGGAAATCAGTGAATGACGGAGTCACGGGTGAGATGATTGGGGACCGCTGAGTTACATGCCTTTCCTGGGGCCTCAGCATCTGACTTGTTACAAAGTCTCCTTTCTAGGAGTTTATTAATGGAAAAACAACCTACATGAAATTTGGAATCAAAAGCACCATCTCAACAGATCTGTAATGCAATTATGAGAAAGTGCCAAGAAGGACAAAGACACTATTCTCCATGTTTTTTAGTCAAATAGGATTTATATTCTTTCTACTGATGCTACTTAAATCAAAATGATACCATTATTGTTTTCCTTTGCAGAGGAAAGTGAACTGAGCTGTGTAAAGTGGACGTTCTTTTCTGGAAGTTCGTTTCATGTGTGTGCTGTTGCTACCACTGAGTTTGCTTTGGTTCCTAGTAAGATTTGATGAATTCTGGACTTCTTAGTTTCTGCTTTTCTGTCTAAAGCCATTTAGGTGGTAACGATTCTATTTGGAAAGCAAGGAGAGCCCATGTGGTTTCTCTAGACCTTTCGGATGTGTCCCTAACTCAGTGGGAGAAACTTAATGTGAATGACTGCTTTTTTTACCTGTTCCACATGGCACTTTGTATGCACATATGAGATAAACGCTATAAAAGTTCCTGCAGGACAGTTGTTCGTATCCAAATCTTTCCTAAAAACTCTGGTCCATAAGATGTTCAATCTATGTCAAAATGTCCTTGATATTTGCATGATCACTTGGTCCAGTCCAAAACTTTCAAAAGATATTTGCTCCATGCCAAGAGGTCTTTGAAGCAACATGCATGGACCTAGAGATTATCACACTAAGCGAAGGTCAGACAGAGAAATACAAATATCATATGATATTGATATCATTTATATGTAGAATCCCCAGAATGATGATACAAATGAACTTATTTACAAAAGAGAAATAGACTCACAGACATAGAAAATAAGCTTATGGCAACCAAAGGGGAAGGCTGGGGAAGGGATAATTTACGAGTTTTGGATTAACAAATGCACACTACTATATATAAAGTAGTAATTTAACAAGAACTTTACTGTATAGCCCAGGGAACTATATTCACTGTCTTGTAATAACCAATGATGGAAAAGAATCTGAAAAAGTTATATATACATATATATTGATATTTATATATATATAAAACAGAAGCACTTTGCTGTATACCAGAAACTGACGCAGAACTGTAAATCAGCTATGTTCATTAGAAAAGGAAAGAGTAACTGCTGCTTGGTCCTGCCCCAAATCATTTGGCACGGATTCCTCGGACAGGACCAAATTTTAAGGACCTTTTGACGGGGCCCAATTGTCTCACAGACGTTTTAGACAGGACCAACATCTGCTAACCTAGAAGTTTAGTCTTTTACGACAAGAAGGAGAAAACCAACCTTTATCCAGGGCTTATATGTTTTATATGTTGAGGGTGTGGTTTACACAACAGGCTGATGAGTTGGGTTTTTTGTTTTTTGTTTTTTTTTTTAAGGAAAGAAAACTAAGTTTCAAAACAGTTAAGTAACTTGATGAAAGTCATCAAGCCAGTAACCGGGCTTGCGGGGGGCGGGTCAGGATCTGAGTCCTGGTCTGTTAGACCTTTCCTTCCAGTCTTGCCTCCTTATCTTCCTGATGCCAGGGGAGGGAGGGGCATTTTGTGTGTGGCTGGGAGAATTTCTGGTACCTGGAGAAGGAAAGGCTTATACTGGCCTGGTAAACAGTGAATGCATTTGGTTGTGTTTGTGTGGGTGTATGTTATGTTTCTCTTATAACACAGGGGACACAGCCATAGGGAACAAAATGAGCATCTGTGGGCTTCAAAGTATGAAACCTTGAGTTGTAAGGAGAGCATGAGCTCTGAGCCCCAGGAGCACCCTGAGGGCAAGGAGGAAGGTTCCAGTGGGTTCCAGATCTTGACCGGGGGGGAGGACCTGAAAGGTTGTCAGGCCAGGGGGGACAGACGGATGACCTGACAACCAGCCCTGGCCCAGGGAGGTGCTCTGCTTGGCTCGCAGAACATCAGCTGTTTGTGTCACTGGAGCAGACATTTAGCAAGTGAGAGGTTCATACAGATACTTCAGTTGCCAGCTTGTCATGAGAACAGGGGGAGTCCCAGATGGTAGCCATCTGCCAGGGCCAAGCTGCTCCTTGAGAAGCGCACGGGCTCCCCAGGAGACCGTCTCCCCGCTGCCCTGGCTTTCCCGTGGTCCTGCAGTCGTGTGGCTTTGCGATGCTCTCTGTTCACAAGTGAAGAGGTGTCACCATATAAAAGCAGTAACTTCTCCAAGATCAAACAGGCCAGCCTGCATCAGAGGAGGCTCAGGGCCCCGAGCCACCGCCTTCAGCCTTGCCCTTCAGTTGGCACGCATAGGCAGTTTCTAGAACTTCAGGGAGAGAGTCCCTGAAGTCGCTGTGAGCCCTGTTCTGTGCCCAAGGATGTTAGTCGTGCATGCTGTCACTCAGTCATGACCAACTCTGCAACCCCATGGACTGCAGCCCGCCAGGCTCCTCTGTCCATGCAATTTTCCAGGCAGGAATACTGCATTTGGTTACCATTTCCTCCTCCAGGGGATCTTCCGAACCCAGGGATCGAACCCGTGACTTCTGCATTGGCAGGCAGATTCTTTACCACTGTGCCAACGGGGAAGTCCAGGCAACAGAGCCTCCTCATGAGCTGGTAGGAAATTGTAGAGAGGATCCTGCTTGTCTCTCATGTTATAGGAAGGAGGTGAGAGATGTGAGAACCCACAGAGCTCCGTACAAACAGCAGTGCAAAAGCCTGCTGCCCCTGTGGCCTGGGGGGTGAGCGTCTCAGGAGTGGTCCTGCCTCCAGTGAGGCACTTGGTCTCCGGGAGGATGGCCCATGAAGAAGGTCCTCATTGTTAGGAGGTGACTCTAGGGGGCTGTGTGTTCCCATACATAGTTCCTTCTCAGATCTGATACATCCCAACAGAAAATTCATTCTTGCATTTATTTATTCAAAAATACTTTTTTGAATAAATCTTTGCAGTCATTGACCTAGATCCCGGTGATACGGTGACAAACTGCTGGGTCCTTTCGGAGCAGGGACCTTGTAGAGAGAGATGTGCCCAGAGGTTGGTCATGGGGCAAGGGGTGTCTGCCGGCTAGGTAGGTGGAGGCCACTCATTCAGACCCCATGGTTGTTGATGGTTTGCCTTTAAATGGCAGAGGAATCCTGGGGCCGATTTCGGGAGGAAAGACCAAGCCTGTTTCACTTAGAACAGTTGTGAGCTTGAGTCAAGGATCCAGTTTTCCACTAAGTCTGCAGCCCCTGTAGCCATCCTTCATGGCATGGTTCTGACCACGTAGCCGGAAATCCTTCTTGCTGCTTATCTGTTCCAAGGCTGAGATCCTGCCAGCTGGATTTCACTTCTCTTTCTATTTCTGCCGGGCACTGGGGTGCGGCCAGGACACAGAGTGCCTTTCGGATGGATGCAGAAAGCGATGATGTCAGGCATCTGCCCATGGCCTTGTGAGTTCTCGGGGAGGCCCTAGGCCCGTGGAAAAACAGAGCAATGGAAAATTAAGGCTCTGTGCATTTCCGATCATGGCAGAAGTGATTTTGCTTGAGAATATGGAAGACTCATAGCCTGAAAACCCACTGTTTTTACAAAAGTCATGAAATCTTGGATTTCATACAGTAAAGCACATCTTCTTAAAAGCACAGCAGAAATGGCAAAAAGAGGAATTAGTTTCTGGAGGTGGACAACTGAATCCAGAGAGGAAAGTCAGCCAGAGGGGTGGCTGGCTGAGGGTCATCACTGATGCCTGGGACCTGGACGCTTGGTACTTATGGCCAGGCTGGGGCACGTGGCAAGTCCAGGACCACAGGTGGAGAGAGTCAGATCAGAATATGTCTCATAAAAGCAGGCTCTCCAGAAGAGTCTGTCTTGCAGGAGGGCAGTGCAGACACAGTCCCTGGATGGCCTCAGTGTGGGCAGAGCTGGGCTCATGGTCAGCTGTTGCATGTGCCCTCCTATGGACATGGATGGTCATGCTTCCCCGAGTGCTCTGGATAATCCACATGGAATATTTTCATTTAAAGGGGCCCCAGACTGGCAGTGCCCACAGGTATCGGGCAGAGGCAAACACTCTGGCTTCAGAGACTCCCCGCAAATACAGTTCCAAGGAATATAATGTCAAAATAACAATAACACATAAGGAGAAAGAGCAGCTGAGACAAAAAGCAGTCAGATCAGACTCAGGTGTCAGGATATAAATGAGAATTATTTTTTATGCCTAGAGAAATAAATGTGGGAATAAAATGGATGGGTAAACAATATCACTATATCCAAAGTACTCATCAGTTTGGGGAAGGAATCAGATAGAACCTCTATTTCAAGGGGAGAATTTGGCAGGATGATAGATGCAGATTCTGAGATAATCCAGTGAGCCTGGGGGTAGACTTGAAGAAGTGGCCCAGAATGAAACACAGGTGCACAGATGGAATGTAGGAAAGACATGCTTGGGTACATTGAGGATTGAGAGAGAAAGTAACATATGTGCAGTTAGAATTTTAAAAGAGGTAGCAGAGAATGTGGGGAAAGGAAGAGATAGTGCTGGAGACTTCCTCATTGAAAGACCCCTGTTTTCTGATTTAGGAGTCCCAGTAAATCTAAAGAAAGATATATGTGTGTGTATATGTTTATACACACATTTATATATTAAGTGTGCATAATATTACATGAGTTTCACCAAAGAATTGATACTTTTGAACTGTGGTACTGGAGAAGATTCTTGAGAGTCTCTGGACAGCAAGGAGATCAAACCAGTCGATCAAAAGGAAATCAAGCCTGAATATTCATTGGAAGGACTGATACTGAAGCTAAAACTCCAATACTTTGGCCAACAGATGCAAAGAGCTAACTCATTGAAAAATACCCTGACCCTGGGAAAGATTGAAGGCAGGAGGAAAAGGGGACAACAGAGGATGAGACGGTTGGATGGCATCACCAACTCAATGGATATGAGTTTGAGCAAGCTCTGGGAAATAGTGAGGGACAGGGAAGCCTGGTGTGCTGCAGTCCATGGGGTCACAAAGAGTCAGACATGACTGAGCAACTGAATGACAAAAACTGGTGGCTCAGATGGTAAAGAATCTACCTGCAATGCAGGAGACATGTGTTTGATCTCGGGTTGGGAGTATATCCTGGAGAAGGGAATGGCTACCCACTCCAGTCTTCTTGCCTGGACAATTCCATGGACAGAGTAGCCTGGTGGGCTATAGTCCGTGAGGTGGCAAAGGGTCAGACGCAACTGAGCGACTAACACTCACACACATACATAATGTATTTAAGTATATATATACGTATATAGGTGTATATATATATATACATACACATGTATAAAACCACAGCTAGTGATTCCACTTCTTAGTGATATGGCCCTTCTGCTCCTGAGGCAGCTCAGAAATAGACAGTAACACACACTCTACCAGACAGGTTGGACCTTCTGTCTTGGGCCTTTGCCTTTGTTGGAGGTTGACATGGCACAGTCGTTTACATTTCCCTGGTCCAACTTTAAAAATTCCCTGGAGACTTCCCTGGTGGTCCAGTGGTTAACACTTCGCCTTTCAACTCAGGGAGCACCTGTTTGATTCCTGGTTGGGGATCTAAGATTGCACATGCCTTGTGGCCCCAAAACCAAAACATGAAACAGTAGCAATGTTTTAACAAATTCAAAAAAGACTTTAATAATGGCCCATGTCACAAAATCTTAAAAAAAAAAATTGTTACTTGCATTTTACTTTTAAATTCTGTGAGTTTTTTGTCCCCCAAATCTATCTCCATAGTTTTGTTTCAAAAGGCTTGAAACAAATGAAGTTCATCTCAACAAGCCAGGACTTGTATTTATTCATCCCTGTTAAGATGTCAGGAGCCATAGTTTTAAGCCTGGTCACACTCTTGAATTGCTGACAATTATGTTCAGGGGACACAGGGCCCCTGGCCGATGGACGCTGTCGTAGGGGTATCTCTGTCCCCCAGACCCCAGCGCAGGGAAGCCAGGGGGCCAGGATGCTGGCCGTCCATTCCCAAGGGGAGCAGGGCTGCCCGGAGCACCTTTGTCTCCACTGGCCAGCAGGTCAGTCATGTCATGCTTGCAGAAATGTCAGGGGCTGGGAGGCAGGAAGAGAAAGAATTCTGACAAGCCTGCTGCCTTTGCCTGGGCCTGTGAGGAGCAGGGGACGCCAGTGGCCTGAGGGATAAACTGTGCTGTGATGTCAGCCACTCAGCTCAGGTCACGTCCTGCTGGCAACAGAGTTCCCCTCAGGCTTCCTGTACCCTCCAGGGAGCCTAGGAAGTAAGCTCATCTTGCCCGGGGGGTAACAGTGAGGGGCCACAATTGAATGGTCGGCCCTCAGGGATGTGTCTGAGCGCAAAGATGGTCCCTTTCTTGTGAGTGAGCCCCATGGTGTTCTCAACCTCCGTGGAAAGGGACCTCATTAACTGGAGAAACCGCTGGGCTGGCCTGTTGTAACTGCAGGATGCTGTGGAAGAGGCTGAGCTTCAAGGGGAAGGGCAGGGGCCAAAGATGTGAGCTGAGGATGCCCGCGCTCCAGGCACAGCCTGTGGTCCAGCACTTGCTGGGTGATTGACAGCTGAGTAGGCTGCTGGGAGCCAGGCTTCAACCTCGGATGTGTCCATGTGGCCAATTTCTCGTTGGTGATTGTGACCCTTGTTCCCTCCGGCTCTACTGAGTCAGCTCGCCTCTGGAGGTCTTCATCTCTCCCTGTCTAGTGTTTAAGCGTTATCACTTCCATCTCAAGTGAAGAATGCCGAAAGAAAGCAGCATGGTTCTGTTTGCGTCTGTGTACGTGTATGTGTGTTAGGACAAGATACACATATGGGTTTCAGTATGTTAAGTACTTTCTCCGCTTGCCAGGTCCCCTATTATCATCACTTCACTGCCTCATTTCTGAACTTGTATCCCCAAGGAAACCAATCCTCTCATCATTCCTCACACCCACCTTTTAAAAGCCTGCTCTTAGAAGACACTTAGTTTTTGTATATTAAAGGAAGGATGTGCATGCTCAGTTGCTTCAGTCATATCCAACTGTTTGTGACCCCATGGACTGTAGCCCACCAGGCTCCTCTGTCCATGAGATTTTTCCTGGCAAGGATACCAGAGTGGGTTGCCATTTCTTTTTCCAGGAGATCTTCCTGACCTGGGGATCAAACCAACGTCTCTTGGGTCTCATATATTGTCGGCAGATTCTTTACTACTGAGCCACCAGGGAAGCCCATTCATTTTATTGCTTCTTTCTCCTTAGGATTACTTATCTTTAACCTTTATGCTAATTCCAAAACAAAAGAGTTTAGATCCTCTCGTTATTTAAAAGGTGTTGGGCTTTTCAATTTTTTTTGGCTGTACCACTCAACTTGTGGTCTCTTAGTTCCCGAGCAGGGACTGAACCTGGGCCCTGGCAGTGGAAGCATTGAGTCCTAACCACTGGACAACCAGGGAGGTCCCAGAAGGAGTTTGGCTTTAACAGAACTGCTCTTCTGGCCTTTTCCCCCCATTTGGCCCAAGTGGGTGATCCCCATTTGGCCTGAGTGGGTGATCATGCTCAGTTGGCCTCATGTCCCATCAATTAAGTTCTTAATTTTAGAAATCTGTGAATAGGTAAAGTATGAAAGCTGCTCCATCCAAATCTCACCATCACCCGTGATCCCCAAGTGGGAGGAGAGAGGCCCTCCCTACTGGGAGTGGGGTCCAGGCTGGGGCTCTGAGCCTGGCTGCCTGTGGCCCTGGGGTCCTACCAGACCTTCTTGGCCCCGCCTCCCCTCTGCCAGCTCTGTTTGCAGCAAGCCAAGAGCTGGAGGCCCGGGCTGGGTCCACGTGGACACACCTGCTCTCCACTGCAGAAATGGGGGCACAGGTGGTGTCTTAGCTCAGGCTGCCAGAGTGAAGATCGTGAGACTGGGTGCCTGAAACAACAGAAATTGGCTTCTCCTGGTTCTGGAGACTCGAAGTCCAAGACTGAGGTGCCTGCAGGGTCTGACTCTGCTTGCTCTGTCTTGTACACGGCCACCTTCTCAGCGTGTCCTCACACGGTAGAGAGAGGGCCTTCTTCCTCTCACAGGAGGACAGCCCACCCTGAGGGCCTCACCCTCATGAACTCGGCCTCATCTTACCCTTATGACCTCCCACAGGCTCTCCCTCAGAGACCATCACGCTGTGGGTGACAGCTTCGCCACATGAACTTTAACCATACGAATTTACAGATGTTCAGCTCTTAACGGGAGGCCAGCAGGTTTTTTGCTGCATCTTATTTGACTGTGAGGTCTGTCAGATCGGGACCCTTCCAGGACATTCACCAGGTCGGGATCTTCATCTCAGAAGAAGCAGCCTTCTTCATTCTCATCCCAGCTGTTTGACTGCTTGCCGCAAGCATACACCATGTAAACACTGTCCATGTTCTTCCCCCGCGTGAGTGCGCTCCCCCATGATCCGTATTTATCCAAAGGAATTATTCACAAGAAGTTTTGAAAAGTGTTAGACAGAGGGTCCTGCTTCAAGCTAAACTGTAAAGGAGAAAAAGTCAGTCTTTGGTGCCTGAGAAGAAAGCAGGGCCTTGTCGGGTTGTCAGACTGTTGTTCACCTGCTGTGTGTGTGTGTGAAGGGGTGTGTGTGTGTGTGTGTGTGTGTGTGTGTGTGTGTGTGGTGGGTGAAGGGGTGTGTGTGTGGTGGGTGAAGGTGTGTGTGTGGTGAGTGAAGGGGTGTGTGGGGGGGTGAAGGGGTGTGTGTGTGTGTGTGTGTGTGTGTGTGTGGTGGGTGAAGGTGTGTGTGTGTGGTGGGTGAAGGTGTGTGTGTGTGTGTGTGTGTGTGTGGTGGGTGAAGGTGTGTGTGTGTGGTGGGTGAAGGTGTGTGTGTGTGTGTGTGTGTGTGTGTGTGGTGGGTGAAGGTGTGTGTGTGTGGTGAGTGAAGGTGTGTGTGTGTGTGTCTGTGTGTGTGTGTGGTGGGTGAAGGTGTGTGTGTGTGGTGAGTGAAGGTGTGTGTGTGTGTGTCTGTGTGTGTGTGTGGTGGGTGAAGGTGTGTGTGTGTGGTGGGTGAAGGTGTGTGTGTGTGTGTGTCTGTGTGTGTGTGTGGTGGGTGAAGGTGTGTGTGTGTGGTGAGTGAAGGTGTGTGTGTGTGTGTCTGTGTGTGTGTGTGGTGGGTGAAGGTGTGTGTGTGTGGTGAGTGAAGGTGTGTGTGTGTGTGTCTGTGTGTGTGTGTGGTGGGTGAAGGTGTGTGTGTGGTGAGTGAAGGGGTGTGTGGGGGGGGTGAAGGGGTGTGTGTGTGTGTGTGTGTGGTGGGTGAAGGTGTGTGTGTGTGGTGGGTGAAGGGGTGTGTGTGTGTGTGTGTGGTGGGTGAAGGTGTGTGTGTGTGTGAGTGGTGGGTGAAGGTGTGTGTGTGTGTGTGTGTGTGTGTGGTGGGTGAAGGTGTGTGTGTGTGGTGGGTGAAGGTGTGTGTGTGTGTGTGTGTGTGTGTGAGTGGTGGGTGAAGGTATGTGTGTGTGTGTGTGTGTGAGTGGTGGGTGAAGGTGTGTGTGTGTGTGTGTGTGTGTGTGTGTGGTGGGTGAAGGTGTGTGTGTGTGGTGGGTGAAGGTGTGTGTGTGTGTGTGTGTGTGTGGTGGGTGAAGGTGTGTGTGTGTGTGTGTGTGTGTGGTGGGTGAAGGTGTGTGTGTGTGTGTGTGTGTGTGGTGGGTGAAGGTGTGTGTGTGTGTGTGTGTGTGTGGTGGGTGAAGGTGTGTGTGTGTGTGTGTGTGTGGTGGGTGAAGGTGTGTGTGTGTGTGTGTGTGTGTGGTGGGTGAAGGTGTGTGTGTGTGGTGGGTGAAGGTGTGTGTGTGTGTGTGTGTGTGTGTGTGTGTGTGTGTGGTGGGTGAAGGTGTGTTCTTCCTGAGCCTGGAAACTGACAGGTCCTGGGGACAGTTCTTAATTAAGTCCCTTTATGTGCGAATCCATTCTCTGACAGCCAGGGGAAAGACAAAAAGAACAAAACAAAAGTCTCCAAAGGCAGAGGAAGCAGCCGCTTGCTGAAGCTACGAGGCCTTTGGCTAGCGTGGCGGCTGGAAGCTGGCTGTGGATCAGAGTCACTTCACTCCAGAGCTGCCGTCCTTCTGGTGGGGGAGGGCACAGAGCCTTGCAGGGAGTGGCCCCCGCTGGCCCCGACGGACGGGGTGGAGCTCAGAGCGCTCGGAGCCTGGAAGACGCAGGCTGCTGGTTGTGCCCCCGTGGCCCAGGCATGCCTCTGCTGCCTAGGGGCTTAGTGAGGCCTTGCTCTCATTTAAGACAGCTTCAGGTGTGGAACCTGTATTAAGGTCGGGGAAGGGTTTAGTCCAAAGCAATTGTTGAATACAAAGCTGGGGCCCACATAGCATCTTTCAGGCTTCTTGCTAGGAGTCAGGAGATACTGGTCAGAGTAGGAAGTGTGGCCCAGGACATACTCATGAAGATGGTACCTCAAGGACCCAGTGCCCTGACCAGACGCTAGTTCCAGCCTCTGCCCTGACGTGCTAAGCAGGTTTCTTGGCCGTTCATCAGCCATGCGGGTGTGTGTTCACTCCATACAAAAGCAGCGTTGAAAAGCATTGCTCCTGCCTTTTCCTCCACCTCCAAAATAATCCAGCTCCCAGTCATCAGAAGCTGATCAGACCTGTGGTTTAAGTAGAAGGGACTTTTTGATTCCCCTTAAGTGCATCCTGCTCACGAGTGTGACTCTGGGCACTTTTGGGAAGACACTTCGCAGCTAGAAAGGACACTCTCGCCATCTGGTGACAAAAGTGTGACAGTGGCTTTGGGAGGATGCTGTCATCCAGGGCCAAGCCTAGACTGCTTTTAGGGAAGGGCAGTTTTAGTTCAGGCCTCTTGTTTCTTTCTCTCTTTCCATCTCTCTCTTTTTTGTTAGTTTTGATAACATTTACTTTTATCACATTTTTTCTTAAAATAACTTTATCTTATGAAAATATAACATCAGAAAAGTAAAGAGTGGTTATTAAAGAACTTACTGTTCATTCGAGGGGAGAGAAAAGATATTATGTGAACAGAGGAATTCTCTTCTTTTAAGAAAATTTTCTGATTTCAAAACTTTAATTTAGATTGTTGTTTTGCAGATTAAAAAAAATGAAATGAGAAAGTGATATAGTATCCCAACTTGAAAACACTTTAGTTTTTATTTAAAATCTATTGAAAAACTGCTCCTGAGAAAAAAAGTTAAAATTTGTACGTATCTCTGCATGGCAGCTTGTTCCTTAATTGAAGATTATCAGAATAATTATCCAAACAAAGTCATAGTATATCCCTGGGTTGGGAAGATCCCCTGCAGAAGGCAATGGCAACCCACTCCAGTATCCTTGCTTGGAAAATCCGATGGACAGAGGACTCTGATGGTCTACAGTCCATGGGGAGTCGGACACGACTGAATGACTAATATATACATAAAACTCAGGTGTACCAACACTGAGTTCTTGTTCTTTAGTTTTAGAACAAGTCTTTTAGTTCTGCTGATGGTAGGAAATGTTTGTTCTCACCAGGTTAGATTTCTGAATCTCTTTAGGGTAGGTTCTTGGCCCCGGGAGAGAACTGAGGAGCAGTGAGACATCCTCCTTGCCTTCTCTGCCTGGCGCCTTTTCTGCAGCTGACTTACCCACATTCCAGTCTATACGCTTTCCTCTCCCCCCAACCCCTAGTGACAGCTTTGCCTTTAGGAGTTGTAATATGCGTACAGCTCAGTTGGCATCTGCCATTGTTTGCTTTTCTGTTAGTTTCTCAGCTCCCCAGCCAGACTGGGCACTGAGGTGAATGACTTAGGCATGTCTTTGTATGTCTCTGTGGGATACAGGATTCTTTAGGTAGGGAGCCTATGGGATTGGCCAGTGGAGGTTGGAGGATCTGGTGGTAGGTCCTGGGCAGCCTGTTTCTGTCTTTCTGTCCCAGGACACATGCCTGCATAATCCCCAGTCTGCAGCGTGCGTGTGTCCACATCTGGTAACTTCCATATTTGGATTTGAAGTTGGTGGTCCATTGGGTAAGTAAGAGAACATGTTGTTGTTTGGTTGCTAAATTGTGTCTGAGTCTGCATTCCCATGGACTGCAGCACTCCAGACTCCTCTGTCCTCCACTGTCTCCCAGAGTTTGCTCAAATTCACATCCACTGAGTCAGTGATGCTGTCTAACCATCTAATCCTTTGCCTCCCTCTTCTCCTCTTACCTTCAGTCTTTCCCAGCATCAGGGTCTTTTCCAATGAGTCAGCTTTCAGCATCATGTAGCCAAAATATTGTAACTTCAGCATCAGTCCTTCCAATGAATATTCAGGGTTGATTTCCTTTAGGATGGACTGGTTTGATGTCCGTGCAGTCCAAGAGACTCTCTAGAGTCTTCTCCTGCACCACAATTCGAAAGTATCAATTCTTCAGTCTTCAGCCTTTCTTATGGTCCAACTCTCACATCCATATATGACTGTTGGAAAAGCCCTAACTTGGACTATATGGACCTTTGTCAGTTTGAATACACTATCTAGGTTTGTCATAGATTCCCTTCCAAAGAGCAAGCATCTTTTAATTTCATGGCTGCAGTCACTGTCCACGGTGATTTTGGAACCCAAGAAAATAGTCTGTCACTGTTTCCACTTTTTCCCCTTCCATTTGCCATGCAGTGGTGGGACTAGATGCCATGACCTTACTTTTTGGAATGTTGAGTTTCAAGCCAGCTTTTTCACTCTCTCTTTCATCGTCATCAAGAGGCTCTTTAGTTCTTCTTCACTTTCTACCAATGAGTGGTATCATCTGTATATCTGAAATCATTGGTATTTCTCCCAGCAGTCTTGGTTCCAGCTTGTCAGAGTATGAGTCCTCAGCTATTCCACGTAAGATTTAGCTGTTTATAGGAAATCGTGACGTGCAGAGTAGGACAGTTAGGAGAGATGTAACAGGCAGAGCATGGTGGCTCACCTGCTTCCCACGTGCAAGGCTGGATTACTCCAGAAGCTCCAAGATTTGCCTACTGATGCCAGGCTGTGGGTTTAGGGGCCTCATTTCCATACAGCCCTCTATGCACTGTCGGATCCTTTCTGTAAGCCTCCATTTCTGTGTTTATGTCATTCTAATGTCTGTATCTTCCCTTCCGTTTGTGGATTAAGCATGTAATCCAAATCTTGATCCCTCATAATAGAAGGACCTGTCGTCCCTTTGCCTTGTGTGAGGGTGTCTAATCCTCCAGCAGCTCCTTACCAGCTGGCGACCAGCCCTTTCTGCAGCAAAGCTGTAGATTTCACTTTTTTCTGTTTCTCCTGTGCTGCGCAAGTTAATTTCAGCTCTTGTGTCTTTCCAACCGTTTTTCCCTTGACTCAGTCAATATTTATTGAACCTGTGCAGCATTTTGCAGCGGCTCAGTTGCTGTAACTATCCCGATGTGACAGGGACTCAGCCCTGGCTCTTGAGTTGTGCTGGATTTAGTTCGCAGCTGACCGCAGGCTGAGAGTAGGACTGTCCTGTCGGTCAGCGCTCCTGGAGGAATTCAAGGGGCCCTGGGGCTTACAGAGATTTGAAGAAAGGAGAGAATGGGGGAGCAGGAAAGGGGAAGGGAGAGGGAAGCCCCAGACTTCAGTGTTTCTCTTTGTTTTCATGTTAATCTTACTTTGCAGAATCCAACAGTACAAGGGTTAGAAAAATAAAGAGGATCTCTCTGCTGATGGACGAAATAAAGAGAAGGGTTTGTTTCAGGTTGAATGATTTTAGTTGAGAAAGGTCTGGGCTGACATCTCTTCATGCATAAATTAATTCCATCTGTGAAAATGTTACAATTTCTTGAGACCTTTTACTTAAATTTTCATGGTCTCTCATTTGTCTGTTCTGGCAGAGGCATCTGCAGTCAGCATGGAATTAGTGGGATTTCATGGCTTCCACACCAGCAACCCCAGGACAAAGTTCCAGATTGGAAATATAATTCTGGTTGTTAGCCAGACAGCAGAATTCAGGTGACACAAGGCATCTTTGACTTCTCATCTGGGCCACCGGCCTTTTCTGGTGGCACGGGACAGAAAGGTGTGTAGAAATCGGATTTAAGAAAAGTATATTGGCATTCCCAAGTAGGTGGACATTCTGCCGGATGGTGAGGAGAAGGTGCTGTGTAGGCAGGATGGAGCAGCAGAAAGTGTCTGGAAATTAGTTTCTTTTTTGTGTGCCTGAGTTTTCATTGCAGCTTTATAGGTAACAGACCCAAACCAGAAACAACCCAAATGTCCATAAGCAAGTAAATGGATGCACAAACTGTAGCATGTCTATCCAATGGAATACGACCAAAAAGGAATGGTATGCTACAGCACAGATACATCTCAAGGTCACAATGCTGAGTAAAAGAAGTAAAAAATGTGGAAAAATACATGTTGTACAAAATAAGTTGCTGTCTTGAGAGTAGAAAGATGTTTAGGACACAGACAAGAGTGGGATTCAAATTCAGCCTTTGAACACAGTAGTTTCCTGCTGTATTTCAGAGCCTGGTCCTTCTCATGGTTGTAATGATTATAACCATGGTTATGAAATGACACAAGGCAAAGCTCCTTACAGACAGAGATCTAACTGCACCTGAATTCATGAATGTGAAATATACAGGATAAAATACAGCTGCTAATAGATGACTGTACAGAAGTTCTTCCCAAATCACTACTTATTTATATAGATCATTTATGTATGAGGTGACTGGTGTAAGCAGTATCCATCATGAAAGCCTCATTTTACATTTCATGTGTAAATCATTTCATGTGTAAATTATATTGCTTTTCCTACTTAATTGTTTAGAAATAAACTCAGTGTTTAATTCAGAGTCTTACTGCCTGTGCACATGTGATGTGGACGTGTCCGTCATTACTGAGCATTCTAAGGTTCTAACTATGAACACGTTAGTCACTGTCAAGTTAATATCTTTCTTTCATCTGTTCATAGATGGTTCAGTGAAAACAGGTTCCGGCAAGTCTGTTCTTCATGGTTTTGCTTCAGGTTGAAAATGAAAGTGCTAGTTGCTCAGTAGTATCCAACTATGCAACCCCATGGACTATAGCCCACCAGGCTCCTCCGTCCATGGGATTCTCCAGGCAAGGATACTGGATTGGCTTGCCACTTCCTTCTCCAAGGGATTTTCCTGACCCAGGGGTAGAACCGGGGGTCTCTTGCATTGCAGGCAGATTCTTTACCATCTGGGCCACCAGGGAAGCCCTTCAGATGAGATCCACTTTGAAGTTGTTCAAAATTCACGGTCACTGGGGTGACTCTGAAAGCAGAGGAGGCCTGTGAGACAGAGCGGCCCTTGGCATCCAGACTTGGATCCCAGGCCGGTCAATTGCTGGCCCCTCGCCGGCCTTCCTAGCCATCACCCCTCTCCCAGCCATGACCCATGTTCCCACCTTTTGGGAAATAGCACAGTGGGGGCTCATCATCTGGCCTCAGGACTGGGATAAATGAATGAACGACCTAGAGCTTATCTTTACTCTTGTTCTGAAAAATTGTGTTCTCCTTCAACACAACAGTTGACTACTCCAGTCCATGGTGGGTTCCTTGAGAGTGGACTCCTCTTCCTCAAATGACCCAGTGTTCGTCCAGGCTCTGTTATCTGTGCAAAACTTGGATTTGTAACTGGAGGATTGCAGGGGGTGATATTGCAGTCATTGGATGCGTTACAGACAGTGTAGGTAGCTGTTGCTAACAGGAGAGACTGCAGAAATGCACCTTAGAAGCTTACGTTGCTGCTCACAGATTCAGGAATGCACTAGGCATCCTTAGCTTCAGTTTGCACTGAAGGACAGAGAACGTGGGATGGCAGCAAGCCTTTTGGTGCTTGAGCTGGTAGCTGAGGATTCTTTGGCTCGGCCGTGCTCAGATCTGGTGCCTGGAGTCGGAGCAGCCGTGTGGAATCCAGTCAGGCCCTGGGCAGGCGGACCTCCCACCAGGGTCATAGAGGCCAGAGTCTCTGCCCCCACCTGCTACCATTGGGCAAGGGGGTTTTCAGCCACACATGTGGTTGGGGAAGGCAGAGCAGGGGCTGAAGTCTGGGAGGGACACCCTTGTGATCTTGACTGTAAGCCTAAACTCTGATTTTTGAGAAGTAAACAAACCTCCACATAGTTGAACCAGGATTTCCAAATATTTAGTGATAGTAAAACCCACAATCCAATCTTTGATCAAGTTGCAAACCTTTTGTTAGAAAACTTATTTATTAGTTTAAGTTACTTAATTTATTCATGAATTAACTTGCTGTGCCAAGTCAGCATGGGATCGTCTATCTTTGTTGTGGCTTGCAGTATGTGGAATCCAGCTCCCTGACCAGAGATTGAACGCGGGCCTTCTGCACTGAGAGTGCAGAGCCTTAACCCCTGGACTGTTGAGGCAGTTCAAGCATGGGTTGGAAAATAATTTCCAGACACAGAGCATTTCAGAAGGGAGTGCGTTTATTAAGAACAAAGAGCAGAGACAATGTGACTGTGAGCGCAGCAACCAGACTTCCTGACAGCCCAGGCAGAGTCAACAGCTTTCGTAGGTTAGTAGCTGATTTTTATAGCCTCCAAACAAAGAAAATTCCTGCTGGGAGGTTGGCACTAGGTGATTGGTTAGGGCAGTGTACGGTACTATGTGTGCGTGCTAAGTCACTTCAGGTGTGTGCAACTTTTTGCGACCCTATGAACTGTAGTCCTCCAGGCTCCTCTGTCCATGGGATTCTCCAGGCTAGAATACTGGAGTGCGTTGCCATGCCCTCCTCCAGGGGATCTTCCTAACCCAGGGATCAAACCCGCATATCTTATGTTTCCTGGATTGGCAGGCGGGTTTTTTACTACTGGCACCACCTGTTGGGCATGTTTGCCTAATTTAGAGTCACCTAGTCTGTTCGTGACAGAGAAGACAACGGCACCCCACTCCAGTACTCTTGCCTGGAAAATCCCATGGATGGAGGAGCCTGGTAGGCTGCAGTCCTTGGGGTCGCGAAGAGTCGGACATGACTGAGTGACTTCACTTTCATGCATTGGAGAAGGAAATGACAACCCACTCCAGTGTTGTTGCCTGGAGAATCCCAGGGGTGGTGGAGCCTGGAGGGCTGCTGTCTATGGGGTCGCACAGAGTCGGACACAACTGAAGCGACTTAGCAGCAGCAGCAGCAGTCTGTTCGTGAAGATCACGGGGGCTTTTGACAACAGTTACAAAGGGGGTCAGTCAGCTTCAGAGGTGACTTTGGTTCTTGGCTCTGCTCAGTGGCCTTAGTAAAAGGTTTCACACCTGTGCACTTGAGGCAGGACTCAACACGGACAACCAGGGAAGCCCCAAGTTGTGTCCCTAAAGAAAACAGCAGCCCAAGCTGCTTGTGTGATTTGAGTATGGCTCCGTGCAGGGCAGGGCGCTGTCTCAGGCCCAGAGCAGGAGGAAGACTGGTTTTCAGGAGGGGCTGCTTCGGACCTGTGACAAAGCCTTTCTGGCCCTGTCCTGGGGGCAGGACAGGAGGGCCCTTCTCTCCTTTCAAATTCCCAAACCCAAATGGGGCTTTTTCCTGCTTCCTGCATGACAGCCAGGGTGTGGCGTGGTGCCTGGCTGTTGCCCTTTTCTTGGCCACGCCAGGAGGCATGCAGGATCTTAGCTGACCAGCCGGGGGTTGAACCTGTGCCCCTGCATTGGGAGCATGGAGTCTTCGCCGCTGGCCCACGAGGGAGCTCCCTATGCCCGTTTCTTGAGGACAGACTGCAGTGAGTCCCGGCCCTCTTTCTCCTTCCTGAGTCTCCAGCCCTCCCAATGGGGCCATCCTCACTTCTGGGGTGGGAAGTGCCTCCCCTCTGTCTAACCCACCCACTCTGCACTTTATGCCTCCCCTCTGGAACCTCTGAGCTGTAGTGAGCTGTAGCCCTTGCAACTCAGGATCCCTGCTTTTGAAAATTCCGCAGTTCTTTTCGTATCCTGCTAACTGAGTAAACCCACCCTGGACACGAGGATGCTACAGGCTGAGCGGGGAGCTGGTGGGAGACAGAGGACAGGCGGGGAGCAGCGCAGCCATGCTTGTTATGGAAGCCAGGGGACCTCCTCCTGCCGGCGCTGCTTCTCAAACATGCGCCTTTACATTGCTGGCAGATTGAGTTTAACTTCTACGGTTGTAATGCAAACCAGTCAAGATTTTGTCCTGGGCAACTCTAAAGTGTTTTTTTCAGTGTTTTATTTCTCTTATTTTCTAAGTGTGAAGACACACACACACACCCCTGTCACCCCTGACTCTCAGCCACATGGTGGTCTAGTGCCTGAAAACCATGCCTTTAAGTACAAATAGAGCTTTTGCTTCATGCAGGAACCAGGCCACTCGGTGGAGATGTCAGTTCATTGAGTGGAGATGTCAGTTTGGGGCATTTGCACTGTTTAGTCCAAGGCAGCAGCCAGGAGAGTCATTTGTGTGTGCTGGTTGAGCCACAGGTATTAACAGCAAAAGTGAAGCAGGGCCTCCCTGTCCAGAAAACTCGGTTTGACAACCCTCCCCGCGTCTGCACTGTCCTTTAAAGCATGCATCCCACATCACAGTGTCTGATTGCTGGGTCTGCATGTCCTGTTTCACTTTGTCATGGGTCAACCCAGATGAAAAATCACTCCACTGGGGGTTTCCAGGAAAATAAATATCATCCCCACCACCACCACTGAGTTACTACAAGGGGATTTGTTGGCAGTGTCCAGCCTTGCCAGGAATGGCCATAATGCTTGATTGCGTGCTAAGTCGCTTCAGTCATGTCCGACTCTGTGCGACCCTATTGATTGCAACCACCCCCCACCCCCCAGGCTCTTCTGTCCATGGGATTTCCCAGGCAAGAATACTGGAGTGGGTTGCCATGCCCCCCTCCGGGGATCTTCCCAACCCAGGTATCGAACCCGTGTCTCTTACATCTCCTGCTTGGGCAGGCAGGTTCCTTACCACTAGTGCCAGCTGGGAAGCCCCTTATTGTGCTTGATTGGAGAGATCCAAAAAGGTAGCATTGGGGCCAACGGCTGGCAAATTCAGCAAGGCCAGTTGGAGCCAGGATGTGAAGGACGGGTGATACTGGGTGATGGAAGCGATGGCCCATGCGTGGCCTTGGACTCTGGAGCCAAAGCCCTGCCCCTGATGAATGTCTGCCCCACCTGTGGCCAGTTGCCTGACACCTGAGTCTGTTTCCTTGCCAGAAACAGGGCCATCACTGGAGTAGGTGTGGTTATTGCTTCCCTGAGAGTTAAATGAGGTCCCATTGGGACAGCCCCTGGCCAGGTGCCCAGCTCTGAGAAGCCCTAGGTTCCTCCTTCCCAGCGCCTCCCCTTCCTGTCCTGCTCTGCTGTCTTCACTGGGCAGAGATGCTAAGAGTGGGCCCTGAAGGCCGGCTGGCTCTGGGCGGGGCTATGCAGCATCTACAGGACGCCTGGGTGGGCAAGAATCCAGTACAACCTGCTGTGTAATTTTTAGAGAAACAAAAATCTTTCTTCAACAGAAAGCTTGTAAAGAAGCCCACTGTGTGGGTTAATAAAAATACAGAGGCTCCCGGGTGTGGAGCTGGGAGGGAGAGAGCAACCTCGGGTCCCCGTCAGGTCGGTGTACTCACGCCCAAGGGAGCCTCCCCAACTTGAGTCCCTGTCCTCACGGGCTGGGGACGTGTGTGAGGTTTCAGCCGAGGATGGAGACGCTGCCCCTGACCGTGGCCTGTGTTGCAGGTGTCCCCGTGCGAGCGGTGCCGCTGCGAGGCCAGCGGGGAAGTGCTGTGTGCGGTGTCCGCGTGTCCGCAGACCGAGTGCGTGGACCCCGTGTACGAGCCGGACCAGTGCTGCCCCATCTGCAAAAACGGTAGGTGCCTGCGCGGTTGGCCCTGCGCGCCACCATGCCGCGCGGCTTCCCGAGCGCCTTCCGTGGATGCAGGAAGAGAGGCACGATGGGATGCAGGACGGGATAAAGAACAGGATGCAGGCTGGGATGCTTGTGAGTTTCGATGCTTGCATCCACGCCCTAGCACGCGTGTCCTTGCCCTCTGGGCCCGGGGAACCCATGGGCGCTGGGTTCCAGTAAGGCCTGCTCTCTCATCGGTATCAGTCCCATGTTTTAAAGGCGTTAAGGTCTTTGGAGAAAAATTTAATTTCCACTCTCGGGGCAAGCCGCTTTAATTTAACTTTGTTTGTTCTTGCAAAGCAGTTTCTGTCTTTTCACCACAAATCAAACATGCCGGTTGGGCTCATTTACTTTTCATTACTAAGTGAATTAAACGTGGAACATCGATGAATATTTTTCGTAAGCAAATTAGGCAGGAAGAGAAGGAAGCCTCTCTTCTTCCGTGTGAGAGGCCAGGAGAGATCGGATGCCTCCTGTGCTTTGTCAAAGGGAAATGGCAGGATGGCCATGGTTAGCAGGGGAGAGTGTCTCCTCAGCCTGCAGGATGGAAGCTGCTTTGTACCTGAGCTCTGAGCCTGTCTGGGGTCCACCTACGAGGGTGTTGATGAGAGTGGGTTCTTCAGGAGGGTGGGGTGAACTGTGACCCAGGTGGGTGGGTAGATGAAGTGCTTCGAAGAGAGTTGACTCTGGTCATGCAAGTGCATCTTCAGGTACAGAGGGGTCCTGCCTTGGGAGGGGGCTGGGCCGCCTCTGTGTGGTCCCACGGCCATGAAGCAAGATGAGGCCAGAGCAGGATGTCTCAGAAAGATGAAAGCAACTCCCCCACGGCCAGAGTGTGTCAAAGAAGAGATGAGCTTACTTACGCGGTTACCAGCTTATCAGCTGTGGAGTTGCTGGACATCGAGCCAGGAGATGTGGGCCTTGTCAGTGGCGGATGGTTAGCCCAGGCTGTTATTAGTGTCTGAGGCAATTCTGAGATTCTCCCATCATGCCCATCGACATTGTATAGCTGCGAGGTGCTTCAGACACCTCCAGGGACACACAGACATCCAGATGTCACACGGGAGATTTTAGACTCCTGAAAGAAGTCAATAGAAGAGGAAGTGATGTTTCTGCGGAAGCAGGATGGTGGCAGCATCTCAGTGGGCTGTGAAGAGAAGGGAGCCTGGAGAAGGGGGAGCTGGCTTCTGCCTAGGTTTGGGACCAGGACCTCTGAGGTCCAGGCTGCAGTACCCCGTGCTTGGCGGCCTGGTTCCGCCTTTCCCCAAGTCAACAGCATTTAGTGAATAGCTTCAATACAAGTGGCTCAAATAGTTGGCGTCCTAAGTATCCAAGATACTGTGTCTCACTTGTCAGTTATGATAAAAAACAAAGTTTTGGCCTTAGACAGTCAGGGAGTCCTCATCTCAATGTTTACAAAAGATAGGAAAACGTGGCTTGCATCCTCGAGGATTTTTCCAACCCCCAAAGCTTTATAAAAATTTCAAAGCTACAGAATATTGATAAATAGCACAAGGACCAGAGATATACCCTTCACTATATATACCCATTGCTCACATTTTCCTGTTTCATTTGCTTTATGTCTTTTGATCTCTATGTGTGTCCCCACTTCTGTATATAACTCAATATTATCAATATATTTGCTTAGTTGTTCTTTTCCATAAAGTACGCGGGTATCTTCTATTTATACCACAATCAACATGAAACCTACTGGGCAAAATTCATGAATTTTTGCAGTTCTTTTTGCCCTTAAGATATATCCCAGTTAGGGTATAGAGTTATAATTTATTTGAATTAATTCTTTCTCTTGTGTGGACATATTGAACTCTAATGAAGATTTAAAGTCACTTATTTCTGTTTGGTTCACTTTTTATTATTAAGATATAACTTTATTTTTTGGATAAGCAAACAATGTTCAAAAGTATGATCTGTATAAATAAGGTCTGGTCAGAGACTCATGGGATGTTTTAATATTGCACTGATGGTTTGAGGGGAGAGGAGATGGTTGCTCTGAAATCAAACTTCTAAATGTTCTGCCTGTAACCTTGAGAGATAGCATAAGATGAAATAAGGCAGGATTTGGTGAGTATTATCTTAGAGACTCTTAGAAGGAGGACGAATATGTTTTTCAAAAGTTAGATTAAGAAGGATTAATACAAAAGGATTTGTATTCATAGGTTAGATCAATTATATCAAAACAACAACTTTTTATTTTCAGAAATGGACCCAGAAATAAATTTAAATGTGTCCAATCATGCAAGTTCTCTCTTAAGTTTTGTTATAACATATTCACTAGACATAATCTAGCTTTCATCTGTCTCTAGGTATAGGGTATTTTGACCTTGACAGGGCAGATAGTGTTTGGAATTCTTAGTGAAAATTTTGCTTGAAGAATGAGAACAGTTTCTCCCAGAAATGAAAGTCCTATGATAGCTAGTTGAGATCAGTGAATAATTTATGGTGGTCTGTCCCTATAACTGCACACAAAAGTCAGTGTCTTCATAACAAAAAGTTACACATCTGATAGATTACAGATTACAGGACATCAGAAGTGATGCCTTATATAAAATTAAATGCTTGGATAGACTTAGCTTGGGTGGAACATGAAGGTTTTAACTCCTGATCTTGGGAAATCAGTCTTCACTTTCACACTCTAATGTTTTAACCTGTGGCATTAACTAACTCCTTCTCCCAACAGAAGAATAATAACAGTTCAGTTGCAAGCTGCCAAAATCACTTGCATTAAAGGTGCAGAAGTTTGAAATCAAGAATGCCTGGAATATAAATAAATGATCACAAATCACATGCGACTTAAAATATTCACTTTGTTGACTTGTATAGATCAATTTCCCAAGGATTTTCTTTGATAAAGTGGTTGTTTGTGTGGAACTGGTTTTCAGGATTTTTTTCAACGATACAGTGAGTGTTCTGCTGACTTTCAGGATTTTGGGTTCTCCCTGGTGCTTGTGCTTCTCACATGAGGCTGGCATTCATGTACACATTCCCTTCAAGCTGGGGGTCAGAAGACCGCATCCTGCATGTGGGCACATTTTCTTACTTTGAGCATTCAGAGGAAGAAGGCTGACAAATGTGAGACGTCGGCATTGAAATGTGAGAGTCTTGTTGGGATTAACTCTGGCTCTCCCATGTGGAGTGTTATACCTGAGGGGGTATGTCCACCAAAAGCACGACTTACAGGGATTGTGTATCTCCCTGAAGTATTCTGTGCTGCTTGATGTTAGCTATTTGCAGCTTTATTTCCACCAGAGAATGAGGATGGCTATTTTTTAGAGGAAAAGGACAGTTTTTATGAAACTTTTAAGATAAATACAGAGATTTCACATTATTAGAAGCACTCTCTTGGAAAATATGTGAAAAGCACTAAGAATTAGACACAGTTGGATTTTGCTTTTTCTCTTGTGTATTTCAGACAGCAGGATAAGATCATAATTAAACCACATGTAGTGAGTTGGACAGTGTGGAATGATGTGTGTGTGTGTGTGTGTGTGTGTGCAAGATATCCTTCTCATAAGGAAAAGACCATTCCCACATGGCTTCAATGTTATACTTTTCTAAAATTTTTACCAAAGACACAATACCTATCTCATGGAAACACTTGGTTATTGTTTAAGATACTACAATTTTGTCCATAAAAAATAAAGGAAACTATGAGTATCAGAATTAATACTTGATTATACTGTTTGTTTTATAAAATTGGTATGTAAAAATCAGCTGTATGTCTAGATACCAGCAACAAACAAATAGAAATAAATTAAAAAGTACTCTCTCAAATAACATCATATATATCAAATAATTAGAAGTAAATATAACAAAGTTGTACAAGATTGCCACACTTAAAAATCTTAAAGCTTTATTGAGAGAAATTAAAGAAATCCTCAGTAAATGGAAGGATAGACAATGTTATGATCAGAAAACTCAGTAATGTAAAGATGCTGGCAGCCTCAAATTATTCTGTTAAATAAACAAAATCTATGTATTCAGCATAATTCCAATAAAAAATAAATACAATGACTTTTATGTGCAAATTACCAAGTTGGTTTTAAAATCTACATGGAAATACAGAAGATAAAAGCTGACCAGTGAAATACAGAAGAAGAATAATGAAGCTATAAAATCTGCACTATAAAAGTGATGAACACACTGTGGTATTGTCTCAAAGATCAAAAAACTGGCAAATGGAACAGAATAGAGTCAGAAAAGACTCAGGCATAAAAGATCACTAGATGCGTGATGACGGTGATCCTGTGGCATGGGGGGAAGGGGGGGTGATCTTTCCAGTAAATGGTACTAGGTGAGTTGGATAGCAGTCTGACAATAAAGGTATCTTACTCCTTCCTCACATAGTACCAAAAAATCAATTTCAAATATATTACAGATTTAAATATGAAAGTTAAAATAATGCTTTCAGAGGAAAACAGAGAATATATTTATAATTTTGATTCTGCAAAGTTGAATTTTAAAAGATACTTAGAAGACTTACCGTATGGAAAGAATTGATAAGTTGAATTTTATTAAAATTAAGAACCTCTATTAATCAAACAACACTGTTAAACCAATGCAAGCAACCCACATGTTGGAAAAAATATGCAGTGCCTGTATCTGACAAGTGAGTAAACCATTCTAACACATCAAAACAGAGAGATGGAAAAGTAGGGATGAAGAGTAGAGAGAAAAAAATCTAAAGGAATTCGCACTCTGTGAACCTCAGTGTCCTTTTTCTAGTTCCACGAATCATACAAACAAGTTGTCTCACTGAGTTTTGCATACTAGGATGCTGCTACTCACCACTATTTTCATAACATTCTGTGACAGGGTATGTTCTTGGTGCACGGAGTCCCAAGAGAAAAGTAAGTTGAATTTCCTATTTTAGTGAAATTAAACTAGTATTAATCTGGAGTAGATAATGATAAATTAAGAGGCATATTTTACTGCTTAGAAAAATCACTAAGAAAATCGACAAGGTGGTTGACCCTGGTGGTCCGGTGGTTGAGAATCCGCCTGCCAGTGCAGGGGACATGGGTTTGCACCCTGATCTGGGAAGGTCCCACATGCTGTGGGGCAACAGAGCCCATGTGCCACGACTGCTGATCCTGCGCGCTGCAGGGCCGGTGCTTCACCGAAGAAGCTCCCATGCTGCAGCTCGAGAGCAGCGCCCGCTCACTGCAACTAGAGAAGGCCCTTGCGCAGCGATGAAGATGCAGCATGGTGAAAAACAAACAAATGAATTTTTAAAATGAGAATTATTATGGCCCAGGTACTAAAGCAAAGCAAAGACATCACACAGAAAACACAACTACAGATCAATTTTTTCTGTGATTATAGATGGAAAACTCCTTGACAAAATATTGACAATCTGAATTCAGCACCGTAAAAAGGATGATACAGTATAACCAAGTGAAATTTATCCCAGGATTGCAAGGTAATGTATGTATTATCAAAAAGATGAAGAATTTTAAAAATGACCTCAAAAATGAAGGAAAAGTATTTGACAATATTCATCACTCACTGATGATTAAAGCTCCCAACAAAATAGCAAAAGTGAAATTTCTCACCCTGATAAAGTGCAGCTTAGAATAATCTGTGCAAAGTAAAGTGAAAGTGTTAGCTGCCCAGTTGTGTCTGGCTCTTTGAGACTCCATAGACTGTAGCCCACCAGGCTCCTCTGTCCATGGAATTCTCCAGGTAGCAGTACTGGAGTGGGTAGCCATTCCCTTCTCCAGGGGATCTTCCCAACCCAGGGATCGAACCCAGGTCTCCTGCATTGTAGGCAGATTCTCTACTGTCTGAGCCACCAGAGAATAATCCGTAGCCATAGGTAACATCATACATAATAGTGAAACACTGGATGTTGTCTCAGTAAGGTCAGGGAAAAGGCAAGATTATCCACTTTTGCCACTTTTATCCATTACTGTAGTGGATATTCTACATGATGGGGGAAAAAAGAAGAAGAAAATGATAAAGCAAATTAAGGGGTAAAGTTGCCTTTACTCTGACATGTCATGATTCTACATTTGAAAAATTCCAAAGTACACACACACACACACACACACACACACACACATCCATTAGAACTAATGAAGAATAACGTCAGATTAATGTATAAAAAGTCTATTTTGGGGTAGCAAGCAGTGAACCACTAGCAATAGACAGTAAAAATGAAACGGAAAATAGTTCCATTTGCAATAGCATCAAAAAGGGTAGAACACTAAGGAATAAATTTAACAACAAATGTGAAAGATTTGTACACTGAAAGCTACACATTATTACTGAAAGAAAGGAGATATAAATAAATGGAGAGACATTTTATGAATAGAAGTCTCAATATCATCAAAATTGCAGTTCTTCCAAAATTGATCTATAAATTCAATGAAATTCTGTACAAATCCCAGCATGCTTTTTGAGTTAAAAATTG
The DNA here is from genome assembly GCF_963930625.1 of Muntiacus reevesi. Taxonomy (NCBI): domain Eukaryota; kingdom Metazoa; phylum Chordata; class Mammalia; order Artiodactyla; family Cervidae; genus Muntiacus; species Muntiacus reevesi. The sequence goes on along the minus strand of NC_089254.1, from coordinate 6,025,928 downwards.
AAAAGCTGATCTTAAAATTCCCATGGATCATAAAGAATAGACAAAACAATTTGGAAAATAACAAAACTGAAGAATTGGTGCTCTCTAATTTCATAACATACTATAAAGTCTTAATAATCGAAAACTGTAATGTTAGTACAAGGATAGACATGCAGTAATGGAACAGAATTGAAAGTCTAGAAGTTAAGTCCAGAATGTAAATCCTTACATATTTATTTTTCACCAACATACAAAGGCATTTTCAATGGGGAAAAAATGAAAGAACAGTCTTTTCAACAAATGGGGCTGGGGCTATTACATACCCTTGTGTAAAAAGAAAAAAAAATAACTTAGATCCTTGCTTAGATCAGTTCACATACAAGCGTTAACTCAAAATGAATCACAGAATTAAATGTAAGGCTTTAAACTATGTAATTTTTATATAATAACAAATAAAGCATTGTCATGACCTTTAGTTGGGCAAAGAGTTCTTAGATTCAACACCAAAATCATAACTCATAAAAGGGGAAAAACTGATACATTGCCATAGAAATGAGAAGTTTCCGTATTTCAGAACATATGATTACAAAAGTGAAAATATAAGGTACAGACTGTGAGAAAATGTTTGCAAATTATATATCTGATGAAAGTCTTTTGTCCAGTATATATAAAGAACTCATATAACACAATGAGAACATCAACAACCCAATAAAAATTGGGCAGAGTATTTGAACAGATAGTTCAGCAAAGAAGATAAATGAATGTAAGTAAGCACATAAAAATATTCTCAACCTCCTTAGTCCTTAGGGAAATAAAAATTAAAGTCACAGTGAGATACCAGTGTACCCCACTAGAACAGTTTTAATAGTAATAATAATAATAATAAAGACGATACCAGGCATTGGCAAAGATGTGGAAGATGTGGAGAAACCAGACTCCGCATCTAGAACCCACTGCTGGTGGGAATAGTCCATACACTTTGGAAAACAGTTTGGCATTTTCTTAAAAAGTGAAGCAAGTGAATTCCTTGACAGTCCAGTTGTTAGCACTCAGAGCTTTCACTGCCAGGGCCCAGGTTCAATCCCTGGTCAGGGAACTAAGATCCCATAGGCCTTGTGATGTGGCCAAAATAAAAAAAAAAAAAAAAAGTGAAGAGAAAACTTACTATCTGTCCTAGCAGTTGCATCCTGGAATTCAATCCAAGAAAACTAAGCATATGTTTATGCAAAGGTGTTAGATAAATATTCATGACAGGATTATCCTTCATAGCTGAAAAAATGAAAATAATCCAAATATCCAGCAGTGATGAATGGATAAACAGCGTATGTTTATTTCCATGCAGTGGGATATTCAGTTCAGTCGCTCAGTCATGTCCGACTCTTTGCAACCCCATGGACTGCAGCATGCCAGGCCTCTCTGCCCATCACTAACTCCTGGAGTTTACTCAAACTAATGTTGATTGAGTCGGTGATGCTATCCAACCATCTCGTCCTCTGTCGTCCCCTTCTCCCACCTTCAATCTTTCCCAATCAGGGTCTATTAAATCAGGGACTTGGCTGTCCAGTGGTGAAGACTGTGCCTTCCCGTGCAGGGGCTGCTGGTTTGATCCTTGGTGTGGGAGCGAAGATGCCACATGCCTTGTGGCCCCAAAACCAAAATATAAAGCAGAGGCAATATTGTAATTAATTCAATAAAGACTTTAAAATGGCCAACATTAAAAAAAAAAACTTAAAAAAGAAATCAGCAAACGATGCATGCTACAAAATGGTTGTACCTCAAAAACATCCTGGATGAAAGAAGCAAGTTGCAAAGACCACATATTGTATGATTCTACTTATTTGGAATGTGTAGACAAGACAGATTTTTTACAGGGAGAAAGCCCCTGGGATCAGAGAGAGGATTAACCACAGATGGGTGTGTGGGAATTTACTGAGGTGATGGAATGTTTATTAATTGGGTTGGTTACTAAGATCATTAAATTGTACGCTTGCACTGAGTGAGTTTTATAGTATTTCAAGTATGCCTCAATAAAGCTGTTAGAAATATAGACAGATCTCTTTAAAAGATGGCTCAGTGCAGTTTTTGTAATTTCCTTTGGCTGACTTCTAAGGCCAGCCTTGACTACACAGCCTTTCATCTTTCCTTAAAGCGTTTCAAACCCTGTGCTGGTGCCTTAGCTGAGACCCTCCTAAGTATATCCTGTTATGTATCTTGAAGGGCTTGGAGGTTGTAGAAAGTTGCAGACGTACAAACCCCTAAAGGTTTGTGGCTTTTGCTAGACTTTCTGGGCTCGGAGCCCCATGCATGATGTAGATGTGCAAACCTCCTGTTCTGTACCCTTCACTTACAGTGCAGACACCTCTCTCCCTTTCAGTGCCTCACTTCCCCATGGCATTCTAGACTCTTCTTGATGATCCAGCTTCCTAGGACATGGGGCTGCAGATCCCCTGAGAATGGAGGTTGTTGGCTGCCTCCAGATCTCATGCAAATAGTGTACTCTTTGGGGATCCCAGACCCCAGAATGCAGTGTTCACCCCGTTCAGGCCTGGTGAGCATCACCTGCAAGGCTTGTTATAACACAGACTCACTGATCCCTCCCACTCTGCACAGTTCTGGATCCAGCTGGTCAGGGCTGGGGCCAGAGAGGGCTTCCATGGTGGCTCAGACAGTAAAGAATCCACCTGCAATGCAGGAGACACAGGTTCAATCCCTGGGTTGGGAAGATCCCCTGCAGGAGGGAATGGCACCCCACTCCAGTACTTTTTCTTGGAGAATCCCATGGACAGAGGAGCCTGATGGGCTACAGTTCTTGGGGTTGCAAAGAATTGAATATGACTGAGCGACTAAGCACAAGAACAGGCCAAAGAGTTTGCATTTTTAATATGTGCCTCCCTGGGTGCTTCTGGTGCCCTTGGTCTGGGACCATCCTTGGAAAACTGTTGCTTTGAGGTACTCATCTTCTTACTCTTTGATTTTTCCTCCCAAATTTAAGAAAAGAAGCATACTGTGGAGCTGTGCAGCTTTAGGCATGAATGAGATCTTTTTGAGATTGTGAAGCATTCTGTTGTTTTTCTAGAGATTTCAGAGTTCATAGAAATCTGTAACATGTAGTCTTATTTTACCTTTTCGTACTGTTTGTGGGGTACTCACAGCAAGAATCCTGGAGTGAGTTGCCATTGCCTCTCCCAGTGGACCACAGTTTGTCAGAACTTGGCACTATGACCCTTCTGTCTGGGGTGCCCTGCACGATGTGGCTCTAGGCGTCATGGAGTTGTGCAAACCCCTTTGCCACGACAAGACTGTGATCCATGAAAGGGATCAAGCCAGTCCATCCTCAAGGAAATCAACCCTGAATATTCACTGGAAGGACTGCTGTTGAAGCTGAAGCTCCAATACTTTGGGCACCTGATGTAAAGAGCCAACTCATTGAAAAAGACTGATGCTTGGAAAGATTGAGGTCAGGAGGAGAAGGGGATGACAGAAGATGAGATGGTTGGATAGTTTAGTACAGATCCCTGCTCCCCAGCACCCTGTGTTTCAATAGCTCATTGTTAGAGATAGGCTGCAGAGTTGACTATAAGTCTAGTAGCTGAAGCAGAAAAGAAGGTCCTAATAAATATTACCTACAAAAAGGAATGCCCCAGAGAAAATTACTGTTCCTACTGAACAATTTTCCTAAAAATAATACATAATTAAACTTTTTTCTCACTCCAATTTATAGTCTCTGGGGACGTAGAATTGTCTACTCTTGTTTTTATTTTTTATATTAAACAAAAAACTAAAATTAAGACAGTTTAAATCTGATCACAGTGATTTAGTAACTTGCTGATATGAGGCATGTGGTATATTTTTCCCTGGTTTGGTGTGCTTTTGTTTTTCAATTTTATTGAAGTATAGTTGATTTACAGTGTTGTTTTAAGTTCTGCTATACACCAAAGTGACTCAGGTGTACTCACATATATATATTTTTTTCATTGTGGTTTGTCATAGGATATTGAATATAGTTCCCTGTGCTATACAGTAGGATCTTGTTTATCCATCCTGTATATACTAACTTACATCTCTTAATCCCAAACTCCCAATCCTTCCCTCTCCCCTGCAACTCCTTGGCAACCCCAAGTCTCTTCTATATGTCTATAAGGTTGTTTTTATTTTGTAGATATATTGATTTATGTCATATTTTAGATTCCACATATAAATGATATCATGTGATATTTATCTTTTTCTTTCTGACTTAGTAAGATCATCTCTAGTTCCATTCATGTTGCTGCAAATGGCATTTTAAAATATTTTTTAATGATTGCATATTTGTGTATTTTGCAAAATTTTTACAATAAGTCTGGTTAACATCCATCACCATACAGTTACAAATTTTTTTCTTTTGATGAGAACTTTTAAAATCTAACCTCAGCAACTTTCACGTACACAACACATTATTAAGTGAAATCACCATCCTGTATGTTACATCCCTATGACTTTTAAAATTTATAGCTCAAAGTTTATACTTTTTAACTCCCTTCTAAGTATTTTTAATGTAAAAACTTTATTCACCGCCTTGTTAGCATTTCCCAAGAGCTCAACTCCAAAGTGCTAGCATATTTCTATTCCATGTGTTTACTTACACTTTGGTTTTGTGGGAGCGATGATTCAGAGGCTATTCCATGAATCCTCACAAAACCCGTGGGCACCCATATTTATGTTTTAGAGAAGCATTCACCTGCCCCACAGTGTCCCTCATCCTTCGTGAACTAAGATCGGCTCTGGGTTTACTAAGTTCCACGCCGGGCCAAGCCCTCGGTGTCCCAAGCTCAGACAGCTCTCGGATCTCTTCACTTCTGACAAGTTAGACAAAGAGAAGAGATGGGTCGGGTTTGACCTCTTGAATTCAGGAGCTTAATTTGTTTCCATCTCCTCTGGAGATCTTTGAATCATCAGCTCCTCATTGCAAATTTTTGGATAGCTTAAAATGACACTTTTGTTTGCAAACATTGGGCATAATCTCAGTTTTTAAGAGACTGCCACCAAGTCGTTGCCTGATTATCACAATGAAGTGCTTTTCTGAGTGAAGTGCATGTTGAAACTTCTAGGCAGAAGATGCACAACTGTGGCTTTATTTGAGTGTTTCCTGGAGTTCAGCTGCATCTGTCCTTGGATTTCAGACGGTGCTAGGACTCAGGTCCCAGACCAGCCTCCACGCGGCTCGGCCACTTGCACTTTACAGCATGCTCTGTGAACTTGCAGAGGACCAGGCCTGGAGCCAAGACGTGAGCACAAACGTCCTCGCACAGAAAACCTCCATCCTGCTTCCTGAAGCAGCTTAATTCCCCTGTGCGTCCTTCTCACAGCTCAGAGCTTGAATCACATTGTCTTCTTATGTGGGAAAGGTGGAGACAGGTCATTAAAACTGCTCTTTTGTTGAATATTTGACTTTTTTTTTAGACTTTTGTAGAGGAGTCTGTGTGTGTGTGTGTGTGTGTGTGTGTGCATATTTATTGCTTTTATAAAACATGGAGGCACTTATTATATATTTTACATCACATGCAAGGGTGAGTCAGGTTCCTGCCCTTAATGAGTTCATCAGCTAGAGGGGTAAACTAGTGGTCTGTAAATATTGTCTGCTGCTTTCCTTGAATGATGATGAAAGTGGTGAGGAAAGTAGGGGAAAAACTGAGTGATGCTGCAGGAAACATCGCCAAGTGTACGGCCTCTGTTTGCTCTGAATTATTTCTTTAGGATAACCTCCCAGGAGTGAGATGATTAGGGCAAAGGCTTGGAACATTTTTATCACTCTGATAATATCGCCATGTTGTTTTATAGGAGGTCGTATACAATGTGAAACCTCTGGTTCTGTGATAAAATTGCTAGCCTTGTATTAATTTAATTTATAGAAAACAGTGTCCATGGTTTGAATATTAAGCCCAAAAACTAGACAATAGCTTGATGATATTTTTTCTTTCAATGTGTTCTACTCCTCCACCTGCTTAACAAAATGACTTTAAAGAGAAGGTTGAGTGGTTCTTGATGGTTGAAAGTCATTGATATGAAATCCAATTTGGGGGGACTTCCCTGGTGCTCCAGTGGTTAAGAATTTGCCTTGCAATGCAGGGGACTAGGGTTCGATCCCTGGTCTGGGAACTGCGATCCCATGTGCTGAGGGGCAACTAAGCCAGTGTGCTGCAACTAAATAAAATAAATAAATAAATAAATTTAAAAATCATATTAAAAAAACAATTATTGTACTACTCTGGAATACAATGAGGTCTTCAGAATAATAATTTGATCAAGTAACCTCATTTGTCTGTAATCCTTTCTGGAAAATGAACATATTAAATGTAGCTACATCTGTGGATATTTTTTGACAGTCAAGTTAAGGAGGTGGATTTAGATGAGTTTCATTCATCCAATCAGCTGATACTGTTTGATCCTCTGCTGTGTGCCAGGAGATAAGATGGCAAATGGAGAAGATCACAGGAGGGACCGGAGTGATCTCGCTGGGGGGAGGAGGCTGTGATGGGGGCAGGGAGGACTGCAGTCCTGGGTGGGGACTATGGAGAGGTGAAGATGCCCCTGTTTGTGGGATAGGATAGCCCCACAGGCCTGGAAGTGGAGGCACGGCTGGGTCCTGAGAGACAGGGGCAGGGGATGGCACAGACTAGCTCTCGAATGATCATTATGCCGTATTAGGGGATCAGATTTAATCCCAAGGTAGCAAGGCACCAGAGAAGGACCTGGGGATGGAAGAGATGCACTTGTCTTTGAACAGAAGCAGTTATTCTGCTAGTGGACCCAGGGTACTCAGAAGGGAAGGTTGAAGGTTCTGTTGGAAGAAAGACCATGACTCATGGATACTCTTTGCCCAGCGTGTGCAGCTGTCAACTTAGACTAAGCATGGAGAAGCAGCGTGTAAAACCCTGGGTTTGGAGCTGGACACATGTGAGTCTCCAGCTGAAGCCCTGTCCCCTGATTGGACTTGCTTATTGTCTTCACCTACAAATAAGGTTCTTATCCCTAGGCACCCGCCAGAGTTGTCATGAGGATTAAATGCAAAGTGCCTGTTGCCCAGTCAAGCCTCAGAGCCATTTTCTCCCATCCTTGACCTTCTAGGGGCTCCATTTAAATCTCTGCTTCTTATAAAATAGGTAATCAACAAGGACCTCCTGTAGAACACAGGGAATTCTACTCAATACTCTGTAATAACCTATATGGGAAAAGAATCTGAGAAAAATAGAAATATATATATGTACATATAACTAAATTGCTTGGCTCTTCTATCCCTGAAACTAGCACAACACTGTAAATCAATTATATTCCAATTAAAAAATAGTGGGGTTTTTTTTGGTATTTTAAAAAATTTATTTATTTTAATCAGAGGATAATTCCTTTATTATGAAGGTTTTTGCCATACATCAATATGAATCAGTCACAAGAATTTATGTTTTAAAAATACTTTAAAAAAATTGTGCTTCTTAAAAATTCCACGTCACCAGTTTTTCTTTCAAGGAACCCCTAAACTTGTACCACAAATGCTCTGGCAGCTTGTCCAGCCTCAGCCAGGAGTGAGGACCTCAGCTGTAAAAGAGGTCACGTTTCCAGCTATATTTCACAAGCAAGATTATTTATCCTCTGCAAGATTATCCATACATACTCCCTCGCCATCATTTATCTGTTAAAAGCCGCTTGGTCATTAATATAGTTGTCTCACGTATCTCCAGCCTGTGTCCTCAGCAAAAGGGAAATCAATTGTCACAAGATACAGTAAAGCCATTCATCCAAGGCGGGCAGGTACTTTCACCCCATCCACAGCCTGATCAATAGTGCCATTACCAGAGGTAAGTTGAATTGCCTTCAGAACCCTTCCGTGGGATGTGTTCTGGTAGAAATGAGCTGTCAGTGGCTGACAGAGACAGACGGCCCCATGGACAGCTCATCCAATCTGTCTCCATCTTGCAGAGAACAAGCCAATGAATATTCTCCATGAGATGTAAAATACCCTCTTTGATGATCAGCAGACACACTCTGCTCTTACACTAACAGCAAAACCCAAAGCTCTTATTTGTCTTTCAGGAAGATAAACTCCAGGTATAAAAGAGCCCATTACCCTGGGAGGTACCCATAACCCACTGGTTCTGAAAATTGCATCTCATCTTTTCTCAGACAAATGCCTTCACTTAAGAGCAGTTACAATTTGGTAATCCTGACAGCTGTGAACTGAATTCATCTTTAATCACACATTCGCTGAGTGTCTATGGGAAACACGTCAGCCATCGCTGAGTAAAGCATTGCTGTAGGGCGAGAAACATCACTGTTCTTTAATCAGGAGCACTCACATGTTTTAGATAATAAGAGAGGCAGGCCTCTGAATAGACTGTCTGTATTTTAATGTATGTGATGCCCTGATTCTCATAACGCTGGATAAAAATGCGGTAGTTTGAACAATGCTTTGGTCACCTGAAGACGTGCGGTCACAGTGGGTACCAAAGAACACTTCAGACTTCATCCCTCAAGAGCACGAGATGCTGGTACACCTGCATCCAGGTCGTCTGGAGGGGACTGACTGTGAAAGAAGGCAGACAGTGATGCAATGCCCAGCACTCTTTTCTGACCATTAGAACTACTCCTCAGCAGTGTTCAGAGGCTGAGGAGCCCGATTCAGAGATTAATAAATACTTCCCAAATTGGACCAGAGGACTTGAAGAGCCCTTCAGTGCTAAAACTCTATTATTATTTGACACTATGTATATACTGACACTATATGTTTAGTGTCTTACAATAATAATAACTCTATTATTCTTTGACACTAATACAAACCTGTCCCAGGAAGCCTTACTCAACAATCCACTTTGGGGACATGGAAGGAACAGGATTCCTTTCTTTGGTTAATTCAGATGTTTGCTTGTTTTTTTCTCCATCTTCCTTATATCAGTAAGTCATTCCGTAAATTAACAAGATAAAAGTTAAAACACTTGCTCTTTGAATACCCACAGAGAGAGGATCCTGTATCTCCTTCCCCTAAAGTGAGTGGAGAGACATGTAAAATCCAGGCAGGGGCACTGGAGCCTTCCCAGGGGTCTGGAGCTGGCAGAAGGGTTGCTGGCTCTGGGTTCCCCCATCCTCCTGTGCTGCCTTGCCTGGACCTCACTTTCATTTATGCCAAAGGGAATAAACAAAATGGGGGAGAATATATATGAGGTTGCCTTTGTAAATTATACATATATATATACTGCTCATTTGCTCAGTTGAGTCTGACTCTTGGTGGCAGCCTCATGGACTGTAGCAGACCAGCCTCTTCTGTCCATGGGATTTTCCCAGGGAAGAATACAGGAATGGGTTGCCATTTCCTCCTCCAGGGGATCTTTGCAACCCAGGGATCCAACCTGCATCTCTTATGTCTCCTGCATTGGCAGGCAGGTTCTTTACCACTAGCACCACTTGGGAAGTCATATATAAGCCATATATATATATATATAATGTATGTATGTATGTATACTAAAGATGGTGGAGTAGACGGATGTGTGCTCATCTTCTCCAGCGAGAACATCGAAATCGTGTAGTCAAAGCTTTGGTTTTTCCAGTAGTCATGTATGGATGTGAGAATTGGACCATAAAGAAGGCTGAGCACCAAAGAATTGATGCTTTTGAGCTGTGGTGTTGGAGAAGACTCTTGAGAGTCCCTTGGACTATAAGGAGATCCAACCAGGCAATCCCAAAGGAAATCAAACCTGAATATTCATTAGAAGGACTGATGCTGAAACCAAAGCTCCAGTACTTTGGTCACCTGATGCAAAGAGTCAGCTCATTAGAAAAGACCCTGATGCTGGGAATGACTGAAGGCAGGAGGAGAAGGGGACGACAGAGGACGAGATGGTTGAATGGCATCACCGACTCAATGGACATGAGTTTGAGCAAGCTCCAGGAGATGGTGAAGGACAGGGAAGCTCTGCATGCTGCAGTCCATGAGGTCACAAAGAGTCGGACATGAATTCAGTCGGACTGAGCGACTGAATAACAGCAAAATATATATAAAATGTAAAGGAGGGCTATGCCTTAGGAAATAAGTGATTAATATTTTCAAAAGTATCATACATTTCCCCCTAAATGTCCCAAATTCAGTTGTCTCCTAATATTTAGATTTTTGAAGGCCCCTCGCCACCCCTGGAGAGGCCCAGCACACAGCCCCTGGCTTTCCCGCAGGCCCTGCCTGCTTGGGCTGACCCTGCCCAGAGCGTCGGCCAGATCACTCACCTGCTCTGCTGCAGTTGCTCCGTCCACCTGGAATGCGTCAGAAAATCTGGAACAGACCTGCTTTCCAGGGCCAGTGCCAACGTCTGTGTCCTGTATTACACACGCTTCTCACCTTCCTTCACAGAAAACCCTGCGACCCCCGGACATTGGCTCCCCCAGGAGTGAGGCCTCGTTGGCTGGTTTCTGCCTCTGCAGCCGTGAACGGCCCTGAGGCCAGGGAATTGCTTGTTTTATTGTCCATTCTTAGCTGCTGAGAATAAAATGTCAATTACAGTATTTTTTATATGTTTCCAGGATCTTATTTCCTCCTAAATAAGACAAGTCTCCCTGCCCTGACTTGAAAGAGTGACCATACCAAGCTCCCGAAACCCTGGAAGGAAATTTTGTCTTTTCAGCTCTGGTAAATACCTTCCTGACCCTCAGCCCCACTGTCTCTCCGGGCACTGACCCATCTTGAGTGCCAGGAACATCTCACACCAACTGCTTCAAACCCCAGGCTCCAGGAAATCATGATCACCAAGGCCTCCTGCTGTTCATTATGTAAGATACAGCATCGAAATAATGAAGATGTAAGACTGTTCCCTCTGGCCCCTGAGTAATGAAAAGCCTCCAGGAAGGGCTCATTCATTAAGATTTTATAAGCTGGGGTGGGGTGGGGGGTGGGAATAAAAGGATATTTGTTTTAAGGAAAGCTATTTTCATCCAGTCTGGTCTTACTTTAGAGGAAATTTGGAAAGAATGTAAATTTATTTTAAAAAAAAAAGAAAGAAAAATGAAATCTAGTGCCCACCAAGTGGTCTTTTACCTGTGGGGGAAATGCTTAACTAGTAACATTTTCTTCACAAATTCTAATCAAACAGACAAGAATCTAATTTTCGTTCTGTGTTCTGATAGCATGTTCATATACTGGGAATGCAAAGAAAAGCTGAAATTGGCTCTTCTTCCCCATCCTTTAAACTTCCAGTGGTTTACAACACCTCACTAAATGGGCAAAACCAAAATTTCAAATACATTTTTCAAAATTGCTAAAAAGATGAAAAAAGCCAGCTCAAGGGATTCTCCAAGCAGAGGAGCCTAGTGGGTTACAGTCCATGAGGTCGCAAAGTCGGACATGACTGAAGCGACTTAGCACAAGGGAATAGTGGTCTGGCAGGACAGGACTCCCTGAGCAGCTGATTGGACGGGAATGAGCAGCTGAGCCTTGCCCCCTACTCTCCTGACTCCTCCACCCCTGCCATGCAAGTCTGAATAACGCTTCACAGTTTAGCGAATAGGGCTTCCCTGATCACTCGGCTGGTAAAGAATTTGCTTGCAATGCAGGAGACCCTGGTTTGATTCCTGGGTGGGGAAGATCCCCTGGAGAACTAATAGGCTACCCACTCTAATATTCTTGGTCTTCCCTTGTGGCTCAGCCGGTAAATAATGATTTTCTTAGCATCAGGCTTAAACAAATTTTTTTTAAAGGAATGAAATTAGGAAGAAAGTGAACATTTAAAAAATCTTCAGTGTTGATTTTCTGTTTCTCAAAGCTATGGGTGATGAACTTGCAATTCACACAAACTTTGTCTAGTCATTTTGGAGGGTTTTAGTAAACTCACTGAACACATAGGAATAAACTAGAAGACATCCATCTATTTAAGAAGCATCAGCTTCTAGTTCATTAGTTGGCAGTCATTTTAAGAAGACCATCTAAAGACAGTGATTTAACAGGCATGACAGTAGAAGGCATGACAAAGCTATCATTCTCTGAACTGTGAGTTCTCATTGAGAGTCACTTAATAGGGATTAACTTTACTCCTTTTCAACTGCAGAGTTGCATGTATTTGTACAGAAAGTAAAACAACTGTCAATAAGTTGTCTCCAATAGAAACAGAGAAACAGTAAAAAAAAAAATTAAATAATGTCAGTGTTATATCAGTTTTTCATGTGTTTCAGACAGATCAATTCAGCTATTTTCAAAAACAAAGTCAGTTGAGTTTTTTTACGATTCAGTTTCAGGAATCAAAGCCAAGCTTTTGGAAAATAATTTCATCAAAGACAAAACATCTAGAGCGATTGCTGATTCTATTTTAGGTGCATTTTGAGAAGTTCGATGTTGAAAGTAAAATTATTTTTAACTGCTACTATGAATTCAATTTTGCAGAAAAGAGCATCATTATAAAAACATGACCTACCTAACTTAAGGAATCAGTTGGGTAGATTTGAAGTTAATTGTGGTGCATATATTATTCATAACTGTGTCCCAACAAATTGATATGCTAGAAATAACTACAGAAGCTATAATTGTCAAAATTATTAAATAATTTTCTAAGCATGTATTTGTGAATAAAAACTCAGCTTGGAAGTAGTGCTTCTTTGCCAGCTGGATTTTTTTCTTTAGAAATTTTTGAACCTGGGAAGAACCACTGTGAAGTCAAGCTAAGTGCTTGAAAACAATTTTTGACTTATTTTTGTAGATGAATTCTCTGTATTTTGGCTGCATGTTTCTTTCAAAATCAACTGGAGAACCATAATCAGTATTCAACAGGTAGAAAAGAATCTGCTTTTGAAGTCTGAAAAAATTACCATTGTTGCAACGAAACCTGTGAACCAGACCATACTGAGATGTCTCCAGAGCAACTGAGCTGAGCATACAGTGGGACCCCCATGTATGTTTAAGGTTTAATTTTCAAATTTTCTTAGTGTGTGTTTGGCTATATCAGTTTGTGGGTAGAATGCTTTGATTGAGCTTATATGTTTTGTTGGATCTCTAGATATTCTGTACTGAGAAAGCCCATGACTTTTCTAACATTTGAATTCAGTGAGCACTCAAAAAAAAAAAAAAAAATCATAAACAGAGATGAATTACTTGATGATTTTTGTCTTCAAACCTATTTATTAAGGAAAGTTCCTATACAGTGTTGTAAAGATGTTACCTGTGAAAATATAATAGGCAACTTAAAAAGAGCTCTCAAATTGAGATTATATAGTTAAGAAATTGAATAGATTTTTTTTAACTATACCAAAAATAATTACTCTTAGTATAGGGGAGGAAAAAATTTTCTTGATCCTCTAATGGTTCATGGCTGTGTCTGAAAAGAAAACTGACAAAGACAGATTAAAAGGAGAAAATTACACAGACTGTATTAAAATTTACACATATATGGGAGCCTTCACCAGAGAGTTAAGGATCTGATGAAATGATCAAGGAGGAGGCTTTTCTACTTTTGGACAAATAAACCATACATTTTTGAAGAGCTGACAAAACAGAGTTTGGGGCTAAGGGTAATAGATGATAAATTAACTACAAAGATAAAGGTGGCTTTAACAAGTTTGTTTGTATAGATTTTTCTTCATGGGTCAGTCAGCTTTGCTTCATCATATATATTATGTGGTGTTTTTACTTTAGTTTTAATGTGTGGTTTTTTGTTTTTTGTTTCGTTTAGCATTTTTAAGTTGCATGTAAGAAGAGGCCTCTTTTTGGCTCTGCAGTTCCATTCTCAGCTCTCCTCCCTAACCCCCAACCCATACACTCTGTTCCCAAGCAACTGCCGACCTGCTTTCTGTTGTGATGCTGTTTTTAAGTTGCCTTTTGTAGAATTTCATGTGCCTGCAGTCGGAGATGGATCTCTGTCAGGTTTCTTTCATCTATCATGTTTTGAGATGCATCTACACTATTGTTGCAGTATCAGTCACATTCTTTTTCATGTTGGATATCATTCCACTACATAAACACACCATATCTTATTGTATTTCATTGGATGGATATGCCACATCTTATTATATTCCATTATAGGGGCTCACCACATTTTATTATACTCCTTTGTAGGGATATACCACATTTTATTATACTCTGTTGTATGCATAAACTAGATCTTACTGTATTACACTGTGCAAATACACCACATTGTTTTTATATTCCATTGTATGGATAAACCACATATCTGTTACATCCCATTTATGATACCACAATTTATCCATTTACCACTTGATGGACTTTTGAGTTGTTTTCCGTCTCTGACAAATACCAATAATGTTGATACGAACATTGGCATATAAGCCTTTATGCAGAAATGTGATAACTTGGGTTGAGTCCTAGGAATTGAAACTTCTAAGTGTGAATGTATACACATGTTTAACTTTGTCAGAAACTGCCCAACAGTTTTCCAAAGTGACTTTTCCATTTTGCTTTCTCTTCAGTAAATATGAATGTTCCATTCTGTTTCATAATTAAATGATACCCCATTCAGGGGGTATGGAAGAACACAGCAGAAAGACATTGGAATGGTGAAAGGCAGAACTCTTTGTCACTTACCACTCCAGAGCGGCTGCCTCCAGGGGCAGGGTGACAGGAACCTGGGGAAACTTATACATGGAGATGACCAGCACGTTCTGGATGGCCACATGTTCAAGCTGGACTTAGAAAAGGCAGAGGAACCAGAGATCAAATTGCCAACATCTGATGGATTATCCAAAAAGCAAGAGAGTTCCAGAAAAACATCTACTTCTGCTTTATTGATTACACCAAAGCCTTTGACTGTGTGAATCACAACAAACTGTGGAAAATTCTTAAAGGGATGGGAATACCAAACCACCTGACCTGCCTCCTGAGAAATCTGTGTGCAGGTCAGGAAGCAACAGTTAGAACTGGACATGGAACGACAGACTGGTTCCAGATCGGGAAGAGAGTACATCAAGGTTGTATATTGTCACCCTGCTTATTTAACTTATATGCTGAGTACATCATGCAAAATGCCAGGCTGGATGAAGCACAAGCTAGAATCAAGATTGCCAGGAGAAATATCAATAACCTCAGATAAAGCAGATGACACCACCCTTATGGCAGAAAGTAAAGAAGAACTAGAGAGCCTCTTTGATGAAAATGAAAGAAAAGAGTGAAAAAATTGGCTTAAAACTCAACATTCAGAAAACTAAGATCATGGCATCTGGTCCCATCTCTTCATGGGAACTAGATGGGAAAACAATAGAAACAGTGAGAGACTTTATTTTCTTGGGCTCCAAAATCACTGCAGATGGTGACTGCAGCCATGAAATTAAAAGATACTTGCTCCTTGGAAGAAAAGTTATGACCAACCTAGACAGCATATTAAAAAGCAGAGACATTACTTTGCCAACAAAGCTATGGTTTTTCCAGTAGTCATGTATGGATGTGAGAGTTGGACTATAAAGAAAGCTGAGCACCAAAGAATTGCTTCTCTTGAATAGTGGTGTTGGAGAAGACTCTTGAGAGTCCCTTGGACTGCAAGGAGATCCAACCAGTCCATCCTAAAGGAAATCAGTCCTGAATATTCATTGGAAGGACTGATGTTGAAGATGAAACTCCAATACTTTGGCCGCCTGATGCAAAGAACTGACTCATTTGAAAAGACCCTGCTTGATGCTGAGAAAAATTGAGGGAAGGAGGAGAAGGGGACAACAGAGGATGAGATGGTTGGATGGCATCACTGACTCAGTGGACATGAGTTTGAGTAAGCTCTAGGAGGTGGTGATGGACAGGGAGGCCTGGCGTGCTGCAGTCCGTGGGGTCGCAAAGAATCAGACACAACTGAGCGACTGAACTGAGCTCGCCTGCAGGTGAGCTAATTGGCTTCCTAGCAGTTGGGGATTTTGAATAATTCCATGGTCTCCACAAGAAGAGGCCATTCCTGAGTGTGAAGTGTTGGGGCAGGTGGAGCATGTGTATTCTGACTTAGGAGTGTCAGAGCCTGAGAAGGGAAGAAGTTAGGATGGGAGCTTAGTTACTGCACAAGGAGGGTACTTGAGAGATTTCAGCCCCAACTTCACAACAGGGTCAACACAATCCTGTCGCACACTGTATTACACCATTACCTCCACAGACTTACCAGCATTTGGTCTGGCAGTGTTTACTTTTAGAAATTCTGGTAGTTCTAGTAGAGGTAAATTTGCTTTTTCCTTTTGACTACTGAGCATCTTTTCATGTAGCCAATTATCATTTGTACAGCTCATTTTGTGAAGAGCCTTTTCAAACCTTTAGCCCAATTTTTATAGAGTTATTTGATCCTTATTATTGACTTTAAAAGATTAATACAAATCTTTTGATATACAGTGAATATTTCTCTCAGTCAGTAGATTACATTTTCATTTTCTTAATGGCATCTTTCAAAGAGCAGAGGTACTTAATTTTGGTGGCAGTTTAATTTTAGTGGCATCTACTGAATCAGGGAGGGAACACAGCCCCACCCAACAACAGAAAATGGGGTTAAAATTTTACTGGACATGTCCCCACTCATCAGAGCAAGACCCAGATTCTGCCACAGCCAGTCCCTCCCATCAGGAAGCTTCCACAAGCCTCTTATCCTTATCCATCAGAGGGCAGACAGATTGAAAAACCACAATCACAGAAAACTAACCAAACTGATCACATGAATCACAGCCTTCTCTAACTCAATGAAACTATGAGCCATGCCATGTAGGGCCACCCAAGACAGATGGATATGGTGGAGAGCTCTGAAAAAACATGGTGCACTGGAGAAGGGAATGGCAAACCACTTCAGTGTTCTTGCCTTGAGAACCCAATGAACAATATGAAAAGGCAAAAAGAGATGACAGTGAAAGATGAACTCCCCACATTGATAAGTGCCCAATATGCTACTGGAGAAGAGTGGAGAAATAGCTCCAGAAAGAATGAAGAGGCTGAGCCAAAACAAAAACAAGGCCCAGTTGTAGATGTGACCGGTGATGGAAGTAAAGTCAAATGCTGTAAAAAACAACATTACATGAATCAAGGTAAATTGGAAGTGGCCAAACAGGAACTGGTAAGAGCAAACATTGACATTTGGGGGATTCAGTTCAGTTCAATTCAGTCGCTCAGTCATATCCAACTCTTTGCGACCCCATGAATCACAGCACACCAGGCCTCCCTGTCCATCACCAACTCCCAGAGTTTACTTAAACTCATGTCCACCGAGTCAGTAATGCCATCCAGCCATCTCATCCTCTATTGTTCCCCTCTTCTCCTGCCCCGAATCCCTGCCAGCATCAGGGTCTGTTCCAATGAGTCAGTTCTTCGCATCAGGTGGCCGAAGTATTGAAGTTTCAGCTTCAGCATCAGTCCTTCCAATGAACACCCAGGACTGATCTCCTTTAGGATGAACTGGTTGGATCTCCTTGCAGTCCAAGGGACTCTCAAGAGTCTTCTCCAACACCTCAGTTCAAAAGCATCAATTCTTTGGTGCTCAACTTTCTTCACAGTCCAACTCTCACATCCATACATAACCACTGGAAAAACCATAGCCTTGACTGGATGGACTTTTGTTGGCAAAGTAATGTCTCTGCTTTTTAATATGCTGTCTAAGTTGGTCATAACTTTCCTTCCAAGGAGTAAGTGTCTTTTAATTTCATGGCTGCAATCACCATCTGCCGTGATTTTGGAGCCCAAAAAAATAAAGTCTGACACTGTTTCCACTGTTTCCCCAGCTATTTCCCATGAAGTGATGGGAACAGATGCCATATCTTAGTTTTCTGAATGTTAAGCTTTAAGCCAACTTTTTCACTCTCCTCTTTCACTTTCATCAAGAGGCTTCTTAGTTCCTCTTCACTTTCTGCCATAAGGGTAGTGTCATCTGAATATCTGAGGTTATTGATATTTCTCCCAGCAATCTTGATTCCAGCTTGTGCTTCTTCCAGCCCAGGGTTTCTCATGATGTACTCTGCATATAAGTTAAATAAGCAGGGTGACAATATACAGTCTTGATGTACTCCCTTTTCTATTTGAGGGATTAGTGAACTAAAATGGACAGAATGGGCAAATATAATTCAGATGACTATTATATCTACTACTGTGGGCAAGAATCCCTCAGAAGAAATGGAGTAGCCCTCACAGTCAACAAAAGAGTCTGAAATGCGTTGGATGCAATTGCAAAAATGACAGAATGATCTCTGTTCATTTCCAAGGCAAACCATTCAATATCACAGTAATTCAAGTCTATGTCCAACCACTAATGCTGAAAAAACTGAAGTCAAATGGTTCTGTCAGGCAAGTATATGCTCCTCGGTTTTTGTCTTGTCACAACAAAGGTTTGGAGTGACGGACATTAAAGCCCCCTCGGCGGGTCACAGCTCTTGGGTCTTGGACAGACCGTGTTATAGCTCTCAGGTCTCGAATGGACCGTGTTATAGCTCTTAGACAGATCAGTGTTACAGCGCAGTGTTACAGCTCTATTTTATTTAGGTAAGAGCAGGAAAATCCATCTTCGAGGTGTGAGGGCATGTCGACCCAAAGACGCCAAGAGAAGAGTGCCCCAGCACGTGGGGGAGAGAGAGAGAGAGAGAGAGAGAGATAGCTTTGGCTCCTCTCTTTATATGTTTCTCTCTCCCTGGGCCTGTCCGATGTAAATTGGGCCAGCCAGGAGTGCTGTTTGTTTTACCTGAGGTTCTCACTCCGGTTCTCGGACCTTCCTTTGTTCTATTTTCACGGGCTTTTCCCTGCCAGGTCTGTTAGTCGCCACCATTCTGGACTCCTTTTCCCTATTCTAACTACCTAACAGTTCTATGACGACCTACGAGACCTTCTAGAACTAACACACAAAGAAGATGTCCTTTTCATCTTAGAGGATGGGAATGCAAAAGTAGGAAGTCAAAAGATACCTGGAGTAACAGGCAAGTTTGGCCTTGAACAAAATGAAGCAGGGCAAAGGCTAACAGAGTTTTGCCAAGAGAATGCACTGGTTATAGCAAATGCCCAGTTCGAACAGCACAGGAGATGACTCTAGACTTGGACTTCACCAGATGGCAATACAGAAATCAGATTGATTTCCTTGCAGCCTAAGATGGAGAAGCTCTATATAGTCAGCAAAAACAAGACCAGGAGATGACTGTGGCTCAGATCATGAACTCCTTATTGCAAAACTCAGACTTAAATTGAAGGAGGTAGGCAAAACCACTAGGCCATTCAGTTATGACCTAAATCACATCTCTTACAATTACACAGTGGAAGTGACAAATGGATTCAAGGGATTAGATCTGATAGACAGAGTACCTGTTCTTCAGATCCTCTATGGACAGAGGCTTGTGACATGGTGCAGGAGGCAGTGATCAAAACCATCCCCAGGAAAAAGAAATGGAAAAAGTCAAACTCAAACTGGCTGTCTGAGGAGATCTTTAAATAGCTGAGAAAAGAAGAGAAGTGAAAGGCAAAGGAAAAAAGGAAAGATATATGCATCTGAATGCAGAGTTCCAAAGAATAGCAAGGAGAGATAAGAAAAACTTCCTCAATGATCAGTGCAAAAAAAAAAATTGAGGAAAACAATAGAATGGGAAAGACTAGAGATCTCTTCAAGAAAATTAGAGATACCAAGGGAACATTTCATACAAAGATGGGCTCAATAAAGGACAGAAATGGTAGGGACCTAACAGAAGCAGAGGATATTAAGAAGAGGGGCAAGAAAACATAGAAGAACTACAAAAAAGATCTTAATGACCCAGATAACTACAGTGGTGTGATCACTCACCTAGAGCTAGGCATCCTGGAATGTGAAGTCAAGTGGGCCTTAGGAAGCATCACTACGAACAAAGTTAGTGCAAGTGATGGAATTCCAGCTGAGAAATTTCAAATCCTAAAAGATGATGCTGTTAAAGTGCTGCACTCAATACACCAGCAAATTTAGAAAGTTCACCAGTGGCAACAGGACTGGAAAAGGTCAATTTTCATCCCAATCCCAAAGAAAGGCAATGTCAGAGAATATTCAAACTACCGCACAATTGCACTCATCTCACAGACTAGCAAATTAATGCTTAAAATTCTCCAAGCAAGGTTTCAATAGTACATGAACCAAGAACTTCCAGATGTTTAAACCGGGATTTAGAAAAGGCAGAGGAATCAGAGATCAAATTGCCAGCATCTGTTGCATCATAGAAAAAGCAAGAGAATTTCAGAAAAACATCTACTTCTTCTTTATTGGTAACGCCAAAGCCTTTGACTGTGTGGATCACAACAACTATGGAATATTCTTGAAGAGATGGGAATACAAGACCATCTGCCCTGCCTCCTGAGAAATCTGTATGAAGGTTAAGAAGCAACAATTAGAACTGGACCTGGAACAATGGACTAGTTCCAAGTGGGGAAAGAAGTACATCAAGAGTTTATATTGTCACCCTGCTTATTTAACTTATATGCAGAGTACATCATGAGAAACACTGGGCTGGAAGAAGCACAAGCTGGAATCAAGATTGCCTGGAGAAATATCAATAACCTCAGATATGCAGATGACACCACCCTTATGGCAGGGAGTGAAGAGGATCTAAAGAGACTACTGAAGAAAGTGAAAGAGGAATGTGAAAAAACTGTCTTAAAACTCAACATTCAAAAAACTAGATCATAGCATCCGGTCCCACCACTTCTTGGCAAATAGATGGGGAGACAATGAAAACAGAGACAGACTTTATTTTTTTGGGCTCCAAAATCACTGCAGATGGTGACTGCAGTCAAGAAATTAAAAGATGCTTGCTCCTTGGAAGAAAATCTATGACAAACCGAGGCAGCATATTTAAAAGCAGAGATATTACTTTGCCAACAAAGACCCATCTAGTCAAATCTATGGTTTTTCCAGTAGTCATGTACAGATGTGAGAGTTGGACTATAAAGAAAGCTGAGAGCCAAAAATTTGATGCTTTTGCACTGTGGTGTTGGAAAAGACTCTTGAGTGGCCTTAGACAGCAAGAGACTCCAACCAGTCAATCTAAAGGAAATCAGAGCTGAATATTCATTGGAAGGACTGATACTGAAGCTGAAACTTCAATACTTTGGCTACCTGATGCGAAGAACTGACTCATTGGAAAAGACCCTGGTGCTGGGAAAGATTGAAGGCAGGAGGAGAAGGGGACAACAGAGGATGAGATGGTTGGATGGCATCACCAACTTGATGGACATGAGTTTGAACAAACTCCAGGAGTTGGTGATGGACAGGGAGGCCTGGCGTGCTACAGCCCATGTGGTTCAGAGTCTGACTACTGAGAGACTGAACTGACGGACTATCAGTTTTCCTTCTGTGGTTTTTATTTTTTGTATCTTATAGATGGCGCACTTGACTAACTCAAATTGCTAAAGTTTCTCTTGTTTTGCATTTCAGAATGTTTGTTATTTCATGTGTCAGACACATCATCTGAAGTTCATACTTGGTGTAGACGGTGGGAGGTAAGGGGTAATATTTTTCCCCCCCATATTAATACCAAGTTGTCCCAGAATCATTTGTGAAAAGATTATCTTATTTCCATTAAATTACCTTGACATTTTTGTCAAAAATCGATTCACCATATAAGTTCAGCCTATTTTTGGATCATCTATTCTGTTCCATTGATATTTCTGCTAGTGTTGGACTCTGCATTCCTATGGAATTATTATAAGTCTTGTGTTTTAGATTGCTTTGGACTTTGCATTGTCATAAAAAATTTAAATCAACTTTAGTTTCTACAAGAAACCTATTTGGATTTTTATAAGATTGCATTGAGTTTATAGGTTATAGTGGAGAATAGATACTGTGACCTGATTTAGTCTTCCCATTCACCAATATAGCATCTCTCTCCATTTATTTAGGTCTTTAATTTCTTTCAGTGAGTTTTATAGTTTTTTTTTGTGTGTAAGTCTTGCATTACTTTTGTTCATTCAGTTTCTTACATTATTTTTCCTAATATTAAATGCAAATGCTATTATATTTCATTTTCCATGTGCTTGCTGCTTCAAGATATAAATACATTTTATTTCTGTTTATTAATCATTGTCTTACATTATGAACTTACTAAGTTCACAAATTTGTAAGAATTTTTATTGAGTTATTTATTGTGCTTCTTTTTCTCTCCTCTGTCCTTCTTGGATTCCTAGTACACATGTGAAAACGTCTTAACAGTCTCATAGGGCTTTGCGAACCTGTTCATTAGTCGTTTACCTTTTTCTTTTCTGCTTTTTGCTTAGATTATTTCTACTGGTGCACCTTCAAGTTCACTGGTTCTTTCTTCTTCTCCCTCCAATCTGCTATTGAGTTCATCTAGTGAGTTTTTCATTTCAGTTATTATCCTTTCAGCTCTGGAAATTCTACAGAAATTTTTTACAGTTCTCATTTTTCCGGTTTGAGTTTGTATGTTCACTCATTGACTCATTAAGACCATGTTTAAAAAGATTCTTCCTGCTTATTTTAACAGCTGCTTTATTGTCTTTGCATAGCCAACATTTAGACCCTGTCAGAGTTGATTCCTACAGCCTTTTTCCTCCAGCATCAGGCGGGTAGATGTATTTGTGGTTGTTTCTTTTTATGGCTACTTACTTTTGTTTAAAAATGGATAAACAACCGGATTCTCCTGTATAGCACAGGGAACTATATTCAGGATCTTGTGATAAACTAGAGTGGAAAAGGATATTAAAAGAGTGTGTATATGTGTGTGAGTGAACCACTTTGCTGGACAGCAGAAATTAACTTTGTAAATAAATACTTCAATTTAAAAAGTTTTAAACTGTAAAGTGTAGGTGGATGCTTCAAGCCTCCAGGTCTGTTGTGTGTCTGAGGACTGCTGCTGCCTGCCCCAGCGGGCCCTGGCTTCCCTGGACTCACACCTCACGTGTGTGTCTCCCGCACTGCAGGGGCTCTGCCCAGGCCTTCACGCCTCCGCTCCTGCTCCCCAGCACCACACCGGGGCCTGCCTGTGCCAGCGGGGGCCAGGCACCTGTGCTGTCCCCGCCCGTGTTTCCGCCCAGCCTGTCTCTGTTTCCTGCTTCCCGGTTTCTCCCCACACGTTCCCACTCCCCGGCCCATCACAACTGCGTCCTCAGATACTTCCAGCCAGCAAGCCTTCAGCTTCTTCCTGCACCAGCCACACGCTGCAGGAGGGTGTTTCAGGGTGCTCTGTCCTTCAGGACGGACGCCCTTCTCACACACCTCCCTCAGGCCAGCTCCTCGGATCCCGCCTGCAGATCCCTCCTTCTTGGTCATCAGGGAGGCAGGTTCAGGGCTCAGATTTTGCACCTTTGCATGACTCTGGCACTGCAGGGACCTCCCTGCTAATTTCCAGCTGCCCCTGACTGTCTCCTGAAGGCAGTGACACTGGTTTTCCTATGAGTGGAGTAGAAGGTGGGTGTTAGGCTCACCCTCAGCAGAAAGATACAAAGTCCTGACTTTGTATCTCACCCTTTGTTCTCAGCATTTGTTCAGAGTAAAGTCTCTCAGACTTTTTCCTGCTTTTGTTTTCCAGTGCCTCCTAATTGTTAGTATTTCATCCAGTTTCCACCTGTAAGAGGATTTTTCAACTGTACCACCACCGTTATCGAAATCTTCTACTTTGAGTTTTCAGAAGGTTCTTTAACAAGCTATAGTCTATGTTCTCACACACAAAAAAAGAAAAATCTAATAGTCAAAAAAGAAAATCAATGGCTAAACAACTTAGAACACTTAAATCACATACTGGGTACAAATGAATTATTCACTGATTTTAAAGTGTGAAATTTATAGTTAGTGATTCAACGAGCTTCATTTGAAGACTCATGATAACCCAGGTGTGATTCTAAGGGTATAGTCCGCAGATCCACAGGCTGGAGGCTGTGTCTGAGATGAAAAACAGAAAAATCCTTCTCTCACTTATTTTTAGCTTAAAGAAGAAATCATACTGAAATTGTACACTGTTTAGAAATGAATGGAAATATTACATGTCAAAACCAGTGATATTTTTATTATTAATGTTTTTATACACTGCAGATCTGGTGTGAGGTTTTCAGCAGTTACATTTAAAAAGTCTTTAACAGATTTCTTAGGTCTCTGAATCGATTGTTTAAAGTACTTGCTTAAAATTTTGGAAAACATCAAAAAAGATGACATAAGTTCTTTAATGAAGGCTGACACTTAATAGGTGTATTATATAAATAAAGATGTGTGGTTTTTCACAGAAAGTAGTAAATATTATTTGATTTATGGTAAACCTAATATTATGTGAATTTGATATATTTTCTTAGGTAAAACGTTCATCCTTAGTCACTCAGGAAAAACTATTTATGCACAATTATTTTTTCCTTGTCTTATATTCACTTGCACATCAATGGCATCTCCTCCTTATTACTTTTACATGTTTTCATATGTTTATTAAATTTTCAAATATTTTTTATTATCTTTGCTTAGCCTGGTGTTTCATATTCTGATAACCCAATTAGATATCTCAGCTTGCAGTTGTATTTTTGAGTAGGGCTTGAATTTTTTATATTTAGGTTTTATGTAGTTTTTAATAATCTTGGAGTTTGATAGTCAATTCAGAAGCTTTTATACTTATGCAAATAGAGTGAAGCTTTGCCCATTCCACAACTTTAGAATATTTATTTTGATTTTGTGTTTATTCTCAGTGAAGTTGTTTTGACCAGCTTTAATTTGCTTTATTCATCTGAATGCAGCGGTATCTTCCTTTTTGTGGAAGAGTCCAGCTCATTTGAGTGTTTTACTAACACTGAACCCATTTTCGGATGTGTTCAACTTTGTTGCCAGCCTTTGTAGTCTGTTTTTGTTTCTGTATTTATTAATCATTGGAACAGTAGCCCTCCTTCCTTTGTAAGAGACCAGAGGTTATCGTGTGACGGGATGGTGCTAAGTCACTTCAGCCGTGTCTGACTCCGTGTGGCCCTGTGGCCCGTACCCACCAGGCTCCGCTGTCTGTAGGCTTCTCCAGCCAAGAACACGGGAGTGAACTGGCGTGCCCTCCTGCACTGGCGGGCAGGTTCTTCACACTAGTGCCACCTGGGGAAGCCCCTGACATGCAGGAGACACAGGAGACACGAGTTCGATCCCTGGGCTGAAAAGAACCCCTGGAGGAGGAAATGGCAACCCACTCCAGTGTCCTTGCCTGGGAAATCCTATGGACAGAGGGGCCTGGTGGGCTGCAGTCCTTAGGGTCTCAAAAAAGTCAGACACAACTGAACACGCACGTTGTGCCAAATGTACCTGCTGTATTTTACTGCATTCGAAAAAGCTGCTTTCATAATTGCCATTCTTACCATTACATCCTGTTTTTACTTTTTATTTAAAAATTTTTTTTCAGTTGCACTTCACAGCATACAAGACTTTAGTTCCCAACCAGGGATGGAATCCATGCCTCCTGAAGTAGAAATGCAGTCTTAACCAGTGGACTACCAGGGAAGTTCCTGCATCCTATTTTTAAGAGTAATCACACTTAGGAAGTCTGCTTTGTACAAGGAACTATCTTAAGGTCTTGGCACGTAATGGCCCAGGTGCCCCACCGTCCTACTGCGAGACTTCTGTGTGGGGACGGGCCCCTTGGGCAGCTCTTCACTTCGTGGTCCTGTGGTTTTCCACCATGAAATGCAGCACTTTGCCCAAGCTCTTCTGTGCATATGTTTTCAGAATGAATTTTGTCTGCTTCTCTATTCTGATTAGTGAGACACAGTTTTGGTATAATACAATGCACAGTCTTAATCACCCAGTCTTAGTTTTGATAATTATGTCCATCCACCCAACCCTCACTCAAGAAAATTTCTTCATGTTCATTATGTTTTAATCCCCACACTGCCCCACTCACCAGAGGGACATATTTTCCTGTTTCTATCTCTATCAATAATTTCTGTGTGTTTCTAGACTTCGTATTAGTGAAGAGAAGTTTTGTATCTGGTTTCTTCTACTCAGGCTAACATTTTTAGTTTCATTCACGGTGCTATTTGTCTTTCAGCTTCTTTTTCTTGCAGAATAATACCTATTGTATAAACATCCTACAATCTGATGGACCTCTGGGCCCCTCCAGTCTGGGCTGTGCTGAGCGCAGTACCACGGACTTCGTGCTGGTCTTGTCCTAAACATACACATGCCCTCCGTGACTCAGGTATATATCAAGTGGGCTGTGGGTTAGGTTTGTATTTAAGTTACAGGAGAGTTTATGCCGTGTTTCCCTCTGTCAACCCGCCCTTCACTAGCACTTGATCTTTGTAAACGCAGCCCTTCCAACTGGCAGGTGGTGGTCCTCCAGGTGGGTTCAAGCCATCTAGGGCTCTGGATGTTTTCAGGGTGGGGTCAGTACTTGCCCTTTCGCAAGGCTTGGGATTTGAACACAGTTTGCCTGGAGGTTTCTTGTTTGTGTTTTGCTGAGTGTTAAAGTCCAACAACCAACTTTCTGAAATGTTGAGTCCCTCTCCATTTACAATCTGGTCACTGACTTTTTGGGTCTCTGGATGTTGCTCCCCAGCTGAGATGCTGGCTTCCTTATCTTCTGCAGCTTCTCTGCTCTGCAGGCCTCGGTGGGCACGCACCTCCAAGGCAGGTGTTCTCCTGGGGTCTGAGTATCAGGCTGGTCCTTGATCTCATGATCGTTCAAGTTGGTGACCACATTGACTGCCTCCTCCTCACTCTGCCACTGTAAAGGCATCTCTTGTCTCATACAAGGCTCTCCCTTTCTGGATTGAGTTCACTTGGGTCTTTCTGCAGATGCAGCTCTCTAATGCTTAACACATTAGACAAATGACAACCACACAAAACCAGCTTAGGTTTTATAGTTTCCCCAGCTACTTCTTCATGGGCTGGGAATGGTCCTCTCTTGAGACATATTATACTGAACTGAAGGCAGAGCTTCATAGCGATTCCTTTGAATCTCATCCATTGTCCTTTGAGTTAGTGTTATTTTTCTCTGGTTAATCTGCTCTTGGATCTCTATTGCTGTGTGCAGTGATTTTTTTTACAGTCTCAGGACTGTGTTTACAGATTTTTCTCATGTCCTCCAGCGACTGAGACATTTTTCTTCTGTCTTCAAAGCAGGAGTCAGCATCATGGGATGAGTATTTGCAGGGGGACTCCCTTTCTTCTCACTATGCTCATCACATCCCCTTCTTCAAAGTCTCCAGGAAGAAACCTGAGGCCTTCTTCTTTCTGTCCTGGAAAGTTGTTGGATCTTCATTTCTTTCTTTAAAGTTTAAAAAAATATTCCAAGTTGATGAGTCCTGGAACAGGAGAGAAGCAGTTTCTTTCAGAGTCACTCCTCAGGGTGCTAGGTACTGTGCTGATGTTCTGATTTCACCCACGTGGGGTTTCCTGGAAGCAATTTCAAACGTGCAAGCCCACCTTGTTATTGCTTTGATTCGTGTCTATTTGGGGGGCTTCCCTGTTGGCTCAGATGGTAAAGAATCTGCCTGCAATGCAGTAGACATGAGTTCGATCCCTGGGTCAGGAAGATCTGCTGGAAAAGGAAACAACAACCCACTGCAGTATTCTTGGAGAATTCTATGGATAGAGGAGCCTGGGGGGTCACAGTCCATGTGGTTGCACAGAGTGGGACATGAGCGAGTGACCAAGTGCACGCACGTCTATTTGCTGATACAGTTTTCCTGGGCTGCTGTTTATTTGACGTCACTCCTTCGTTATTTTTCACTTTTCAGTATTTTTCACCTCATGGAAGGTTTATTAATTGCCGAGTACCCTGGAATTCACTGCTTTAGCGTGGCTAGAGCAATAGCATCTGCTTGTCTGCTTTTTCCATGGAACAGCCATTCTTTGGCTTTGGGAGCTTCTCCTGGGTCCTGAGTGGAGCGTCCTTGTCCTGCTGCCCACTCTGCCCCTCTGATCCCATCAAACTGGTTCGTCATGGGTGGTTTGGATTTTCATCTCTTCTCACTCTTCAGAGCCATTCTAATTTATTTTGATGTGGATGTTCTGCCTGTGAAATAATTTCCTGTGCTTCAGATTATTGATAGCTTAATTTAAAAATTTTTTTCAGTGGCAGTCCTAAAGAGAATCAGGCCATGCTGCAGCACCCGGATTTAGGAACAGTATGACAAATAGTGTACATCTTTAGCTTAATTTTTTAACCTGGAGAAGAGAATCTGCTGAGGTTTCAAGGAAGAAATGAGGTAATTGAGTACTTATTTCCTGGGAAAGGGACTAAATCTGTTTGCTTAGCTTCTGAGGGCCTACGTGTGTGGAATAAACAGGTGGCAGATTTTGACTCGGTGTAAAGAGATGCTCCTAGGAATGGGGGCTGTTCCCCATTGAGACAGACACTGGGGAGGCCACGACCTCCCGCACTGAAGGGGTGGGTGAAGACTGGGTGGCCGTGCCTTTGTGACAGTGAGCGCAAGTCCCAACTAGGGTAACGATGATACCATCTTGTTCTATCAACAAGGCAACAGACTACCAGTAAGCTTTCAAGTGAAGAAGAGACATTTATTCAGAAAAAATTATTGCAAGGGGGAAAAGGGACCTTTGCAATATCACACCATCACACCTGCAAGTGTCTGCAGCCCAGCCAAGTAGGTTTGCTCTGATAGAGAGGAGAGGAGTGATCACAGTGGAGCTGGGTGTGGATATGGGGGGCAGTGAAAGGAGGATGATTGGACAGAAGGTCAGAGAACATTCTCCCTGAGGCCAGGCTCTCCTCCAGGGGGCTATCTGCTACTCAGGCTGAAAGATAATGAATTATCACACTCCATCAGGAACTAAGAGACAGTTTGGGAGTAAGAAAAAGTATTTTTGGAAAGGATTCCTTTTTATTTTATTAGCCCACATTTGTATGAATGTGTGTGTTTTAATAATTTGACTAAAGATCTCATAACCATGATTTTTAATTGATCATTTTCCTCACAACAAAATATAAATGCTTGATTCCATTTATGCATCCAGATTCTTTGTAGTCAGTCTAGTCTTAGGGTTTTCAGTTAATATGAAAATTTTCATTTTATTCACTATTTATTTATGGGTCATTTTCTCACCATTTGCAAATCAAATTAGAATATGTAATATGATGTCAAGACCTGAGAGAAAGGTTAACATGCATTTCATTCTGCTTGATCCCTGGGAATAAAGCAGTTGAGCTAATCATTTATGAGGCAAGAATGGGACGGTCTAGATATGACCTTTTCCTGGGTAACCAAGGGGTCCTCTGTGAGTTTCATCTGTCTCTTGGGGAAGAGGGATGCTTTACAGTTCACTGTTTACCAGAACGCAAGAGAATGGGGGAGTTTCTTGACTTGCAGATGGCATTCAACATTAGCAAGGCTTTCTCAGATTCTATTCACTTCTTGACAATGAACTGTTCCCAGGGGTTATTTTGCTTCCCTCAGGGGCTTCATCAGGCCCCAGGGTTGAAGTGTGGTCCTCAAGGAGACACACTCTACACATGTCCCAGGGAGAAGAAGTTTTCTAGAATCACAACTATGGACCCTGTACATCTTGAGTTGGAAATGTGCAAAATCCAGGAAATTAGGATGAGCAGAGAGAGGGCTGGAGATCAAAGATCAGACCAGTCATCTTTGCTGATGAGTTGAATCTGGACATTCAAGACAGGAAGAGGTCCAGGTTCACTGAAGGGACGTGAGCCTGAGCAACAAGATGAACGAGATTGATGTCGCGCTGATTCTGAGAAGGATGTGTGCACAGCAAGGTGGCGGTTGGGGTAGGCTAGGAGTTCACTTTTGGATGAGTTAAGTTTGATAAGCCTTTTAGAAATCCAAGTGGTTTTATCAAGTAGGAATTTCTATTCTGGAGCTCAAAGGAGGAGTTCAGGCCAGAGAGTATCTGTGGACGTGGCCTTTGGATCATCACAGCCAGGGTCTATAAGGTTGACCTGTACATGGGGGCTGGTACCTTGGTAGGGCGAGACCAGCAGAGGTCCTAGGCTGGTGCACAGGATTTGGGAGTGATGTCCACTTGTAGTTTTCAGCTCTTCCCTCATTCTGCAGCGGGACTGCTCTGATCCACTGAATAACATTTTGTGGGTTATGCAGGCCTTGGGGCAGACTTCAAGGTTGACTTGTGGTTCATTTGTATGTTCTTTGTCCTCTATTCATTATCCCCAGAGGTTAATTCATTTCCATGAGGGACTCTGTGGGAATCCAATAGTTCTATTATATGGAGGATGAATCTGGGCAGAGAGCTTTCTTCACACATTAAGAAGCCCAGGCTGGCAACAAGATTCAGAGCTTCCAGAGTCCAATTATATGAATAGAAATGCCTGGAACAAGTTAATGAGCAAACTGATTATTCAGCGGATTTGTTAGTCCCACTAAGTGTCTGTAAAATATGCTGAAAAATCCATGGAAAATGCAGGCATTTATGGCAACACAGCAGGTGGAACCTCTCCTACTGCAGATTCAAAATGCTGAATAAATATAGATTTTTTTTTGTTTCTTTTTGAAAAATACAATTTCATTTGAAAGGAAACATGTAAGTAAAATCCCACAAGGGTTACAAGTGAAGAAAGAAGAAAACTCTAGAGGAATATCAGACAACCAATGCCACAGTGACTCTGGCAGTCTGAAACTGGCTGGGGGCTTCCCAGGTGGTGCTAGTGGTAAAGACTCCACCTGCCAAGGCAGGAGGCATGAGAGACGCTGGTGCAATCCTTGGATTGGGAAGATCCCCTGGCGTAGGAAATGGTGATCCACACCAGTATTCTTGCCTGGGAAATCCCATGAACAGAGGAGCCTGGCGGGCTGCAGTTCATGGGATCACAGAGTTGGACCCAGCTGAGTGACGCCACTGTGGAGAACCAAGGATTGGCTTGTGACCTCCTGTGTGGACAGGAAATTTGGCTGCAGATGTTGTGACTCAGAAGACCTAGAACACACCCTTTCGATAAAGTTTTCTAATGTAGACTGTGTTCAGTGGTGAGTAGACGGTGGAGATATACCAACAGGTGACACGTGTAGGGAAGGAAAAATTTTTCCACCACCTCTTGTAGTTCTTGCCTGAGACCCCCTATAGTAACAGATTAACAAGAGAAAAGCAGAAATTTATTAAGGCAAATGAGGTTGAGGGTGATGAGTAGGGGTCCAGTGAGAACATGACCAGGAAAAGCACAGAAAACAAGGGTTAGGTTGTCCTGCAGACTTTAAGTTGAGAGCTTTCTCTGTGGAAGAGAGTTTCTTCTGATTAGTTATCCTTCTCTTTCTGATACCTAGAGGGAAACACCCCTAAAATGTAGGTTTCCCATATAAATATACATTTCCTTCACAAAAGCATAATTTGTGCTTTTTTGAGGCTCTCCTGGGTTGGCAGCTAGTCAAAATAATCAGTCCCCAACAATCTTTATTCCAAAGAGGCCTGTTCTGCTCCGCTTCACACACATGGGTCAGGGGTGCAAATGTTGCTGTGAGGAGCCGGGGGAGCAGAAAAAAACAGGGTTGAAGATTGTCCATGAGCAAAACACTAGGCACCGATTAAAAACAGCAAGACTGATCTTCAGACCAGGGCAGTGGGGGAGACACCAATGTAGAGGAGCTCAAGTCCAGTTGAGAAGGAGGGGAGGGAGATTTCTAAGGGGAGAAGAGAGAGCAGAAAGGGGATGTGGACCCTGGAGAAATGGAAGGTGATAGAAGGTGGGAGGTGGGGAGCTGCTCTGTGTGCCTGGGCTCTGGGGCTGGCCAGGGGCCCTTTAGCAACTCGGCATTTTCCTGAGCAAAGACTCATAGACTCAGGGGCTTGGGGTGGCCTGAGCAGTACAGGTGGCCCGGGGCTGCAGATGGGTCAGTCTCAGCACAGTGCTCGCTGGTCCAGCGCGCTACCTGGCTGTTCCCAGATCTCAGATGAGCACTGAGATGCATTCTGGCAGGAGAGAGCTCAGACCATGTGATGGCATTTTCACAAGTCAGAAATAAAGAAATCAATCCCAGAAATTATTAAACTCCACTGAAGGTGAGACTGCAATTCAAAACAATAATATACTCACAAGCTTGAGCAGAAAACAGAGAAAAGACAGGTGATATTTAGGAGAAAAGATCTGAGATTCAATTACAACTGTAATTAAGGTTATAAAAGAGACTACAACACATTCTTTTTTTAATAAAAAAAGAATACAGTGTTCTTTTTCTTTTAGAAAAAGAATACAGTAAATAGTTTATGTGAAAATATTGAAACTTAAGTAAAAAAAGAATTTTTGAGAAACATAAGTTTCCAAAAGTGGCTGAAGAAAAAATGTAACGCCCTAAATAGCAGTGTAAACTTTAAAAGAATAGAACTGGTGATTTAGTTTTTAAAAATCTGTTCACAAAAATAAGGTCTCATTTGTTTCACAGGAAGGCTTCATCAAATTTCCCAGAAAGAGGCAGACCTTGTGTTTCTTTGACTAAGGGATAGGAAATTCTCCCTGTTCATAAAGAATTGAGAGCCCAGAAAACCTTGATAAAAGACAGTATCTGTAACTCAATCTTATTTACAAATATAAAACAATTACTATATAAAATACCGTCCAACCAAATCCATTAATATGAAAAAAAAAAAACCAAATTATGATCTGGTAGAGTTTCCTGATTTACAAATAGTCAACATAAGAAAGTCAGTGAGGTATCAGTCACATTCAAACATTAAGTGAGAAAATGTGTGACTGCTTCAAAAGATTCAATAGAAAAATATGACAAAATTCTGTCCCCATTCATGTGTTAAGAATAAAAATCATCTCAAGAACAAAGTTTAACAATCTGGATGTAGTGAAGCATCCTAAAGCAAATATATTTAAAGGTGCATAAGCATTATTTTCAAGGAAAAGAAAAGGATAACCACGCTCATCATTTTTAAAAAATTCAAAACCTTATTGAGAATTCTAATAAATATAATGAAACAAGTAAACATAAAGGGAGTAAGAATTTCAAGGGGAAGAGAAAGATTTCATTCACAGAAGACAAAATGTAGAAAATCCAAAGAATCTATTGATAAGCCATTGCAACTAATAAAGGAGTTCACTAAATTGTTGATACAAATAAGTCAGTAGTATTCCTGTAAACCAAAACAACTAATCAGAAAGTGTAACAAAATAGACTAGAGATTTGTTTATTCTCACCAAAAGGACATATACAAGCTAATGGTATTGGCTATTTGTCTGAAAGTTATTAAACCTTTTGGTTTTTTATTTACAGATTTCTTTCAATTTGTTATAATGACCATTGTATTTTAAACCAAAAGAAATTGTTAACCGGAAATAAATAGACTGTGGGTTTATTTGGGATCAGCAGAGACTTGCAAAACAAGAGTCTGCAACCCTGGGGAGCCAAGTGCAAGCTCCCTCATGGGGAGGAGGATGCTTTTAATAGAGGATAAAGGAAGGTGGGTGGGATTAGTAAACAGAATCCTTGGCTTCTCATTGGCTGAGTCTTTGCCAGGAAAAAGGAGGGGTCTGTCTTTCTGTGCTTCAGGCTGTGGGCTCTGGGTGTGCGAGCTCCCCCTGCTGGCCTCCCAACTCTATTTATTTGGGGTTTCTGTTTACTTTTTCTTTTTTTTTTTTTACAAAAACAAAGCCTCTAAAATAACGTCATGATGAAGTTCATTATACAAGACAATAGAAGATAGTTAAGGAGAAAATACAACTCTTTGGTTATCCATTCTTGGACATTCAGTGATAACATGAAGACAATCGTGAATAGAAGCCAGAGAAAGGGACCTATTAGGTATTTCGTATTCTTTCTGGGTTTAACCAAAGTCTGGGATTCTGTTCCCATATTTATCCAATATAGCATCAAGTCATCAAATTTAATTTAGACAGACAATTTTAGCCCAGTAGCTAAAGGAGGACTTTTCAACTGGTAAAAAATTTTTAATAAAAATAAATTAAGAGGGAAATGTGTAGGTTGATGGCATTCATTAATACTTCTACACTGAAAGTAATGTCTTGTCTATAGCTTTATTTCCAACCATATTTAAAATCTGTGCTGAGGCATGCACAGAATGCATAAATTTTTTTCTTGGAGTCAGGCAACATTTTTCAGAATTTTGGGTGACAAAAAATAATTTTATCTATGTGTGTATTCTGAAAAAGAAAACAAGCCATTGTTTAGTTATAGATATAACTATCTGTAGATCAACTTTCTCAGAAGCGAGGTTAGAAGTTCACACTACCTTTGTTCTGCCTGTGAACAAAATTTCAGAAGACATAAGAATGGGTGCACAATTAGTTGCTAAAGAATGTAGTCACTAGTAACTTGAAACTTTAGTCTTTGAAGTCTCAGTTACTTGGTTTGTGTGACATTAAAAATTTGGCTTTATAGATGAAAATATGTGACAGCTATTGAAGTGAATGGAGAACCTTAAAAAAATGACCCAGTTCTTTTCAAATATATTTTAAACATATTCCATAGAGATGTGAGGACTTTAAATTAAGAATCACAACTGCAATGTTCAATGAGGGATATTTAAATAACCAGAGCTCTGTGAAACTCAATGAGCCGTGCAAATGTTTCTCATACCACCTTATGTAATCACACTTAATTAAGCTCAGACATCTTAGAATAATTGTTGAAAATTATCTCTATCAGAAAGATAGACACACAAAAAAAATCTAGTGTTAGATACAAAGAGGCCAGCAATGACAGATAACCTCAGTCTTGACTCGCCATACCAGGGGGATGATGGATATTCCCAGGGCGCAGGCAGGACCTGGAGGAGCCTCTCACTGGCTTAGAGGGAAGAGTCATCCTTCACGTGAGCTGTTGCCTTGGAACCCTGAAGGCTGGGCGTGGAAGTCGGGAGTTTAGGGTGTGGATCCTGACACCCCATCAGAATAGGCCACCTGCCCTGGCCCAGCCGTGGGGGAATCACTGGCTTGTGTGTGTTCTTCGGTCAAAGTCGGGAAGCTTGCAGGAAAAAGGAGTTTTATCTGCTTCATTCCACTTCATTTGAAAAAGTACTTGCCAAGGCTCATGGAAGATACAGAACATGAAGCGGTTTAAGATTTAAAAACTGATGCAATTTGAAAGAAAGGAGGAAAAAAAAATAAATCCAATAACAAAGTCAGGACCCCCCCCCCCCAATGCTTTCTGAAGGTCATATACACTTATTGGAGACAGAATACACATTTTGTTTTGCATTCACTAGTAGCCAACGGGGAGAAATCTAATACCTTCCATGATTCATGGTGTTAATAATATAAATAAAATGCATTGCTGGAAGAGGGTCATATCAATTTCTTTTTTTTTTTTTTTTTTTGAGACCCTATAGAAATTTTCCCATTAAGTTCTTGGGATATAACATAATAAAAAAACATCTTGGAACTCCTTACAGGAAATGCAACCATAAAGTTTGAAAATCTGCTTTTCACCTTCTGTGTCTGTGATGGGAAGGTGCCGAACAGCTCAGTGGAAGCAGATCCAGGAGAAGCTGGCTCTCCAGGCAGATAAGCAAGTCTCAGATGGTCTGGTCAATCCTAGTATTACTTTACAGTAGCGGTGGGCTGCAGCCAGGGGTCCCAAAAGCACTCTTCCATGCGGACAAGCCTGGTGATGGGCGCTGGGAGGCAGTCAGGGGCTGTGTCTCCGGCTGATGCCAGGAACACAGAACCAGGAGTGGTGAACTGCTCTATGGATGTGAGACATTTTCATCCAGGACTCCTGAAGGGACTTGCAATCAAATTTACCTATCATCTCTTCTTTAAAGAATGTCTTTTGGCAGATGAGTCCTCGGTTTCAACTCCTAGGATTACTTGGGCTTTTCAGGGGGTCTGGCTCTTGGCAGAGGCTTGTGAGCCAGGACAGGATTTGAGCAGACTCCTGTCTCTCCAGGTCTTATCCGTGGAGAAGCAGATGTTCCTAGCTGGGATCCTTGCAGAGGCTGGGGGAGCAGGGACGCTTACCATTCATGTGGCAGTGGAGAGCCCTCGGGGGCTTCCTCCTAGAAATTGCCTGTGGTTTCTGTCTGCTTTTGGAGGACAGGGCAGCAGGATGAGATCAAAGTCCTGCAGGAGGGATTAACCAACATAGCCAACATCCTCGTCAAGTTAGGATGGTCATAAAAATAACTGTAATGTATGTTTCAAGACCCAAAATTTTCCAGGATTGTCTGTGAGTTTTTAATCTATCCTTTAAGCCTCACAGTGAGTCTACGAAATAAATATAATGTACATTTCACAAATCAAAAAACAAGGCTCAGCAGTGATGTATAAGGTGCCCCATGTCACACAACTATTAAGGATTGCTAGGGACTGAACAATTTCCCTTTGCAATGCTGTGTTGAAGCCCTCACCCCCAATATGACTGGTTGAAGATGGCCTGTGAGGGGTGGTGAGGCTTAAATAGGTCGTGCAGAGGACCCTAATCAAATCAGGGTCCTTATCAGAAAAGGAAGGGATACCAACACCCACTTTGTGTCGCATGCGGACACAAGGAGGAGGGGGTGCCTGCAGCCCAGGGCACCTTCAGAAGCAGAATCACCAGCCCCTGACCTCTTACCTCTTGGAACTCTGAGGAACACCCTTCTGTTGTTTAAAGCTTCCAGCCTGTGTTGTTTTGTTATGGCCCCGTGAGCTGAGTGAGGCAGGATGCAAAGGCAGAACATGGATGCAGTCTGTGTGTGTCCTGAGATCCTCATTGCTGCTGGCATCCCGCTTGGCAGTGGTGACCACTTGCTCCCAGCAGCACCCTGCCACCTGCAAGGCTCTGTCCCACACAGTCTAATACCTTCAGCACTGAGGGGCATCCAGGCTTCGCTTGTTCCAAAATGTCTGGAGTCCCTCCAGAATTCTTGCCTGCACTGAACTGTGTTTCACATTCTTGTTGACTGGAGTGAAAAGAAGCCTGGGGCTTATCACAGAGGAGAACTGGGGAGGCTGGCGCCTTCAGTAAAGGCAGGGCTGGGGTGTGGAAACTCAGTCTGCTTTCCTTTCCTGAGATCAAAGTCCCCATGTTCAGGCCTGAAAGGTTCAGGACCAGGTATGTTGGACCAGTGCAGCCGGGAGCCCCAAAATGGTTGAAAATACTTTAAGGTTCAAGCCACACAACCCAGACTGGGACTTAAACCCACTGTCTTTTTGTTGAGATCACACACCTGGTCTCAGGTCTTAACAAAGTTCAGGCTCTCAATGTGTCATTGCAGAAAAAATTCAGTGAGACACAAAGTGATAAGTAAAAACTGAAATTATTTACAGAGAAACCCACTCCACGGACAGAGTGTGGGCCATTGCCGAAGGCGAGAGGCCCCGAAATATGGAGTGATTCATTTTTATGATCTGGCAATTTCATTGGCTAATGAGCTGGTTTGGAGAAGGGCAGAGACTTTCAGGAGCTGGGCACCACCTTTTACGGTTGGCCCTGGAGCTGCCACGGGGCCTATGGGTGTGGCATTCCGTGGATGCATCACAACAGACACATCAGCAGGCTCCAGGCCCCCTAGAGTCGAAACTCCTGTCATTGTGGGACCTAGTTGGTTCTAACCAATTTCTGTCGTGTCCTCGATGGCTGTGCCCTGCCCCCTTCCCTGCTGCTTTAGGCTGGGAGAGCTGCCTACAGAGAGAGAGGAAGTCATTTGACAAAGGAAGCGTCTTCTGACAGGTCCCCAAGTTGAATGCTGGGGTTGGAACCACATTGCTGATTGTGAGAGCCCATGTTTCAAAAACCTAACATTAGAAGTATTCAAAACAGATGTAGTGTAGTGGCTTCTGAACTAAGATTTTACTGATGATTTTCCTACATGCGTGATTCCAAGTTGTGTCTTCCTAAGGTCAAGGCTGTGGTGAGTCCCCTGGAGTGGGCGTCATGCTTTTCTTTGGGAGACGGACACCAGGGTGTTTCTCTCTCACGGTAAGGGACCACTCACCCCACGGGGCTTGCCCTGAAGTCTGGTCCCTCCTTCCTGCCACTTTCCTCTCCCCATGAGGACAGGCTGCCTGAGAAGAGCCAGGGTCCTTGGTTTGAGGCAGAGTCAATCTTGAAAGCTATCATATTTCCTAAGCCAGCATGTAAATAAATACACATTTCTTTGTATGCCAAATGCCAACCGTTAGAATCCTCATCATGTTCTAGAGCTTTGGAGAACATGGTGAGGGGGTAGCCAGCACAATGTCCTAACCGAGGTAGAGGACACACACCAGCGGCATCAAAGTTACAGCTCTCATGGAGCCTCTGCTTGGTGGGGACTACACGTCATATTGTCAGGACCAGACTCTGTGTCCACCCATTTCTTCCCAGGCTGTTCTGCTGCTTTAGTCAAGGTCCCTGGCTGTATGATGCAGTTCAGCATGGGAGGGGTGATGTCAGGCGCCCAAATAAATAATTGCTTGGGGAATTCCTCTGCTTTTATTTATTTTGGGAAGAGAAGGTATATTGATAACATTGTGGAACATAAGTTCATGTGTCTGACACACGATGAAGCTAAACAAATGGAAACATCAGTTTGGAGCAAAGAAAGGTTTATGCAAGGCTGAGCAAGAAAAGTGGGTGGCTCACGCTCAGAAGTCTCAGGGAAGAACTTTTAAAGGCAGATTGAGGTGAGGGCTGCAAGGAGTGTGACTTTCTTCAGATGGGTTGGGGGTGAGGTCAGAGGGCAGTGCTCCGGGTATGGGACCTCAGCCTGAAGTCACCGTCCTCCACTGGGGCAGGGGCCTTGGTTCCTGCAGAAGAACTCAGAGATATTGTTATGTTGGACTATTGTCATTTCTTTGCTTGCTTGACTGCTTTTCCTGTTTCCACATCCCCTAACTTCCCTAATTAGCAACTGTTTGAATCTCCTCTTTGGAACTCAGGGCAGGCCTCAGAGACTGAAGCCTTTTTCAACCAACAAGCAAAGGGAACAAAGGAGCTTTTTTACCCAGGAGGGCACCACGGGGTCTGCCTGCTTTCAAAATTATTATTTTTTCTTCCCAAATATCTAAGAAACTTGCTTCAGTGACGGTTTGAGACGTTTACGTACAATAAGCTGCTTATTCACTGTTTCATTGTTTTTTTTTCTTTTCTTTTTCAAACTTTTTTATTTTCTATGAGGTATAGCCAATTAACAGTGTGATAGTTTCAGATTAACAGCAAAGGGACTTAGCCATAAATACACATGTATCCATTCTGCCTCAAACTCTCTTCCAAGGTGCCAGATAACATTGAGCAGAATTCCATGTGCTGTACAGTAGGTCCTGTTGGTTATCCACTTTAACTATAGCAGTGTGTACATGTCCATCCCAAACTCCCTAACTACCCCTTCACCCCATCTTTTCCCCAGCAGCCATAAGTTTGTTCTGTAAGTCTGTAAGTCTCCTCCTGTTCTGCAAGTTCATCTGTATCATTTCTTTATAGATTGCACATGTAAGGGATGTCATATGTTATTTCCCCTTCCCTGTCTGTCTGACTTCACTCTGTATGACAGTCTCTAGGCCCATGCATGTTGCTGAAAAAGGCATCGTTCCATTCTTTTTAATGACAGAGTAATAACCCACTGTATAAGTGCACCACATCTTTATCCATCTCCTATCGGTGAACTGAGGCTGCTTCCAAGGCTTGGCTGCTATAAGCAGTGCTGCGGTGAACACTGGGGAGCCATTCTGGAAAACTGTCGTGAATTTCCAGCTTCAGGGGCCCTCAAGTTCATGGTGAGTCAAGCCCCTTTCATACTGGGTTGGTTTCTCTTGTCCTTTCTCTAACCCTGAGTCAGTGGTAACCCAGTCCAAGCAGGAGTGCCCCTGATCACTGGGATGGAGCTGATGTCACCAGAGGGGGGGAAGGGCAGACAGAAAGGGCATCAGCAGAAGGAGAAGAAATACTTTCTTCCTGATTGGAGCCCCTGTAAAGAGGAGAGTTGAGGTACTTGGTTTGATTTGGGGGCCTGGAGGAGGGTGGGTTGGTTTTTCTGTCCCGGTGATGAGACATAAGACACAGGAGCAAAGCTGTCTGTCTGGCCCAGGAGGGGTTCCAGAGAGAGTGGCCTTTGCGTGGCAGCCTCAGGGCGCAAGAGCAGGGGCAGCTCCCTACTGGGCCGAGAACACAACCACGGCTGAGGCTTTCTGGTGGACACTAGTGTTTGTTGAGGCAGTCTGAGATGTTTACACATCATTTTTGTTAAGTAAGAGAATCTGGCAAAAGCAGGAAGCAGAACTGAGAGTGCACAGAACTCTAGGCGAGCAAAAGTAAAAGGTTTCAGAGTGGGGAGCAGAAATTAAACGTGCTGGTGAGTTTAAGGAAGGGCTCACTGTTCACATCCGGATGTGAAGCCCGCCCTTGACACAGCTGCAGGTGTCTTTACCTCGGAAGCTCACGCCTGCGCCCAGTCAGTGACTGGAGCCCGCAGAACGGGTCACAACTTTGGGAACAGATTTGGATATGGGACTGGTTCCCTCAGACGTTCTGGTGAGAGAGGGTTTATGGGCCCACAGGAAAGGGGATCCCCTCCAGGACCCGAGTGTGGGCGCTGTCTAACGCATAAATGAACTGTCTGAGGAGACACGCGTGATGAGAAACGACAGACTTGATTGGGAAGGGGCGCCCGGGTGGAGAGTAGGAGGGCGAAGGAGCCCAGGAGAACAGTCTCAGGTGATATGGTGATGGGGTTCGTTTCCAGGCTGTCTCCGGACAGTCGTCTTCCTGGGCCCATATTTAGTCCGACTCAGGGTTCTTCCTGGTAGCTGGCGGCCTGCCTCTCTCAGCCAAGATGGCTTCCAGTGCAAAGGATTCTGGGAGGTTGGCAGGGCACGTTATGGGCGAGTGTCTCCTCCCTGCCTTCTGCCCCTCCCGAATACTTCCAGTTAGTTCTTACCATCAGCACTGTGTCCTGTGTCGGGACTTCCTGTTGTGAGACCACTCAGCCAAGTTGTTATCATTGTGCCTGGCCAAGATGGGCAGTTTTAGTCGATGGTTCCCTAACAAGGCTGTGGCGCAGACTGACTCGGAAAGGTCTGTTTTTCTTGTAATCCCTCTTCCCATTCACCGTCTTTGTCCATATGTCTGACGATGTGTCAGTCTATGGAGACACGTTTCATAGAGCCCCCTTAGGAAATCATGTTCGCCTGTTACTGTTTCTGAGCTGGGAGAGCCTGTGTGCAGGGCCTTTTCTCTCATCGGTTCTGAGCGGTCACCAAACAAACTTCACATTCTACTTGTCGAGGAAAATATATTAGTTGATCTAAGACATGCAAAATTTTACTTGAGACAAATTTGAGGATTATAACCCAGGAAGAGCATCTCAGAAAGTTCTGAGAGCTGTTCCATCCAACTAGAAGTTAAGGCACGGTTATATAACTTTCAGAGACAGAGGGCTCAACATCTAGTTACATATTATTGACAGTTTACATGATCCAGATCTAAGCATCATCATGGCGGGTCACGTGACCCCTTACAAGGTCAAGAAGCAGTGTTATGCTAAGCAATTGTCCCGTCGACACTTGGAGAATGCTGCTGTGGTCATTCCCGCAGGTGTTCCTGCCGGTGGGGAACTTTGGTGGATGCGTGAGTGCAGACAGACACACAGCGCACAGTGCTGGGGACACAAGGGGCCAAAGGGCGGAGAAAAGCTTTTGTATTTACATTTTTCTTGTCTTGCTATAAAATATGAATTTTATGTCACGTGCTTTATAGACAATGTGCAGCTCTCATGAGGAGAAACTTTTAACCACTTTTAAGTGCTGTTGTTAGCATTATACTCAATAAAAGCATGCTAAAGTTTAGTGTACAGACATGAATGGAAAAAAAGTGGCTGTTGCAACACCACAGCTTATATGAGAATAGATCATTCAGGAAACAAAAAATATCAAAAAATATATGACCCATCCACTCTAGCTCACTTAGAATAAGAAAGAAAACAAATATGCTGTAACTTTCATTTTTAAGTGGATGCCTGCTAGGTGTGACCATTTAAACTATACAGTAGTTTAAACAATATAAGGAAAACCCTAAAAATTTAGAGCTGATGTGAGAACAAAATAGGGGTTAGGATACTAACGTTGGAAAAGGCCACCTCCATGTCATGACAGTGAGTCTTGCCTGTAGGGTCCTTCCTTAAACAGATAACCCAATAATCATGTAGCAGTGATGCCTAAATCTCAGCCTTTTCTTTGACACTGGTGCCGAATCAAATCTTAGAGTTTTGGGTGAAATAGAAAAGAGTAGCTTTGTTGCTTTGCCAAACAAAGGGGGACAGAGCAGGCTCCTGCCTCATAAACTGTGTGTCCCAACCCAGGGAGATTTGGTGAGGAGTTTGGTAGCAATGGTTCAAGGGCAGGGTTGCTTATATGGATCAAGGTGTGTGCAGGGCCCGCACTCCTTAACCTGGCTCCCCAAGGTTATGGAACTCTGATCTTCTCAGGAATGAGGAATGCTGACATCTTCCATTTATTGAGGGGTTTTAGTCCTGCTGTTGCTGTTCAGTCACTAAGTTATGTCCAACTCTTTGTGACCTCCATAGACTGCAGCCCGCCAGGCTCCTCTGTCCATGGGATTCTCCAGGCAAGAATGCTGGAGTGGGTTGCCATTTCCTTCTCCAGGGGATCTTCCCAACCCAGGGATCAAACCTGCGTCTCCTGCATTCCAGGCACATACTTTTAGCCATTCATATTCATTAATGAGCATACAATTCATTGAATCATGTGCTATAGAGATGGCCCAGGGAAGGATTTACAGGAAGGTTTCAGAAGCATGTCTGAGTCTGCTGACTCCACTGTAGCAAAGCCCACCAACCCAATGGGCTTCTTCCCTGGTGCAGAGAGAACTGGGCCTTAGGAATGAAGCAAGACTCCCCAGATGGAACACTGGGGGTTCTGAGTTGCTTTAAAGGTGGAGCGATCAGCACGACTGCCCTCAGAGGACTCTCACTCCATCCTCCTCCGCAGCCAGGGCTTCCCTGGGAGCACCAGGAACTCTCTCTTCCTCTGGCCCAAACCCAGAAATCTTCATGGACTCTCTCCCTTTTCTCTCTGGTACCCACAGCTGCCTCTCATCCAGTCAGTCCCATCTGTTGAATTTTCTGCCTCCTCCGTGTCTCTGCATCTCCCCTCTCTTCTCCACCATCAAACCCTATTACTCTGACCTTCTATCACCTTTTCCCATTCACTTGCCACAAGACCCACAGCTTAGCCGTCACGTAAGATGAGATGTGACCTCATCCCTGCCCATTACAAGCCCTTCCTACTTTGGGCAGCCTCGGATGGACAGTCACACATGGGGGCTTCTCGCTTCTGTGCTCAAGCTCTGCCCCCTGTTCCCCAGGGAATATTCTGACATCTGGAAAACAGCTAGATTCTCCCTTGCCTCTGTCTCTGCACCTGCCATCCCCCACCTTCCTAATTTGGATGTGGTCCTGCAGAATGCAGAAGGCCTGGGAGTCTATGATAGAGCACCCTTTCCTTGTATCCTGATCAGGCTTGTTACTAGTACTGCCTCACTCACGTCCTACACTGGGCCCTGAGCGCCAGACAGACTTGTGTCTTGTATCCACGGAGCCCCGAGGTCCTGACACATTAGCCTCCACCACCACATGTGTCGAATGAACCCACAATTTCATAACATAAGAAGGAGCATGTTTCCCCTTCTCGCATATGTAAATTTCCCTGAGCATCACCTGACAGGCAGGAAAGTAGGTTTCTTAATCATGCTGACACCTTGGCAGTTTTGCCTAGATGAGGTAAAATATTATGATACAAATATCTGATTGTTTTTCTTTGAAGGAATAATTAGCAGTTTGACAGATTGCATACGTGAATTATTCAGTGTGAGGCTGTGAATTTCCTACATGCAGAATTTAAGTCTCTAGCTTTCAGGGAGCGGAAGGTCTGTGTTACAAACCTTGGATGTCTTTGAAAATGTTGGCTTATTATTCACAAAGTGCTTCAAAACAATGGAAGATGTAGAGATGGCCTTGTTAAAAGAGTAGATGAATTGTAGAAGTCACCGCCAGGAAATAAGAGTCTTCTGTGGGATGTAGTGTTAAGAAAGAAAAAAAAGTTAGAGTATTTTCTAACATAATGACTGATTAGGCTCTAAGTTCCATCTCTGATTAGTATCAGTGACGTGAGCTTTGACAGTGTAACTGTCAGACCTGGTTCGTCCTATTGAACTTGGCATCACAACGTTGCCTGTGTGGTAGCGTTTTAGAGGTTCACACAGTGAGTGAGACCTGGGTGGTGTTCCATGT
Organism: Muntiacus reevesi; assembly: GCF_963930625.1. Classification (NCBI taxonomy): domain Eukaryota; kingdom Metazoa; phylum Chordata; class Mammalia; order Artiodactyla; family Cervidae; genus Muntiacus; species Muntiacus reevesi. Next base: position 5,981,928 of record NC_089254.1, on the reverse strand, counting down.
ATGCCAGCCCTGTGCCAGACCCGTGACCCCATGGAGCATGGGGTTTCATGATTATTGGAATGGTGAGGCCAGCAGATCAGCCGATGACTGTAGTCACAAGAGAGCCCGAAACATAGATTCCCAGGAGGAAGGCGCATGCGCGCCACAGGGGAGGTGCCGGGACCACGCAGGGGCCCGAGGGGACAGGAGCTGTGGGCCGGGGGCCGGACTCTCCTGTCTGCTCCCCGGGGAGGCGTGGGGCTGAGGACTGACCCTCCGAACCATTTCAGAGCTGGGGCACAGGGCGGCCCTGGTTGTCTGGTGCCCAGTCCTGGGGGAGTTAGGGCAGGGGGCCGGTTGTCCTGAGTGGTGACCCGCAGAGCAGGCGGTGCGGACCGGGGCTCCGAACGGGTGTCTGTGTATGTGTGGACATCCCTGCGTGCTCAGTCACTTCAGTCGTGTCTGACTCTTAGCAACTCTATGGACGGGCTCCTCTGTCCATGAGATTCTCCAGGCAAGGCTACCGGAATGGGTTGCCATGCCCTCATCCAAGGGATCTTCTTAACCCAGGGATTAAACTCATGTCTCCTGCAGTTGCAGGTGGATTCTTTACCAGCTGAGTATCTGAGTAAGTAACCAGGGAAACTGATACACACACACACACACACACACACACATGTCAGATGTCAAAAACTGATGCTGGGAAAGATTGAAGGCAGGAGGAGAATGGGACGACAGGATGAGATGGTTGGATGGCATCACTGACTCAATGGACAGGAGTTTGAGCAAGCTCTGGGAGAGGGTGAAGGACAGGGAAGCCTGGTGCACTGCAGTCCATGGGGTCACAAACAGTGGGATACGACTTAGCAGCTGAACAACAGCAACCAGAAGTCAAAGCCTCAGAACACAAGAGATAAAGACAGGCTGATGGAACAGACCTTTCCACAGCCCTCTTCTCGGAGCGGGTACCAGCCTGGGCCAGCCTCTAGGGAGAAATCCCACAGGCATCTGTTTGCGATGCTGTATGCCCTGCATCACCTTGGACCATGTTGGCTGAGGAAGCCGGAAAGTGAAAGGGTCCTGCAGTGGTGCACCATACTCTTACGTGTGGTGCGAGCCTCTTGGGGATGCAGCGGGCATGGCACGGCCACCCATCCACGACCCGGACCCGTCCCGGAGGGTCACCCAAGGGCGTGCCCCAAGGAGCCGGTCAACAGAGCCCAAACAGACCCAGCACTAGGGGACGACCTGGACAGCGACGCCATCTGGTGGCGGCATCCTTGAACTGCACGCGCAGACAACCGCCTGCAGAGGGTGGCCCTCTGATGACTCCGGTGACAGTGAACAAGCTGGCCGTGGGCGAGAGGGGGCCATTCGACTTCCATACAAGTCCACATTACCACACACCTCCAACCCAACACGCTTCCCATTCCTCTTCACACTGAAAACAACCGCAGTACAAAGGACCAAAGCAAAAGCCACAGGAATTCAAAGCGGGGTGCGGGGGGAGTCTCTGAGTGAGGACAGTCACCAGGACTGGCTGGTCTGTATGCTCTGGATCCCCGTAGAAGCAGGGAGCAAGCCCAGAAAACCGGGGCCCCTCTGCTGGGTGGGGGCCCAGGCTCTGACGAGCAGTCTCCCAGGTGGCTGCAGGATAGTGGCTGATCGCCAGCCCCACCATGAAGGTGTCCACCTTGTCCTTCCCAGGGCCCCTGGGGATCTGCGTGAAGGGGCCTTGGCCTGGGTGGATGCCCGGGGCTGACCTGCTCTGCCTGTTGGGAGAAGGTTGCGGCTCCAGACTCTTGAGTCTTGTGTCCGCCGTTCCAAGGATGCAGTGGGATAAAGCAGGTGCGAACATTTCCTGATGGCGGTAGCACCCGATCCTCAGGATAAGGCTCAATGAGAGGACTGGCATAAAGGGCATTTAGTACGTTTACTTTTCTACCCGCTGCTTACTATATCTCTAGCATGAGCCAAGCGTGTGCCCAATGCTTTAACTAGGTCACATTTGTCACAACGCTGAATGAGACAGCTGTTGTCATCCGCACGCGTTTAGATGAGGAAGCTGAAGCTCAGAAAGCTTGTTTGTCCAATGACTGGCCTTGGTGACTGCCTGGTTCAGGGTCAGGGAAGGAAGTATTACTCATTGTCTTAAGAGAAATAGGAAATATTGTAGAGATGCAAGACCAGGTACGATATTCTATCTGTTTGGGAGAGATGAGGAGTTGTCAGCTTTCATATTTTAAAACAGAAATGACTGTGGTCCTCAGCAAAGCTGGGAAAACAAATCAATGAGATGATGGTGTGAAAAGCTTGCTCACATCTGGTTCTTACTAGAATAAAGAGTGTCTCTCATAGTTCCAAAAGGCACTGCTTTCTTTTTGGCATGTTACTGTCTTTGAAGTTGGGGTTTTTCACAATCACTGGTTAAAGTGGTTGGGTAACAGTCTTCTGACAGTCCATTTTCTCTCTGAGGAGATCCTAAGATCAGGATCCTTCTCATCATCCCTGACAGCTTAGGTTAATTAGATATCGCATCGCTAGTGTGGGGTACCCTGACTTGACAGGAACCCGGCTACTGCGTCTGAATGGGAGTTCACCTTTCATGGGATGAGGGTGTCGGTGTGATTGGTCCAGGAATGAAAGGGTGTAGGGGTCCAGGAGAGGTGACGATGGGGGGTCTGTCAGGATGGTGTGAGGGAAAAGCTGGAACTGTAGGCTTTAGGGAGATCCTGCTCCTTTAAGTCAGGACAGGATTGATTGGTGCTTGAGCTGGAGGGCAGGGCAGTTCCCCAGAACCATTTCTGGGGGCCTTGTGGTAGCAGATGTCAGCAGTCACTCAGCCAGAATCATCCCCTAGGGCCAGCTCAGTCCTCGGCTTCCAGGCTCCCTGCCTCCCGGACAGGTCCGCCTTCCCCACAGGCAGGCAGGGTGCAGCTGGAGCCGGGGGTCTGGTGGGAGGGCCAGAGCCGGGGCAAGGGGAGACTCAAGCCAGTGAGGAGCCAGGCCCTACCGGGTAACCGGCCTCTGCTTTGCACAGGTGTGTAAGGCTGCCTTTTGGGGCTGGCGCCCCTTGCATGCCCACAAACACCCTTCTCAGAACTTTCTAGATCGTCCTCCTGTTATCTCAGATCAGTCCATGCCTGGGACAGCTGCTGTTCATGGTCTTGATTTCTTTTATGAGAGTGAAATTGATTACCAACAGACATTCTGCCCTTCCCCATCAATAAAACTATCTGGCCCAAATAGTGTGATTTGCTTTTTTTTGTTTGTTTGTTTTACTTGCAGGGTTTTTTTGTTGTGGTTGTTTTTGGGGAACAAAAGGAGACTTTATTTATGCATTCATACAGTTCATTCAACAAATATTTTTTCCAAGCCTCCCAGTCTAGACACAGGGGTAGATTGATCAATGATGACTTCCAGGCAGACGAGCTCCCTGCTCTCCTGGGGCTTCTATTCAGAGAAGTGTGTTTGATAGGATGCGAAGGCAGAAAGGAGATGGGAGATTGATAAACAAGTAAATAAGTCACAGTGAAGCCATTCAAGTCCTATGTCTATTTTTAAAAATTAGGCTATTTGTCTTTTATAGCTGAATTATAGGAGTTATTTATATTCTGGATATTAAGCCATTATCAGATATATAATTTTCAAATATTTTCTCCCATTCTGTGGGTTGACTTTGCATTGTCTTGATAAAATGTCCTTTGATGCAGAAAGTTCTTACTTCTGATGAAATCCAGCTTATCTGTTTGTTGTTGTTGTTGCTCTTGTTTTTGTGGTCTAGCTCAGAATCCATTTCCAAATTTGGGGCCATGAAGATGTACTTGCTTTCTTCTATGAGTTTTATGGTTTTGCTGTTATATTTACGTCAAAGTCCATTTACAGTTCATTTTTGTATATTGTGTGAGGTAGGATTCCAACTTCATTCTTTTGCATATGGTTGCCTGCTTTTCCCAGTGCTATTTGTTGAAGAGACTGTTCATGTTATTGAATAGACTTGGCATCCTTGTCAAAAATCAGGGATTTCCCTGGTGGCTCAGATCTGCTACAATGCGGGAATTGTGGATTTCTGAAAAAGATTCTGCCGGCAATGCGAGAGATTCAGGTTTGATCCCTGGGTTGGGAAGATCCCCTGGAAAAGGGAATGGCTACCCACTCCAGTATACTTGTCTGGAGAATTCCATGGACAGAGGAGCCTGGTGGGCTACAGTCTGTGGGGATGCAAAGAGACTAACACTTTTCACTTTTTCAAAAATCAGTAGCCATAGATGTCTGAGTTTCTTTTTGGACTCTCAATTTTGTTTCATTGTTTTTCATTCTCTGCACTGTTTTGACTACTATAGCTTTGTATTAAGTTCTGAAATTGGGAAGTGTGGATCTATAACTTTTTTTTTTTTTTTTAAGATTATTGTGGCTAGCTGAGACCTCTTACAATTCAATAGGAATTTAAGGTTTGGCTCTGTATTTCTATCTTTTTTTATATAAAAGTTGTTGGAATTTTGAAGGGATGGTATAGAATCTGTGGGTTATTTTGAAGAATATTGCTACCTTAGCAATTTTGTGTTCCAAACCATGAACATGGGATTTTTTCTGTTGATTTGTATCCTCCTGAATTTCTTTCAGCAATGTTTTATAGCTTTCAGTCAACAGGTTTTTCACCTCATCATTGAATGTGTTCCTAGATATTTTCTCCTTTTAGATGCTATTTTAAAGAGAATTGATAACTTGCATTTCTTTTGGATTGTTTGCTGGTATATAGAAATACAAATGATTTTTGCATGTCCATCCTGTAACCTGCAGCTTTGCCGAGTTCAGTCACTAACTGTAGCAGTTTTCTTGTGGATTCTCCAGGATTTCCTGTTATATGAGAATTTGTTGCTGTTGGAGTTCTTTCGCTCAGTTGTGTCTGACCCTTTGCGACCCCATGGACTGCACCACGCCAGGCCTCCGTGTCCTTCACCATCTCCTGGAGTTGACTCAAACCCAGGTCCATTGAGTCGGTGATGCCATCCAACCGTGTCATCCTCTGTCGTCCCCTTCTCCTCCCGCCTTCAGTCTTTCCCAGCATCAGGGTCAGAACAGAGGTAGGAAAAAAAAAAAACAAACAGCCTCTGCAGACTGGCTCAGTCTGTGCTGGGCCCTACCTCAGTCCTTAGTGAGGCTTCTGCAAGCATAGGGGTCAGCCTGCAATGAAAGCTGAGAGCCCTTTTAGGAATTTCCGACCATGTGCCTTGCTCTGGGCTTCTGCATGGTTTTCCAGAACTCCCCTAAGCATGGGCGCTTTTCAGTGACCTACACCCCGTAGATCTTGGCAGGCCGTCCTCCCGCCTCCGGTGGCCTGGTGCCTGTCGCCCTTTGATCCCGCGGAACCGCGCCAGCAGTCACGTGCCGCCTCCGTGGCTGCAGGCTGCTTGTCTTTTACGGCGCCTGCTGCTCTTCTGCGCTAGTGAGTTACGAGGGAGCAGAAGCCGGGACCCCGTGCGGCTCCTTCGGGGCGCCCCAGACAGCTTCAAACAGACACACACCACACTGCAGATGCAGTCGGCTCTGCTGCCCCGGAAACCAAGGGCTGCGTTCCCACCGGGGGAGGCGGGGGCAGGGTGGGGAGGCAGGCGGCAGGCTTCCACACCGGGCTGAACCCGAGCCCGCGAGTGAAAGCCCCGCGGGGCTATTCTTCAGCCAGTACTTGCCTCTTCCCTGCTTCACTGGCCCCTGAAAACCTTTGGGAGCTGCCCAGGAGGCCAGCAGACCTGATCTCTGTGCGGGTGGGTGTGTAAAGCCGCCTCCTCTGCTTTCTCGCTGACGCCCTTCTCTGTTCTTTTTAATTACTCTTTATCGGAGTAGAGCTGCTTTAGGAAGTCGTGTTGGTGTCCTACTGCCCACTAACGTGAATCAGCTATGCGTACGCATATAGTAGAGTTTATACTGAGTAGAGCTGAGTAGAGCCCCCTGTGCCGGACAGTCGGTTCTCGCTAGTTACCATTTTATACACTTTTTGTTCGGTCACTAAATCATGTCCAGCTCTTTGTGACCCCGTGGTCTAGCCTAGCTCGCCAGGCCCCTCCCCCATGGGATTTCCCAGGCAGCAATACTGAAGTGGGTTGCCATTTTCTTCTCCAGGGGATCTTCTCAACCCGGGGATCGAACATGCGTCTCCTGCATTGCCAGGCGGATTCTTTATCACTGTGCCACCAGGGAAGCCCATTTTATACATAGTAGTGTATATATGGGGAAGGAAATGGCAACCCACTCCAGTACTCTTGCCTGGAGAACCCCGTGGACAGAGGAGCCTGGTGGGCTGCTGTCCATAGGGTCGCACAGAGACGGGCACGACTGAAGCGACTTAGCATGCATTGGAGAAGGAAATGGCAACCCACTCCAGTATTCTTGTCTAGAGAATCCCGTGGACAGAGGAGCCTGGTGGGCTACAGTCCATGGGGTCGCACAGAGTGGGACACAGCTGAGCGATTAACACTTTCACTTTCATGTCAGGGTGCAGTTCGGAGAAGTGTCCACAAGGGGGCAGTCATGGCAGCAGCCGAGCGCCAACCACCCTCAACACCAACGATCCACCCCCTCCATCTCAAACACTCAAGTGAAGAGCTGCATCTCAGCTCCCCCCAGTTCTCCTGGACCACATAGGTCTCCGCACACAGGAATCCCCCTACTGTGGCAGCATCTCAACTGTGACACAAGGTCCTTGTGATTCTCAGCACCCATTGTCCAGCAGGAACTCTGCAAGGCACCACCAGAAATCTTTCTTATGAAAGATGACCTTCAGGCCATGCCTTGATTTTATGTTTTTCTCCAAGGCCATTTCTTCCTTTGAGACTTTTCTGCCAGTTGGTGATATTAGAAATGTGAAACTATTTTTCAATCCAGAAGGTTCTAGCTGCTCCAGTTTTGCTCTAAATTCTGCCTTAAGCTAAATGGTTCCTTCTTTGGCTCACCTCTCTCCCATCAGGGGGACCAAGGACTCTTAGGCAGAGGTAGGTTTGTTCCTACGAGTCGCTGCCAATGTCAGGGATGCTGGTGTTTCCTCATTTGTTAGAAGGAGGGGATAAAATGAGATGCTGCTTCACAGGATGGTTGTGAACACCACCTTGGGGGCTGAGGTTCTGGGCAGTGTCCAGCTCCGCTTTAGGACCTGTGGGTTCCTCTGTTGCTGGATTGGCTCTGCATTTGCTTCCTTTTAGTCTGGACATCCTGAGGCAGGAACGTGCCCAGAGTGAGCAGGGGTGGGGAGGCAGAGCCCCCTTTCCTCCCAGGACAGAGAGATCTGGAAGCTGTCTGTGTCCTCCTCTTTCTGAGAGATTCCCAACTGAGACGTTAGCCCAGAGCGGGGATCATCCAGAACTGAAGACATCATTATCCTCGTAACTCACAGCGGAGAGCAGATGGCTCATGAAATTTAAATGGCAACACCCAGGGGTCCTGCAAACCTCCCTGGCTGTCTCTCCAGGGCCCACTGGGTACAGAAGAGCGGGGAAGAAAGCCTTTTCATTGTAGCAACTTCCTGCAAGGAGATCAAGACTGTATTTGTCCGTATCCTTGAACAATTCCACAGGGAAGTGATATTGACCAAGATCTCACTAAAATACATGTTCAAAGATTTTTCACTCCTGGAGATCACTGGGAAGGGAGAGTTGGGAGAAAACGAGACAGGCTGTGTTCTCATTTATTTATTTCGTGTCAAAATTTTCTGCTCAGCACAGACTGGAGGGGTGGGGGAGCGTGGTAATGGCCCAGATGTCAGGACCAGGAGGGGTGGGGTTGCACGCCCACTTTGAGAAAAACGTTAGTGAAGTGATGCTCCACACTAAATGAAACATGCCCCATGCACTGACGCCTACTACTTGCTGTTAAAAATAAGGATGTAAAGCATGCGGGAACTCTATTCAATATCCTTTGATAAACCATAATGGGAAAGAATATGAAAAAGAATATATTAATATACATGTATAACTGAGTCCCTTTGCTTACGGCAGAAATTAACACAATGTTGTAAATCAACGATACTTCAATAAAATAAATTTTAAAAAATGAATGGAAAGCTCACAGAGACATCCAGGTCCTGGGCTATGCCTGAGGGCCGGAAAGCCTAAGGCACCGGCTCCTCTGGGCTCTGGGCTGAGGACACAGGAGACGGGTCTTAAGGTACACCTGTCAGTCAAACATGAACTTGAGGGCATGGGGCTGCTCCCAAGGCCCCATGTACAGAAGCAGGGAGCGAGAAGATCTGCCCAGACAGATTCAGCTGCCCACTGCCTACAGCAGCATGGATTTTATGTCAGGAAAATTCCATCAAAGGGATAAAGACTCAGGTAATAATCCATTTTCCTTACAATAACTGTGTTCTTATCTTTTGCAGTAATGCACATAAATTCTCTAGAGCTTAAGGAGCGATTCGGTTTAATTAGTAAGAGACATGCATGCTTTGTTTTAAAGCAGACATCAGCCTCTTTTGCCAAATTAATTTTGTATACATTTCAAAATATCCATTGGTGATTTATTTCCTTGACCACAATTCAGCTGAGGATGACACTTAGTGATTGTGAGATGATGTACATGTAATTTAGGGCCACCATGTCTACATGGACATAGTGTGCTTTTATTTTTTATTGAAGTGTAGCTGATTAGGTGTTGTGTTAATTATTGCTGTAGAGCAAAGTGATTCAGTTATACACCTACATGCATTCTTTTTTATGTTCTTTTCCATTATGGTTTATCACAAGATACTGAATATAGCTCCCTGTTCTATACAATAGGACCTTGTTGTTTATCCATTCTCTGCATAATAGTTTGCATCTACATGCTCAAGTCCCACCCCATCCCTCCTCCACCTCCTCCCCACCTTGGCAAACACCAGTCTGCTCTCTATGTCCATGATTCTGTTTCTGTTCATTTGTGTCATATTTTAGATTCCATATACAAATTACATCATATGGTATTTGTCTTTCTCTTTCTGACTTATTTCACAGAGATTATGTTTATATTTTATAAAACATCGGAATCACCTAGTAGAGAAAGTGGCTACAGACATTCCTATGCATGGATGACCATACACCTATGACCGGTTTTTATAAGCATTCACAGGCATCATTTAAACAGGCTCATGTAGGGAGGTAAGAAACGTGTTATATGGAAGGATTTTTTGGTCACAAATTTATATAGGGTTTCCTAGCATGTAATTTTCAGAAGAATAAACTACAACTTAGAAAAATATCAGTTTTTATCTTTCTGAATGACAAGGAATTTTTGAAAACCCTACAAGTGAGGGATCATTTACTTTTTCATTCATTTTTTCCATGAAATTCATGGAACAGTAGGTGCTTAAATGCTGCAGTAGGTTGTGGCTATAAATATAAGTAACACATGTCATCCAAAAGTTTAGAAGAAGAGGCAACATTGACCGTAATCCCATGTGATAATTACATTAGGCATTTTCAGATAACACAGTGGGTGGAGGAGTCATGCCACCCAGGACCCCAGGGAGGTACGGTCAAGTCATCTGAAAGGCTGTCAACCTGTCTAGGTGGAGAAGGGGGGAAGGACGACTCAGATAGATGGAAGACTGAAAATCAAAGCCTCCAGTAGGGTAGGAAGATTCCAGATAGGAAAACAGAATGGTCTCAGATACTTCAAATTTGGTGAGAATCTTCTGGCAATGCAGGAGACCCCAGTTCAATTCCTGGGTCGAGAAGGGATAGGCTACCCACTCCAGTATTCTTGGGCTTCCCTTTTGGCTCAGCTGGTTAAGAATCTGCCTGCGATGTGGAAGACTTGGATTCGATCCCTGGCTTGGAAAGATCCCCTGGAGAAGGGAAAGGCTGTCCACTTCAGTATTCTGGCCTGGAGAATTCCACGGACTATATAGTCCATGAGGTTGCGAAGACTCAGACACAACTGAGAGACTTTCAGATACTGCAAAATAGGTGTTGCAACCTCTGTCTCATGATTATTTCTGAGTTTTAAATTGCTTAGATTTTTATACTGATCCCTTTGCAAAATTTTAAAACCTTATTTTGCTGTCTTTTGATCAAAGGAGTTAAAAGATAGTCTTTAAAAAGGATATGTTTTCCCCCATAATTGTTAAAATTTTAAAAAGCCTGCCAATAGAAAGTGATCTCAAGGATGTAAAGCAGCTGGTTCTTAAAAAAAATCTTTTTTATTGACGTGTAGCTGATTACAGTGTTGTATTTATTTCTGCTGGGCAGCAAAGTGACTCAGTTACACACATATGTACATTTTTATATATTGTTTTCCATTATGACTTATCACAGGATATTGAATAGGGCTTCCGGTGCTATACAATAAACCTTGTTGCTTACCCATCCTGTATACAGTAGTTTACATCTGCTAAGCCCAGACTCCCAGCCCTTCCGTCTCCTGCCCTGCCCACCCCCACTGGCAGCCACAGTCTCCTCTCTGTCTGTGAGTCTGTTTCCTCTGTCTGCAGACTCCACATATACGTGATATCAGATGATTGTCTTCTTTTTCGGATTTACTTAGCTCAGTACGACAGTCTTGAGGGTCATCTGTGTTGTTGCAGATGGCATTACTTCCTTCTTTTTGGTGGCCAAGTAGTATTCCATCTTGCATATAGATCACATCTTCTTTATTTATTCCTCTGAGATGGACATGTAGGTTGTTTCCATGTCTTGACTGTTGTGACTATTGCTACTGTGAACATTGGGGTGAAGTGTCTTTTTAATTATACTTCTGTCTGGAAATACGCCCAAGAATGAGATTGCTGGACGGCTACAGATGGCAGTTCTATTTTTAGCTTTTTGAGGAACCTCTGTACTGTTCTCCATAGTAGGTACACCAACTTATACTCTCACTAAGAGTGTAACGGATTTCCCTTTTCTCCACACCCTCTCCAGCATTTATTCTTTGTAAACGTTTTTATGCTGGCCATTCTGACTGGTATGAGGTGGTACCTCACTGTGGTTTTGATTTGTATTTCTCTCTTAATTAGCAATGTTGAGCATCTTTTCATGTGCCTATTGGCCATCTGTATGTCTTCTTTGGAGAAATATATATTTAGTTCTTCTGTCCATTTTTTGATTGAATTGTCTGTCATTTTTTGTTGTTGTCTGAGCTGTTTGTATATTTTGGAGAGTAAGCCATTGTCAGTCACATCACTTGCAAGTATTTTCTCCCAGTCTATAGGTTTGATGTCTTTTCAATCTGTTCATGGTTTCCTTTGCTATGCAAAAGTTTATAAGATTGATGAGATGCCATTTGTTTATTTTTGGCTTTATTTTTATTGCCTTGGGAGATTGACCTAAGAAAACATTGCTAAAATTTATATCAGAGAATATGTTGCCTATGTTCTTTTCTAGGAGTTTTATGGCATTGTGTCTTATGTTTAAATCTTTAATAAATTTTTAGTTTATTTTTGTGTGTGGCATGAGGAAATGTTCTGATTTCACTGATTTACATGCAGCTGGCCAGCTTTCCCAACACCACTTTCTGAAGAGAATGTCTTTTCCCCATTGTATATTCTTGCCTCCTTTGGCACAGATTAATTGACCACAGGTTCGGGTTTATTTCTGGGCTTTCTCTCCTGTTCCATTGATCCATGCATCTGTTTTTGTGCCAATACCACACCATCCTGATTGCTGTGGAAAAGCACCTGCTCTTCTCTTAACGTGATGCTGCAGACTTAACCCCAAGCCTCCCAATGCACACAGTTCTCCTCCTAGACACGTGCCCAAGAACAGTGCACGGGTCCACTGAAGGAGGTTTATAGAAATGTACATGTCTGCTCCAGTCAGAACAGCCCCAAACCAGAAACAGCCTAGGTGCCCATCAAGAGGCGAGTGGATTAACAAGCTATGACAAATTCCTACAGCAGAGAACCACTCGGCTGTCATAAGGAATGAACTGCTTCTTACATGCAGGACAGGGTTGGGTTTCAAAAATATTACACTGAATAAAAGAGGCCTTAAAAAAGAGGACATAGCCTATGATTCTATTTATTTGAAGTTCAAGAACAAGATAAGTAGTGGGTGGTGAGAGAAGAACGCCACAGTGTGAGGGGCACGAGGGGGACTTTGCTGGGGACATAAAGACGTCATAGTTTATGATCAGGGTGGTAGCTTCACAAGCATGTACATGTGTAAACATTCTTCAACCTGCAGCATTTATATCTTCTACTATACAGAAAACTGGGGCTTCCCAGGTGGTGCTAATGGTAAAGAACTCACCTGCCAATGCAGGAGATGTAAGAGACACAAGCTTGATCCCTGGGTGGGGAAGATCCCCTGGAGGAGGGCATGGCAACCCACTTCAGCATTCTTGCCTGGAGAATCCCATGGACAGAAGAGCCTGGCAGGCTACAGTCCATGGGGTCACAAAGAGTCAGACATGACTGAAGCAATTTAGCATGCATGCATGCATATACATAACTAAACGTTTTAAACGATAAGTAGACGGTAGTGCTGACAGTTACTTGGGTAATAAAGGATGGGGTGTACCTTGCAGGTTGAAATCTTCACACCTGCACAGGTGAGCTGAGGCTCTTGAAGCCCATGTGCATCAAGAAGGTCAGAGAAGGCTCTCCTTTTAAAGTAAGAGCTGGGAAACCATGGCAGTATTATGAGTAAGTAACAGAAATTCCCCCCTGTCCTGCATCCATCTAGACAGCTGAAGATGCAGTATGCATAGTAAGTCATGACCGGAACAGAGTCACCCTCAAGAGGGAGAGTTAGATCCACCACTTCTTTCATAATGATTTTGGTGGGGCAACCTTAATTCAAGAAACCATCAAAAAGCTGATTAATAGCAGGTGAACTCTTTAGCACCCAGGCAAAGTGACTATGAAACTGCTCCAGGGTATGGGCTGGGCTCTCTTAGGCTCTCCAACTGCTTTAGAATATGAGTTTTTATCAAAAATAGTAAAACATAGTAAAAAAAAATACAAAGCCATGAAAAATATCCCACAGAACCAACAAACTGGAGATTTGTCCCTAAGGATGTCAAGAGAGTGGAATATTCCCAAATGGACTTGAAGAAAGTATTTTTAAAATAAAGTGATCAAGAAATACAGTATCAGTTTATAGCAGGATTTGAGAAGTGAAAATAAAAATGAGTGCTGATACCTATCACTTATATCTTTTTGAAAAATATTGTTTTTATTTATTTAGCTATGTTAGGTCTTAGTTTTGGCACATGGGCTTTCCCCATGGCATGTAGAATCTTAGTACCCCAACCTGGGATCAAACCCACATCCCCTGCATTGGAAGGTAGATTCTTAACCACTGGGCTACCAGAGAAGTTCCAATCATTCGTATCTTTATGAGACTTTTACTGCCTCCTGGGTAAAAAGGAGAGTGTGATTACCTAGAAGTGAAATCTCGTGTGCCTTTCAACCCAACAGTTTAACCCCTGAGACAACCATGCAGTGAAACCTCCAGACATGACATGGGTTTCTTTTTCATATGTTTTGGTATAATCAGAAAAAATAAAGAGTTATGGTGAACATTCATCAGTTAATGGAAAGACCAAAGGAAATACAGTGTGTGCATGCATGAGCTGATACAGAGTAATTAGAAGGGGGACTCTGTTATAGATGAGCTGCTTGGTGGAGGTTCCATAATATGTTCTTAGGTAGAAAAATAAGAGAGAGAAAAGTAGTTTCTCCTAAGAGAAGCATTGCAGAAAACAAAACAAAAACCTCTATGTGCTTTCATTCATTTTGTTACCATATGATGTGATAATGGAGTGTTGTGGAAGGAAGCACAGGGTGGTGCCTGGGTTTGTGCAGATGTGGGGCAAGAGATTGGATGAGGTGTAGGAGACAACTTAAAACAAGCAAACGGTTTCTTCAAAGAGAGTAGTGACCACAGAAAGCAGAACACATTTTATAATCAAGCTATGGGAAATTACACCCCTCAACACATACATATACACATGAGTCTGTGTGCGTGTGTGTGAGTGTGTGTGTGTGTGTATACACACACATATACATAGAGAGAGACAGAGAGAGAGGGAAAAGAGCAGAGAAAGAAAGAGTAAGAGGACAACAAATTTTAAAAACTAAACAAAATTAAAACTAATGGAAGAATAAAACATTTAAACAACAGCAAATTATGAAACAAAAAAAGGTAGTTAAGATATAGAAAGAAGTAAAAAAAAATCCTACAAGTGAAATATATGGTCATTGAAACTAAAAATCCATATAAATCTTAGGATTATTGTTCTAGTTCTGTGAAAAATGTCATTGGTAATTTGATAAGGATTGCATTAAATCTGATTGTTTTGGGTAGTATGGCCATTTTAACAATATCAATTCTTCTGATCCAAGAGCATGGGATATCTTTCCGTTTCTTTGAATCACCTTCAGTTTCCTTCATCAATGTTTTATAGTTCTTAATATATAAGTATTTCACCTCCTTGGTCAGGCTTATTCCTAAGTATTTATTTATTTTTTGATGCACTTTTAAAAGGGATTTTTTTTTAACTTTCTCTTTCTGATGTATCATTGCTAGTGTGGAGAAATGCAACAGATATCTGTATGTTAAATCTTGTATCCTGCTACCTTATTTAATTTGTTTATCAATTCTAGTTGTTTTTGTGTGGAGTCGTTAGGGTTTTCTTATGTAGCAGCATGTCATTGGAATATAATGCCAATTTTACCTTTTTCCTTCCAAATGAACTTATTTATAAAACAGAAACAGAGTTACAGGCATAAAAAATAAACATACGGTTACCAAAGCGGAAAGGAGGGTAGGGAGGATGAAAAGGAGTCGTTTGGAATCACATAGATACACTATTGTATATAAAATAGATAGTCAGCAAGGCTTTACTTTATAGCATGGGGAACCATATTCAATATCTTGTGGTAACGTATAATGGAAAAGAGTCTAAAAAAGAGTGCATGTATAACTGATTAACTTTGCCATACACCTAAAACTAATGCAACATTGTAAATCAACTATACTTTAATTAAAAATAAATAAAATTAAATAAAAACCACTTTCTTTTTTAAAAAAACTCCAGCTGATTAGTCACACATACAGAGCAAGTTAGTGCAGGGAGGATGGGTAGGGGGAGCAGCAGACAGGCAGCTGAGGAAGGCGCTTTCAGAAAAGCTTATAGATGTCAGTTTAGTGTCTCTTGAGAAAAGCTGATGGGTGCCAGGTCTTGACTTTAATGTGTCCACCAAGTCTCTGGTTGGATGGCCTGGGAACAAGGGCTCACCACCAGCCGTGTCCCAGGAATCCTGCTGCAGGAGAGTTTCCTGCAAGGTCCCAGAGAGAAAAGGCAGCTTCCTATAAAACACCAGAGGTCAAAGTGACATCAGTTCATCCCTCAACAACAATGCATGTGAACAGGCAACACGCATTTTAAGTTTTTGAAGGTGTGGAGAGGAAAGAATTGTAAATTAGAATTCAGTAGTGATTAAAACTCGCATTCGAGAATAAGGGTGAAGTGAAGGCATTTTTTTCATTTACAAGAACCAAGTCCAGGTGATCCCCTTGGATTGTGGTGGGAAAATGTAGGGAAGACGTACTTCAGTCAGAAAAACATAGCTCTTGCAGGAAGGATTTGCAAGAATGTCCCAAAAGAAAAAGTTTTACAGGGTTTCCCTGATGGTCCAGTGGCTAAGACTCCATGTTCCCAATGCAGGGGAACCGGGCTCCATCCCTGGTCACATCCAGCAACAGAGTTGCAGACCCTGCAGACCCTGCAGGCTGCAATTAAGACCTAGAACAGCCAAATAAATAAGTAAATATTTTTTAAAAGAAAAACATGATTTTCAACAGCCGGGATATCCCAGTATATGTAGAAACACCCTGGTTCAGCCTATCCCAGCCTGGAGAAGGGGTAGTGTTCCTACTGGAACCCCGAGAAGAAAGGCCTGTGAGTCAGTGGCCGACAAGTTGATCTCTGGTGCTCACAGAGCCTCACTCTGGATGAAAACACTAGACCCAGATGGTTTAGGATTCCATCTGTGAAAAACAGGCATTGACCCTGTAAGAATCTATAGCATATGGGATGGTGAAATTTTTCTCAAAGTTAAAAACTATACATCTGCATGTAATATTTTTCTATAATAAAATACAAAAATACCCTGGGAATAAGGATTTGGTACCTCGAATGAATTAAATCATAAATTAATAAGAAGAAATATTTGGGAAAAGAGCAGGAGGTGAAAGGAGATATTAGAAATAAAAATTATACAGAACAATATTCAGCCTTCGTAGTTTTTGGGGGGAACTACAAACCATACAGAAGAAAGCCAGTTCTCATCCAGTATTTTGGAAAATTAGAGTAACAGCTCTTGGCTCACCGTAGAGAAATGATGCTGCACATAGCTGGGGCGAGCATGCAGGGAGGGGCTGCTTTGGGGAAAGCTCCGCAGAAGATTTTTAAATTTTAAGTATGTATGGCAAGGCAACGGGCTTCTCAGGTGGCGGTAGTGGTAAAGAACCTGCCTGCTAGTGCAGGAGACATAAGAGACACAGGTTCGATCCCAGGGTTGGGAAGATCCCCTAGAGGAGGGCATAGCAACCCACTCCGGTATTCTTGCCTGGAGGATCCCGTGGACAGAGGAGCCTGGCGGGCTACAGTCCATGGGGTCACAGAGTCGGACACACCTGAAGCAGCTGAGCACACACAGAGCAAGGCAATGTGCAGTGATCGTGGATTTCTGATTCTGGGAACACAGAGAGAGCCCCCATGGATTCATGTTAATACAAGGAGACTTGAACATGTATGTTTGTTGAATCATTGTTTTTGATACAGAAAATGGGAACAGTCTACAGAGTGTTCATCAGTAGAAGAGTGGATGAGCTCATTATGGTACATTCATTACCAAACAGTACATTACCATACAGGACAAACACGAAATGTACTGCTTTACAGAATTTGAATTTATGTCAACATGGAGAAATGTCAGAGGCATAACCAAGCAAAGCAGTTAAAAAGCAAGATATGTTAATATTATATATTATAACGTGCTATGCCATGCTGTGTCATGGTCAGTGGCTCCAGTCATATCCAACTCTTTGTGACCCCATAGACTGTAGCCCACCAGGCTCCTCTGTCCATGGGATTTCCAGGCAAGGATACTGGAGTGGGTTGCCATGCCCTCCTCCAAGCAATCTTCCAGAGCCAGACACTGAATTTGCATCTCCTGTGTCTCCTGCATTACAGGCAGATTCTTTACCACTGAGCCTCCCAGGAAGCCCATATTTTATAATATGCTTGTTAAAATGTAAAAACCGAACAAATTAAAATTGGTGGCTTATTATGATTGGAGTGTGTGTGTGTGTGTGTGTGTGTTTGTGTGATGTGTGGAGTTTCATTGATGAAGCCAGAGCACACACAGCAGAGATTGATACAGGCTTTCTCTGGGGGTGAGGAAGAATGGGACTGGAATTAGTGGGGAGAAGAGACCCTCACCTGAGGTGTTGTAGCCACAGTTTGCAAAATCAAGGATCGGCACACACCACACAAACATATAAAACAGTTAGAGTTGCCAAGTCTGGGTGAGAGGACCTAGGGCATTTATCTTACTCTGCTGTCTTTCCTGGGATTTGAAATTCACTGTACACCCCCTTGGCAGCCCTAGGCAGGCCACCTTCCTTCTAAGGGATGTGGGGTGATGAGTCCGTCCTGGCTTTTATGTCTTCTGAGGCCTCTTTTCCAACCTGCCCTCCACCTGCCCCTCTTTGTAGGAGGGACCGGATTCCTGGAATTCCCAACTTCTCTGTAAATGAGTTTTAAAATTGCACAAAAATGTAGTTAAAATAATTTTAGCATTCTAATATCATTTCAAATGAGTAAAATAAGTTTGGGGGACAAGGCTAGAAACTGTTTATGATATTGTTTCTATGGGAATAAATTTTTAATGGACTTATACAGTGGAAAAATACAAGCATTTGGATCCAATACACTTACCATGTGGGGCCCCAGTGCTGAGCTAGCAATGGTCTAGGAAAGCTGTGTCCTTGGGGAGCATGCTGCAAGGGGGAGCCTCCGTCTGAGTGATTACAGTAAGTCCCCTGCATAGAAAGCTTCAAGCTGTGAACTTTCAAAGATGCAAACATGCATTCCGTCAACACAGGCATGCGTGAGACTGCAGCCGGCCCTCCATCTCCTGTTGCTGACGACCATTCGGCTCTGCCGTATCCCACCTCCTCTGGTCCGTGCCAGCCCCTGTAGGCCAGCGGCTGTACTGTAGGCTGTGCTTTTCAAGGTGCTGTACTGTAAGATTAAACATGCTTTATTTTTTGTGTTCTTTTAAAGTCTTATTTGCGTGCAAAGTACTATACACCTATTACAGTACTGTACTACAGAGCCGATTGTTAGTTGGGTTCCTCAGCTCACTTTGTTGGACTTAGGAACAAACTGGGCTTACAAATGTGCTCTTAGAACAGAACTCATTCTTATGTAGAGGACTTACTGTACTCCCTTAATGGAAGGAGGGTCAGAGGGCAGGGGAGCACACTCCTCTCCTTCTCAGCTCTGAGGCTCAGGGTCACCACCTCACCCCTGGTACCCACTTTTCTCCTCTGTACAGTGAGGGAGTGTACTAGTGGTCTGATGAGGTCGGATGAGGGTGGCATCACTTACTATGTATTTAGTGCCTGGAACACAACTGGCCACAGTCAGTACACCCAGACAGTAGTCCTGTTTCTACACGGTCCGTAGCATCTGTCTGCCCCGCCCGGACCCCAGACTCAGTTGCACCAGGATGGAAATCATGCCCATGGTTTCCACCACTGTCTCCTTGGCATTTGCTGCCACAGCTAACAAGTAGCTCTAAGAAGGAGCAGAAGGCCCCATACTGTATTGCACTCAAGGCCTCATCTTCTATACCAGGAATGTGAAATCACACAGCATTTCTGAAATGCGACTTGATCACATATAAAAAGTATTAAAAACTTTCAGAATGGGTGACCCAGGGATTCTACTTCTGTAAGTTCATTCTCAGGAAATAACCCGCTTCATAGGCCATGACTTGCACAGAAGCTGTTTCAGGAGTGGGAGTCACTCTTGAGCACCCGGACTCCAGGACCAGTGGGTCCAGGGTCAGTGGCTAAGTCACATCCATATGGAAGGACACTAAGATGCAGTGTCTGAGAGAGTCAGACAAAACAGGGGACTCTGCCACATGGGGAGCGGTTATGGTTGCTGCAATGGAAAATATACATGCTTCTTATTTAAGAGTTCTGATTTTTATTTTTCTCCTTGTCACCCTGTGATTGACACATTGGCAAGTAGCTTAACAGCTTCGAGTCTTGGTTTTCACATCTGTAAAATGTGAAAGTAGCACCTGCCTCATGGAGTTCTAAAAATAATCAAACATATGTACAAGTCTTTTGAAGACCACAAACTCATAGATAAATATAAGGTAGTTCTCAAGATGTATTCGGAGATCTGCTTTTTATGTATCATTATGTACATGCTCAGTCATGTCTGACTTTGCGACCCCATGGACTGCAGCCCTCCAGGATCCTCTGTCCATGGAATTCTCTAGGTAAGAATACTGGAGTGGGTTGCCATGCCCTCCTCCAGGGGATCTACCTGACCCAGGGATCAAACTTTCATCTCCTGCAGCTCCTTTATTAGCAGACAGATTCTTTACCACTGAGCCACCTGGGAAGCCCATGCTTTTTATATAATTCATATTTAATTTAGTACTTCAATTAAATACCTATTTGAAGAAAGTAAATGAGCATTAACGGAGAGCAGCTCCAGGGTGAGGGTCAGGGGAAGAGTTTCCTTTTCATAATCCTTGACATTTTATCCTATTTTCAGATCCCACTTCCCCCGCCTTTCTCTTGACAGCCTGTATCTGTATTCAATCATTACCTGTCAACACAGCTTCATTAGGTATGCATAAATACGACTTAATTAGCTAGAAAACTATTCTCTTAATTACTGTGGCAGAGTTCCTTTATTTGCTCAGCCTTCATATCTAAGGAATATGACACGACCTGCCAAGTCAACTTAAAACACAAAGTCTAAATTTATCAGCAAGATGCTTTTGATGTGCTCGTTTCATGGTAGTTTTGCCCAATCCCTTCTGACAGGTTTGGGGGGGATCAAGTGCATTTAGCCACATTTATTCCTCACAACACCCTGGAGCTGCAGAACTTTCTATCTGAATGTCAGTCTCTGCCAGAACGAGAGGTGCTGCCAGAGGGAAGCGGGAGGAAAGATGTCGCTGCTAGCATCCATCGCTGTGGTGTGAAAACCCAATGAGAACACACTGGAAGAAAGAACACGGTGCTTTCCTGGCGCACAGCTGATGCTCAGAGATGCTCCCCAGCTCACTCGTTCATCCATCCACCCTTTGCCTTCCTCCGTTAGGACCCTACCGTGAACAAAGCCCAGACTCGTGGATGGACAAATACTAGTCTGTAGCTGTGACACAGAGAACCTCCTGTTCTGGAGAGTCATGGTCACTTTTCAGGCAAAGGCTGCTTGTATGGAAGCCTTGATTAGTACTGTTTGAAGCAGGGAGTGGTCTCCTGATGCCACCATTCCCCACCACCCCTGCTGGGCACCTGTGGCTGCCCTGTCTGCTTCTCCCTGCCCTGGAGGGTGCGCTGAGTTTTGTGAATGTTGTTGGAGAGTGTGTATTCCTGCGTTACAGGGGTCAGCCTCCTGCATCCTGTGTCATTTGGCTTAAGTTTGCTTCTCCTTCCTTGATTTATTTCGTCTGTTTGGGGGTCTTTTACTGCTTTCACCCTCCATTAGCTCAAGCTGTCTATCACTTCACATGGTGACCTTGTGTTGAGGTATATCACAAACATGCAAGATTAATTGTAGTCACCATGCTGTCCACTAGGTCTCCAGAACTTACTTATCTTATAACTGAGAGTTTGTACTTTTTGACCAACATCTCCCCACACCCAACCCCTGGGAACCACAGTTCTTCTCTTTGTTTCAATGAGTTTCTACGTTTTGAAATTTCACATATGAGATCACGCTGTATTTGTCTTTCTATGTCTGGTTATTCGATTTCGCATAATGCCATCCAGTTATTCCCATGCTGTTGTAAAATGGTAGGATTTCCTTTTAAGGCTAAATAGTAATCCATTGTATATATACGACATTTTCTTTATCCAGCAATGACTGTTTAGGTTGATTCTTATCTTGCATATTGTGAATATGAACGTGAGAGCTCAGATATCTCTTTACAATAGTGATTTTATTTCCTTTGGATATGTGCCCAGAAGTGGGATTACTGGAGTTATGGTACTACTGTTTTAAAAATCAGGGGAACCTCTATACTGTCTTCCCAGTAGTTGCACTAACTTACATCCCCACCAACAGTGCACAAGGGTTCCTTTTTTTCCACATCTTTGCAAAGACTTAACTTTTTTTTTTTTTTTTAAGAATAGCTATTCTATCAGATGTGACATGATATTTCATTGTGGTTTTGGTTTGCAATTCCCTGATGATTACTGATGTTGAGCATCTTTTCACAGTCATTTGCATCCCTCTTTAGAAAAGTGTCTGTTTGGTCCTCTGCCAATTTTTTTCATTGGGTTTTTTATTTGATTTTGTAATTGAGTGATATAAATTCCTTATGTATTTTGGATATTAACCCCTATCGAAAATATAATCTTGCAGATATTTTCTTCCATTCTGTAGGTTGCCTTCTCACTTTGTTAATTGTTGCCTTTACTGTACAGAAGTTTTTTGCTGTTTTTTTTTCAATTTGACATAGTCTCATTTATTTATTCTTACTCTTTTCCCCTGTGCTTTTGGTGTCATATCCAAGAAATCAGTGCCAAGACCACTGTCAAAGGAGTTTTTACCTAAGTTTTATTCTAGCAGTTTTATGGGTTTAAGTCTTATTTTTAAGCCTTTAATTCATTTTGTGTTGATTTTTCTGTATGGTATAAGTTAGAGGTCCAGTTTTATCCATTTGCATGTGTAAATCCAGTTTTTCCAATGTCATTTTTGAAGAAATTGTCCCTTCTTCATTGTATATTCTTGAGCTTCTTGGGAAGAGTAGTTGAGTTTATTTGTGTGGGTTTATTTCTGGGCTCCTTCATCTGTTCCATTGCTTCTTTAATGCTAATACCATTATGTTTTTATTACTATAACTTTGTAATATAATTTGAAATCAGGTAACCTGCCTCCAGCTTTGTTATATATATAGCAATACATTAATACTGTCATTTTCTCAGACGATGTTCATTTGTATCCACTCACATATTTATGATTTTGCTGCTCTTTTGAGTGTCTGCCAATCTGAGTTCCTTCTGGGAAAGTAATTGTCTTGCTTGAAGATTGCCCGCTAGTAAGTCGTGGTAGTCATGAATTTCCTCGGTACTTGTTCATTTGAAACCCACCCAAATGTGACACCTCGAAAAGTCTCCTGGAATTTATGTAAAGAATTTTTAATAATGTTTGCTCAATGTGTCCTCTAGTTTAACTGTCATTTTCTCCCAAAACTCTGAACGTATCTTTTTCATTGTTTTCGATCATGTAATTCCCAACATTCAGCTTTACATTCAGGCTGCTCTTTGCTGTTTTTCTCTGGTTGCTGTATTTGATTTTTTTTTTTTTTTGCATGTTTGTTTTTGTTTTTTCTGAGCATTTTTATAATGCTATTCCAAGCTGTTTATTAACTTCTTAAAGCTTATACTCTTTGTTTTATAAGAGTCCTTTGATCAGTGACATCATGTCTTTCATAAATTTTGGAGGTTTTCTGCTGTAATCTTTTTTTTTAATTGGAGGATAATTGCTTTACAATGTTGGACTGGTTTCTGCGTACAACAACGGGAGTCAGCCGTGAGTATACATCTGTCCCTCCCTCTAGATCCCCCCACACACTCAGGTTGTCTCAGAGCATCAGGTGAGCTCCCTGTGTCACACAGCAACCTCCTATTAGCTATCCATTTTACAGATGGTAATGTGTAACGCTGAAGAGGCTGAAGTTGACCGGCTCTATAAAGATCTACAAGACCTATTGGAACTAATACCCAAAAAAGATGTCCTTTTCATTATAGGGGGCTGGAATGCAAAAGTAGGAAGTCAGAAATACCTGAGTAACAGACAAATTTGGCCTTGGAGTACAGAATGAAGCAGGGCAAAGGCTAATAGAGTTTTGCCAACAGAACGCTCTGGTCATAGCAAACACCCTCTTCCAACAACACAAGAGAAGACTCTACACATGGACATCAACCAGATGGTCAACACCAAAACCAGATTGATTATATTCTTTGCAGCCAAAGATGGAGAAGCTCTATAAAGTCAGCAAAAAGAAGACCAGGAGCTGACTGTGGCTCAGACCATGAACTTGTTATTGGAAAACTCAGATGTAAATTGAAGAAAGTAGCGAAAACCACTACAACATTCATGTATGACCTAAATCAAATTGCTTACAATTATACAGTGGAAGTGGCAAATAGATTCAAAGGATGAGGTCTGATTCAGTGCCTGAAGAACTATGGACAGAGGTTTGTGACATTGTACAGGAGGCAGTGATCAAGACCATTCCCAAGGGAAAGAAATGGAAAAAGGCAACATACCTGTCTGAGGAGTCCTTACAAATAGCTGTGAATAGAAGAGAAGCAAAAGGCAAAGGATAAAAGGAAAGATATACCCATTTGAATGCAGAGTTCCAGAGAATAGCCAGGAGAGATAAGAAAGCCTTCCTCAGTGATCAGTGCAAAGAAATAGAGGAAAACAATTGAATGGGAAAGTCTAGAGATCACTTAAAGAAAATTAGAGATACCAAGGCAAATTTCATGCAAAGATGGGCACAATAAAGGACAGAAATGATATAGACCTAACAGATGCAGAAGATATCCAGAAGAGGTGGCAAGAATACACAGAACTATACAAATAAGATCTTCACAACTCAGGTAATCATGATGGTAAGATCACCAACCTAGAGCCAGACATCCTGGAATGTGAAGTCAAGTGGACCTTAGGAAGCATCACTATGAACAAAGCTAGTGGAAGTGATGGAATTCAAGTTGAGTTATTTCACATCCTAAAAGATGATGCTGTGAAAGTGCTGCACTCAATATGCCAGCAAATTTGGAAAACTCAGCACTGGCCACAGGACTGGAAAAGGTCAGTTTTCATTCCAATCCCAAAGAAAGACAATGCCAAAGAATGCTCAAACTACAGCACAATTACACTCATGTCACATGCTAGAAAGTAATGCTCAAAATTCTCCAAGTCAGGTTTCAACAGTATGTGAACCATGAACTTCCAGATGTTCAAGCTGGTTTTAGAAAAGGCAGAGGAACAAGAGATAAAATTGCCAACATCTGTTGGATTATCAAAAAACCAAAAGAATTACAGAAAAACATCTACTTCTGCTTTATGACTATGTCAAAACCTTTGACTATGTGGACCACAACAAACTCTGGAAAATTCTGAAAGAGATGGGAATGCCAGACCACCTGACTTGACTCTTGAGAAATCTGTATGCAGGTCAGGAAGCAACAGTTAGAACTGGACATGGAACAACAGACTGGTTCCAAATTGGGAAAGGAGTACGTCAAGGCTGTATATTGTCACCCTGCTTATTTAATTTATATGCAGAGTACATCATGAGAAATGCTGGGCTGGATGAAGCACAAGCTGGAATCAAGATTGCCAGGAGAAATAGCAATAACCTCAGATATGCAGATGATACCACCCTTATGGCAGAGAGTGAAGAAGAACTTAAGAAAGAGCCTCTTGATGAAAGTGAAAGAGGAGAGTGGAAAAGTTGGCTTAAAACTCAATATTCAGAAAACTAAGATCATGGCATCTGGTCCCATCACTTCATGGCAAATAGATGGGGAAACAGTGGAAATAGTGACAGAGTTTATTTTTCTGGGCTCCAAAATAACTGCAGATAGTGACTGGAGCCATGAAATTAAAAGATGCTTGCTCCTTGGAAGAAAAGTTATGACCAACCTAGACAGCATGTTCAAAAGCAGAGACATTACTTTGCCAACAAGGGTCTATCTAGTCAAGACTATGGTTTTTCCAGTGGTCATGTATGGATGTGAGAGTTGGACCATAAACAAAGCTGAGCATGGAAGAATTGATACTTTTGAACTGTGGTGTTGGAGAAGGCTCTTGAGAGTCCCTTGGACTGCAAGGAGATAGAACCAGTCCATCCTAAAGGAGATCAGTCCTGAAGATTCATTGGAAGGACTGATGCTGAAGCTGAAGCTCTAATACTTGGGGCACTTGATGCGAAGAGCTGACTCATTTGAAAAGACCCTGATGCTGGGAAAGATTGAAGGTTGGGGGAGAAGGGGATGACAGAGGCATCACTGACTCAATGGACATGAGTTTGAGTACTCCAGGAGTTGGTGATGGACGGGGAGGCCTCGCGTGCTGCAGTCCATGGGGTCACAAAGAGTCGGACACGCCTGAGCGACTGGACTGAACTGAACTGAACTGAACTGAATGTGTATGCTTCAGTACTCTCTCAATTCCTCCCACCCTTCCCCCACCCACTGTGCCCAACGTCAGTTCTCTGTGTCTGCCCATGTCTCTATGCCATAATCTTTCAAAAATTGCTCATGCATATTTTTCTCCTTGACTGCTGGTATTTTAACTTCTGGTCAGTTAGACCAGGACTCAGCAGTGTGGCTGACTGCCTGAATTTGACCCTTTGCCTGTTTCTGTGAATAACATTTATTGGAACACAGCTGTACTTACTCATCCCTGTGTTGTGCTTGGCTGCTTTCATGCTACCAGCGGCAGAGCTGAGTTTGCTGGAGACTGTTTGGTTCACATGCAAAGAACATTTGCTCTTTGTGGCCCTTTAAGAAAGGGTCCGTGGACCCCTGGTTTTATTTCATCTTCTCTCGATATCCTTTCTGTCTGTCACATACTCTCCATAGGTTTTCATCTTTTGTCTATTTGTGATTCATTCTGCATATTTTCTTCTGAACTATCTTCCAGTTCATTCACTCTGTCTTCAGATATGCTTACTGTGTTATTTTTTCCACTGCCACGATAATATCAAATACTACTTTTTATAGTGCTAGGATTTTCATTTTATTTTTTCTGTATAGTTTCTAGTCTCTGCCAAAATTCTCAATTTTTGTTCTTTCCCTTCTTTAGTATAATGAGCAAACTGCATTTAAATTCTGTGTCACTTTTATAATGCATAAACAACTGAATGGTATAACATTAATCAAAAATGTCTGCATAGTGAGCCTGGACTTAGAACCAGGGGGATTATTTATAAGATTCAAATTATTGTGACTTCCTTGGACATTTATCTTTGTGACTGTTTTATTCATTGCTGATATGGATGATCAGTTTCCTTTATGATTGACATTTTGTGTGTATGTGGGGGGGGGGGGCTATACTAATGCATTGAGTTTACATTCATTCCTTTCTGGTCTTGCAGAATTTCTCTCTCAGGACATGGAAAGATGGAAGTACAGTTACCTAACTATAGCCAATTATGTTCCAGAAACACTCTAACATGATCTGGGACTACAGATAGAAAAGTAGATGGTATTTTCTGTCTCCATACAGATTCAACTGCAGTCTTTTATAAAACGCAATAATAGTAACCTTACCCTTTTACTTAATAGTACCTTAAACTTGAGTATAAAAAAAATTCTGTGTCAGGTAATTCCAATATCTGAAGCAATTATGTTTCTATTCTGTGTGTTTTATTCTTGTTGACTGATCTCCTTATGTGTTTATTCATTTTTATTATTTGCTACATACTTTTGGCAAAATTGCAGAAATCATTTGAGACTAAAGATGATGTTTTCTTACCTAGGGAGGGTTTCTGTTTGCACATTCCAGCTTGCTATACTGTGATCGAGCTGACCAAGGAGAGCTTCTGTCCTACGAGGGCCCAGCTACTCCTGTTTCACTTTCACTACCCAGGGGTAGCTGTCAGCGCCCTGAATCAGAGATGGTGGCCTTTGCAAACAACTCTGCGGCAGCCGCAGTGGGCAGGCCCTGAGCCATGGTACAGTGGGTGCTTCCTGTGGTTCTTCTGTCATTTCTTCCAACAGTTATTTTTTCAGTAGGCTTTTCCTGTCTTTGTTAATATTATTTCTTAGAATCTTTCGCTGTGATCCCGTTGTCAATGGAATAGTTTCCTTACTTCCTTTTTCAAAAGGAGTTAGTTGGTTTTCTGTGTGTCTCATCTTAACCAGCAGCAGGATGTTAGACTCCTCGGTGGTTTCCCAGTATTTGTTGAGTGATGTCATTCTTTGTCCCTTTTCATTTTCCACAGTCTTCAAGTATAAATAAAACAGTTATGAGAGGGGACATGCTTTTCTAGTCCTTGTTTTTGGCTTTGTTTTAGTCCTTGATTTAAACCAAAATGATTTTCGTGCCCCATCATTTAAGAAGATAATTCTAATTAGATATTTTTAGTAGAAATTGTTTTTTTTTTAATTTAAGAACTTTTCTGCTTTTGCAATGTTTTACTAAGTATATCTGCTAAATTTTATCAAATTATCTCATGATAAAATTTAGAGGTATTAATATAAAACATATTAATATATTTTCTAATTTGATCCACACTTGCATTTCTCAGTACATCGTATTGTCTTTATTAGGCTTCGGTAGTAAATTTTCCTGACTTC
The DNA here is from genome assembly GCF_963930625.1 of Muntiacus reevesi. Taxonomy (NCBI): domain Eukaryota; kingdom Metazoa; phylum Chordata; class Mammalia; order Artiodactyla; family Cervidae; genus Muntiacus; species Muntiacus reevesi. Next base: position 5,954,389 of record NC_089254.1, on the reverse strand, counting down.
CTGATATTACTGGGAGCTGGTATTCAATTTTTCCTGTGACGGGATAATTTAAATAGCCCTACTGCGACGGACCGTGCAGAAGCGTGGCTGTGAGGAGTTACCCCTCGCCCAAGGTCAGGGATAGCAATGGAGAGCGCCAGACTGCGACAGCGCAGGAGCAGTGGCAGAGAGGAGCTTCCCCGCGTCCAGGTAAGTGGAGGCAGCCGAGAGGAGCTTCCCCACGCCCCAAGTCAGGGGTGGCGGCCGAGAAGAGCTACCCCACCCCGGAGGTCAGGGGCCCGAGAAGAGCTACCCCACCGCTAAGGAGCGGCTGCTGCGTGGGTGCAGGAGGGCCGAGAGGAACCACTCCATGTTCCAGGTCAGGAGGGGCAGACGTGAGAAGATACCCCTCGTCCAAGGTAAGGAGCAGTGGCTGCGCTTTGCTGGAGCAACCGTGAAGACATACCCCACGTCTGAGGTAAGAGAAACTCAAGTAAGATGGTAGGTGTTGCGAGAGGACATCAGAGGGCAGACACACTAAAGCAGACACACACACTACAGAAAACTAGCCAAACTGATCACAAGACCACAGTCGTTTCTAACTCAATGAAATTAAGCCATGCCATTTGGGGCCACCCAACACGGTCTGGTCATAGTAAAGAGGTCTGAGAGAATGTGGTCCACTGGAGAAGGGAATGGCAAACCACTTCAGTATCCTTGCCTTGAGAACCCCATGAACAGTATGAGAAGGCAAAATGATAGGATACTGAGAGAGGAACTCCCCAGGTCGGTAGGAGCCCAATATGCTACTGGAGATCAGTGGAGAAATAACTCCAGAAAGAATGAAGGGATGGAGCCAAAGCAAAAACAATACCCAGTTGTGGATGGGACTGGTGATAGAAGCAAGGACTGGTGCTGTAAAGAGCAATATTGCATAGAAACCTGGACTGTTAGGTCCATGAATCAGGGCAAATTGGAAGTGGTCAAACAGGAGATGGCAAGAGTGAATGTCGACATTCTAGGAATCAGCAAACTAAAATGGACTGGAATGGGTGAACTTAACTCAGATGACCATTATATCTATTACTGTGGGCAGGAATCCCTTAGAAGAAATGGAGTAGCCATCATGGTCAACAAGAGAGTCCGATATGCAGTACTTGGATGCAATCTCAAAAACAACAGAATGATCTCTGTCGTTTCCAACGCAAACCATTCAATATCATGGTAATCCAAGCCTATGCCCCAACCAGTAACGCTGAAGAACCTGAAGTTGAACAGTTCTATGAAGAAGACCTACAAGACCTTTTAGAACTAACACCCAAAAAAATGTCCTTTTCATGATAGGGGGCTGGAATGCAAAAGTAGGAAGTCAAGAAACACCTGGAGTAACAGGCAATTTGGCCTTGGAGTACAGAATGAAGCAGGGCAAAGGCTAATAGAGTTTTGCAAGGAGAACGCACTGGTCAGAGCAAACACCCTCTTCCAACAACACAAGAGAAGACTCTACACATGGACATCACCAGATGGTCAACACTGAAATCAGATTGATTATATTCTTTGCAGCCAAAGATGGAGAAGCTCTATACAGTCAGCAAAAACAAGACTGGGAGCTGATTGTGGCTCAGATCATGAACTCCTTATTGCCAAATTCAGACTTAAACTGAAAAAAGTAGGGAAAACCACCAGACCATTCAGGAATGACCTAAATCAAATCCCTTCTGACTATACAGTGGAAGTGAGAAATAGATTTAAGGGACTAGATCTGATAGACAGAGAACCTGATGAACTATGGACGGAGGTTTGTGACATTGTACAGGAGACAGGGATCAAGACAATCCCCATGGAAAAGAAATGCAAAAAGGCAAAATGGTTGTCTGAGGAGGCCTTACAAATAGCTGTGAAATGAAGAGAAGCGAAAAGCAAAGGAGAAAAGGAAAGATATTCCCATTTGGATGCAGAGTTCCAAAGAATAGCCAGGAGAGATAAGAAAGCCTTCCTCAGCAATCAATGCAAACAAATAGAGGAAAACAACAGAATGGAAAAGACCAGAGATCTCTTCAAAAAAATTAGAGATGCCGAGGGAACATTTCATGCAAAAATGGGCTCAGTATAGGACAGAAACGGTATGGACCTAACAGAAGCATTAGATATTAAGAAGAAGTGGCAAGAATACACAGAAGAACTATACAAAAAAGATCTTCACAACCCAGATAATCACAATGGTGTGATCACTCACCTAGAGCCAGACATCCTGGAATGTGAGTCAAGTGGGCCTTAGAAAGCATCACTACGAAGAAAGCTAGTGGATGAGATGGAATTCCAGTTGAGCTGTTTCAAATCCAGAAAGATGATGCTGTGAAAGTGCTGCACTCAATATGCCAGCAAATTTGGAAAACTCAGCAGTGGCCACAGGACTGGAAATGGTCAATTTTCATTCCCATCCCTAAGAAAGGCAATCCCAAAGAATGCTCAAACTACCACACAATTGCACTCATCTCACACGATAGTAAGGTAATGCTCAAAATTCTCCAAGCCAAGCTTCAGGAATACATGAACCAAGAACTTCCAGATGTTCAAGCTGGTTTTAGAAAAGGCAGAGGAACAAGAGATCAAATTGCCAATATCCGCTGGATCATCGAAAAAGCAAGAGAGTTCCAGAAAAACATCTATTTCTGCTTTATTGACTACGCCAAGGCCTTCGACTGTGTGGATCACAATAAACTGTGGAAAATTCTGAAGGAGATGGGAATACCAGACCACCTGACCTGCCTCTTGAGAAACCTGTATGCAGGTCAGGAAGCAACAGTTAGAACTGGACATGGAAAAACAGACTGGTTCCAAATAGGAAAAGGAGTACGTCAAGGCTGTATATTGTCACCCTACTTATTTAACTTATATGCAGAGTATATCATGAGAAATGCTGGGCTGGATGAAGCACAAGATTGCCGGGAGAAATATCAATAACCTCAGATATGCAGATGACACCACCCTTATGGCAGAAAGTGAAGAGGAACTAAAAAGCCTCTTGATGAAAGTGAAAGAGGAGAGTGAAAAAGTTGACTTAAAGCTTAACACTCAGAAAACTAAGATCATGGCATCTGGTTCCACCACCTCATGGGAAATAGATGGGGAGACAGTGGAAACAGTGTCAGACTTTATTTTGGGGGGCTCCAAAATCACTGCAGATGGTGACTGCAACCATGAAATTAAAAGACGCTTACTCCTTGGAAGGAAAGTTATGACCAACCTAGACAGCATATTAAAAAGCAGAGACATTACTTTGTCAACAAAGGTCCGTCTGGTCAAGGTTATGGTTTTTCCAGTGGTCATGTATGGATGTGATAGTTGGACTGTGAAGAAAGCTGAGTGCCAAACAAATTGATGCTTTTGAACTTGGGTGTTGGAGAAGACTCTTGAGAGTCCCTTGGACTGCAAGGAGATCCAACCAGTCCATCCTAAAGGAGATCAGTCCTGGGTGTTCATTGGAAGGACTAGTGCTGAAGCTAAAACTCCAATAGTGGTGCTGAAGCTAAAACTCCAACACTACCTCATGCGAAGAGTTGACTCACTGGAAAAGACCCTGATGCTGGGAGGGATTGGGGGCAGGAGGAGAAGGGGATGACAGAGGATGAGATGGCTGGATGGCATCACCTAATCGATGGGCATGAGTTTGAGTAAACTCCAGGAGTTTGTGATGGACAGGAAGACATGGCGTGCTGTGATTCATGGTATCGCAAAGAGTCGGACACGACTGAACGACTGAACTGAACTGAATGGTTAAAGGTTACTTTAAAATCAACTGTTAGTTTACCAAGCCTTGGTATCTTTTTTGAATAGCAGTCTTTTCATCCATCTTTTCTTTGGTAATTGATCCATTCAAATGTTTCACCCTTTCTTGGTTCATTTTCAATTGCCTGGGTGCCTTGGTCTTGCTGGAAGTATTCATTCCTGACCCTGGTTCTTCTGGACCAAGGGAGCCAGTTTTGTTTTACTTGCATGCAGTTGTCCTCAGGCTTTACAAGCTACTGGTTCAAGAAGTGAAGATGCATGAGCTTGAGGATGCGAGAATAGCTTTGGCCCCAGTCTCCAAGTCTTTTTCTCTTTTTGTTTTACTAGTTCACAGCTTTAGAGTGTTGCCCACCTAGCAACTCCACTTAACCTGACAATACAGTTTGCCCAACTTGAGAAATGCGTAAGACCAGAGGAGAAATTGTTTTGGGGGTAAGAGGAAACCTGGAATAACAGTGAACTATTTGTTTAAAAAATAAAAGCTCATTAGACCAAACCTCTATCCCACCTCTAACCTTGGGCAAGATGTCCACTTGTCTTCTGTCATGACTTTAGTTGTTTGGGTTGTCTTGAAATAATTAGGAGACTCAAGATAGGTGTTACTAGACCCACAAAGTGTATGCCATAGTTTTATTGCAGAGGAAGAAAGTTTCCTTAAGTTCTTCTGGCTGGTCTAAGAGTTAAACAGGCATGAGACAGATTAACAGGAAGAAATAAACAAAGTCTAATAGCCTGCATACATGTGAGAGACCCAGGAAGGCTGAGTCACTCACTAAAATGGTCAAGTCCCGCACCTTAAATACCATCTTCAAGTAAGGACAGAAGGGGATGTCGGGGGTAGTGATTTAGGACTTCACAGTGGAAGAAGGCAGTTCACGTAAAGAGGGAGAGAAAACTAGTGAGCGCTCAGTCGTGTCCGACTCTTTGTGACCCCATGGATGGTAGCCCGCCAGGCTCCTCTGTCCAAGGGACTCTCCAGGCAAGAATACTGGAGTGGGTTGCCATGCCCTCCTCCAGGGGATCTTCCTGACCCAGGGAGCAAATCTGTGTCCAGGTGCACCTCCTACCTTATAGGTGGAATCTTTACCACTGAGTCACTGGGGAAGCCTGGTGAAAGAAAATGCTGATGAACAAGTGTCTGCTGGGTCAGAGCGACACAGTGAACTCTGATGTCTGAGCCCTGCCTGTTTAACCCCACTCCCACACCTCACCCCAGTTCTTTGCAGACTTATCCCTCCCTGGTGATGCTCTGATCTAGCCCCTTTATCTCAATTCTTTAGGCAGCTAAAGAGGAGGTAAATATAAACCCTCTGAGTCTTCTATTTCTTCAAAGTAATCAGCCTAAATTAACTCTCATGCCAACGAAACACATTTAGGGGGACAAATTGTTCTTCCCAGCAGTTTGTTTTTCAGTTTTTAAAATATTTAATTTATTTATATAGTTTCACTAGACAGAGTGGCAGCATGTGGGATCTAGTTCCCCAACCAGGGATTCAACCCTGGGCCCTTGCACTGGGAGGCAGGAGTCTTAGCCACTGGACCACCAGGGGAGTCTCCCAACAGTCTCCTTGAGACATTCCTACTGTTTCCATCTAGAACGCTTTGCTTGTGTCCATGAAACATACCACCATGATACGTTCTAGGATGTATCAATTTCCCCTAAACGTCTTTCATTCCGTTAGATTTATATTAGCATAACCATAAATAAGCTGTGAAGGGAAGTTTCTCTTTCTTTAATGATGACTGAAATTATTTTGACATAATAATAATTTTAACTGAAATAACTATAAATTTATTTTTGTACTATTAAAGAGATCTATATCCAGAGTTGAGTTTATAGATATATTTAGAAATGAAGAATAAATACTAAAATTTCTAAAATTAAAAGTTTATTATTTGGTATACTCTCCAATTAAGATTTTCTATTCCTTGTTGAAATTTATCTTGAAAATAAATTTATTTTCACATCACTTTATGTGCCCAAGAGAAAAAGAAAACAGCCCCTAGATCAACATTGAAGCACCATCTGCCTGCTTAACTGCTGCTCGCGGATTTTTTTTTTTTCTGTTTTAGAAATTATTTAACATGGAGAATGAATGTATATAAATATTTAAGACTAGATTTACATATGCCAAAAAAAATTGAAGAACAAACTGGTGATGCAATCAATATTTGTTCTGTTCTTTTATTAATTGAACAGAAAACAAAACTAATGGGAAGTACTTTTCCCTTACAGGGAAGTTGTCCAAACTTTGCAAAGAGAAATAGGAGGACAGATCCCTGGAATGTTCTCTCTGTTCTGTAGAGCCTGGCTCCCTCCCCCACCCCCATCCTCCTGCCCCTCTTGCATTAACCATTGGCATGTATATGATGGCAATAAAACACAAGTTTAAAAAGAGTATAAGATGCTACTATTTCATGTCTGTAAACCATCCGCTGTTTTCATTTTTGTGTTCTCTTCCAGTCTCTTCCCCATAGGTCTCCGTAATTTAGAGTGTCAATATAATAGTTTGGATTCAACTCTGCAAGTTTTGTAGGGGAAGAGAGGAGGGAGAAGAGGGAGGGAGAGGTAGATGAGGAAGGAGAGACAGAAAAGGTTTAGGAACCAAGCCCCGTGTCCAGATTCCTGAAAGCGTGTAGTGTCCCCGCCCCCAGACTGGAATTGAAGACTAATGTGGGTCTCTTAAAGCCGTGAGATCAGAATAGTCTCATTCCAGAAGCACAAGCGAAAAATTACTAAAAGGAATCAGATTCTTTACTTTCTTAAAGGGAATTGAGATGATTCATAAGCTCCATCTACATCTCTTTTTTGTTTGCATTTTCCTGCCCCTCACCTGCCCTGAAGCAGCAGTCCACTCCCACTCTGTCCTCTCAGCATGTCTAAAAGTGTTTTATGCCCCTGCTCTCTGCCCATCCCACCCCTAACCTTGTTACCTGGACTTTGTCTTCCTCATTGTGCTGCTCCGGACCCACTGAGGCAGACACCGAGACAGGATTAGACAGACTGGAGATTTTCAGAAAGAATCATCTTTGAGGAAGTGAAGAGGGAGGCCCTGGAGCCGTCTGACCTTGAGGATAGAGGGAAGAAAGGAGATGAGGTCACCTGAATTGGCAAGCAGAAACCTGATCTACGGAGACTCCTCCCAGATCAGTGACTGGACATTAGAGCAAGGCCCTGCCATGGAGAAGCAGCTCAGGCTGATGGACTTGTGGCCAGGTGCCCTGTGGATCCAAAAGCAGAAACTCACATGCAAAAGTAAATGTAAAATAAAATAAATGTACTAAACAAAACAGGAAAAAAAATGGAATAGAGGTAATTTGAGTTTTCAAAATAAATGAAAAGAATGACCTATCTATGAAATTAGATTTACAATAACTCAGGGAGGTTAGGAAACCCATTAGAAAATTGAAATCTTATTTGCTAATGTTTAAAAATTGCAGTGGTGAACACATAGGATTGGTGAAGTGAGCTAGCTCAGAGGTGTGGATGGGCAAATGGTGTAAAGATGAAAAGGGACATGATGACAGGAAAGTCAGGAAGAACATGTAATCTCACTTCCTAAAGGAGGCATTAGAACAGTGAACTCATGAACACAAATTAACCCCAAAAAGGTTCCTGTTGAAGAGATGTTTGAGTTTGTTCATGGAAATGGCTCACCGAGCATCAGTGAGAAGCACTGAAAAGAGTCCAATATGTAGACATAAACTAGTTAATGTTTGAATTTCTGGAATTACGAAAGAAAGAGTCCAACAACTGTTAAGCAGAAGGGAGTTAGAACTTGGGAATTTGTAACAGTCTCAGTGTATCCCTGTTTCAAAAAATGAGAAAGCTAGTTCTGAAGAGAAGACTAAGGATGCAGTTGAAACCATTTGATAAAGTGATGCTGGTGACTCTTGGACTTAACCAGCCACCCCAGTGAAAGCCAGGAATAGAGACGGGTTATAGCAGCAGGAACACGGCCAGTTTGAAGTGAAGGGACAGAGAGAACAGAGCAGAATGAAGGAAGAGATTCTACACAGCAGACCCTCAAGCTAGTCAGCTGTGAATGTGTACCATTCCTCAAGGAATTCACTGTCTTAAATATTTCCATTTCTAAACAAGGATAAAAATAAATCAAGCAAAGTTTCCAACAGAGAGGAAAAACAGAAAGTCTAAAAATAACAGAGAAGTTAGTAGTTTATAAAACAAATAGAAAAATAGTGAATTAGAAAATTTTTAAAAATAGAAATGATAAAAGAACTATCTTTGTGACCAAAAAATAAAATTATAACTGGTAACATGTCAAATTAAAAAAGATGAAAAACATTAATTTGATAAAATTAGGACTTGCCAGCAGCAGCAGCAGTGGTAAAGAATCTGCCTGCAATGCAAAAGATACAGGAGACCAGGTTTCGATCCCTGGGTAGGGAATATCCATGGAGGAAAGTACAGCAACCCACTCCAGTATTCTTGCCTGGAGAATCCCGTGGACGGAGGAGCCTGGCGGGCTACAGTCCACGGGGTCGCAAAGAGCCTGACACAACTGAGCACACACATAGTCATGCATGCACACAATTTGATAAAATTAGGGAATATAGGAGGATATAATAGTTGTAGGGCTGAATTTAAAGTTATAGGAGAATGCTTTATACAACTGTAACTTTTACTAAACTCTCAATGAAGTAGAATATGTCTGGGTTTCCTAAAAATGTCTCGTAATTTTCTGTTCTGTGTGCCATAAGATCTGTCTTTCCATAGAACTGACTAGAATTATCAAATACTTGTCATGTTAATGGCACTGTTCTCTGACCGGAACAGCCTGGGTTTTGTGCCCACATGGTCAGTCACATCTGTGTCCAAGTCTGCAGCTCCATCCACAGTCACATGTTTGCAGCTCCAGGGTGGCCGTGGTGAACATATAAATAAATGGTGCTTCTATTTCCCGGGTCTTCTTTCCTTCTCCTTTTGTATCTGAGAGCCACCTGCTAAATATCTTTGAGACCATCACTAGATCTGCTTTCAGCTTTTTCTTCCTTAGGTTGAATCCTGGCTCATGTGACACAGAGACAGCCCTTGGTTTCCTTTTCCTTCCTTGTTCATAATAACTTAGTCTTGATCTATGTAGTTAGTTCTGTGGCTGTTGTTCAGCTGCTCAATGGTTTCCGAAATCCAGTTCTTTTTCAGATATCAATTTATGTGTAAAACAGGGTGAGGAAAACTCTGGTTCCAATACACTTTATACCATTATGAGTATAGATTTTTTTCTAATTCATAACATTATTACTGATTGCATAGCTTACCATTCAAAATCGAGATCCTCCAGGCCTTTGGAGAAGCCCAATATGGTGATGGTGGTGGGGGTCCACCCAATGCAGGAACCACCTTGGGGGTGGCTCAGAATCTCATCATGCCTGGATGGATGGGCTGCATGGACCAGCCAACTCTACTGCTGTCCACATGTGGAACTGCAAGACCAGGCCTTCACAGTACAGGTATCTTTTGTGGCTGCTGGTGCATCCCAGGGGGCTGTCCTCACATTTCTGATCTCACCACATTCACTTCATAGGTATTGCTGGGAGCCCAGTCTTCTAGGTCAATGATACACTTTTCTGCTCTGCCTCATCTTTTTAGCAAACCCTCTACTGAATTCTTAGTTATTGCACCTAGACAGCATATTAAAAAGCAAAGACATTACTTTGCCAGCAAAGGTCCATCTGGTTAAGGCTATGGTTTTTCCAGTGGTCATGTATGGATGTGAGATTTAGACTATAAAGAAAGCAGAAGGATTGATGTTTTTGAACTGTGGTGTTGGAGAAGACTCTTGAGAGTCCCTTGGACTGCAGGGAGATCCAACCAGTCCATCCTAAAGGAAATCAGTCCTGGGTGTTCATTGGAAGGACTGATGTTGAAGCTGAAACTTCAATACATTGGCCACCTGATGCAAAGAGCTGACTCATTGGAAAAGACCCTGATGCTGGGAGGGATTGGGGGCAGGAGGAGAAGGGGAAGACAGAGGATGAGATGGTTGGATGGCATCACCAACTCAATGGACATGGGTTTTGGTGGACTCTGGGAGTTGGTGATGGACAGGGAGGCCTGGTATGCTGTGGTTCATGGGGTCACAAAGGGTTGGACACAACTGAGTGATTGAACTGAACTGAACTTGCAGTTTCAACTTTTTCAGTATAGTCAGTTCTCAGTGAAATTCTCCAACTTTTCTTCTGTTTTCTGGATCACGTTAATCTATTACTTAAAAATGATGGCAGCTCTCAAAAATCCCCGCCTTCAAAAAAACCTTGTGTAATAGTCACCTGTCTCATTTCCTATTTTGCGTGTCTCTTGGCTTGGGGTTATTTCTTGGCTTACCTGGCTATTTTTAATTAAATGACAGATACTGTGAAAGTGACATTGTACAGGCTCTGCATGAAGCCTCTGGGCTTCAGGATACAGGAGGGCGCAGTGATCTGGCTGTGGCTGGATGTGAGGCTTTGTGCAGGCATGTCTTTCCCAGCACCTCCCCCTCCCCATCCTAGGGCACAGCCTTTCTGAAGTCCTGGTTGAAAACCCCTGCTGTTCGTCAGGGCTCCTCCACCCTCCCTCCTGAGCACTGCAGTCCTGGTGGGTCTCTACAGGCTCCAGGCACCCAGCCACTGCTTTCTGCTTGGGTTCTGCTTGTCTTGCCTGGCACATCGCAGCTCTGCAGTCTGTAAATGCCTGGAAGAAAATTCCTCACTTTTTGTGATTCCCCCTTCTCAGATACAGCCTCCCTCTCAGATCCCAGCTGTCCTGGCAGCTCCAATGCTAACTCCCATCTCCCAGCTCAGTCAGAAGGCTTGAGCTCCGTTTTCAGCAGACATGCGTCTCTGCTCCAGATCCTGTAAACACCCTGAGCACTGGGGCTGTGAGTGTGGAGTTCAGTTCAGTGAACCTGCCTTTTCTCTGATGGCTAGACCTCCAAGTCCTTTGCTGTCTGATATCTTCAAACCATTTTTTTTTAATGCATGTATATTTTATCCAAACCTTAGAGTTGATCTCAGTGGGAGAGTTTTTCATAGACTGTGTCATGGTGTGAATGAAAAATGTCGCTGCCAAGCAAAGGATGCTGCAGTCATCAAGCCATCATCACATTCCAGCTCCCCGAAGGTGAGGCCTGAGGGCACTCGGGATGGAGACAAACAGGCTGCCTGCCTGCTGGCAAGCCCTCAGCCACTGCTGCTCCCCCACCTCGGTGCATCCTGTGGGGACTCAGGATGAGAGAGCACAGGACGCCAGCCCCAGAGAGCTGAGGTGCAGATCAAAGGGATGGTTTCAGCAAGCCCAGACTCTTGCATCTTTCCCTTGGCAGAAAAGCACTGAACTCCTTAACCTGGGATATCCAGTTTTCTTTAATTAATAGTAATCTTTTGATGTTCCAACTCCCTGGTCTTGTTGCAAAACCCCCTGTATATCCTGCCCCACCACCCGTTGCCTCTTCTGAGCCTCAGTCACCTGAGAGCCTGTGTCCTAGGCTGACGTCCTCAGTGTTGTCCACCAAATACAACATAATTCTCAACTTTTAGGTTGTGCATTTTTTTTCATTCAACACTAACAATTCCCAAATGAGTAAGGAAAAGACGATAAGGAGCTCTGTAAGATAGTGTTGACTGAAAAAGCACACACAGCCTAAAAGTTGAGTGATGTTCTATCCAGTGAGAATTTTTAGGACTTTAAGCCTGGGAGATAGCATCTCAAGTGACCCTGAGAGAACTGTTCTGAGGAGGCAAGGGGAGAAGCAAGGTTATATAGAAGTTTTGCAGCAAAGGACAGGTAGTGTGAACATCAAAAGATTATTATGAATTAAAGAAAATCAGATACCCCAAGTAAAGGAATTTAGCACTTTTCTACGTATGGGAAGATGCAAGAGTCCGGGCTCACTGAAATCATTCCCTTGGTATGCACCTCAGCTATCTGGGGCCAGTATCCTGTGTTTCCACAGACTGAGTTTCCTCAGGGCTCACCATAGGGAGTGGCTGCGGTCTCCCTATGCTGGTGGCTAGAGGGCAGGAATCCCTTCCTTCCTGAGTTTCCTTAGGGCTCACCAGCCACCGTCTGTGGTGGCTGGAATTCCTGGTGACTGTGACATCTTTGTTTACTGATATGACAGGAAATATTCCATTTCTTATTTGTTTACTCTCTGTTTTTTCTACAAGAGATGCCTGAGTATTAACTGCAAGGTGGAAAAATTGAGGTGAAGAATGTTCACACTATAAATATTAGATTCTGGAGATCTTTTGTTCAGACTCCCTCAACACACAGATGGGAAAGTTGAAACTTAGAGAAATCAAGAGATTTGAATTCAGATTGCATATCTGACTTTCTTTTGCAAAACATCTCTTTCTCTGCAAAGTTTCTGGTATAACCTAATATGCCAGCTGGCCCTCCTAGTTCAGAATCCTACATGTGAGTGATGACCACAAGATGCCCATTTGCCATTGCCAAAGGCCTTCTAAGACTTACTGACTTCAGATAGAATATTTAGAGGTTATGCTAATTGTTTTCATTTATTTCCAATTTACACCATTTCTTCCAATACAGTTTTAGTGGTCACTGTGGAAAGCTGACAAGTGGGGCCTTGAGCTCCTGGGGTTCACTATCCACTCTTGGGGTGCAAGCAGGATCCAAAGGGATGCCCGTGAGCATCCTCAGATTCCATCTAGGCCACCAGCCTGCAGCTGCCTCCTGGTTGCCTCTCCTGTGATGGCTCTGGGTCCCCAGGTCCTGGGACCTCCTCCTTCAAGGGCCAGTCTACTGGCTGAGGTCCCAGATTCTGACAGAATCCTTTGCCTTTTCTTGCTTCCCTTGGATCCCACACACAAGGTGCAAACATTCACCTACTTGAGGAAACACAGGTGCTGTGGCCAGGCTGTTTAATTGATTCATTATCTTACTCTGGTAGTTAGGCCCAGCTTTATTCAATACGATGGCACATCATCAAGTTTAACCTTCAAAATAGAAGCCTCAGTAGCATCATGAAGAATGGAAGAAATGGCAACTCCAGTCCTTTTCCAAATACTATTAACATATCTGTGGACAAAAAATAGTCACCTGCCATTCCAGTAAACAACAAATTTGGGGCCACCAACGCATCGGCCACTGTAGCTGCCCCCCCAACCCCTGACATGTGCCCTCTGGGTGGATTCAGGATGGAGCAAACCAGGATGATGGCCCTAGATAGCGAAGATGCACATCAAAGGGATGCTTTCAATGAGCCCAGACTCTTGCATCTTCCAATACACATAAAAGTGCTAAAATCACTAACTTGTGATGTTTGGATTTTATGATTAGCATAATATTTTGATGTCCAACTATATATTTTTTTTCAGCAAAAATTCCCATGTCTCCTGGCTGCTCCTTTACCTCTTCAGAACAGACTGTTGGAGTTCACTCAGAGGCTGCTTCCAGGGCTACAGTCCTCAAAGCGGTGCCAGATGAAACATAATTGCAACTTTTAGACTGTGCGTTGTTTTAGTTGACATATCTAAAGTCACCTGAGATATACACAAGGCCAGCTGCCTGGGTCTCTCTTCCTCAGTGTTCAGTCTCTGAGGAGGAGGAGATGCCCCCAGGTACCCATTTGGGCCCTTCTTCATTAACATCCTGTCTTCCCGTGACTCTCCACTCCTTGTAAAATCTACACCATGTTGGCAGCTTAGCCATCAATAGCCACAGGAATTTTATTTTTCTTGTGTCAAGTCATTATTTAACTCTAAAGCTGTCACTCGGGTGTACCTGTCCCGAGCTCTGATTCTGTGTAGGTGCCGTGCTGGACCCTGGGATGCAACTCGAAGGTGATCGTGGCTCTGGCTCCCAGGAGCTCCCCACCAGGGAGAGCAAGGGGTGCATGGGGAGCGGGGGCATGTGACAGGCAGCTCTGCAGGAGACACAGGAGCAGCCAGGAGGAGCGCTTAATTACAGGTGTCAGCCGCCCAGGCTGGGTTTGAAATGCATGAATCTCAGCCTAGTTTATTGTTAGTTCAGTGAATGCACCTATCTTGGGCTGGGTTGTACTGGTGTTTACTGGAAAAAAAAAAAAAAAGACAACCTAGAAGTTGAGAATGATGTTTTGTTTCATGAACAAAACTGAAGACTTAAGCCCAGGAATCCGTCTCTCAGGGTAATCTGAGGGACTGCTCAGAAGTAAGAGAGGAACCAGAATATATAGGAATTTTTGCAACAGAGACAAGGTGGTCAGAACATCAAAAGATTACTGTTAATTAAGGAAAACCAGACATCTCAAGTTAAGGGATTCAGCACTTTTCTGTTTGTGGGAAGATGCAGGGTTTGGGCTCACTGAAGTCATTCCTTTGATCTACACCTGAGCTCCCTGGGGCCAGTGTCCTGGGCTTTCTCAGCCTGAGTCTCCTCGGGGTCCATCTTGCGGGTTAGCCCTGGATGAGGGCTAGATGGTGGGCTTGCTGTGTCCGTGCTGGGCGCCCTCAGGGCTCACGTATGGGTGGTTGTAATGTGATGGCTGGATGGCTGCAGCATCCTTTGTGTAATGATATTGGGCCACACCTTTTTACTCACACTGGTAACCAGGACAGAGCTGGGGGCTCAACACAGACTCCTTTGCGGGAGATCTGATTTGGGCCCATGACGGGGGAGAGACCGCCTTGTCTTTCAGTGCTCCACTGGCACCTGACGAGTCCTCCGCTGGCCCTGACACTGTGTGTCAGTCACAGCGAAGGGGTGCCCGTATTAACGGGGTCCCAGTGATGTCAACAACAGCCGCCCCCCCACCATGACCTCCCTGCTCTGAAGTCAGAAGGACACAGAAAAGTTCAGATCAGCAGTGCCCATCAGCTACCTACTTGCACAACTGTTCTTCAGCAAGAAAACATTATATGATGTGTTCATTCTGACATTAGGCATTTTTAGCCTGAGGGTCCTTGAATACTAGCCAGGCCAGATCAACAGAATTTAATGTATTAGTAATTAGTTATGAGTCATGTGACTTGGACTAATGGTCTAAATCTCATTTCCATATTTATAAAACTCTGCATGCTTCATATTTCTTCTAAAGTACCATATAAATAAGAAAGTTAGATATTATAGTTAGATTAGTTAGTCAAGATTAAAAACTATTTTTCTCTATTCCCTACTTTCTAATGAAGGTTTATTTGACGCTGAATAACTGTGGTGACCAGAATCTGCTTTTGTATGTCACGGTTCTCTTCAGTGACTCATATTTTAGTTCATCAAATTCTCATATGTGGCATTTTTTCTCAAGTCTCTTAGTGGTTCTCGGGCTACAAGTCTATAATATTAAAGTAAGTGTTCCATGAAGATGAAAAGACAACAACTACACATCAAAACTTATGAGACCACAGCTATAGTAGAATTGAAAGGGAAATTTATGGAAGTAAAACTTACACTTGAAAAGAGGAAAATTCTCAAATTGATAATATAAGCCACCAACTCAAGAAACTAGAAAAAGAAAAGTAAACTAACTAAAAGTAATAGAAAGAATAAAACAGTAAAGATAAGAACAAAAAAATAGCAAAACCGAACATCAGTTTTGAAAATTAATGAAATAAAAAGCTGGTTTTCTAAGATCAATAAAACTGATAAACACCTAGCAAGACATAGGGAAAAAAATTAGAGAAGATGCAAATGACTAAGATTAGGAATAAAACAGGAGCTGTTTCTCACAGAAATTAAAAGGATAATAAAGGAACACTGACAACAGTTCTGCACACATACATTTAACAATTTAGAAGTTATGAGCCAACTCCTTGGAAAATATGAGCTCCCTCAACATACTGAATATGACACAGATAATCTCTATGAAGGGTGATTCTCTGGTGGCTCAGACGGTAAAGAACCTGCCTGCAACACAGGAGACCCAGATTCAATCTCTGGGTCGGGAAGATCCCCTGGAGAAGGGAATGGCTACCCACTCCACTTTCTTGCCTGGAGAATTCCATGGACAGAGGAGCCTGGCGGGCTACAGTCCATGGGGTTGCAAAGAGCAACACTATTGAGCAATTAATATTTTAAATCTGTGTAAAGCTATTAAATTGAATTCATAATTTTAAAACTCCCCTCAAAACTCCAGGTCCTACTGTTTTCACTGGAGAAAAATACCAAACATTTAAAGAATTAATATTACTTCCATCATGCCTTCCATCAATAGAAGAGGAGGAAATACATCCCATCTCATTCTATGAAGTCAGTATTATCCTGATACCAAAACTCAACACAAACAATATTTTTAAAAAGTACAAAGCAGTATCTTTAATAAATATGTGCTAACACAATTTCTCAACAAAATATTAGCCAGTCAGATGCAACAATATATAAAATGAATTTTATGCTATGACCACGTGAGATTGTTTTTTCCAGGAATGCAAAGTGGGCTCAAAAATCAATCTATAGGATTTCCAGTCACCTTTTCTTCCTAAACACAAGTGAGAAGCTCAACAAACTGAAACATCAGTAATATTTTTTAGATCCATCAGAAAAGTAAGATCACAAAGCAAACTGAATCCCCCTAAAATTGCAGACATATAGAGACAGATATGCAATGTCACAACTCAGCGGAGCAGAGACCTCCGTGGGAATCAGTGCCCAGTAGGAAAACGAAACGTGTATTTGATGAAAACCTAACCTGGGTTTTCGACTCTGAGTTTAAGGTGATGAAACAGTTCTGTCTTGGTTCTGGTGGTAGTCACACAGAACTACACCTGTGATAAAATGACACAGATGTGTACACACCCGTTGTACTTGTCCGTTCCTTTGGTATATGTGTGAGTACATCTATCTATCTATACATATATGGGACTCCCCTCATAGCTCAGTCAGTTAAGAATCTACCGGCAGTGCAGGAGACCTGGATTCCAACTTCTGGTCTGGAAGTTCCCTGGAGAAGGAAATGGAAACCCACTCCAGTATTCCTACCAGGGAAATCCCATGGACAGAGGAGTCTGGCCAGGTACAGAACAAGGGCTGCAAGAGTCGGGCAAGAGTTACTGACTAAAGCGCCACCATATATGCATACATACATATATAAACATATATATTTTATATAGACGTATAGAGATATATACAGAAAAATATACATATATAAATCTATCTATATAGCTCTCTATATAAATCTATATTTATATATCTATATAAATCTATCTGAGCCACCTGGGAAGCCCATAAAATATATATATATATACACCTATATAAAATATATGTATATAAATTATATATAGAATAAATTATATATATATATATTATATAAAGTTTATTTTGTAAATTCTTCAGGGGTCAACATATATACAGCCTAACTCTGTGTCACTGATACGACCACACAGAGACAAGAGTTAAGTGACTTTTGAACAAAATGCACCAAGTTGGAACACAAATCCCTCTCCCCTCCTGTCAATCTTGCCGTGTTGGACAAAACCATCCCCTCGTGGTGTCCATACCAACACGGATGGTTCTGCAAGGTGTTGGGAAGGGGTTATAGGACATAATCCACATGAAACAATGGTCAAAAATGTATGAATTGTGTCATAATAAAATTTTACCAGGAATAATTACTCTTTTTTAATTGCAGGCCTGGGAGATAAGCCTCTGATGGTTCAGATGCTTGTAGCACCTTTGCCCTGAACTTTATCCAGAGTTGAGTCTCAGTGCGGCTGAAAATCTGGGTTTCTTCTCACTATTCATCAATCAACAGTGGGGAGATGACTTTATATTTAAGTATTTTGAAAGCTTCCAAGCAAAGACTTTCCTATGTGAGACAGTGTGAGCTGCTATACCCCACTTCTCAGATTATGTGTTTCAAGTACTGCTTTTTGGCCTCGCCGTTTTGCTTACGGGATCTCAGTTCCCTGACCAGGGATTGAACTCAGGCGCACGGCAGTGAAAGAGCTGGCTCTTAACCACTAGACTGCCAGGGAATTCCCCTAATCTTCCTTTTTGAACACTTGGTTATTTATGTGGGATTTTGCTTTTCCTCATGAATACAGATTTTACTAGGAGGCTATCGGCAGTTTCTTGTGAGTCTGGCTTTACCATATCTCTTCCTTGCCTGAAACAAATAACAAACACACTCCACATTGAAGCATTTTCTATACTTGACGGGGTGGGGGGCAGTTTCCAAGTCCCCACTGACCATGTGTGTGGGGGACACGGGGCCGCTGCTTCACATGAGCTCTGTGTACAGACGCAGTGACCCCCCTGAGACAAATTAGAAGTGAAAAAGCCAAATACGTAGTTAGGAGAATGTTATCTTTTGTGAAAGAAAGATGAATGATTTGTTTACTCTTTTAAAAAACAAGTTACGCTAGGGGATAAATTAGAACCAGTAAAAGTGGTTACTGCAGTGGCCAGGGCGGCAGATGGCCGAGGAGGAAGGAGGATTGGAGGGAGGATACAGTGAAACTGATGAACCTCACTCCACACATCACTGTCCCTGGGACCACACAGAGCGAAGACTGAGCAACTTCTGAATAAAATACATTGACTGTAAGAACTATAAAAAATTTTTTTTGTTTACTAGGAATAACACTTATGGTGTCATTTTAAAACTTTTATGTAACTGTGAGAGAAAATAGATGAATATGTATAATTATTATTATTATTTTGGCCATGCGGCGTGTGAGATCTTAGTTCCCTGACCATTGAACCGATCGAACGATTGAACGATTGAACCGGCGTCCCCTGCAGTGGAAGTGGGGAGTCTTAACCACTGGACTGCCAGGGAAGTCCCAACATGTTTATGGTTTTAATAAACAAGAGTCTCAGTGCAAGAGATGGTAGATAATTTAAAATCTAAGTACAATTAAGCAAAGAGTTAATGGAATCACTCAAATAAACATGTTAAATTTGAAGTGTTTCATTGTAAGAGAAAAGATATACATATATAAAATCTAAGAAGAAAGGATTTTGAACTCTAACAATGTAAACTCACAATTTAAAACCTGTGTGTGTGTGTGTGTGTGTGTGAGATCCTTCCCCCCTGTGCCCACTGAGAGGGGCTGGGAGCTGTGTCACCACAGTAATATCAGGCGCTTGCAATAACCAGGTCTCGGATCCTCAATATTCCTTTCTACCAAAGGACTCCAGGCCCCTCAGACAAGAGGCTGATTCCAGATGAGCTGAGGTGAGCTGAAACATGTCGGTGCAGACATGGAGGAGGCTGAGAGCCGCTGATGGGGTTAGTCAAAGAACATGGGAGCAGAGCAACCTGACGTTCTGGCCTCTCTCACCAGCTGAATTTGGGACAATTGAATATAAAGACGGCAGTGGTTGCAAATCATTGACAAAGAAAGATCCAGAGTCCTACAGTGACCGCAGCCACTGAAGCATGAGTTATTCTGCTTAGAATTATTCTGACCAGAATTATAAAAAGGTCAGTTTTTATCCTGGAGTTTAGTGGAGTAGTTTATCTTTTTTAATTTTGCAGTGTTTTTTTGATGACTTGAAAAGTGGCATTGAACGTGCTTTGGTGTGAGCACACGTCAGAGACTTTAGAAGCAAAGGACGGGAGGATGAGCATGAGAGCCTGGCCTGAAATTCAGGGTCGGGGCGTCTCTTCAGGCTGCACTGAGGGCCCGAGTCTTCATTTAGGAGGGTCTGGAGCCTGCACAGTTGTTCCTCTCTGAGCTGGGGGTGTGAACCGTAACATAGAAACCATTTGCTCCACTGGAAATAATTCACACTGGAAATCTCCCCAGTACCCATCTCTTTGTGTCCTGGATTTTACATGGAGTAAAATGCACGTGGCACCTCTGTTGGTAGAGAAGCTGGTACGGGGCTTGGACTGAGAATTGAAGGGTCCTTGGTTCTCAAGAAAGGCTACTGACAATGGACCCTCGGTCCCGGCAAAGCTGGGGCTTCTCAAAATGTGGCCCCAGACCAGCAACAGCATCACCTGGGACTTGTTATCCAAGCGGGTTCCATGGCCCCAGCCCAAACCTGGGAGTCAGAAGTCCTGGGGTTGGGACGGGCAATCAGGATTTCTGGAGTCCTCCAGGTGGCTGTTCCATCCACTGACCTTTGAAACCTGCTCTAAGAGGTGTGGTGGGTAACACTGAGTTTAGTTTGCTTTGAGCAATTTGCTTGTTTCTACTCTCTGCTAATAAGCCTGGTTCTCTTAAAGTCCCAATTAATCAAGTTTTTCTTTGATGACTTGGAATTAATTCAATCAAGCGATTGCAGATTTGGCCCCAGAACAGAACAGTCTATCGATGAAAATCACAGGATTGTCACTCATAAAACTTTTCAACAACATGGCTTGCATTTCAGGAAAAAAGTGGGAGCAGTTCCCAGGCTGAAACGGTAAACTTTTTCACTGTCCATCCTGAAAGAGAGTGGGTACAAGTTGTGGGGGAGAGCCAAGTCCCGAGTTAAATCTGTGGTGCACTTGTGCACACGTGTCATACACCAGTACAGCCTGTTTCTTCCTTGCAGGCCCGAATTGCTTTGCGGAGACGGCGGTCATCCCTGCTGGGAGAGAGGTGAAGACGGACGAGTGTACCATCTGTCACTGCACCTACGAGGAGGGCACCTGGAGGATCGAGCGCCAGGCCATGTGCACCAGACACGAATGCCGCCAGATGTAGGGCCCGCACGCCTCGCGTCTGCTAGACGCCTTGCCCAGCCTGGACCTGCTGCGCCACTCAGAAACGCCCGCCGAATGGGCGACACTTTCCACGAGGAACCGTGAGAAACCGTCGGTCCTTTTGCTTTTCTGGGTCACAAAGACTGCAAGAGAAAGAACTGGACGTATTTCAAAACATCCACAAGAACTTAGGGCAAAAAAAAAAAAAAAAAACCCGTCTCTAAATAAATGTGCTATTTTCACAGTAAGTACACTGAAGTCCACTATTATATATGAAATGTATTTCTATAATCCCTCTATTAGAGAGCTTCTATACATGTTTTCTATAGATACAGATTAAAAATGCTGTGTTGTCAACTGTCCGAGCTGTGTACCTGCTTTTTTATTTCAGTCTTGATTCCATCATGCGAGGTTATTTGTGGTCACTGATTCTCCTTCGAATCTTGAGAATAGCGCACCCATGAATGGATCATGAGATAAGAGGATGGATTTTTTCTAAGATCCTGTCCAAATTATTTAACTTTTTATTTTACACTGTATATATTTAACACTGTATATTTTACACTGTAATCAGTATAGCTGATTAACAATGTCGTGATGGTTTCAGGTGGAATACTGTCCAAATTCTGTTTCATTACAGAGAGGTATGTAGTGTTGATCCTTAGAAAGTGAAAGTGAAGTCGCTCAGTTGTGTCTGACTCTGTGACCCCATGGATTGCAGCCACGGAATTTTCCAGGCAAGAGTACTGGAGTGGGTTGCCATTATCTTCTCCAGGGGATCTTCCTGCCCCAGAGATCAAATCCGGGTCTCCCAAATTGCAGGCAGAGGTTTTACCTCTTGAGCCATCAGGGAAAGGATCTGGTCTAATTCACACAAATTGTAATGCTTCCTTCTTGTAACTTTCTGCTTTTATTATCTCCATGCTCAGTCATTTGGGAGATGCAGGTACAAAGGTAACTAATACAACATTTTTCTGTTCATTCAAAGCTCTCACACCGTGGGCCATGGGTAGATGCACACAAATATGTCCGTTCACATAACTTACTTTTCTTCTAAGCATGACTTTACATAATGCCATAAACTGAGGAACAGAATAGGACAGTTTGCGTTATTGGTGCCTCATGCTGAAGAAAGCAAATAGGGGGACCCTTGTTTCTCGGAGGAGCAGTAAGGGAAACCGAGCCCCGGAACAAGTCTATGCCTTCTATCTACATGCAGTACAGACAACCCAGCTGTCCATGGACTCGTGGGTCTCTTGGGACTGATCCTTTCTCCTCCACGATTGGCACCATCCAGTCCTCAGTGAGAGCCCTGTGTTCATGACTCCGCAAGAGCCAAGTGAGAAAGCAGTTGAATATGCTAAAATAGCACTGACGGTCACGTGCAATGTTCCTGGAGTTACATGTCCTTCCAAATTGACTCCACTTCTCTTCATGTGGCTAAAAGAAGCCACTGCCAGTCCCCGCTGATCTGATCAGTGTGTGATAGAGAATACTTCTGCCCTTATTGAGCCCATCAACACTTGGCACATTGATGAGAAACGTAGTCAGAGATTAATAAGTTTATGGAGAAAAGGCAGAATTATGGTCACTCTTTGACATCTTTAAAGCTTTTTGTCCCATACATTTATTCCAGAAATTAAATTAAGCATCCACTAAGTACAAATTAATTGTGACCACAAAAAAGGAATAAATCATGGTTTCCTGCCTTCATGGATTTTTGGCCTCTGGTGTAACAGTAAGAAGAAATGACTGTGTGCTGTGGTGGGGGCTGTGCTAGAGGTCAGCAGAGGCAGTCAGAGGCTTCATTTCCATACAAAGAAATCAGTCATTAAAGTATGAATAATAGTCGAGCAAATTTAATGTTTTTGTCATCACTAAAAAATTGACCCATGTGGACCTTAGTAAACTGCAAAGCCACTGCTAACTGAATCCTCTGGAAATTTACAAATGCTTATATTTCATTTTTATCTTGGGCCTGATGGGCTCTGCACACTGCTTTCCATGAAAATCCTCAGGGGAAGCGCCACCTAGACAATCTCAGGTATGATCAGCTTTCCAAAATTTAATTTTTGGTGTTAAAGGCCACTAGACATCAGCCATCTCTCCATCATCCCAGGGAAACATTTTATGGGACAAGGTTATACAAAGGTATGATTCTGCCAACAAATGGCCCAGCCCCCTGGGAAGTGGGTCAGGAGGGTTGTCTCAGCACATAGGAAGCCCCTCCGCTCCCCACTAGAGACTCCACCCAGGGGGCCCAGAGTCCCCCTGCTTCCCTTGGTGATGTCATCCCTCCCCAGGGTGCAGTAAGCTCAGTGAGAACTTCAGGTAACCTGCTATTGGGTTGCACAGAGAGAGTGAACCTGATCGCCTCCCGGACACCGTCTAAAGTCGTTGTGACCCACCCTGGTCCCAGGAGTGCTTCTCAGAGTCAGAGTCCTGGGGCAGTTATCTCAGTAAACTAACCCCCCTCCTCTTTCCACATAAGGATGACGTATCACCAAACACAGGGCAGGACCTGGATTAATGACGCAGCATAGACACAATACAGAATGTTACTACGTGCACTGTGGTCCAAGAGAAATGTGGTTCTTGGGTTCTTTATTTCATGATGTTGATTTAGACTTTCACATCCATACATCAGGGGGAGATTTGGTTTCCACCTTTCTCCTCCATAGAACACTTTGCTGAGATTTCTAACAATGAAACTGCTCTATTCAGTAAATGTAATGACCTCAAAACCTGCATTATGAATAGGGGACAGAATGAGTTAAAGTTACTGATTCCAAAATATGGTGGTTTTGACAGAGCACTGAGGAAGGAGCCTCAAAATTCAAGAGCAGAAGTGGTGCGTGCCAAGTCGCTTCAGTCATATCTGACTCTCGTGACCCCATAGATGGTAGCCCTCCAGGCTCCTCTGTCCGTGGGATTCTCCAGGCAAGGATACTGGAGTGGGTTGCCGCACACTCCTCCAGGGGATCTTCCTGACCCAGGGATGGAACCCGTGTCTCTTGTGTCACCTGCATCGGCAGGTGGGTTCTTTACCCCTGTGCCCCCTGGGAAGCCCACAGAAGTGGTGGGAGAGCTACAATTCCTAAAATTCAAATAGGTCTGCTCTATGACTACCTAATAAATATGTTGGATGACTGATTCAAGTTAAAAAAAAAGGAACTCATGCTTACCAATGAATTATATTAATTCATTTAAAATCATTCAAACTACATATCTGAAAACATGAATGTACTTATGTAACAGTAGAGTGATTCTGGAACTTTCTAACCTGACATTTTAGATTTTCAAGTTAGAGTCATTCTTTCGGTTATAGGCTCTTTCTTTGTTGGATGGATCCATCAGTACTTGTACATTACACAAAAGCCCTGGGGAGTTACCAAAGCTCTTATTTCACTACTGCACACAACAGACATTAGCTGTACCCTCAGCGATGTGCCAAGCCTGCAGTTCAAATGGAGAGGTGGGCATGTGCTTGTCTTCAAGGAGTTTATATGCTTATTTGCATTTGATTATTTTCTTTTTAATCTTTTCATACCTTCCATGCCTTCATCTCTGGTGCACAGGAAAACCTATTAAAGGACAAATTCTCAACATTTAAAAATTTTTGGCATCATGAATGTTTAATAAATGCTTCTCTTCATTCCCCCAATGTTGTGTTGTATGTCTACATTGTTTTTAAAAAGTTCTAAATTTTTCAGAGAATTCAGATGTTTTTGATTATTTTGTTTTGCTTTTAAGCATTGAAATGAATTTTGTAATGTGTCCATTAGTTGAAACATGCAAAATACAGTTTCTAACAAGCATTATTGAAAACTACATCAATTATTTTAAATATAGATTATTGAAAGTGAAAACAAAAGAATAGACACAAGCCAAATTAGGTAAATAGTAACAACTAACTCTATTTGCTTGAATAGGCAAGAGATCATCTGCTTTTTATTTCTGAATGTCAGCTCACTGACACAACGGGACAGTCCCAGGCGTCCCCATAACACTCCCCATGAGTGTTATGCTCATTCACTTCAGTTATTTCCAACTCTTTGCAACCCTACAGACTGTAGCCCACCAGGCTCCTCTGTCCACGGAACTCTCCAGGCAAGAATACTGGAGTGGGTTGCCATGTCCTTCTCCAGATCTTCCCGACCCAGGAGTTCGCACCTCTTGTGTCTCCTGCATTGCAGGCAGATTCTTCACCCTCTTTCCCCATTAGTGGCACCATTGATTACAGCACATGGTTTCTCTGGCCAATGTAATTTGCAACATAATGTTCTTAATAGATGCCCACCACTAGCACTCTAATGGCTGATGCAGTCCGTTTTCCTGCATAATCTGGTTTACAGCAAGCAATACACATATTCTAGAAAAAAGTGCATTTTTATGGCTCATACTTTTCACATTCCAGCTGCCACTCCTCACTGTTCCATGCTCCTCACTGCAAATCAACCTCCCAGTCTATTTTATTTCCCTAAACATAGATTTCCATTTTGACTGAATTCTCCCAACTGCACACAGAACTGCCAGACTCCTCAGCATGGCAGACTAGCATCTTCACAAATAGGTCCTGGTCCACACTCCAACCCACCCACTGGCTCACAGCACTTAGGCCCCGGGTGCCTCAGACAGTGCTCTGAGTGTGTCTCAGCCTCCCACCCCTGCCTTTTCAGTGCTGGGAGAGTTGAGCCACTTTTCAGGATGAAACTTAAGGGTCATTGCTTGTGAGGAGCCTTCCTTAGTCCAAATGATATGGTTATTCTATACCCCACCATAGTGTTCATTTGGTATCTTATTTTAGCATGATTAACTTTTAAAAATTAAATTATTGTTGATTTACAATCTCATGTTAATCCTACTAGACAGCAAAGTGATTCAACTGTACACATATGGTCATTCTTTTTTATATTCCATTGTGGTTTATCACAGGATACTGACCACAGTTCCCTGTGCTGTACCATAGGACTTCATTGTTTATCCATTCTCTGTATAATAGTCTGCATCTGCTAACCTCAAAGTCCCTATCCATCCCTCCCCCACCACGCCCCCTCTCGTCAGTCGCCAAGTCTGTTCTCTATATCTGCGAGTCTATTTCTGTTTCATAGATAAGTTCATCTGTGTAACATTTTAGATTCCACATATAAGTGATACCATATATTTGTCTTTCTCTTACTTCACTTAGCACAATAATCTCTAGTTGTATCCATATTGCTGGAAGTGGCATTATTTTGTTTTATAATGCTGAGTAATATTCCATTGTATATGTACCACATCTTCTTAATCCATTCCTCTGTCAATGGACATTTAGTTTGCTTCTGTGTCTTGGCTATTGTGAATAGTGTATTTTAGCATGATTTCAAAATCATATCATACTTTGCCTTATGGTTCATTTTATTTTTGCTCTATTCTTTAAAATCTCTTTGATTCAGGCTATTACCCAATCCCTACTGTTGCACAGTTAAGGTTCAGCAGCCATAAGACATTCATTGGCCATTTCTGAGTCAGGGAAGTTTACTGAAGTGAAAGTCGCTCAGTCGTGTCCAACTCTTTGTAACCCTATGAACTGTAACCCACCAGGTTCTTCTGACCATGAAATTCTCCAGGCAAGAATACTGGAGAAGGTAGTCTTTCCCTCCTCCAGAGAATATTTTGGTGTAAACTTTCTGAGACTGAACATAATTAATTTCTTATACTGAGGACACATTGGTACTCATTGATGATAAAGCATGTCTATAGTTTTGGTATTTACTGCTTGTTTCCTATTTTTGGAATGTAAAGCTCTTATCTGAGACCTTCTTACATAGTTGTGAGTGCTCCTGCGCATTTGAATTTTTTACATGATTAAAAAACTCGACAGGTATCTAATGAATTAATGAATCAATGAACTGAGTTATCAGTACAGAAGAGTTTCCGTTCAGTTCACTTCAGTTGCTCAGTCGTGTATGACTCTTTGCAACCCCATGGGCTGCACCACGCCATGCCTCCCCATCCATTGCCAACTCCCGGAGTTTACTCAAACTCATGTCCATTGAGTCGGTGATGCCATCCAACCATCTTATCCTCTGTCATCCCCTTCTCCTCCTGCCTTCAATCTTTCCCAACATCAGGGTCTTTTCAAATGAGTCAGTTCTTCGCATCAGGTGGCCAAAGTATTGCAGTTTCAGCTTCAGCATCAGTCCTTCCAATGAATATTCAGGACTGATTTCATTTGGGATGGACTGGTTGGATCTCCTTACAGTCCAAGGGACTCTCAAGAGTCTTCTTCAACACCACAGTTCAAAAGCATCAATTCCTCGATGCTCAGCTTTCTTTACAGTCCAACTCTCACATCCATACATGACTACTGGAAAAACCATAGCTTTGAATAGATGGACCTTTGTTGGCAAAATAATGTCTCTGCTTTTTAATATGCTATTTAGGTTGGTCATAACTTTTCTTACAAGGAGCAAGCATCTTTTAATTTCATGGCTCCAGTCACCATCTGCAGTTATTTTGGAACCCAGAAAAATAAACTCTGTCACTGTTTCCCCATCTATTTGCCATGAAGTGATGGGACCAGATGCCATATCTTAGTTTTCTGAATGTTGAGCTTTAAGCCAACTTTTTCACCTTCCTCTTTCACTTTCATCAAGAGGCTCTTTGGTTCTTCACTTTCTGCCATCAGGGTGCTGTCATCTGCATATCTGAGGTTATTGATCTCTCTCCCAGCAATCTTGATTCCAGCTTGTGCTTCATCCAGCCCAGCATTTCTCATGATGTGCTCTGCATATGAGTTAAATAAGCAGGGTGACAATATATAGCCTTGATGTACTCCTTTCCCTATCTAAAGCCAGTCTGTTGTTCCATGTCCAGTTCTAACTGTTGCTTCCTCATCTGCATACTGATTTCCATAGCCTGTTGGAAAAGTGTTAAAAATTGATGGTTGTCTATATTTCAGGCTTCCCCATTGGCTCAGTATGTAAAGAATCTGCCTGCACCAGTGTCAAACTTCAATCTGAATTTGCAAAGAACCTGGCGTTCTAACCTAACATAGAAATATGGCAATTAAGTCCACATGCCTAATTTTAAAAGTAATAAATCTCATTGAACATTAAGTGACACAGGACAGGCATGCCAGCTGAGAGTACTCAACCAAAGTTTCACTAACATTTACATTCAGAAAATGTAAATGAAAATGTGGTCTAACTGCTTGGCACATGGGCATTTTTGGTGTAAGGAATACATTTTATTTAATTCCTACCTGTTAGGTTCAGATAAGTACATAAAGCCTGTTGCTGCCACATGATTTAGACACAGAATCAAAAATAATCAAAGGATATACTTGCAGTCATTTGAGCACATTACTGACATAGTCTGATGAGTAAAAAAAATTGTAAATAGTTACACCTAAGTTTTAACTTAATTTTCAGAAAATATAAACATCTCTCAAATTTATATAACATTTAATTATTTCACTTTTAAAAGCTTGGAAATAATTTCAGGCAAACTGTTCTTCAATATATTTTCTTAGCATATTTGTTTTCCCGTTTTCTTTATTATATTTATATTATCAAAAGAATACAACTGTATTTTTCTGTGTAATTTGAGGGATTTTTTTCTCTTTATAAGCATGTAGTTTCCTACAATTAAAAAGAAAACAGTCAAAAGTATGCAGTAATGTGTTATGAAATTATCAGCATACTATATATATAACAGAGTAGTTTATTTCATAGTCTGAAATAATCCATTTAGGCAATCAAGAAATACAAATTGTAAGACAAGAATTATGCAGTTTCCCCAGGCAGTAGTTAACATATCTTTTTTTTTTTTGCAGAAAAGTAAATGTAGGCTCAGAAATTAAAAAACTGACTCAAGTTTCAGTCCACTCAATGATGGAACCAGACTCTATGTTATACCAGAGCCAGAGACTTGAAGTCTTATCATTTGCTTTTATAGCAGAGACTAGGAATTAGAGGGAAATTTCCAAAATGCTCTTCTACTCTAACCCACAAACATACAGGGAATGAACAGCCACAGATTCCCCTAATTCAGCTACGGTGATCTCGACAGTTGTGAGACTGAAACGTTTTTCCTCACAAAACATGACTCTCTCGTCTAAAGGTCTGTCATATGGTTTAACTTCTAACCAAACTGTATCAGCATCCCTGGTTAAAAGAGTGTTCAAGGGTCAGTGGTGTTTTCTGTGTCTTGTTTAGGTGTGGTCCTTGCATTGAAATGTATAAAACATGACCAAATACTATGACTCATCTTCCTGAAACTAAATGAGGTAAACTGCTGTTTACTGTGTGCCAGTTTTATGACATGCAGAACAGACATTTCAGATTCTTTCATCTGATTTCCTCCTTCTGTCAACTCTGCTGTGTCACTGAGGGAATGGTAGATGACTTGTCTATATTTCAGTGTTAGGACTGAGGCTACATCCATCTGGTCCACTTCTCTGCATGGGGCATAGTCAGGGCTGGAATGGGTGGTTCCACCTTCATCAAATTTCCCAGAGGAGCATCTACTGAGCTTCCTTAACCACTGAAGTCATATTACAGATATTTTTTGAGTGCATCCTGTATGTTGACTATGGTTTAGGCCTGAAAGACCAAGAAATACCTGACCTTTTGGCCCAGGGAGCTCTTATTTAGGACACCAACTCTTTGTGATTCCATGGACTGTAACCCGTCAGACTCTGTTGTCAATGGGATTTCCCAGGCAAGAATACTGGAATGGTTGCCATTCCCTTCTGCAGGGTATCTTCCTGATCCAGGAATCAAACCCAGGTCTCCCGTATAACAGGCAGATTCTTTACTGTCTAGGCCTTAGGTCAGTAAAGACAGCTCTGGCATCACATGCCACTTTGAACTTTTGCATTAAAGTCATAAATTTGCATCAGTACCACCATTTATAATTTAAAATTTAAAAACCTTGCAATTTCCTGATATGTAGTAGGGATCAAATTATGAGGTTAAGATTGTACGGAACCAGTAACAGTATTAAGTGTCTTCTTAGGTGAGTTATACTCCACCCACATTTTATTTTCATTTAACCCTTGTAAACTGTAACTTAATTTAACTAATATAAATTAATTATACATGTAATCTGCCCACATTGTGCATGTGCTCACTCAGTTGTGTCCTCCTCTATGGACTGTAGCCCACCAGGTCCCTCTGTCCTTGGAATTTTCCAGGCAAGAGTACTAGATTGCGTTGCCATTTCCTCCTCCAGGGAATCTCCCTGATGCACAGATCAAACCCACGTCCTGCATCTCCTTCATTAGCAGGCGGATTCTTTACCACTGTGCATCTGGGAAAAGCCCAATGTGCCCACATTCCATAAAGTTCAACCCGTGATTTCAAAGCACTTGTTACGTCTCAAAACGAAGGCAAAGACTGTCCCCAACGGGACAATCTTAGCAGTGGTGAGGGTGGTTGAGGGGGTGAGAAGGTCCCTCTGGGTGTCAGTCTCGACGGGCTGGGGCAGTCCAGCGGCCGCCACCCTCCCTCTATTTTTCTCTAGAAGAATTTCCACTCAAAAATAGGCATCAGTGCAATAAAGGATATTATTTCCTATCTTTTTATAGATTTGAATTAATTATAATGAATCAATACCATAAAAGGTATAGATCTTACAAATAGAAACACTAAAGAATCAAAATGTGTCCCCTATGTATGCAAAAAAAACTGAACATCTTTACATAAAGAACAGATTGGTGGTTCTGACCAAGGGGGAGAGAGTGAGGGAAGCATGGACTGGGAATTCAGTCTAAGCAGAGGCAAATTGTTACAGACAGGATGGTAAACAGCACGGTCCTACTGTGTCTTCCAAGGAACTATATTCAATATCCCACAATAAATTGTAATGGAAATGAATATTAAAAAAGAAGGTATATATATATATATATATATATATATATATATAACTGAATCACTGATACACAGAGGTAATTAACACAACACTGTAAATCAAATGTACTTCAATTGAAAAAATAAAAAATTAAATGTCTTTGCAATAAACATAATGTGCTTTTTTAGTACAAGAAGCAACATGCCTATACTTTAAAGGACAGATAAGGCTATATAATGAGGGAAATGTAAAGGAAATATTAATTTGGATCTGGAACGAAAAGGTGGAAATTTAGACTAGCACAGATTTTTAATAGTGTGTTAGAAAACTTTAAAATATTTAGAAGCATGATTTTCCCTTAAGAAAAAAAAAGACATTCTAAAAAGTAGTCTTTGGGTGAGATAATTTCCCTCAATTTATTCCTCAGAATTATCTATATTTTCCAGCTGGAAGTTTTCTTCTCGTACATGTATGCATCTAAACAAATGGATGAACAGTTATGCTCTGAGTTCACTGAGATCTGAAGTATAAATACAAGCAGGATCAGATTAAAACAAAACAAACAAAAGAGAAGCAATGCATCACTGGGCAGACATTTCTTTCATGTCTGACATCAAAGAAAGGTAGATGGAAGCAGTAAAAAGTGTGCAGAGCAGACTGAGAAAGATGCCACACAGTGGACTCTGCCATTCTAATTTGACCATGTAATTCATAAGGTCTATATATATTTGCTTATAACTATAAGCATAACGTGTATATATACATGTGTATTTGTGTTATTTACTACTTATCATTTAATTTTTTATATAACTGCAGATACTGATTCCATAGAGCCAATATTTGAAAATGAATAAAAAATAATTTTAAAGGGCATCATTTATAAATATGTGTGATGACTTATAAGGTACCAGGTGAATATCAAACCATAGCTCTCTGTTTTCATTTTTAGTAGACTGTTGTAGGGATTGTACTCACTACATTTATGAATTACACAGTTTCCTGTAGACTGAGGTGACATATATATGCATTTTTAGTACAATAAACAACATGCCTGTACTTGAAAGGACAGATAAGACTACATAATGGGGGAAATGTAAAGGAAATTATTAATTTGGATCTGGAACCAAAATGGAAAGGTGGAAATAGTCAATATTCTATAATAAAAAATTTTTGAAGATTCTAATTAAGTGAAAGTATTGTCTTAATTTGGATTTCCCAGGTGGCTCAGTGGGTAAAGAATCTATCTGCAATGCAAGAGACACAAGAGATGCAGGTTCGATCCCTGGGCCGGGAAGATCCCCTGGAGGAGGACGTGGCAACCCACTCCAGTATTCTTGCCTGGAGAATCCCATGGACAAAGGAGGCTGGCGGGCTACAGTCCACAGGGTCGCAAAGAGGCAGACATGGCTGAAGTGACTGAGCACAGTCCAGCAATGTCTTAATTTAGGACTCATTCTATGCCTCCAAAATATTTAAATTGAAGACATACAATAACTTAGTTGTACCCCATTTATATATAATACCTGCCAGGAATATGTTTTATAATACTTTAACTATGTATGGAGCTGAATTTATATGATTAGGTCCAACGTGCATGCATGGGTATGTGTGTTGAGCAGATTTATTAAGTGAACTATTAAGCTGGGTTTTGCATTTCCACACAGAGTCACATTTAAAAGAATACTTTTGAAATATTTCAGGCTTTTAAAGTATATTAAACAAGAAGAGTTGAGTTATTTCAATATAATCCTTGAGACTTAAATATACACTATGGTTTTCACTTATTTAAATAAAGGATGGACATTACACTGAAGCAGTACCTATAATAGAAACTTACCCCACAGAACAGACAGTAATGACAAGGCATTCTCATCTTGTCCCTTCTAAAATTAAATGCAATATTCACTAAATTGCATAACTAGAAATAGGGTCTAACCATCAGTAAATACCTTAAGTGCAAATTTTCACTAATTTCCTCCATGTTAGCTTGGAGGAAGACGTCTTTAAAAAGAAATAAAAAACAAAAATTTTCAATTTAAAGCTAAGAATATCACATTCCTGAATTGGAAGATTAGTTAACTTAGAAAAATGTTCCTGCCAAAAGCAACAAAAGAAGGTGGACAGAGGATATAATTCTTTGGGTATCAAAAGGAACCATGGAATTCTGAAGGCACTTGAGGCAGTGTGCTGAAGGAAAATAACTGCTACCTTAGGATTTCATATGCAGAAAACAGTGCCCTCCAGACTGCAGAATACATACGTGCCTTATTAAGATGCAATATATATTTATGCTTTTATCATTTTACAGACAATGCCAAGTCATAGTATGATTTAACTCCATTTACCTCTCCCTTATGTATGTTATTTAATGTACTTTAATTCTATGCATTTTGAACTTGTCTTTACTATTATTTTTCTGATACTCATTATTCATTTAGCTATATCCCTGTATTTGCTATTTTACTGTTTTTTATTCCATCCTTCATTGCAAATCATATTTCTTCTGCAATACTTTTTGGTATCTCTTTTAGTGAATTTCTACTGTTAGTAATTTTTTTCAGTTTTCATTTAACTGAAAATACCTTTATGTCAACTGCATTCTTAAAATATAAGGATATAAGATGGTAAAAAAAATAAACATTAGGTCTAGATTAAAATACATATGATAGTTTATACAGTAATATTTTTATATATAACTGGTAAAATGAATAGGAGGCAAAATACTCTTTTATAAAAGAGACATTTACCAACCTGAATAACTTCATTAACAAAGCTGACCTGGTGGACATGAACATAATTCTTCCCATAATACATACTGTTTTTACTAGTACATGGGGAAATTTATAAACAATGACTTTACGCTGAGCTACAAAGAAAAGTCTCAACACATAAAGAACTGACATCATCCAGATTGTAAATCTTGACAACAGTTCAATTAAACTATCAATCAATAAGAAGAGCTAAGTAAAAAGTCTCCATATGTTGCTAATAATATTCCAAACATCCCAGAGGACAAATGAGATGTCAGAGTAAAAATTATAAATTTAATGGACAAAAAGAAAGACAAGGCACAAATAATGTCAGGAATGGAAGAGGCAGTCACTTGAGACTTGCAAAATATTAAGATAATAAAATTATACTTCAGGAGACATCTGGTTCTGCCAGACAGAGTAGTTCCATTCCTCCTAGAGTCTTCCTCTTATTACTAAAAACCCTGGACACAACAAAGAAACAAAAGACTTCTCTGGAAGTTTCAAAGCAGCAGGAGGCCGCCTAAGTTAAGCGGGATTTGAGGAGCACCACTGGAAAGAGTTCCCTGGTTTCCCTACTGCCTCCCCTAGAATCTGGGCCCACCATAGGCACAGAGAAAAGTGCTCCAAGAAAGGTTGAGGATGGGAAAAGGATGACCAGCAGCAGGGGACTATTTGCCCATACCTAACTTACCCTGGGTGCACACCCTCAGAAGTGTATCCCAGCCTTGGTTTCAGCAGCCTTAGGCGGTGCTGGCTGCCCACCTGCCCTCCACCTGAAGAAGCAGACGGCATCCCTGCTCCCCTGCTGGGCGGTGGGGGTCCACTCCTGTACCTTCTACTCTGTGGAGTGGCCCCAGAGCGGCCCCACCCCTGGCTGGCTGCTCTTCTGTGCAGGATTCCATGCCTAGAGGTCAGGGCTCCTGAGAAGCAGGGATGAACACATAATGGCTGAACAGCACTTCAAAGAACGGCCCACTGAAAGAAGATAAATCAGCGACTTGCTATCAAGCTGCTGTGTCCTTGAGGTGCAGGGCTGTACCGGGGACCAGTGCTGGTCTCTGTTCGAGGTAGGCTGACATGAGCTAGAAGAGTTCAGGAAAGTGGGACTCCACGCCGCTGGGGGCACATGTGGCTCCACCTCGCTGTCTTGGCTCTTCTGTCCATGTGTCCACACGGGGTTCTTGTGCTACTAATGATGAAAGCCAAGTGTCACCTGGTTGGAACATGTTACCCACTTGCTTGTTCAAGGACTCTTCCAGGGTACATGCCCCATCTATCCTGGGCACTGCGGTCCTCAGTCCACTCTGCCACCAGCCACAAAGGTGCCTGGACATGCCACAGAGAACCCTGGCTTTCCTCTCTGTGTCCAGAGTGCTCAGGAAACCCAATCTCCTCTGAATATTAGAATCAATCCCTCTGACCTGAGTCACCTCTGTTTTAACATGTTGATTCAAGAGCATGAGGTGGAAGTTCCAGGTTACAGTTTAATATTAATAGAAGCTTTCCTACCTTGGCAAATACTATATAATACCTCTAAACTAGCAGAGTCCATAGCTGCAGAGGCCAGAAGCCAGGTTGGCCAGGAGATCTGCAGGGTAAATGTGAGACGCCGCCATCTATCTCCTACCCCCCAACACACGCACAATCTTAAGTACAGAAGTGACACTATATACTACTGTCATACAGGGAGGGACAGTCCTTCCACTTTACCCTTCTTCAAATAATCACTATAATTCTGTAGGTGAAAGTCAGCGAGGAGAATGTGGCCAGTTGCTATTGGTCACTGATTCAGAGCATAGATCACACCCAAGAATTCATTACCTGAGCTCCACCGAGTGATCCATTCAGGCAGCACCAGAAGAGTCTTAACCAGACCAACCTACCACCCTGTTAGTAAGGATGTTTCGTGGGAACAGGGTACAGGGTATGGCCAGGACATTGTAAGAGCACAAGTCTATTGCCAGGATTTACCTCCTATAAAATGAACTCAGCAGCAGTGTTACAGGGGACATAACCACAGCAACAGTGGCATTCGGTAAGCGGTGAAGTATCTTCCTGCGATGCAGGAACCATGGATTTGATCCCTGGGTCAGGAAGATCCCCTGGAGAAGGGCATAGCAACCTACTCCAGTATTCTTGTCTGGATAATCCCATGGATAGAGTAGCTTGGAGGGCTACAGTCCATGGGCTTACAAAGAGTCAGACACGACTTAGTGACTTCACCACCAGCACAAACCCACAGGTAGTGGCTTTAGCAGAAATACTGGAACACAAACCCGTATCCTGTTGCAGAATGAACAAAGTCCAGCCCCTTCCATGATGGCCTTGGTGCCCCACTGCGGCACCAGCTACCTAGGCAGCTGGCCATTTCCCTGGTAAAAGCTGCCATAATGGGGCTTCTTGTTGGAAGATAAGGCTCTCAGGAGACACTGTAGCCAGGTTGTGTCTTGACAGATAGACCTTGCATCTTTGTCACCATGGCAACCCAGTTCTTGGCGAGGAAGAGAGGTAACCACCGACCACAGAGCTGTCATCTCGGTCATCAGACAGTCAGGCTCTCCCAGCTGACTTCACCTTCACTGTGTTTATTTCAGGAGATCTCGTCACACACATTTCCTCCTTGTCACCAAATTTCCAATCCTGTCCCATTCTACTTTTGCTTACTGCAATATTTATGCAGATCCAGATGTCTAATCAACTCTCATTTCTGATCAAGTGGAAACAGAAGGGCACTGCTTAAAGTCCATCTCTTGGGAAGATTTCCCTGCCCTACTCTTAGGAGAACACCTTGAGTATGGCTTGGAACTGTCTACTTCTGGGTGCTTCCAACATATTGTGTACAATCTTCTACAAATCAGGCTAGAACATTTTCTCCCCAGTGAATATGTCACAGAGGATCCCTGTGAGGTCACAGGTGCAGGTGTGGTCAGGAGGCAGGAGTGGGAACCAGGGGAGTTGGAGCACAAGCCTGTGGGAGCTGCCTGAGCCCTTCCCATGCACACCTGTCTAGCACGCCCGTGGCTGGTCACACGCGGGACACCAGCCTGGATGGGGAGCAGCATGTGCAGGGCCTGCAATGGCTATAGAGCCATGTCTTGCTCTGAGTCTCATTCAAAACGGGCAGCTTCGTGGGTAACTTAGTAAATGAGCATGAGAAACACATTAGTAGAAATAAATACTGACTCCAAAACCAAGAGAATGCCCTTCTTTGGCTTTGTTTCCCCTTTCTCACTGGAAGCAGCCAGATGAAGAAATTTTTCCACAGCCATGGAGGGAGATTGACAGATGCCACATCACAAGTCCCCTAGAAGTGTCACCAAGGTGGCAGGCTCCTGAATTCCTGTGGGGCATATATCCAACTTTCTGACACATGTGTATCTTGCAAAACGTGGAAGAATATCACTCCTGTTTACCACTGCAACCAGCATGGTGCCTTTTGTGTAGTGGGTCAACCTGTGCGCCTTGGAATGCCAGCTGTCTGCATGTGGAACTTGGCATGTCCTGCAGCAGGACAGTAAAACTGTTATTCCTGGCTGACTAGGTGAAAGCAAACTGCTTCTGGTAGATTTCAAAGAAGAAACCATTCACCAGATCAGCAGCTGTGGACTACATACTAGCCTATTTCAATTTATTCTAGTAACTAAATGACTGGAAAGGAAGTTGTAACTGGAACTTCACCTAATGGAGTTGGATGGTCATTCTCTAAGGTGCAGCATCTTCTACGCAGGCTAGAGAGATAAGTGTATGATGATGTGTGAGGAATCACTATCCCTTCATCCTCTAATCTTTGAAAACAGCATTAACCTCCTATACCCCTCAGAAATGCATTATCGCTTTTCATTTATTATTTTCATAGGTGGGGACAGTTCTAGGGACTCCACCAGGCCTTTCCAGTCTCTGTAACAGCACTGTTCATGGAACCAACAAGAGGAATTCATCCAGCTACTATTTCAACTATGTATCCTGGAACTCGGAGAAGTAGGCCATGCAGTGGATCAGGGGGCCCATCCAACCCATTGATCCCACACTCCTTTACTAGCCCCCACACTGAGCAGAGTGGTGGCAGATCCTTGCAGTAACATCAGTTGAGAGCCAGAATCAAGTAACCTCCAAAATATTCAGTATTTTTCACTCTCTATTATGCACCCATTTTAGCAAATGGTCATGGGTTTCTCTAGGAAGGTTGGGAAAATGTGCAGCATAAATCTTGGGCAGCATGGTCATTTCTGAAGAGCCACTGTGGCAGCCACTGTGGCTGCCTCTGCCCCAAGGTATCTGTCAGATTATGAACTGATTCAGTTGTGGAGATTAGCTAAGAAGCCAGGATTCTCAACAGGCCTGGAGCTAATGAACCAACCCAAATTTGAATTCAACAGATTGAACTGCCCTCCAACTCCTTCAGTCCTGGGGGCATCATGAGCAACAAAACAAGATCCCTGTGGACCTAGTCATTTTGATCGCTGTTTCAGCCCTGACACCACCTGCCTCCAGCCTCTGCACAGCCCGTCTCCAGGATGCCATCACCCTCCAGTGATTCATGGCATCCATCTCAACTCCCATTCCTGTACCACAGAGGGCTGCAGGGACACAGGCCTCAAGGGTGCTGGCACTCTCTTCACCAAGAACTCCACCAAGCCCTGGAAAGGAGTGGCCTCTGGGCTGATCAGGAGCCAGTAATAGGGTGGTCAGTATGGAAAGCATATATAAAAAGTCCACGTAAGATTCCAGTCTCCCTTAGCTGTCAGATGCTTTACTCAGTATGCCAAATAATTCCAGGCTGTCAGCTTCCTTCAGGGCAACCCACTCCTGGGTTCACAGTCCAGTAAAGTAGACACATAAGCAAACTGTGAGTGTTTCTCAGCTGTTTGAATAACATCCTGAACCCAGGCTCTCTGGAGATGACACTCACCACAGTACTTTCAGCCCACCCAGTTTGTGTACCCTCCACGCTGGCTGCACACTGAAGGTCTACTCCATGCACATTGGTTGTTGTTCAGTCACTAAGTCACATATGACTCTCTGCAACCCTATGGGCCTGCAGCAGAAAGCCAGGGCCATCTATCCTCAACATTCTCCTAAAGGTTGCTCAAACTCAAGTCCATTGAGTCAGTGATGCCATTCAACCATCTCATCCTCTGCCACCCTCTTCATCTTTTGCCTTCAACATTTCCCAGCATCAGGGTCTTTTCCAATGAGTCAGGCTCTTCGCATCAGGTGGCCAAAGTATTGGAGCTTCAGCTTCAGCACCAGTCCTTCCAGTGAATATTCAGGACTGATTTCCTTTAGGATGGACTGGTTTGATCTCCTTGTTGCCCAACAGGCTCTCAAGAGTCTTCTCCAGCAAAATTCAGAGCATCAGTTCTTTGGTGCTCAGCCTTCTTTATGGTTCAACTCTCACATCCGTACGTGACTACTGGAAAAACCATAGCTTTGATTATATTCTTTATCAGCAAAGTGAGGTCTCTGCTTTTTAAAATGCTGTCTAGGTTTGTCATAGCTTTCCTTCCAAGAAGCAAGCATCTTTTAATTTCACGTCTGCAGTCACCACCCACGGTGATTTTGGAGACCAAGAAAATAAAATCTGTCTCCACTGATTCCACTTTTTCCCCTTCTGTTTGGCATGAAGTGATGGGAACCTATGCCATGATCTTAATTTTTTTTTTAATTTATTTATTTGGCTGTGTTGGGTCTCAGTTGTTGCACACGGGATCTTTGGTCTTCCTTGCAGCATGTGGGATCCATTTCCTGACTAGGGATCAAACCCCAGGCCCCCTGCATTGGCAGCATGACATTTTAGCCACTGGACCACCAAGGAAATCCCATGATCTCAGTTTCTTAATGTTGAGTTTTAAGCCAGCTTTTTCACTCTATTTCACCCTCATCAAGAGGCTCTTTTAGTTCCTCTTCACTTTCTGCCATTAGGGTGGTATCATCTGTGTATCTGAGGTGGTTGATATTTCTTCGGCAATCTTGATTCCAGCCTGTGACTCATTCATTCTGGCATTTTGCATGATATATTTGCATATAAGTTGAATAAGCAGAGGTGACACTATACAGCCTTGTCTTGCTCCTTCCACAATTTTGAACCACTCAGCTTTTCCATGTCCAATTCTATTGTTTCTTGACCTGAATACAGATTTCTCAGGAGACAGGTAAGTGGTATGGTACACCCACATCTTAAAGAATAAAGAAATTCTTAAAAAATGTTCCAGTTTATTGTGATTCACACAGTCAAAAGCTTTAGCATAATCAATGAAGCAGAAGTTTTTCTGGAAATTCCTTGCATTTTCCATGATCCAACAAATGTAGAAATTTGACCTCCAGCTCCTTTACCTTTTTGAAACCTAGCTTGTATACCTGGAAGTTCTCTGTTCACATACTGCTGAAATCTAGCTTGAAGGATTTTGAGCATAGGCATGAAGTGAGAAAAACTATATGGTAGTTTGAACATTCTTCCACACTGTCTTTCTTTAGAATTGGAATGAAAGCTGAAATTTTCCAGTCCCGTGGCCTCTGCTGAGTTTTCCAAATTTGCTAGCATATTGAGTGCAGCACTTTAGCAGCAGCATCTTTTAAGATTTGAACTAGCTCGACTGGAATTCCAGCTAGCTTTGTTTGTAGTAATTCTTTATAAGGCCCATTTACCTTCACATTCCAGGATGTCTGGCTCTAGGTGAGTGATCACACCATTGTGGTTACTGGAGTCATTCATATATTTTTGTATGGTTCTTCTGTGTATTTTTTTGCCACCTATTACTAATCTCATCTGCTTCTCATAGGTCCTTAGTGTTTCTGTCTGTATTGGGCCTATCTTTGCATGAAATGTTGAAAACTGATCTCTCCAATTTTCATGAAGAGATCTCTAGTCTTTCCCACTGTATTATTTTCTTCTGTCTTTATACTGTTCACTTCAGAAGATCTTCTATTCTCTCCTTGCTGTTCTCTATAACTCTGCATTCAGTTAGGTATATCTTTCCCTTTCTCCCTTGCCTTTCACTTCTCTTTTTTCCTCAGCTATTTTAAGGCCTCCTCAGACAACCACTATGCTCTTGCATTTCTTTTTCTTTGGGATGGTTTTGGTCATTGCCTCCTGTACAATGTTATGAACCTTCATCCATAGTTCTTCAGGCACCCCATCTACCATATCTAATCCCTTGAGTCTATCTGTCACTTCCACTGTATAATCAAAAGGAATTTGATTTAGGTCACACCTGAATGGCCTGATGGCTTTTCCTGTGCATGCGTGCTAAGTCGCTTCAGTCATGTCCGACTTTTTGTGACCCTATGAACTGCAGCCCACCAGGTTCCTCTGTTCATAGGGATTCTCCAGGCAAGAATACTGGAGTGGGTTGCCATACCATCCTCCAGGGGTTCTTCCAGACCCAGTGGTTGCATCTGCATCTCCTGTGACTCCTGCACTGCAGGTGAATTATCTACTGCTGAGCCACCAGGGAAGCCCATGGTTTTCCCTACTTTCTCCAATTTAAGCCTGAATTGTGCAATGAGGAGCTCATGATCTGAGCCTCAGTGAGCTCTGGCCTTTATTTTGCCGATTGTACACAGCTTTTCCGTCTTCAACTGCAAAGAGCGTCACTGATCTGATTTCGGCGTTGACCGTCGGGTGATGTCCATGCAGAGTCACACCGTGGGCTGCTGGAAGAGGGTGTTTGCCGTGAGCAGTGCGTTCTCCTGATGGAGCTGCTAGCCCTTGCCCTGCCGCACTCTGTGCTCAAAGGCCAAGCTTCCTTGTTACCCCAGGTGTCACCTGACAGCCTTCTTTTGCACCACAACCCCTTATGATGAAATGGACACTTTTTTTTTTTTGGTGTTAGTTCCAGAGGGTCTTGTACGTCTTCATAGAACTGGTTAACTTCAGCTTCTTCAGCATCAGTGGTTGGGGCACAGATTTGATCAAAGTGATGTTGAATGGTTTGCCTTGAAAAGGAACCAAGATCACTGTTGTTTGA
The DNA here is from genome assembly GCF_963930625.1 of Muntiacus reevesi. Classification (NCBI taxonomy): domain Eukaryota; kingdom Metazoa; phylum Chordata; class Mammalia; order Artiodactyla; family Cervidae; genus Muntiacus; species Muntiacus reevesi. Next base: position 5,913,484 of record NC_089254.1, on the reverse strand, counting down.
GACTGCACCCAAGTACTGCACTTCAAACTCTTTTGTTGACTGTGAGGGCTCCTCCACTTCTTCTAAGGGATTGATGCCCACAGCTGTCATTGTTCAGTTGCTCAGTTGTGTTAGACTCTTTGTGACCCCAAGCATGCCAGGCTTCCTTGGCATGCTTCCCTTTACTATTTCCTGGAGTTTGCTCAAATTCAGGTCCATTGAGTCAGTGATGCTATCTAACCATCTCATCCTCTGTTGCCCCCTTCTCCTCATGCCCTCAATCCTTCCCAGTGTCAGGGTCTTTTACAACAGGTTGGCTCTTTGTACCAGATGGTCAAAATATTGGAGCTTCAGCACCAGTATTTCCAATGAATATTCAGGGTTGATTTCCTTTAGTATTGACTGGTTTGATCTCCTAGCTGTCCAGGGGACTCACAAGAGCCTCTCCAGCACAATTCAAAAGCATCAGTTATTTGGTGCTCAGCTTTATTTATGGTCCAATTCTCACATCTGTATATGACTACTGGAAAAACCATAGTTTTGACTAGACGGACCTTTGTCCGCAAAGTAATGTCTCTATTTTTTAATACGCTAAGTTGTCATAGCTTTTCTTCCAAGGAGCAAGTATCTTTTGATTTCATGATTGCAGTCACCATCCGCAGTGATTTTGGAGCCCAATAAAATAAAGTCTGTCGCATTGTTTCCCCATCTATTTGCCATGAAGTGATGGAACTTGATGCCATGATCTTAAGTTCTTTTAATACTGAGTTTCAAGCCAGATTTTTCACTCTCCTCTTTCACTTTCATCAAGAGGCTCTTTAGTTCCTCTTTGCTTTCTGTTATTAGGGTGGTGTCATCTGCATATCTGAGGTTACTGATATTTCTCTCGGCAACCTTGACTGCAGTTTGTGCTTTATCCAGCCTAGCATTTCTCATAATGTATTCTGCATATAAGTTAAATAAGCAGGGTGACAATATACAGCCTTGATGTACTCCTTTCCCAATTTTGAGCCAGTCCATGATGCATGGAAAGATTGAAGGCAGGAGGAGAAGGGGATAACAGAGTACAAGATGGTTGGATGGCATCACCAACTCAACGGACATGAGTTTGAGCAAGCTCCAGAAGATGGTGAAGGACAGGGAATCCTGGCGTGCTGTAGTTCATGGGGTCACAAAGAGTTGGACACAAATGAGCAACTGAACCACAATTGTTCCATGTCCAGTTTTAACTACTGCTTCTTAACCTGCACACAGGTTTCTCGGAAGGCAGGTAAGGTGGTCTGGTATTCCCAACTCTTTAAGAATTTTTCACAGTTTGTGTTGTGACCCATACAAAGGCTTCAGTGTAGTCAATGAAGCATTAGTAGATGTTTTTCTGGAATTCCCTTGCTTTCTCTATGACCCAGTGGACAGTGGCAATTTGATCTCTGGTTCCTCTGCCTTTTCTAAACCCAGCTTGTACTCAGTTATCAGTTCACATACTGTTGAGCCTAGCTAGAAGGATTTTGACCATTACCTTGTTGGCATGTGAAATGTCCACATTATATACTCTATATATATACAAAGTAGTAGATATAGTGGTCATCTGAATTATATTCGCCCATTCCCATCCATTTTAGTTCACTGATTCCTAAGATGTCAGTGTTCACTCTTGCCATCTCCTGCTTGACCATGTCCAATTTACCTTGATTCGTGGACTTAAAATTCCAGGTTCCTATGCAATATCGTTCTTTACGGCACTGGACTTTACCTTCACCACCACCACCCAACACATCCACAACTGAGGATCATTTCTGCTTTGACCCAGCTGGTTCATTTTTTCTAGAGATACTAGTAATTGTTCTCTGTTCTTCCACAACAGCATTTTGGACACCTTAAGACTGGGGGGGGGGGGGCTCATCTTCCATATTGTATCTTTTTGTCTTTTCATACTGTTCATGGAGTTCTTGAGGCAAGAATACTGAAGTGGGTTGCCATTTCCGCCACCAGTGGACCATGTTTTGTCAGAACTTGTTACTATGACCTGTCCATCTTGGGTGGCCCTGCATACATGGCTCATAGCTTCATTGAGTTACACAAGCCCCTTCATCACAAGGCTGTTACCCATGAAGGGGGGCATTGGGTACATACTCTCTATTGTTGGGTAACACATCACTGTACGCTTCATGACTGGAAACAATCCTGTTTTTCATCCCTGTTTCTAGGGTGAGGAGTCTGGGGTATGGTTTAGAGAGAGCCTCTGCCCAGGACAGAGCTGTTGGCAGGGGTTGGTGGGGCTGGGTGCCTTTGCAGAGGAGGGTGTCCTCTTCCAAGCTCATGTAGTTTCTGGCAGAATCCAATTCCTTGCAGTCTAAGGACTGAAGCACTGCTTTCTTGCCAGCTGACAGCAGGGGCTGCCCTCAGCTCTGCAAGCCCCTGCAGGTCCTTACCAGTTGGTCTTCTTATAGGTCCACTCTTGACACAGCAGCTCCTTTTGTGCCAGCAGGAGGATCTCTTGCTCCAGGACACTAATACAGAGCCTCATGTCATATAACTATGCAAGTGACTGTCATCTTTGACACCTTCTATTGTCTAAAATCAAGTTACAGGTCCTACCCACATTCAAGGAGAGAGGATTATGTAAGACGCAACTAACTGGAGGGGTCCCTACTGGGTAATTCTGACACAAATGATGCACATCCCTGATAAACTTTTGCTATAAGCCAGCTAATACAATTTTCTGATATGTACTGTAGGTAACACTTAGAAACTAAACACCCTTGGAACTGCTAGGAATCAAGCTTAACCAAGCTTACCCTTGTGGCTCAGCTGGTAAAGAATCTGCCTGCAATGTGGGACACATGGGTTCGATCCCTGGGTTGGAGATCCCCTGGAGAAGGGAAAGGCTACCCAATCCAGTATTCTGGCCTGGAGAATTCCATGGACTCTACAGTCCATGGGGTCACAAAGAGTCAGACACAACTGAAGGATTTTCACTTTCACTTTTCAAGCTTATCAAGTATTATCTATTACATGTATCAGAAGCTGCTCAACCTCATCAGTACTCCAAGAAAGAAAAAACATGGGAAACTATTTCCATCTGTCAAAATAAACCATTTAAAAAATGAATTCAGAGAGGGTGTGGTGAAATATGTACTTTGATATATATCACTGGTGGGACTATAAATTGGTACAATTATTTAGGAAAAAAATCTGGCAAATGGTCCTAAGGATTATAATATTCTACTTCTGGGTACTCAGCACAGAGAAGATTTAAAAATACCTAAGTATTAAGAAAGAAGATGTTAACTATAATGCTATATAAAACAGTGAAAATCTGGAAGCACCAGAAATGTCCAACAACTAGAAATGTTTCACCATATTAATTTTGCTGAAATGTATCAAATGTAATAGTCATTAAAATTATTTTGGTGCTTTAGTCACTAAGTCATGTCCAACTCTTTGCAACCCTATAGACTGTGCAGACTGCTAGGATCCTCTGTCCACGGGATTCTCCAGGCAAGAAAACTGAAGTGGGTTGCCATTTCCTTCTCCAGGGGATCTTCCCGACCCAGGAATTGAAGCCAGGTCTCCTGTACTGCAGGCAGATTCTTTACTGATTGAGCTACAAGGGAATCCCAAAATTATGTTAATGAGGTGAATACAATTATATAGAAAACATTATATATTAAGGTAAATACTGGCTGCATATGCATGAATAAAACATATAAAACATGAATAAAGAATTCACACAAATGTAGGAAATTTCCCCACATGTTAACATTGCTGACATCTGGGTTATGAAACAATAAGTGGTATTCTCCCCCTACTTTTAATTTCCTCTGTTTTACCTATTTCCTATAATGAATGAACACTCTACCAATTAGGATGCTTTTGGTTGCAGAAAACCTAACTTGCTTTAACTAAAGAAGCTTTTGTATCTCACAGAGCTGGGGAGTCCAGGACAGGCTGGGATTCAGACAAAATAAGGGCAGTGATTCATCATCACCATCAAGGCCCAGCTCTTCCTGAGTCTCCACTCTGGGCCCTCAGCGTGGGCTCCATCCTCAGGGCATTCACCTCACAGTTTCAACAAAACAGAGGTCAGAAAAAAGCCACATGCTGACTGGCTAAGAAGGACAGTTCTCTGGAGTAAACAAACTTGGTGTTCCACCGGGAAGAAGGTGGGTGAGTTGACACTGAAGAGATGAGCAACAATGCCTTCCCCAAATGGTTACTCTTTTGTCATTTGTCAAAGCATGTTTACTGCCTCCAGGAATTTCCAAAGTAATTCATTTCATTGTAGAAAATCTGGAAAACAGATGGTATCAAAAAAACCTGACACAGGAATCTATCACAAAGGATGGTCACTCTTAACATTGTGGTTCATTTGTGTTTTAAGACCTAAAATTTTATTATTTTACTTTAAATTAACTATTATTGGAGTATAATTGCTTTACAACGCTGTGCTAGTTTCTGCCCTTCAGCAAAGTGAATCGGTTCTGCGTGCACATACAGCCCCTCTTTTCTAGATTTCCTTCCCACATAGGTCACTACAGAGCACCGAGGAAAGTTCCCTGCGCTGTACGGCCGGCCTCATTAGTTACCTGTCTTACGCAAGTATCAACAGTGTGTATATCTCAGTCTCATCTCCCAGTGCATCCCACCCCCTCTCCACAACCCCTGGTATTCATGTTTGTTCTCTACCTTTGTGTCACCATTTCTAAACTTCATATAGTACTACATAACATGCTACCACATGGAAACAACACAATTTATTTAACCATTTTGCTCTTGTAGATAATTTCTATTAATTCCATTTTTATTATTAGTAACCCTAGATGGAATATTTCACCTGATCTCTAATCTGCTTCCTTTGGATAGTGTCCTTTAAGTGAAATTATTGGACCAATATTACATATTGCCAAATGAGTACATATTACACATCTATAATGAGAAAAAAATCTAAAAACTAAAATACAAAATGGAATCATATTTGCCATAACTTCACAGGTTAATGGAAACATCAGATTATGTAATTTAAGAAAAGTTTCTATAAAAATAAGTCATTATATAAATGCAAGATATTATTTTGATATTAACAAAAATAATAAACACTGAAACTGCCTTGTGTCAACAATCTATCTTAGGAATTAGTTTATAGTTTTTATCATACACATTGTCAACTGCTTACAACTCTCAACATTCCACAACCTGTCAATATGATAGAGGCAACTTTTATTTTGGTTTTAAAGCATTTACATTGATGGGACATTAATAATCTATTAAGTAACTGAAAACTTACTAAACTCATAGCTATGTTCTATGAAGAAGACTAGGAAACTAGGAATACTCTGGTATTTATGAGAAGTGAAGTTGCTCAGTCATGTTTGACTCTTTGCGACCCCATGGACTGCAGCCTACCAGGCTCCTCTGTCCATGGGATTTTCCAGGCAAGAGTACTGGAGTGGGTTGCTATTTCCTTCTCCAGGAGATCTTCCTGACTCAGGGACTGAACCCAGGTCTCCCGCACTGTAGGCAGACACTTTACTGTCTGAGCCACCAGGGAAGTCATTTATATTGATGGGACATTAATAATCTATTAAGTAACTGAAAACTTACTAAGCTCATAGCTATGTGCTATGAAGAAGACTAGGAAACTAGGAATACTCTGGTATTGACTGTCACTGAATGTGAAACACAGACATACAGGCAACTAAAATAAATGTCATATGTGATCAAACAGGGCAAAGAGCATTTCACTACGGGACCCAAGAAAGAGAAATAATGAACACTTCTCTTTCTTCTCCTAGTTTATTCTCTGCTTCAGTTTCTACCAACTGTTCCCGCTGCCTGGACGTTTAAATCGGACCTTGCTCCACCCCGGCATTTGCGTGGTCCTGTTCCTGGCCAGCCTCCGTGCCGTGAAAACCTGTAACTGGCTCTAATCACCCTGCCCCTGTCTCCGCTCACCCTGGATCCCCGTCTCTCTGCCCTCCACTGCCCACACCTCCGTGACACTCCTGTGCTGCTTCTGAGCTGATCAGTGCGGGGGCTGATCCTGATCACTCCTTACAGAGATGCATGGGGAATTCAAGTCCTCTGAGCCATTAAACAAGAAGAAGAAACTAACCTCAACTCAGGGAGTACAAAGGAAAGAATATGTATCCCAATTAATCATATTACACAATGTAGAAATTTGGAAACTTGAGGAGGTTGCACTGCTTTTACAGATGGAGACTTAATAGGTCTTTTACGAGTTACAGAAAGCATGTGCTAGAAGAACAATAAGCTACCCAAACAGTAAAACAGCAGAAACATGTTACTTAAGGGTAGAAAGAAGGTTCCTGAAAAACCTCTCAAAAATATAGGAAAACAATTACAAGACGATTACAGTCCAAAGGGCCTGTTAAAGAAACACCACTATGGCTACCAGAGAAATGTCATTTCCCTTGCCTCTGTATTTGTGTGAGAATTCCAGGGTAACACTTATCCACAGGGAGAACAAATGAGAAGATAATATAGTAAGTGGCCCTTTCAAAATGCCATGCAGGGCCTCAGGGTCGGCAAATGCCTCTGTAAACTGTCCAGTGACCTGCACACTTGTGCCCAGGTCCAACCTGAGTGCATTTGCCATTCACATGTGTTCATGTCTCAGGAAAGATGAAGAGAAACACAGGGAACATTCCAAAGAGAGTATAAAGCTGATACAAACATAATAAAGCAGTACCTAGAAAACTGAGAGGCTACTGATTCTGTGGTTTACTCATGTATTTTCCCTGTAATTAATGTCTAAATCTGTGGTAATTTTTCATATTCAAACACAGCAATCCAGGGTGAGCGCGTGTCAGGAGGCTGGAGCAGCGCCTGTCACAGATGCTTTAACAGTGAAGGAGTGAAAGAGCTGCTGGATTCTCATCCTTAGAGAGGCTGTTGAGGAAGGAGCTGCTGAGTTCCTCTTTGTCTCCACAAAAGTTCAAATGGCGAATTATTTATTTATTTTTTAAAGACATGCATTTCTTTATTTGGCTGCATTGGGTCTTAGTTGCTGCATGCAGCAGAGACTGTCCAGCTGCGTGCGGGCTAGTTGCTCTTTGGCATGTGGGATCCTAGATCCCCAAGCAGGGATTGAACCTGTGTCCCCTGCACTGCAAGGCAGATTCTTAACCACTGGACCACCAGGCCAGAGAAGTCCTTCAAATGTTAATTTAGGCACCTACACATTGCTCTATTCTAAAATGTCAAAAAGATAATTTGAGGGACTTTAAACTGAAAGTGTAAGTTCACCACAGTGAACTGTATTAAAAACCCATAATGTGTTTGGGTGTGTGTGTGTATGGGTCTAAGTCTTAAACTAAAGTAGTTAAAAATTGCAACAATAAGACTTGGAGTTTTAAAAAAGTGAATTTCAGCTATGAAAGTTCAAACTGCAAGGGGTAAAATCACATAAAATTAAAGAAAAGGACTAAAAGAAGCTGAAATTACAATTACTGTAGAAGAAAATGGTGGCCTCAGATTAGTTAACATAATAATGACAAAATTGGCAATTTTTGAAAAATCATAAAAATCTTTTGGACTAACCCAATATAGTATATTTGAAACTATCTTAAAAACAGTGACCCAAGAAATATTTTGGAGTCATATGTAGGTCTGGCATTAATGAATAAAGATTATTGGCTGTTCTGTGTATAAAGGATTTGGATATACAGCATTTCAATTAAAATGACATCTTTTTTTTTTGTAAAATCTAATACATTTAATTTTGGCATAATAGTGATTTATTATATATTAATACTTCAAAAATAAACTTTTGTGTTTGACAAACCATCGTCGAGCTCAAAATGATGGCCTATAAACATGCTTTTGCTCCAAACACCAGGCTGCTATTGCACTGAAGGCAGTGAATTCCATCACGGGAGTTATAAGATCCAGGGCTGCAGATTACTGTGAATAAAAAATAAGTTAATAAGTAACAGTCTCCTAATGCCACGTAAGTTAACTTTAGATGGAGAATATATTTTCAAAGAAGACTTTTTTTTTTCTTTTTGGTTTTAAATGTGTTAAAATGCACATAACATAAAATCTCCCATTTTAACTATTTTTAAGTATACAGTTGAGTAGTGTCAAGTATACTCAAATCATTGCACAACTAATCTCCAGAACTTCTGTATCTGGGACAAACTGCACCTCTATACCCATTAAACTCCTTATTCCCCCTTTCCTAGATCCTGGCAGCCACCATTCCACAATTTGTTTCTATGAGTTTGACTCCTCGAAATGCCTCATGTAAGCTTAAGCCAAGACTGATCCCACAGTGTTGACATAAGAAGGCTTACTGGCCATCCTGTAAATTCTAGAAGAATGTGACTACCAGATGGTCCATAGTAAGCATGCTTCAGATGTAAAAAGATAGCTGCAAATATGGGAAGGACTTGCAGATTATTTTTAACAGTCATCTGGTTTCAAATTCTATTTCTATCATGGGCTAAAAGTGTAATTTTAGAAAAATTACTTAGCCTAAAATGTAACTCAGTTTGGTCATCCCTAACATAAGGATCTATCATCAATGTTACCAACGCTCCTTCTGCATGATGGGAAGTAAGAAAGGTAGAAAGAAACCAGGGTTAAATGCATTATTTGTTGTTGACTAAGTTTGGGATCCTGGGCAAAGTAGTCAATTCTCTTAGTTCTAGCTTCCTCATTTCTTGGCCACCTGATTTGAAGAATTGACTCATTTGAAAAGACCCTGATGCGGGGAAAGATTGAAGGCGGGAGGAGAAGGGGACGACAGAGAATGAGATGGTTGGATGGCATCACTCACTCAATGGACATGAGTTTGAGTAAACTCTGGGAATTGGTGATGGACAGGGAGGCCTGGCGTGTTCCAGTCCATGGAGTCACAAAGTCGGACACGACCAAGTAACTGAACTGAACATTTCTAAAAGAGGTACAATGACGATCAAGTCAGAGCGATATTGTGAGGATGGAATCAGATGACTTAGAAAAGAAAACAGCAAGTCTGTGACAAGCACTGTGCTCAACAAACGCCTAACCCTGTGCACTGCAGGCTGCGGTCTCCACCCGCCTCTTCTGTGTGCGTACGGCCACGAAGGTTCTGGGAAGACATCACCCTCTAACAGGGCTTGGTCTCTGATTCTCCTACTGCATGTGTCATCAGCCAAGGGGTCACAAAGATGTTAACGAGAGCACATCTAAGGATGGGCTATCAAAGGCCAGGAAATAAGATTTGTTTTTAGCACCGTAATTTAATAATACATGTCACTGATTGGATCTGGGTCATATTATACTATTTAATTTCATATTTCTCTCAAAATACATATTGTTTCAAATTGGGAAATATCTTAACCATCACTCAGAGAAAGTATTCTCTGTTCTAGGTTCCATAGAGTTCCTCAGTTTTAATAGACATTTTATTTGGAAATTAGTGTTCCAGATGGAAAAAAAATTGGGAAACAAAGTTAGATAGATTTGCTGCAGTAATAGAAAGAGTATTTAAAGTAAAAATGCATGTGGTAAAATTCTAATGATCTATTTCTAATGTTTCTCAAAGGAGTGTGACCATGGTACACATTCTCTCAAAGACACATATTAATATTTCTTTAAGCACAAATATGGAAAGACTGAGCAAAGGTATTAAAATGTTAAATCATTAAACATAGAGAACAGAAGCCTGCATAAAGTCTTACACACATATTTTTACATGACTGTCACAAACAGAACAGAAACTGGCATAAACCCATCGAAATCAAGGCATAAATAATGATATTCTAATAAATATTCTTATATTTAAAAAGCTTTCATAATACTGTATACGTATATTATTTAGTCACTAAGTCATGTCCAACTCTCTTGAGATCCCATGGACTATAGACGGCCCGGCTCTTCTGTCATGGGATTTCCCAGGTAAGAATACTGGAGTGGGTTACCATTTCCTTCTCGAGGGGTCTTCCCGACCAAGAGATTGAACCTGTATCTCCTGCATTAGCAGGCAGATTCTTTACCATTGAGTACCAGACCAGGGCCCTTATCTGTAACACTCTCTCCTAGGATATATTCTGAAATATTTTGTTCTTTCTTAAGCAAAATTGACGAAAAATGCTAAAATATTATTAAAGTGCAAAATTAGTGAAATTATCTTCCAGGTTTGAGTCTCAGGGAATGGAATATCTCATAGCTACAGTTAAAAGAGTAGCTTAATTAAATTTTTATTATTTCAATAAGAAGAGAAAGAAGCATTCATGACTGATCAGTATCAACATATAAAGAAATGATAAGGAAATATAGGAAAAAAATCTTCATGAATTTTAGATGGGGACTAATTTCTTTAAAAAGAAAGTGACTAGCCATAATACAAAATAATTGATTCATTTAGTATTAAAATTAAAAACTTAATAAAAAGAACCATAAAAGTGACAATAGTCAAGCAGGAGACCTAGGATATTGTTGCAGCTATGTGGCCACCAGAGGACCGTCACTCAGAAAACAGACCTAATCCCTACCAATCAACAAGGAGAGGACAGAAAACTCACAACAGGCCCAAAGAGGAAACACAAATATCCAATGACTGATATGTTACTGATCCACAAAATAGTGCTCAAACAAATCAAGAATTTGAGAAATGCAAATAAAGATCAAACTATAAGACACTGAGCATGCCCTAGGTGAGAAGCTGGACTAGGAAACCGCTTGGGATGGGAGCTTAGAATTGTGCAACATCAGGACTAGACAAAGATGACGACCATCTCTACTTCCATCGAACACAGTATTAAGAGTTTTGCCTAGAGCAATTAGACAAGAAAAAGGAAGCAAACTCAAATGGTAAAGGCAGAGTGATGGTATCCCTGTTTATAACGGGTATGATCCAAACTGCCAACATCCGTTGAATCACAGAAAAAGCAAGAGAGTTCCAGAAAAACATCTACTTCTACTCTATTGACTACGCCAAAGCCTTTGACTGTGTGGATCACAACAAACTCTGGAAAATTCTGAAAGAGATGGGAATACCAGACCACCTGACCTGCCTCCTGAGAAATCTGTATGCAGGTCAGGAAGCAACAGTTAGAACTGGACATGGAACAGCAGGCTGGTTCCAAATAGGAAAAGGAGTACATCAAGGCTGTATATTGTCACTCTGCTTATTTAACTTATATGCAGAGTACATCATGAGAAATGCTGGGCTGGAGGAAGCACAAGCTGGAATCAAGATTACCGGGAGAAATATCAATAACCTCAGATATGCAGATGACACCACCCTTATGGCAGAGAGTGAAGAAGAACTAAAGAGCCTCTTGATGAAAGTGAAAGAAGAGAGTGAAAAAGTTGGCTTAAAACTCAACATTCAGAAAACTAAGATCATGGCATCTGGTCCCACTACCTCATGGCAAATAGATGGGGAAACAGTGGAAACAGAGGCAGACTTTATTTTGGGGGGCTCCAAAATGACTGCAGATGGTGACTGGAGCCATGAAATTTAAAGACGCTTGCTCCTTGGAAGAAAAGTTATGACCAACCTAGACAGCATATTAAAAAGCAGAGACATTACTTTGCCAACAAAGGTGTGTCTAGTCAAAGCTATGCTTTTTCTAGTAGTCATGTATGGATGTGAGCGTTGGACTATAAACAAAGCTGAGCGCCGAAAAATTGATGCTTTTGAACAGTGGTGTTGGAAAAGACTCTTGAGAGTCCCATGGACTGCAAGGAGATCAAACCAGTTCATCCTAAAGGAAATCAGTCCTGAATATTCATTGGAAGGACTGATGCTGAAGCTGAAGCTCCAATACTTTGGCCACCTGATGCAAAGAACTGATTCCTTAGAAAAGACCCTGATGCCGGGAAAGATTGAAGGTAGGAGGAGAAGGGGATGATAGAGGATGAGATGGTTGGATGGTATCACTGACTCAATGGACATGAGTTTTAGCAAACTCTGGAAGATGATGAAGGACAAGGAAGCCTGGTTTGCTGAGGTCCATGGGGTCACAAAGAGTTGTACACGACTGAGCGATTGAACTGAATTGATCTTCTATGAAGAAGATCTTAAAGATTCCACACTAAAAAATATTGATTGATAAAACATTCAACAAAGTTGCAGGATACAAAATTGACATGCAAAGATCAGTGGTGTTTCTATAGACTAAACAATCCATAAAGGAAATGGAAAAAAAAAAAGCAGCTCTACTTACAATAGCATCAAAAATATATGCTATTGTACTTGACCATGGAGGCAATTTCTTGTGTACTGAAAACTACCAAAAATTGCAGAAATAAACCAAAGACAAATAAATGGAAAGATATCCCATGTTCTTTAATATTTAATAGTATTAATATGTCAGTACTACTAAAAATTACCCATGAAATCTCTGTCTCTGAAACCTATAGATTCTATGAAATCTCTAACAAAATCTCAGTAGTGGTGTTTTCAGAGACAGAAAAGTCCATCACAAAACTCATTTGAAATCTCAAGGGATTCAAAACAGTCTAAACAATATTGTGAAAGAATAAAGTCAAACATCTCATACTTGCTGATTTAAATACTCCAAATCTACAGTAATTTAAATGGCCTGATACTGGCATAAAGACAGAATCACAGATAAAAGGAATAGAAAGCTTAGAAATAAACTCTCAAATAATTTTTAACATGGATACTAAGATCACCCAATGAGGAAAGGACAGTTTTTCAAAAATGGTGCCGGGAAAACTGGAGAGCCACATGAGAATGAAGGAGGCTGCACCCTCACCTTACACAGTATATAAAAATCTACTCAAAATGAATCAAAGACCTAAACGTACGAGCTAAAACTGCAAAGTTCTTGGCAGAAAACAGGAAGAAGCTTTATGACTTCAGATTTTACAATGATTTTTTATATGACACCAAAATACAGATTGAGGGAGGGTGAAGAAGGGTGTGACAGAGGATGAGATCATTGGATGATATCACCGATTTAATGAGCAAACTGTGGGAAATAACGAAGAACAGGGAAGCCTGTGTGCTGCAGCGAACAGCCCAACGCGACTTACCAAGTGGACAATAACAAAAGCCTAAGGACCAAAGGCAAACATTAACTGAACTACGTCAAAGCTGAAGCTTTTTCTTGAACCAAGGAAAGACCATGTAAGGACAATGAGAAAGTGACCTACTATGCCACCTGCGAACCAGAAGAGTACTCATCGGAAATGAATCGCCAATACTTTGAACCTGGGATTCTATTCTTCAGAAGTGCAAAAAAATGAATTTCTGGTGTTTAATCCATTCAGTATGGAATTTTGTTATGGCAGCCCAATCTAATACAGTATTTATCTAAAAGAACCAGAAGCAGGATCTTGAAGAGGTATTTGCACACCCATGTTCAATCAGTGTAGCGTTATCCACAACAGCCAAGGGATGGAAGCAAACCAATGTCCACTGACAGATGAAGGGATAAAGACAATGTGGCACGCACATGTGGATGATGAAATGTGGTATATTAGTGCTGGGCCACCTAATGTATATTAATGTGGGAATATGAAGCTACGAAAAGTACTGTGGAATGGGATTAAAATGTGTTATGGTCACACACTATACATGCTGGAGGTGGGAATGTGATACACACACAGTGGAATATTATTTAGCCTTAAAAACAAAGGAAATTCTGACACATCCTACAACATAGATGCCAAGTTAAATAAGCCAATCACAAAAGGACAAATGCTGTATAATTTCATTCACATAGGTGCCTGGAGCAGTCATATCTATAGGGATAGAAAGAAGCATGATCGTTGCCAGGGCAATGGCAAAATGGTGAGTTAAGAGTTTCATAGGCACAGATTTTCAGTTCAGGAGGATGAAAAAGTTCTGGACATGAATGGTATTAACACACAACAAAGTGAATATGCTTACTGCCACTAATTTATACCTTTTAATATACTTAAAATATTAAATCTTTGAAATATTTTACCATAAAAATGTGATGCATGACATACTCATCAGATTGCCAATATTTAAAGTTTGGTTATGTCAAGAGTGACAAACCTAGACAGTGTGTTGAAAAGCAGAGACATTACTCTGCCAACAAAGGTCCATACGGTCAAGGCCATGGTCTTCCTGGTGGTCACATACAAATGTGAAAGCTGGACCATAAAGAAGGCAGAGCACCAAAGAATTGATGCCTTTGAACTGTGGTGCTGGTGAAGACTGCTGAGAGTCCCTTGGACAGCAAGGAGATCAAACCAGTCAATCATAAGAGAAATCGACCCTTAATATTCATTGGAGGAATTGAAGCTGAAGCTTCAGTATTTTGGTCACCTGATGCAAACAGCTGACTCACAGGAAAAGTCCCTGATGCTGGGAAAGATCGAATGCAGAAGGAGAAGGGTGCATCAGAGGATGAGATGGCTGGATGTCATTACTGATGCAATGGACATGAACCCGGACAAACTCTGGGAGATGGTGAAGGACAGGGAGGCCTGACATACTGCAGTCCACGGGGTTGCAGAGAGTCAGATACAGCTAGGCGACGGAACAACAACGTGCCAAGAACTGGCACAGACAGAACAAGAGGGCATGTCCCACATTGCTGTTGTAAAGTGTTTTCTAAATTTGATGTATTGATCCAGTTTGACATATTCTAATGCATTTCTTAAGATCCAATATCAGCCAAAGACCTAGGGTATAAAGACAAAAATATCCACAACACCACTGTTTGTCACAGCAGAAGAACTGAAGAGTAGAAAGAAATTTCAACCAACAATAAAACAGATATATCCTCCTTGGTATATTCATAAAATAGAGTATTACACCTAGAAAAGAAAAAAAAATTAACTGTGCTATGATCACAAAGCGTGAATGAATCTCACAATTTTCAATAACTTGAATCAGTTAAAATAGCGTATCACTGGATAGATTCTCAGACTGAATTTCTAAAAACGCAACTTTATGCTGTTAATGGAAAAATGTAAATTTTAAACAAATTAATCTATACCCACACTGAACTCACAAATAAAACCTCAATGATTTTATGTTACTTGCCAAATCAATTTAAAATGGACAACTTTTAAAAAGAAAAAAGGAAGGCCGTTTACCCTCTCTACATATCAAGATATTTAATTACAATAGAACAGTAAAACAAAAAAGAGGATCCTGTAAATGGCACATATATATATTTATGTGAATGTACATATATGTGTATACACATGTAAATTTGTGTGTATATATACATCATATAAGCATACATATATATATGTACACATATATTATAAGTATACACACACACACACGTACCCTTATTTCATAGATCGGAGAGTAAAGACACAAAATTTGAAATAATAAAAATAAATTACTATAGAATTTTTTCCTGGTTGTGAGGCTGGTAAGACTTTAATAAGAGGAAACACAGAAAATAAACAATTAGACTTATACAATATTAAACCAAAAAATGTACCAAGGAAAATGTTTACAATGATAAAAAAAAAAGTAGCAAAGAATTCTAGTACTACCTATATTGAATTAATCAATTTGTAGAAAACAGTGATAACATTTGAAAGAGGAAATATACATTATTTGACAGCACTGAAGGGTAGCAAAGACAGGCAAATACTAAAGTCAGGTTACCTGAAGGAAGAAAACTGCTGGGTGAAATCACTGTTACAAACCTGTATCAGCAGTGAGCACTGATCAGTCTATATGGTACATGGGTGGCTAAAACTGAAGCAAAAATTAATCTAATTGATTACAAAAAATAAGAGGACAGGCTTCTGGGCCACCAGAAGATAAAGTAAGTAATGGGAGAAATTCAAGGAAACAGGCAGAAACAGAACAAGAGTTCTAAAATCTGCACATAAACTCCACGCAGATGACTGGCTGATGTGTGGCGTTCATATGCGTCAATGATATTGTAAGAAGTTCAAAACCAGAAAGAGTTGAAAAGCTGAACAAAGAAGATGCTGCCCACAGTGGAAGAGGCAGTTTAGATTTTGCATCTAGCATATTATTCTAATATAAATCAATACTCTTTAGAGGAAGAAAAATCCAGAAGACTCTACATAGCACTATCAATAAAGTTCAGCAGATCATAAAAATTATTAGATTGTTAAAGATACAGAAAATTAACATATAGTCAAGAGAAAAAACTCTAATAAAAACATTCAAAATAACAGAGATGTGGTAGTTAGCACATAAAGACTTTAAAGCAGTTAGCATAAGTGTACCTGCCTGCAATGCAGGAGACTCGGGGTCGATTCCTGGGTCAGGAACATCCTCTGGAGAAGGAAATGGCAATCCACTCTAGTATTCTTGTCTTGAGAATCCAATGGACAGAGAAGCTTGGCAGGCTACATTCCATGGGATCGCAAGAGGTGGTTACGACTTAGTGATTAAACCACCACCACCCTGTTTCAATTCCTGGGTTGGGAAGATCTGCTGGAGAAGAGGTAGGCTACCCACCCCAGTATTCTTGGGTTTCCCTTGTGACTCAACTGGTAAAGAATCTGCCTGCAATGCAGGAGACCTCGGTTTGATTCCTGGGTTGAGAAGAACCCCTGGAGAAGGGAAAGGCTACCCATTTCAGTATTCTGGCCTGAAGAATTCCACAGACTGTGTATAGTCCATGGGGTCACAGAGAGTCAGGAATGACTGAGCAACTTTCACTCACTTCATTCAAAATACAACAATTAAAAAAAAATTTTTTTAGATCCCAAAAGTAAAATACCTGAAGTAAAACAAAATAAAGCTGAATGTGCCTAACAGCAGAATAAAGACAAAAGTAGAACATGTCAGTAAACACAAAGACTTATCTATTTATAGAAACTGTTCATTATGAAGAAGAGAAATAGAAGTTAAAAAATATGAATAGATCAACATCAGCATGGCTACTGGCAGCTCCTAAAGGTAGTCCAACTAAAGAAAAATGAAAGCGATCAAGCAAAAACTTTCAGAAGTAACTTTTGGAAGAAATCTTAAAAGCAATCAACGTACAGTACATAGTAAAATGGCAGAAATAAGTCCTTTCTTGTCAGTAATTACTTTTAATGTGAATGGATTAAACTCTACAATCAGAACACATAGAGAATGGCAGAATGAATAAACAAAACATGATCCAACTATATGCAATTTCTGGAAGAGACTCACTTTAGACCAAATGAAGCAACTATGTTGAAAGAGAAAAAAATATTCTACGGAAATTGTAATTTTAAGAAAGTTGGGACTTATTCAGTCTAAATAGACTTTAAGTCTAAAACTGTTATAAGAGAAAAAGAAAATTACATATTCCAAAAAGGATCAAATCACCAAGAAGATACAATAGTTATAAAAACTGTTTCACACCAAAAGCAGGTACAGAAAGTACATAAAGCAAACACAGACAGGATTAAGGGAGACATAGATAGCTCTACAACAATAATTGGAAATTTTGTTATACTTCTGATAATGGAAGTTTCTAGACAGAGGATTAAAAAAGAAACAGAATTTAACAACTCTATAAACCAACTAAATTCAATACATATACATAACACTTCATTTACAGAAACAAAATACCCATTTTTATCAAGTACACATAAATTATTTTCTAGGATGGGCAATACTTTAGGACACAAGACAATTATTCGTAAGTTAAAAAGAAACTGCATCACACAAATCATCTACAATCACAAGAGAATGAAGCTACTGAAAAAATCAGTAGCAAAAGTAAAAGTGGAATGTTCACAAAAATGTAGAAATTAAACAACACACTCCTAAAAGGCCACCAGAATAAAGAAGATATCAAGAGTGAAATTGGAAAACATATTGAGAAGAATTAGAATGAAAACAGAATACACCAAACCATATGACATTAAGTGAAAGCAGAGGAATATTTATCATCACTACATGCCTACACTGAAAAAAAAAAAAAGAGAAAGATCCTAAATTTATAAGATGACTATACACCTTAATGGATGAGAAAGGAGCAAATTAAATCAAAAGTGGCAGAAGGAAGAAAGCCTTTTAGAAAGATTAAAGTGAATATTAATGACAGAGGGAATTAAAAAATAGCAAAAAGCAAGGGAAAGAAAAGTCAAGTTTTGTAAAGACTAAAAGAACTGACAAACTTCTAGCTAGATTAAATTTAAAAAAAAAGAAGATTCAAATTTCTAAAATCAGAGAAAAACACAGGACATCACTACCAAACTTACAGAAATAAAAAGGATAAGCCAATTCTAAGAAAAATTATATATGAACACATTTGGTAAGTTAGACAAAAATGAAAAATACCTGGAAACACATGCATGACAAACTGAAGAAGAAACAGAAAATCTAAAGAAAACCATAACAAGTAAAGATATTCAGTTATTAACTGAAAACTTCCAATAATGAAAATCTCAAGGAAAGATGACTTCACTGATGAATACTACCAAATAGTTAAAGAAAAATTAAACCAATTCTTCTTAAACTATTTCAAAAACAGAAAGAAACACTTTTAAATCAATCTGTGATATCAAAGTCAGATAGAGATATTACTAAGACAATGAAATAAAAGGCAATAACTCTTGAATGCAGATGCAAATATCCTCAACAAAATACTAGTAACAACTTGCAGCACTATATGAAAATACTATTCACCATAATCAAGTGGGATACATCCCAGGAACCAAAAAGGTAGCTAAATGTATAATAAATCAATCCAAGTAATATACCATACAAATAGAAGGGGGGGAAACTACATGATCATCTCAATTGATGCAGATAAAGAATTTTATAAAGTCCAAAATTTTTATCATAAAACACTCAATAGACTAGGAATAAATTGAAAAAATTCAATCTAATGAAGGCCTTTATGAAAAATGCAAAGCTAGCAGCATCTTTAATAGTTAAATATTGAAAGTTTTCCCCCTAAGGTAAAGAACAAGGCAAGGATGTTCTACAGAAAGATCTAGAGAGAGCAATCAGGCAAGAAAAAAGAATAAAAGGCATCTGAATTATAAAAGAAAAAGTTATTTATCTAATTGTAGCTTACATGATTGTGTGTATGTATATACACATGGTGGGGAGGGGACAATGGGAATAGTGAGGGAGGGAGTATGAAGGAGGGAGAGAAACCCGAGAACACATAGATATTACTAGAGCTAAAATAGGAATTCAGCAAAGTTACAGGATACAACATCAACACACAAAAAATCAGTTACATCTATACAGCAGGAGTGAAAATTTCCAAAATTTTATTAGGAAAACAATTTTATCTACATGATAGTCCATGAAAAAATCCAGATGTAAAGTTAACCAAGGAGATGGAAAACTTGTACATTAAAATTATAAAACACTACTGTAAGAAATAAGAGACCTACACAGAGGGAAAGACATCCTATGTTCTAGAACTGGAAGACAGTATTATTAAGATGACAATGTAGTCCAAAGCAATCTACAGATCCAGTGTATTCTGAATCAAAATACTGCCAACTTGTTTTGAAGAGATGGAATGATAATCCTCAAATTTACATGGAATTTCAAGGGGCCTCAAATATACAACATAGTGCTGAAAAAAATGAACAAAGCTAGAGTACTCACACTAACAAATTTTAAAGCTCCTTACAAAGCTACAATAATCAAAACAGTATAGTACTATAAAATGGTAGAACATACACAAATGGAATAGAACTGAGAGTTCAGAAATAAACTCATACATCAACAGCAACTGGTTTTCAACAAGGATGACAAAATCACCCAAAGTGAGCTCTCTAATGAAAGGTCCCGGGACAACTAGACAGTCACATGCAAAGAATAGGTCTGGACCCCTAACTCAAACTGCTTTCTAAAAATTAGCTCAAATCTTTTTCTTTGAGAAAAAGAGAAGTGGTAGATCTTTTTTTTTTTTACAATTTTGGATTTCACAACAGTTTTTCTTAGGTATGACACCAAAAGCATGAGCAATAAATAAGAAAAAGATAAACTGGACTTAATGAAAAAACTTCTATGCATAAATGGACACTATCAGTAAAGTGAAAAAAAATTTGAGAATAGATAAATATTTGCAAATCATACATTGCTAAATAAAGAGTATGTACATAGCTTTTAACTCAACAACAAAAAGACAAAAACCCAACTTAAAAAATGAACAGAGGACTTGCCTAGACGTTTTTTGAAGATATACAAATGGCCACCAAGTATAGGAAAAAATGCTCAGTATCATTAGTCACTTGGGAATAAAGAGATACTACTAACTCAATACTAAGATACTATTTCACACACAAGGACAGCTACAATTTTTTAAAGGAAAGTAACAAGTGTTGACGAAAGATAGACACCCTTGTATATTACTAGCAGAACTGTAAAATTTTGCATGCACTGTCCTAAATCGTTTGACAAGTACTCAAAAAGTTAAACATAGAATTGCCATATAATCCAGAATAATTTCATTCTTTGTATATAATCAAGACTTGAGAATGAATACTCGAGAAGATACATGCATCTCAATGTTCACTGCAGCACTGTTCACAATAGCCAAGACATGGAAGCAACATAAATGTTCATCAACAGAGGAATGGATAAAGAAGATGTGGTACATATATACAATTTAATGTTACTCAACATTAAAAAGAATGAAAGAATGCCATTTGCAGCAACATGGATGGATCTAGAGTGTCATACTGAGTGAAGTCAGACACAGGAGAAGTATCATGTGACATCCCTTATATGTGGAATCTATACAAATGAACTTATTTGCAAAACAGAAACAGACTCACAAAGACTTATGAGAACAAACTTAACGGTTGCCAGCGTGAAAGATGCGGTGAAGGGTTAGTTAGGGAGTTTGGGGTGGACATGTACAGACTGCTATTATCTAAAATGGATAATGAACAAGGTCCTAATTTACAGAATGGGGAACGCTGCTCAATGTAATTGAGAAAATTCATTCTTACATAGGTTGATAAGAAGTCTGGGGTCCCCAAGGAGGATAAAGGGGTCTGGGGCCCTCTTTCAAGGAGGAGAAAAGGGCAAACTTTTTTTTCTATATTCCTTAGTCTTAGCCACATAAAACTTTTTTTTTTAAAGCCTGAGCTGATGATTACATAACAAAACAACTCATCTGTGAGACTCTGTGCTAAGGATTATATAACAATGTACCCTGCTTGAGGATGTGTTTCTCCTTCTTAAGACCCTTCTGACTAATCTTGTCATCTTAAAATGTAAACTGTGGGAATGGGTCTGGTAAGATCTTTACAGTCTTGAGACATTCTTTTGATTTGCTGTAATAACCAATTGAAAAAGTACATAGCTCCCTTGCTCAGACTAGCAAGGGGGGCACTCTCAGTCCCAATTCTGATGTCTGTGTCAGAAGCTTTCTCTGCCCCTTTTTATACTTTAATAAAACTCTGCTACACAAAAAGCTCTTGAATGATCAAGCTTGGCCCCTGGTCCTGAAGCTAAATCTTCTTTGGAGACCACGAAGCTGTCATCATTCACAGTATCATTATTCACATTATTCACAGCTATCATTATGTAGCAGCCTAGATGGGAGGGGGGTTTGGGGGAGAATGGATACACGGGTATGTATGGCTGGCTGAGTTCTTCTGTTGTCTACCTGAAACTATCAGAATATTGTTAATCAGCTATACTCTAATATAAAATAAAAAAGTTTATTTTTAAAAAACCCTGAAAGGTAAAAAAAAAAAAGGAATTATTTACCATTTTGCCTGAAATAACCAAAACATATTAATAACCATAGAAATGTATGGAAAATGATTTTCAAGAAACCAGACATGAAACCACAAGTGACAGTGATCAAAAGGGACAGATAAGAAACAAAATACATGAGCTCTACAACTGCTGTGAGAGCTGGACAATAAAAAAGGCTGAGTGCCAAAGAATTGATGCCTTGAGCTGTAGTGCTGGAGAAGACTCTTAAAAAGAGTCCCTTGGACAACAAGGAGATCAAATCAGTCAATCCTAAAGGAAATCAATCCTGAATATTCACTGGAAGGACTGATGCTGAAGTTGAAGCTCCAATGCTTTGACCACCTGATACAAAGAGCTGAATCATTAGAAAAGACCTGATGCTGGGAAAGACTGAAGGCAGGAGCAGAAGGGGACGACAGAGGACAAGATGGTTGCATGGCATCACCAACTCAACAGACATGAGTTTGAGCAAGCTCCAGGAGACAGTGAAGGACAGGGAAGCCTGGTGTGCTGCAGTCCATGAGGTCGCAAAGAGTTAAGACACGACTTAATGACTGAACAACAACAACTGTTGTAGCTTATTGCCTTCAGTGAGTTTCCAAATTATGGCAAAGGAAACTGAGGTACAGCTAAGCCAAGTCCCTGAACTGAAGAGGAAAAAAGTGAAGTCCAAGAAGAAAAATGCAGTTAGCATTCTTTCTATGAACCAGAAAGGAGAGAACTTCAGAGACAGAGAGCTCAGGAAATGAGTCGAACATCTTGCTTGAATATACAACAGAAGCCAGAGTATGTGTCTGAGGAAGTGACCTGAATCTGGTGAAAGGACTATCAATTTTGATAAAGGAAAGGGTAACTGGCAATCACTCAGGTTGATGAGGAACAGTGTCTGTTCCCAACAACCATAATGGAAAATTCATATTCAAAAGGCACTGGGTAGAGCATTTAGCAAAGTCGTATAAAATGAACAGCTTTAGACTGAATACTGAACCAGAACATCTAATAAAATTAGAAAAGAAATGATCAAATTGTCTTTGATAATGTATTAATTACATCTGAAAAGAAAGAAGACAAAATTCACAGGAATATAAAACTATTTAGCACCAAGTAAGATAAAATCACAATATTTGGAACCTACACAAAAATTATGAGGGGAGAAAAAGAGGCAAGAAGACACATAAAAAAGGGAATAATCAAACAATAAGACCAAACTAGAAACAAGGAGGTAAAATACTTGTATTCTAAAAACTACAACACATCGCTGAAAGAAATAACAGGAGACCTAGATAAATGGAAATTTAGATGTCAATAGTACACAAAGCAATCTAGTGATTCAATGCAACCTCTATGAAAATATCACCAGGGTTTTTTAAGAAAGAAATTTAAAAAGCCAATTCTCAATTCATATCAAATTGAAAATGGTCCTGAATAGCTAAAACACAGTTTTGAAAAACAGCAAACCTGGAGGATCCATATATCCCCATTTCAAACATACTACAAAGCACTTAGTAACCAAAACGGACAGACCTATAGACCAATGGAATATAAATAAACCTATTCATTTATAACCAACTGATTCTTGGTAAGGGTGCCAAGTCCATTCAATGAGAAAATTAGTATCCTCAATAAATGGTGCTCAGAAATTTGTATTTCTACGAGCAGAAAAATGTAGTTGGATGCTTAACCTCATGCTTTATACAGATATCAACTGTGACTTAATTACAAGGCTAAACATTCCTAGAAGAAAACATAGGGCTAAACCTTTATGCCTTTAGATATGGCAACAAAATTTTTAAAAAATGGATAAACTGGAGTTCATTAAAAGTAAAATTTCTGCATGTCAAAAGATATTATCAACATCTCTGTCAAACAGTTAAGCAGCAAAGTTAACATGGTCTATCTCAGACTGGCAAAAGACATAAGCAGCAACCACAGGAAAGCAGACATCAGTGCAGCCAATATTATCAGGGACAGAAAGGTGCATCAGTACATAATGCTGGAGAGTCAGGTGATCAAGAAAAAACAGCAATCCTAAGGGCCTATTTACTTGATTACTGAGTTTCAAAATACTTGATAAAAAGGAAACAGTTCAATCCACAATTACAACTTTGAGTTTCAACATTTCACTCTTACAAATTGATTTAACAAGCGGAAACCAGAACAAGAGATAAAGAAAACTTGACTTCTACCTTAAATGCCAGAATAAATATTTTTAAAAAGGACATGGGAACATTCATCAAGCCTTAAAACACTTCTCAAAACAACTAAAAATTCCAAGTAATATACAGCATGTTTTCTAAATTGGAAAAAAAAAGTTAGAAATCAACACTACAAAGATACACTGGAAATGATCAATTATATGAGAATTAAATAGGATACTACAAAAAGAGCCCTGGGACAAATAAAATTACAAAGAAAGTTAGAAAACATTTTGTACTGAGTGAAAAATAGTGGGATGAAGGTAAAACAAGGGCAGAGAAAAACATATAGCCTTAAATGCTTATATAAGAAAAGAAAAAGATATAAAATCAATGTAGTAGTATGCTGTTCTCTTAAACTAAAGAAAGTGGAGCACATTGTTTCAGATGAGAAAGAAAGCAAAAATAATATTTATAAAATGTTAAAGATCAGATATAAGAAAGAAATCAGACAAATAAAAAATTCAATAAACTAAAAGTTGGCTCTTTGAAGATACTAATAAAATTAATAAATTTCCAACTAGAGCTTGTAAAAGCAGAAACAAATTAGTCAAGATAAATGAGTAACACCAGAATGATGGAAGAAATATCACTACGGATTCTATGACATTAGCAGTAAAATAAGATAATACTGGTAAGTATGTGGAATAGATTTGACCATTTAAAGAAAATGGACAAATATCTTGCACATAAAATTATAAAAATGGACCCAGAAAACCCAAAAAGCACTTTGTCAATTAACTGTTTTAATTACAACTCTTCCCACAGGGAGCTACAGTTCAGCTGTGGTGGTGGTCTAATGCCAAATGCTGAATGGGCTAGTGCCCTTTCAGCCCAATGGTTATGACTAAAACTAGAACTAAAAATGAAATAACTACCTGAGGGTCTCTAAAAAGCAAAGACTTTAGGTGAATTTGTAGAGGTAGTTAACAGAAGCCACTCACACCAAGACAAGTGTCTCATTTATTTTAGTTTTCTGTCTCAGCCATACCACCAAGGCTGACTGATTTGCAAAGCATTACTGTATAGGCAGATAAAACTTCAACTGAAAACATGACATACTTTTGGTCAATGGAATCAAGGCATAAAGCCCAGAGAGACAACAGAGTGAGGGGGAAGTCCTGGAGGCAACTGATGCTAAGAAAGAGTTCCCTTAATTCTGTATACGAGCCTGTACAAGACTCAGCAAAATTCCTGCACCACATGTACACTACACAGACCCAAGTCAACATACAAAGATATCAGAGAACTAAACTTAGACCTGAAACCATACAAATTGCAGTCAAACTCCTGAACATATAATCAGGGAAAAGACCCCAAACCAGCATAACAAAGTCTTTGAGAATTGAACTGGATTTGAATTAGATTTCCTATTAAAACAAAAACATCAATCTTTTCCAGATGATTACAACAGAATTCAGAGGATACACAACATAGCATTCACTAGTTATGATAACAGAAAGTAAATCAACATTCAAAAATCCAAGAAAACGTGACCTATTAGCAAGAGAAAAGATAAGCAAATGCTAACCTCAAGACAACAGATGCTTGAACTATCAGTCAATATTACTCTAGGGTAGATAAATAAACAAACTGAAGAACAGAGAGAAAACACTGAAAAACACTAAACCCTCAGGCACCTATATTACAGCAGCAATATGCATAATATATGGGTATCATTGTCAATACTGAAAAAGAAAAGAGAAATAGGTAATCCAGCAATATATATAAATGATATTACATAATCTGGTGAAAGATAAATTCACAGATTTAAGGATCTCATAGAACCCTAAATAGATATTACTTTTCAAAATGTCTACAAACATCACATTCAAAAGGTTGACAATATACAAGAAAATTCCAGAAAGCAGTTGAACAAAAATAACAAATTATATACAAGGAAATAATTCAAGTGACTGTAGATTTCTAAATCAGTCTGCAGTGGTCAGAAGACAGTGGAACAACACTTTTAAGAACTGGGGGAAAAAACCTTCAACCCAAAATTCTATACTCGGGGGAAATATCCATCAAAAAATGAAGAACAGAGATCTTTAGATAGAGAAGTGTCATCTTTAGATAAAGAAAAGGTAAGAAAATTTGCTACCAGCATACCTGCTCTACAAGAATTGCTTGAGGAAATTCTTTCAGATGACATAATATTTGAAAGATACTATGTGAAAGATAATATCTGACAGACATAACATCTGGAAGAGGAAACCTCCATCACCAATGGAAAACATCTGGATAAACATGAAAGACTATTTTCTCCTTAAGTTATTTAAAATATGTAAGATTATTAAAAGCAAAAATCACAATAGGGTTTGGAGAACTTTTCAGTGTGAAAAGTGAAAATGAAAGTCAATCAGTCATGTCCGACTCTTTGTGACCCCATGGACTATACAGTCCATGGCATTTTCTAGGTCAGAATACTGGAATGAGTAGCCTTTCCCTTCTCCAGGGGATCTTCCCAACCCAGGGATCAAATCGAGGTCTCCAGCATTGCAGGTGGATTCTCTGCCATCTGAGACACAAAGAAAGCCCTTTCAAGTGTACCAATAAGTAATAAATATGATTATAAAATAAATAGCAGTGAGATGGTAGCCAGATAAGGGATTTCAAGCATTGTAAGGTTTCTACATTTTTGTGAATTGGTGTTACATCAACTCTTAAGTAGATAATGAAATTTTAAATTTGTATAGTCTTTAGACTACCAAAAACATATAAAAAGTTCAGTCAAAAAGGAAATTAAATGAATCAAATGCAACTAAAATGGCATTAAATGTTTTAACTATATTACTTAAAATAATCAAATAATATAAAAAAGGCAGCTTAACTGATTGAAAATGTTATAAGGAAAAGCAAATGAGCTAGAATAGCTAAGACAACTTTGCAAGAGAAGAAAAGAGAATCACATTACTAAATCTTAGTACTCAGTAGCGACAGTACAGTAGAAGTTTTGGTAGAAAAATTGACACAAAGATCAATGAAACAGATCGGCTTCCTGAGTAATCCATCAAATATTGAAAGATGAAATAATATCAGTTTTACAGAAACTCTTTTGGAAAATAAAGTTGGAGGGAAAATTGCCCAAGTCATTTTATGATGCCAACATAACTGTATTTCATAAATATGACAGACATTAAAAAAATAAAGATACTCTTATTGAAGAAGGTATTACAATGAAATATTAACATATTACAATTAAATATTACAATATTAACAAATGAAATTAAACAGTAAGTCAAAAGAATAAAAGATCACAATTGGTAGAGTTTCTCTCAGGAACGCAAGGTTAGTTCAACATTAGAAAATCAACCAATGTAAATTTCTATACTAATAAAAATATATATTTAAAAAATTCAGATAAAGAATGGGACAAAATTCATTAACTACTCATGATCATGACTTTAGAACAGTAGAAGACTGGGCTTCCCTGGTGGTACAGTGGTTAAGAATCTGCCTGCCAATGCAGGCGACATGTATTCAATCCCTGCTCTGGGAAGATCCCAAATGCTACAAGGCAGCTAAGCCTATGAGTCACAACTACTGAGCCCGCACACCTAGAGCCTGTGCTCTTCAACAAGAGAAGCCACTGCAATGAGAACCCGTGCCATGCAACAAAGAGTAGCCCCTGCCTGCCACAACCAGAGAAAGCCTGCACACAGCAATGAGATCTAGTATGGCCAAAAATGAACAAATGCATCTACTGTTAAAGAAAATAACAGTAGGGGACTACATCAAGCTGAAAACAAGAGTCTAAGACAGTCCTAGTGCTAATACCATACTGAAAAAGAAAAAGTTATCTCTAATATTGGGAACAGGATAAGAATGCCTGTTTTTACTCAAGACTTAGTCTTGGCAATAAAACAAGTAAAGGAAAAAAATGGCACAAATATCAGAAAAAATAAAATTTATTTGAAGATGATATATTTATTCTTGAAAAAATATATATAGGGTGTAGAAAATAATTACGAGCTCTCATCATTTGAATTAAACAGAGACACTGGATCCAGGTTAATATTTAAAAATCAACTGTATTCTTATATGCTATAGTAATTCAGAAACACAGAATAAGCAAAGAAATTTTAAATAAAGGATTTATTATAAAGCTCATTAATAGACACATGGTATTGGTGAAATGATAAATGTAAGGATAAGAGGACCAGAATTAATATAGCCAGTTGAATTTCTGACAGCAGTACCAAGGAGCTTCCCAGGTGGCGCTAGTGGTAAAGAACCTGCCTGCCAATGTAGGAGATGTAAAAGATGTGGGTTCAATCCCTGGGTCAGGAAGATCCCCTGGAGGAAGGTATGGCAACCCACTCCAGTATTCTTGCCTGGAGAATGCCATGGACAGAGGAGTCTGGCAGGTTACAGTCCAACAGGGTCACACAGAGTCGGAAACAAATGAAGCACGCGCATCAAGGAAAATTTAATGAGAAAAGAAAAGTCTTCCACAAATGGTTCTGGATCACCAAGATAGGTTATCTGTATTGTGAAAAACGAATACTGACCCTTACCCTCATACCAAACAGAAATATTAATTCAAGCATAGACTTAAATGATCAACCCAAAAGTACTAAATAAAAAGCACAGTAGAAAATCTTTGTGACATTGGGGTAGGAAAAGTTTTATTAGATCACAAAAACACATAAACCACAGAATTTAAAAAAATTAATAAACTGGACTTCTTCAACTTTTTGCTTTGAAAACAAAAATGCAAGCTTTAGTCTGGAAGAATATATTCATAGTATATATATCAGAAAATAACTTTTGTCCATACTAAATTAAGAACTCTGTAACAACTCAGTAAGACAAATAACCCACTTTAAAAATTGCAAAGATATTTGAACAGACATTGTGCAAAAGAAAACCAACATCCAATAGAAACTAGAAAATATCTTGTTAAAAGGAAAATTACAATTAAAACCACAATGAGATACCACTACACATACACACATTGGAATGGTTAAAATTAAAAACAGTGACTACTCTATGCTTTGGAAAATATTTATTAAATAGAACAGGAACTCCACAACTTTGCTGGTAGAACATGAAAATTTTACAGCCACTTTAAAAATAATTTGGCTTTTTTTTTAAAATAAAGTTAAACATAAACTTACCGTATGACCCAGCAATCGCAGTCATAGGTATTGTCCACACAAAGACTTGAACAGGAAGGTTGATAGCAGCTTTATTTGTAATGGCCTAAAGCTGGAAACAACCCAAATGGCCATCATCAGGTGAACGGATAAACAAACGTGGTGATCCATACAATGGACGACTACTCAGCAATAGAGAGGAGCAGACTATTACTACAGGCAATATACTGATGAACCCCACAATCATCATGCTGAGGGCAAGAATCCAGACAAAGATTATATACTGCATGGACCCACTTATTAAAAACTATAAAATGTATGTAAATATGTAGTGATACAGAGAATAATATCAAAGTTAGCCTGGGAATGGATACTTAAGGAGGACTGATTACAAAAAGGCATAAGCAAAGTTCAGGATTATGGCAGAGATCCTCTTCTTGATCACAGTAATAGTTTCATGGATGAATACAGTCCAAGTCATTAAACTGCATAATTTCAACATGTATACTAAATTGTATGTCAATGCTGAGCCCAAACAAAGCAAGTTGCAGAAGTTATTTAAGATAAGACACTACTCATTGACTATCATGCAAACCAATACTATTTGCTATTGCTGACGGCCTCAATAGGGTTGAAAGTATAAAATCCTGAAATGAGGTAAAAAATATCAAATTCTGATAATAGATATATCTGAGCAGAAGTAAGGACAATAGATTGTTGAGGCCTTCACAGGAAGCTTCACCTGTGTTCTAGTTAAAATCACTTTAGCGTGGCCTTGCTAAAACTCATAGTTCTAAGTGTTCATTTTTTATTTTTAGGATTGTTTTCATACCCATTCTTCTCACATAGGAATAAAGACAGTTTCACTGCTTTATTT
Organism: Muntiacus reevesi; assembly: GCF_963930625.1. Taxonomy (NCBI): domain Eukaryota; kingdom Metazoa; phylum Chordata; class Mammalia; order Artiodactyla; family Cervidae; genus Muntiacus; species Muntiacus reevesi. The sequence continues at coordinate 5,883,715 of NC_089254.1, read as the reverse complement.
ACAGTTTTCATGCTCTTGATTTCTTTTTGTCAACCCTTAGTCTTCCTAGAATGTTCAGAAAAGTATTCACCAAAAGTGGTGATAGTTGGCATTCCTTTTCTCTTCCAGTTGTCAGGGCCCACAGGCTTTCCCAACTAGGTGTGATACTACTTGGAGGCTTTTCAGAGATGCCATTAATTGGATTGATGAGGGAAATATCAGTCAGTTTAATACACATTTAATTGGAATCTCAGAAGGAGAAAAAGTTGCTAATAGGAAAATAATTTGAATAAATAAAATTTTCCAAATTTGAAGATCACGTAGTCCACAAATCCAAGAAACTCAACAACAAACTACTAACAAAGAATCATGAAAAAAACAACACCAAAATGCATCATATTTATATTCCTCAAAAGTGTAATAAAAAGAAAATCTTAAAAGAATTCTCAAAAGAAACACACCTATTGTATAGAGGAACAAAATGAGGATGATACAGACTTCCAACTGGAACAATTCAAGTGAGAAGACAGGGTCAACATTTAAATATATTCTATATGCAGTAAACAAAACTGTTCAAAAACGAAAACAAAAAAATATGACTATTCATCAGTAGCAAACTCACACCAGAAGAAATGTTAAATAAAATCCTTCAGGCCATAGGAAGAGAATTGTGCATGGAATTGAGTCTATACCAAGAATGAAGACTAATGGATAGGATAATTAGATGGGTTAAGTACTGTAGAATATTCTTAAAGAAATGGGAATACCAGACCACCTTACCTGCCTCCTGAGAAACCTGTGTACAAGCCAAGAAGCAACAGATAGAACTGGACATGGAAAAAGAGACTAGTTCAAAATTGGAAATGAGTATGTCAAGGCTGTATACTGTAACCCTGCTTATTTAACTTATAATATATCATAAAAAATGCTGGGCTGGATGACTTACAAACTGGAATCAAGACTGCTGGGAGAAATATCAACAACCTCAGATATGCAGATGATACCACTTTAAATGGCAGAAAACTAAGAGGAACTAAAGAGCCTCTTGGTGAAGGTCAAAGAGGAGACTAAATAAGCTGACTTAAAATTCAATATTCACAATATGAAGATCATAGCATCTGATCCCATCACTTCATGGCAAATAGATGAGGAGAAAGTGGCAACAGTGTCAGATTTCATTTTCTTGGGCTCCAAGATCACTTCAGAGGGTGATTGCAGCCACAAAATTAAAAGACACTTGCTCTTTGGAAGAAAAATCTAAACAGCGTATTAAAAATCAGAGACATCACTTTACCGACAAATGTCCATATATGTCAAAGCTATGGTTTTTCCAGCAGTCATGTATGGATGTGAGAGTTGGGCCATAAAGAAGTCTGAGTGCTGAACAACTGATGTTTTTGAACTATGGTGTTGGAGAAGACTCTTGAGAGTCCCTTGGACAGAAAGGAGATCAAACCAGTCGATTCTAAAGGAAATCAACCCTGAATACTCACTGGAAGGTCTGGTGCTGAAACTGAAACTCCAATACTTTCACCACCTTCCGGTCGACTGATTGGAAAAGACCCTGATGCTGGGAAAGATTGAGGGCAAGCGGAGAAGGGGGTGACAGAGGATGAGATGGTTGGATGGCATCACCGACTCAATGGACATGAGTTTGAGCAAACTTAGGGAGAGAGTGAAGAACAGGGAAGCCTGGCGTGCTGCAGTTCATGGGGTCAAAAAGAGTGGGACATGACTTAGTGACTGAACACTAAATACATGTAACTTTTTCCTATTATTTATATCCCCATAAAAGATTTAATAAACAGAACAACACAGTGTGGGGTTTGTGACACAGGTAAGCTAACCTGGATGGATGTCAATAATAAGGAGGGAAGAAATGGAAGTATATTTATTAGATGTTTATAGAGATTTTTTATGAAGTGGTATAATAATAAATACAGACTGTGATAAATTAACGACATACACTATAAACCTAAAATAACCATTACAATAAAAACACACTGAGTTGTAACACATCAACAAGGCAGATATGTAGAAGAACAAACACTTCAACTGATTTAATCGAATGCAGAAAAATAGAAGAAAAGGAACAAAAAATAAGTTGGGGAAACAGAAAATGGTGAGATGATACACTTGAACTTGACAATAAGAGTAGTTATAGTAAATTGGGTTTAAAGATCCCAATGAAAAAGACATATATTGACAGACTGGATTTAGAAAGCAAGATCAAATTACATGTTATCTAAGTAAGTACATCTTAACATAAAGATATAAGTTTAAAGTAAGGGTCTAGTAAAAGACACAGCATTTGTACTGATCAATTTTATGTGTCAACCTGGCTAAGTGATTGATACTCACTAGTTACTCAGACAAACACTAATCCAGGCATTGCTGTAAAGAGATTTTGTAGATAAGATGATCAGTTTACAATCAGTTGACTTTAAGTAAATGAGATAATCTGGTAGGACTGACTAAATTAGTCAAAAGGCTAACAACAGAATTACAACTCCCCTAAATAAGAAGAAATTCTGCCTGTGGACTGCAGCTTCAGACTGTGGCCAACAGTTTTTTGCCTGCCCTTCCTGAGAGCCTGTCCTATAAATTTTGGAGTTGTCTCACTAGTTGTCATAATCATATCAAACAATTTCTTGTAATAAATCTCTCAATATATATCTCCTACTGATTGTTTTCTCTAGTGGAACCATGACTGATAATCCATGGTAACACCAATAAAAAGAAATCTGCAGTTGGTAGCATTAATATTAGACAAAACAGAAGTCAGAGGAAAGATTATTACAAGGAATAAAAAATACCTCACAATGATAAGGGCATGAATATAACCAGAAAGATATAGCAGAAAACACGCTTCAATAATTAAAAAGTCCAACTATTTGTGACCCTATGGACTGCAGCCCACCAGGATTGTGGGAGTGGGTTGCCATATACCCTTTTTCAGGGGATCTTCCCAACCCAGGGATCAAACTCACATCTCTTATGTCTCCTGCATTGGCTTTTATGTCTCCTGCATTGGCAGGCAGGTTCTTTACTACTAGCGCCATCTGGAAAGCCCAAAAAGTATTCACATACCACACATTCTCTTTAACAATTGAATTACATTAGATTTCAATAAAAGAAAGACCTCTGGACATTTCCATAACAGTTGGTAATTAAACACAGTTTTAATAATCAATTGCTTGAAGAAGAAATCAGAAGAGAAATGAGCATTTTGAAGTAAATGGAAATGAAAATAAAACATAACAAAATGTGTGAAGTGCCACTAAAGTTAGGGACAAATGTATACCTTAAAGGTCACAAATTATCAGAATGTTATCCCTTACACAAATAACCTAATTGGCAACCTACTCCAGTATCCTTGCCATGGAAAATCCCATGGACGGAGGAGCCTGATAGGCTATAGTCCACGAGGTGGCAAAGAGTTGGACACAACTGAGCGACTTCACTTTCAATTAATCATATGTATTAAAGAAACTGAATTTCTAGTAAAACAAAACACACTTCTCAAAAAAGAAGACAAAATAGAAAGTATTCTCTGTCTTTGCCTTGATGATTATAGTAAAATGCATGAGGATCAGGAGAAATTGATGGGTCACTGCTAAGCAAAAAGGAAAAAGCAAACTCTTGAAGACAAAGTATAGAAGAATATTGAAAACAGCAAGATTAGTCATGTATATGAGACCCTATATAAGATTATTAGCTAATTTCTCTCTCCTGAGGCCAGCAGTAAGTAGGAAGATACATTTAAAATGCTGGGGGGAAAAGCGTCAACTGAAAATTATATATCTGGCAACAATGTCCTTTAAAAATTAGGGAGACATAAAGCCATTCCAAGATAAAGAAAAGATGAAGAGATCCATTACCACTAGATCTGTCCTACAAGAAATATTAAAAGGAGTCCTTTCAAAGTAGAAATTAAAGGATGCTAGACAGCAACTCCAAGTCAGGTGAAAAATAAAGATCCCTAGTAAAGGTAAACACACATTGGGCATAAATGTCAGAATTATGGTAATTTGGGCTTGTAACCACTATTTTTATTTTCTGTAAAATTTAAAAAACAAATGCATAAGAACAATTATCAATTATGTTATTGGGCACACAATATTAAAGATAAAATTTGTTGTGGTTGTTTAGTCACTAAGTCACATCTGATTCTTTAAAACCCCATGATTTGCAGCCCACCAAACACCACTGTCCATGGGATTCCCCAGGCAAGAATAGAGAATGGGTTTCCATCTCCTTCTCCAGGAGATCTTCCCGACCCAGGGATCAAACCCACATCTCCTGAAATGGCAGGCAGATTCTTTACTGTTGAGACACCAGGGAAGCCCCTAAAGATATAATTTAGAACATCAGTAAGTTAAGGGGAATGCAGAGTTGTAGACAGGGAGAGTGTTTATACCTGAATGAAGCTAAGTTGATATCAGTTATAATTAGATTGTTATAATAATATGCTATATTTCATCTCCAATGGAGCCACAGAAAAAAAGAACTTTACAAAGGAAATGAGAAGGGAATCAAAAAGTGTCACTATAAGAAATCAACTAAACATGAAAGAAGGCAGGAATGGAAGAAACGGGGAACAAAAAAGTATGAGAAAGACAGAGAACAAACAGCAAAATGACAGCAGCCCTTTCGTAAGCAGCAACTTTAACATCGATGGAGTCACCTCTCCAGTCAAAAAGAGACAGCAAAAAGGATCAAGGGGAAAAAGGGAATGTTTCATCCAATGCTAACTACAAGAGACTCATTCAGTTCTTCAGCACAAAAAGGCTGAAAGTGAGAGAACAGAAAAATATCTTACATAGAAAAAAAAACTTTACCTGTAAAGATTAACCAAAAGAAAGCTAGGTGACTATACTAGTATCAGAAAAAATAGACTTTCAGACAAAAATTATTATAAGATACAAAGAATATTATATATTAATGATGGAAAATTCAGTTTATCAAGAAGAAGTAACAATTATAAACATATATGTATTTTGCACCCAACAACAAAGATCTAAAATATATAAAGCAAACACTGAAAGAACTGGAAGGAGATAGAGTTTTATATAATATTACTGACTTCAATAACCCATTTTAAAAAATAACAACCATACAGAAACTCAATAAGGAAACAGAGAACTTGAACAACACTATAAATCCATTAGACCTAAGAGACATATATAGAGGCCTCAATCAGAATAGCTAAATATACATTTTTATCAAGTGAACATGGAACATTCTTCAGGATAGATCATATGTTAGGTCCCTAAAAAGTCTCAATAAACTTCAAAAGATTGAAATTATACAAAGTGCCTTTTTTGATTACAACAGAATAAAGCTGGAAATCAGTACGTTAAGGAACACAGGAAAATACACAAATATTTGGAAATCAAATAATACTGTTAAACAATTAATGAATCAATTGATAAACACAAGGGAAATAGATACTTTGAGAAGAATGAAAATGGCAATATAATAAACTTATGAGATGCAGCAAAAGAAGTGCTGAGAGTTATTTATAACTTTAAATACTTAGATCCAAAAAGAAAGATCTCAAATTAATAAACTGACTTTGCTCAAAGTGAAAGTCATGTCTAACTCTTTGCAACTCCATGGACTGTTTTCCAGGCCAGAATACTGGAGTGGGTAGCCTTTCCCCTCTCCAGGGGATCTTCCCAACCCAGGGATCAAACCCAGGTCTTCTGCATTGCAGACAGATGCTGAGCCATCAGGGAAGCCTGACTTTGCTTAAGGAAATAGGAAGAGTGAAACAAACAGAGCACAAAGCCAACAGAATGATGAAAATAATAAAGATTAAAACTGAGGCAAAAAAAATACATACATATGGAAAGTATATTAACAAAAACACAAACCTGATTCTTTGAAAAAAACTGACAAAATTAATCACTTTAGCCAGACTATTAATAAGAGAGAAAAGACTTAAGACACTAAAATAACAATCTGAGTGAAAGTTGGGATATTACTACTGATTTTACACAAAAAGAAATATAAAATTACACTATGAATAACTGAACACCAATAATTATATAACTGAAATGAACTGGACACATTTCTAACAACACATAATCTACCAAAATGACACATAAAGAAATAGAAAATCTGAATAAAACTGTAACTAGTAAGACATTAAATTAGCAATCAAAAACCTCCTCATAAAGGAAAGCCCAGGGCCAGATAGCTTCGCTGGTGAATTCTATTAAAATTTAAAGAGGCAACATAACTCCTTTTTCAAACTCATCCAAAAATGCAGAGGAGACACTTTCTAACTCGCTCCATAAAGTTATCTTTATCTGATATGAAAGCCACATAAGACACCACAAGAAAATTAAGCCAATATCCTTTATGAATGCTGACAAAAATCCTCAACATAATACACCAAATTTAGCAACATATTTAGAAGACTGTATGCTGTGACCAAGTGAGTTTTATTCCCAGAATTCAAGGAAGATTCAATACAAAAACTTGATCAATTATAAATACCACATTAACAGGATGAAGGAGGGAAAAAAACGCTCATCTCAATTTATACAAAACATTTTGCCAATGTCAATACTCTTTCATAATAACAATAATCAACTATGTATGGAAGAAAACTCTCTTAAAAGTCATATATGAAAAACTAACAACTAATATCATCAACAATTAAAGATTGAAAGCGTTTTCTCTTAAGAACAATATGAATGGCCACATTTGCCACTTATATTCAACATACTGGAAGTTTTTGACAGGGTAATTTGGTAATAAGAATAAATGAATATAATTTTAAAAGAAGAATAAAAGTATTCTGTTCATAGATGTTATGACCTTACATGTATAAAATACTCAACTTTAAAAAAAACCTATTAAATCCAATAAACAAATTTGGCAAAATTGTACCATATGAAACCAATATGCTAAAATAGATGCATTTCCAGAAATCAGTAATGAATAATCCAACATGGGAATCAAGAAAATAATTCACTTAGAATAACAAAGAACAAAATGGTTAGGAACAAACCATTCAACCAAGAAGGTTGAATTTGTAGCTTTCACACACTGAAAACTACAAAACACTGCTGAAGGAGTGTTTTGAAACAGGAGACATAAATTTGGAAAGATATCCCGTGCTCATGGATTGCAGGACTTAAATATTAAGATAAAAATACTACCTAAAGCAATCTACAGATGCAAGGCAATTCCTATCAAAATCACAATTTGAGTGTGTGGTTTTTTCTTTTCAGAAATAGTAAAACTCATCCTAAAATCCACAAGGAACTCTAGGACTCATGAACAGCAAAACAATCTTGAAAAAGAAAGATTTAGATCAATCACACTTCTTGATTTCAGAATTTATTACAAAGCTATAGTAATCAAAACTGTGTGATATTAGCATAAACACAGATATACAGACCAATGGATCAAAACAGAGGTCCCAGAAACAAACGCTCACATACACGGTCAACTGATATTCAATATGGAAGCTAAGACCATTCCATGGGTAAAGCATAATCTTTTCAACAACCGGTGCTGGAAAACTGAATATCCACATGCAAAAGAATAAAGCTGGACTTCTACACTGTATACAAAAATCAACTCCCAAAGACTCCACCACCAAATAGCACCACACTGGGGGTTAGGTTTCAGCATATGAATTTGAGGGGATATAAATATTCAGTTTATAGCAATAACTTTGGTGAAAAGTATAGAGGAATTCTTTGAACTATTTTTCTAACTTTTCTTTTAAAGTCTAACATTATATCAAAATAAAAAGTTTAAAACAATCAGTTACCTAGATATAAATCTAAGTAAAGTATTTCTAAGACATCTATAAGAACAATTATAATTGGGATACATTTAAATGAAAACTTAAAAAGGGATATATTTTAATGAAGATGCACAAGCATATGCACTCACACACTCACATACACACACATCATGCTCATGAGTTGGAAGACTCAATATTGGTAGGATGACAGTTCTACCAAAGAGACTGATAGAGTCAATGAAGTGACAATCAAAATCCAACAGCTATTTTTATAGAACTTGACAAGATGATTTCAAAAGTCTGATTGGAGAGGCAATGGACCTCATAGTACATAGTGAAAGTTGCTCAGTTGTGTAAGACTCTTTGAGACCCCATGGACTATGGAATTTTCCAGGCCAGAATACTGTGGGCAGACTTTCCCTTTTCCAGGGGATCCTCCCAACCCAAGGATCGAACCCAGGTCTCCCACATTGCAGGCAGTTTCTTTACCAATGAGCCACCAGGGAAGCCCCAAAATACTGGAGTGAGTAGCCTATCCCTTTGCCAGGGGATCTTCCCAACCCAGGAATCAAACTGGGGTCTCCTGCATTGCAGGTGGATTCTGAACTGAGCTATCAGGGAAGCCCTCACAGTACATAAAGACAGGGTTTATCAGAGATTTGAGGCTCATTAGAAGTTGTAACTAATTGTTGCAGGGATAGACTAACGCATTAGTGGAACAAGAAAGTATTCAGAAACATATCTACCTATAGAGACACAAATATGTAGTATTAGGTAAAGGATGATACTATTGAAGGTTCTAAAGTAATGAGATGATTACATTTGGAATTTACAAGTATAATCAGAAGCAATGTGGTATACGGACTGAAAAGGAGAAAAAGTAAAGGGGCACCAGTTAGGAAAAGACTATAATCATTCCAGGCGAAAAAACAATGAAATCCAAATTTCAGTGGGAGTGAAATCAAGCAGATAAATTTGGGTGAAACCTCTAAATAAGAAATTAACTGGAGAAGAGAAGTGAGGGAGAGCGAAGAGAAGGAAAACTTGGAAAGTGCAAAGGACTGCTGTCCAGTTAACAAGTCCTGAGTGGCAGACCTCCCAGATAAAGGTACCAGTCTAAGCAGATGCAGCAGGGTGAGAGACATGGTCCTTACTTCAAAGGGCTATGCAATTTTGCTTTTGAAAATTTTTTTTTGAAAAGTCACACTCAGAATCTATTAAAAGACATACCAAAATGTCTGTAGTTACATATATATTATAACACTGCAATACATTATAACATTGTAATGCACTGTTACATATTATAAGAGAGATTAAGATAGGGTGAACATGCTAAACACACCAAAAAATGTAAAATATCAAAATGTCCATTATTTAAGATTAATACTCATTTTTCTATAAATTTATACAAAGAATTAACTAAAAAAATAAAGGCTGGTTAAGTAAAAGTGTAAACATTTAATACAATAATAAAAAAGGAAATAATCTAATTTCCAACATAAACAAAATGTTTAAATGTAATTCCTATGATTAGTCATTTTTAATAAGTAAAAGTAATATGCAGAGAGTAGAGTAACATGAAATTGTATTTATAACTTAATGATTAACAGAAAAAAGTCACAATAATTTCATTATTTCTACTAAACCATTTATTGATATAGCTCTGTTAAAATTACAAATTTCTGAAAACAAAGATCAGGTGATATGATACACAAATGATAAATTTTAATTATTACAGAAAAGAAACACTTGTGAATGTTTTTCTTTAGCATGTCTTTAGCGTTTTAACAATGGTGCTCAAGCTTTAAGGGAAAATTTTAAATTTTTACCGTTTTATTATGAACTCTCACACACAAAATAAGATATAAATGTACAATATAATGAATGCTTACACAGAAGACCTGTCTAAAAACAATTAAGAAACATAAAATAGGAGTCTGCCACCTCTCAACACTTCTCTTGGGTCCCACTCCACTCATTCCCCGTCCCCATCGCAAGTCAGCTCTAGTCTTCTGTGTCATGGTGAAAATTTCCATCAACTGCACTGTAGTCTTAGCTTTCAGCATTCATAAATAAATCTCTATAAAACAGAGTTCAGTCATCCCAAACTGTATGGATTCCACTGTGGTTAGTTAGGTTCTTTTCCATCAGTTATGTTTATAAAACTTATCCACACTGATGTAATTCCCATTCACTCATTATAGACATTCCTATATAACACTCCCATTATATGAATATATCACTCTTTTATTTGTACATTTTAACATGAATGGACATTTGGGTTGTCTCTAGTTTGGGACTATGAAAAAATATGCTGTCAGGAAATTTTCCTGAGAGTCAAATGCTAGATCATAGAGTATGTGCATTATCACGTTTACAATAATGCCAAACTGCTTCCCCAGGGACACAATTTACATCCATTCAGGCAGTGTACTCCAAGACTCCACAGCTTTTTGAACATACAGTATATTAAGACTGTTTACTTTTTGCCCATCTGATAATTGTGGAGTAGGATCTCGTTTAGTTTTTAAGCTACATTTCCCTGGTTACAAAAAGGTTGAACATATTTTCACGGATCCATTGACCATCTGGAATTACTCTCTTGTGAATTACTTGTTCAAACCTCTTTCCATTTTTTCAAAATTGTCTTGTCTTTTTCAAAAATGTTTTCTATGGGTTTTTTATATGACCTAGTCTTTTGCTGGTTATATTCATTACAAATAAATTTCCCACTCTGTGGATCATCTTCTCTTTGGAATATCTTTTGATAAACATTAAGTACTTTATATTTATGTAAACAAAATTAATAACCTTTTTTTTTTAATAAAAATCAGTGATTTTTGTGTTTTTTTAATCTTTTTCTGATGCTGAAGATGTGATGATATTTCCTTGTCATATTCTAAAATGTTTACAGTTCTTGATCTATTAATGTTTGTAATGCATCTGTAAGTTATTTTTTAGCTGAGTCCAATCTTAATTTTTTCTATATTGCTTTATATGCCAGTATTACCTGACAATTTTCATGTATTTCAGATCTATGTTAAGTCCTCACAAATTCAGAAATACTGTATTATCACCTCTTCTTATTAGACCCATCCTTTCATCACTATGTAAAGCCTCCTTGTGTAACTAATAAGACTTTTTGCCTTGAAGTTTGCTTTGCTGACATCAGCTTTTTTTTTTATTATTTTTCTTGGTGCTTGGATATAAAATTAAAATAAGAGTTCACAGTTACATGTCTGAACAGAATAAATTTTGAGTCTAAAATATCTTATTAAAAACAACTATATCTCCTAAATAATTCACTTTCACTGTGAAAGTACACTTTATTAATAAAATTACCCAATGCTTAACCTGTAAGCTAATTATTTCTAACTACTAACAGAGACATTATATCATCATGATAATCTTGCTAAAGTTTCCTGGGACTCCCCAAAGCTTTGGAGGTGCAACAGAAAACTTTATTTATAAAGAAAGTAACAGAAAACAACAATGCTGCATAAAGTATCAGAAATCTATATATTCACCCATTATTATCAATGAAAACCAGTCTACTGCTTCAACAGGAGGAAAGGCATCCTATCTAGGTATTGCTTCATTAATACCAATATTCAGTAGGCTCAAACTTTCGTATACATCAATTCACCTAGGACACTTATAAATGTAGCTGACTGGCTCCTGTACCTTGGATATATTTTTGAGAAGGTCTTCAGGTAACTTTAAGATACTGCCATAGTTTAAAGAAGAAGAAAAAGGAGGAGTGGGATATTATGTCTAAAAATGCTATTTGATGAAGTTAAATAGGAATAAAATAAAGAGGAAAACAAGATATACAGAGTCTTATAGAAATAATAGAAACCACAGAAATTACACAGTAAAACATATTTTAGAATCTGGATTGTAAAAAAATTCTATCAGAAACAGTATAATATTCCACCTGGACTTTGGTTGTAGTATTTTTATGATATAATTTATGAAATTATGAGATATCTATAATTCACAAATTAGAACTTCTTCATTATTCATGTCAAAATGATAGACAAAATGATGCATATAATAAGCAATGCTAAATATGAAGTTTCAGCTTTTTAGTAAAAATCAATTTAAAATGCTAAGTTAACTAGAAATGATAAAATAGTAGAGGTAGAAATGTTAAGTTTCCAGGTTTATAAGCAAACAATCTTTATCTGTGGTCTAGATGTGAAAATTAAATGAGTAAAGTAAGATATCCAAAAAAAAAAAAGAAAACATCTCTGTTTACTTAACCGACTGCTGAGAAAGTAAAGAAACTCACATAATAGATCTGCTTATCTCAATCTGTGCTGAACATAGAGTGTCTTCATTTTGGAAGTAAGTTATTTTACACAGTACCTCATACATTTTATGTGCTTCTATCTAGTATTTCATTTCACACTTGAATGGATTTTAAGTTCATTGAATATGTTAATTTTGTCTTGTAAGTATAGTTGTATTTTATGTTATTGTTGTTTAGTCATTAAGTTGGGTCTTACTCTTTTGCAACCCCACGGACACAGGCTCTTCTGCCCATGGGATTTCCAAGGCAAGAATACTAGAGTGAATTGCCATTTTGTTCTCCAGGGAATCTTCCCAATCCAATGATCAAACCCGCATCTCGTGCATTGCATGTGGATTCTTCACCACTGAGCCACCAGAGAAGTCCATTGCATTTTACAGAATCTTTTAATTTGCAGAACAAAGTAAGTGTGTTTCTGAGTAGCATGTACTCTTTAAAATTTTTAGAATGATAGCCTCATATGATATAACTGTATATGATGAGGACTTGAAGGTAACATTGTACTTAGTGAGTTCTGTGCCAAAAAGGGAGCTCAACCTTGCTTAAGTAGTCTAACAGAGATGATAATAACACAAAAGTAATCTAAATTAAGATATTTATTTATCATTGAATGACACAAATTGAAATACAACAAATCATTAGTTGATAAGTGTACTAAGCAATAATAATGATCCCATAAAATTCAAGAAATAAATGCCATTTCTCTTCTCTATTCAGAGATATGGCTCATACTGCCACATTAAATTCAAATTCTCCCACTTTGCTCTCAAAGCCTGCCATGCCCTTCTGATACTAATCCTCTAGCCCCAGTCAAGTGAAATCCCCCCAGAAATCTGAAGCTCAATCTTGCCCTTGCTTGGGTGGTACTTGCTAAGCCTGTATCTTCAGAGTCCTACCTCAAGTGTCAAATCACTCAGAAAGTCTTTTTGCCAATTACATTAATCCTTTAGGATCCATTCTGTCTCTAATTTGGCTTGCTTTATATAACCTCCTTTCTGCTCTTTTCCCTGTGGTGTGGTGGTCTCTTGTTCACTAATTGTTTCCTGGCTATAGCTCCTGTATTGCTAAGCTCTGTGGGCCCAGACACACATTTGGGAGAGCATCAGAGCCAGGCTTTACACATATTTTATCTATATTTCCCATGGTGTCTGTTGTCAAGAATAAGAGAGGTGCTTAATGAACCTAATCAAACCTATAACACGTAATAATTTGAATGTTATAATTACATGGTAAAATGAGAATACCTGAAAATTATGCTATCTGAACTTTTATAAATGAAAAAATGTTAATGATGAAATTATTATCACAGTAATAATTATGATGAAACCCATTATTTCACTCGAAAGAGCTACATTTAACTATTTCAAATTCTTGGAATTAATGATATACAACTCTTTAAATGTTTTAGCTTGTCTTAAAAGACTTTATTGATGGATAATGTAAATGCATTTAATAGACAGCTAAACTATACCAGGTTTTGTTTTCACTGTTTGGCATTCCTAGGTTTTTCTTCATCATTTTCTGTGCTCTAGTGACGTATGTAAGCACAGATTCATAAAACAGTCACTAGAGGTTGGTACTTGTAAGTGTGCTATTTGTTAAATTTGTATTTCCTAAGACAAATTTTCAGTACATTTTGTCAAAATTCATATCCCTAAACAAAAACAAAATTATGAAAAAAACAGAGCAAAATCTAACCAAGTTAAGTAAAGCAAAGTAAAAATAATATTTAGAGCTCTATCAAATGAACAGGTTTTTAATCTAACATAAGACAACAGAAGAAAAGGGGAAAAAACAGAGACTTGGAAAATGGTACTAATTTAGTGGTATTTTTATTAGAAAGTCTTTGAGGATTAGTTGGCTCAATCAACAACTGAAAAAGAAATTCAAAGACCTTTGCAACCATATCCTCATGCTAACAGCCACTACAGATGCTTCAATAAGAGAACACAACGGAGGAAAGCCAGACAGCAGCTCAGACCCTTTAGTGGGAGGATCAAAGACCAGAAGGAAGACTGGTAGTAAAGCAACTCATACACTTATTTTTTTAAAAGTAAAAAGATACCTAACCTAGGCTATATGAATGCAAACTCCTCAAAAACTGGTTCTAAAATAAATATAGTTTGGCTGTTAAGTAACTCTAGGTGTCTCGTAATTAGCATTTGCTTTTCCTCCCAGACAACTGCCTGATGTCCCAACCCCTCTTTAATATTAAAACAAGGCCAGAATTAAGCCAGACATTTTCTTTTAAATCTTCAGGCTGAGTCTTTTCAAACACACTACTTCAAACCTAAATGATAGTAAATATAAGTAAGAGACATTCAGTTAGGCATAATGAAGGTAAGAGAATAAATAAAAAAAATCAGATTTCATTACATACCACAGCACTCAGGACATCGTGGGTGTTTCAGGATATTCATTCCATACCCTGGGAAGCAGCGATTAATCCAAACCATTTGGAGGGTACCTTCAATATAGTATATTTCAGGCAATGGCTCTGCACGTCTGCCCAAAACTTCCACTTGTTGATTAAAAAACCGCTCTATGAGATTTTTAGCCTGAGACAGAAATACAGTATGAAAAATCATTATTGCATAAATGTAAATTTTAGAACAAATAAGGATTGATATGTTTTTAGAAACAGGAAAAATTCTCAAGGTCCTTATTTTTTCTGGATTCAAAGGATATAAATAGCACCTATAAAACTGAAACGATTTCAACTAAAAACCTCAAATATTTCCAAATACAGCACAGAGAAACTATTTCAATATATAGCCAAACTTTTTGGTCTCTTTGGTTTTGAATAATATGTGAAAGTGTTACAGTCACTAAGTCGTGTCTGATTCTTTGTGTCCCCACAGACTGTAGCCTGCAAGGCTCTTCTGTCCAAGGAATCCTCCAGGGAAGAATACTGAAGCGGGTAGAATTCCCTTCTTCAGGAAATCTTCCTGATCCAGGGATCAAACTCAGGTCTCCTGCACTGTAAATTATTTATGGTATAAGAGCAAAAATAAGACAGTTCTTTGAAATGAAATGTGCTTTCAGAAATGTACTCTAACAGTTAAATGTTCTTAAAAAAATGTACTTTAAGAATCTTTAAGAAGCATATGCTGAGGTATCTGCTCCACTCTTTCGTTAAAGAAAAATTAGGTTTGAAAACAAGAGGGAATACAGCCCATGTTAAAACTTCTAGCTCTGTTTCAAAAGTCAAATTTACAAAATAATTAAGGCATAATTCTGACCTATAATTAATTACCTTTTTACTTATAATAATTATTCTGTCTTGACTCCTAAAAGTAAGGAGAGTCTTATACTTTTCAGTGACTAGTAAGCTTTACCTGATAAAGCATGAGGTATGGTCATGAGTTAACACCCTCTGTAAGTCAGTTAGTTTGGCTCAGTTCTTCTATGCTAACATGCACCTCTAAGAAGTTCTTCTATGCTAACATGCACAGTAAGAAGCAGGGATGAAGGAACTCATGTTGATCTATAACCACTAATGGTGTATCTCAACCTACTGACTTCCTCAGATATCTTACAAATTATATCCCTGCCATGAAAATTTCTACAAGAGATTGTAAAAATGTTTTTCAGTATACTATATTCAATCAGTCTATTACTGAATTGCTACATTTTTACAGTCTACATGGTTGTCTTGTATTTCTAATAAATTCTGTCAAATTTGCTGCTACTTATTTTTAGTTAAGGAAGTGCTTACAAATTAATTAACTACAAGTCTGGTATGTAATTAACTATATTTAAATAGTGAGTGAAAGTTGCTCAGTCATATCCAACTCTTTGCAACCCCATACTACACAGTCTATGGAATTCTCCAGGCCATAAGAGTGGAGGTGGTAGCTGTTCCCCGCTCCAGGGGAAGCCATTCCCTTCCCAACCCAGGGATCAAACCCAGATCTCCCTCATTGAAGGCAGACTCATTACCAGCTGAGCCACTAGGGAAGCCCAAGAATACTGGACTGGGTAGCCTATCCCTTCTCCAGCGGACCTTTCTGACCCAGGAGCCGAACTGGGGTCTCCTGCATTGCAGGTGGATTCTTTACCAGCTGAGCTAACAGGTGAAAGTGAAAGTGTTAGTCGCTCAGTCCTATTCGACTCTTTGCGAGACCATGAACTGTAGCCTGACAGGCTGCTCCATCCAGGGGATTTTCCAGACAAGAATACTGGAGTGGGTTGCCATTTCCTTCTCCAGGGGATCTCCCAGACCCAGGGATCAAACCCAGGTTCCGTGCATTGCAAGCAGACTCTTTACCATCTGAGCTACCAGGGAAGCACAAGACTACAAATAAAATTTTCAGGAGACACACTCATAACCACTTAGCTTCCTAACATTCTATGCAGAAAACAACAACAACAACAATGAAACTAGATCAGGAAAACTGGGATTGATGAACAAAAATAATCACAGATCAGATTTCTGTTTCCTGTTTTCCTTTTAAAAAGCAGAATGAGGATAAATATCTGATTTGGTAGAAATGGAAAGAAAGTAAATTACTTGAATCATTGATTCAATTTTTTAAATAATGAGTATGTTGATGGTTGACAAGGGTCAACTGTACCAAATAAAGTGTGAAATTGGGGAATTCTCTGAGTTGGGTAAGAATGAAAGATTTTCAAGCAAAAATTTCTGGACCAATTTGGATGATATAAGAACAAACCATGATTATAGAAATTCTTCATAGTTTAATCACCTAATTTAAGATATGAAGAATACATACTGTGGAACAAAAAAAAAAAGAATTAATACTACAGAACAAACACCATAATGCCTAGCCTAAGCTACTGTTCCCTTCACCCCCTACCTTCAAACTTTACAGAATGATTAAACATTTATGGAAGGAATATGTTCTATAGTTATTAGTTATTGATTACAGGACTAGAACAAGTAATCATTAAATACATATGTGTGTGTGTGTATATATATATATATATATATATATATATATAGGGTAAAATATATAAACTTCTGCATGGGGAAGTTGAACAGCTTCCTTTGAGTACCATAATCTGTTCCTATGATCATGCCAAGTTACGTACTATATAAGGTGACTAGGAAGGCTTTTAATATTTGCACTACATTAGTCCAGCAAGCCCAGAAAGCAATAACTACTTAAAATTATGGAGCTCCTAGGACAGGCAAAAAATACATTATACAGGATGAGATTTAGACTGGAGCTCCAATAACCATGAGGGGAGAATTCATTTTGTTCCAGCTATTACAAACAGTACACTTCTAAGATAGAATCTCTTGGAAAACTTTGGTTAACACCTATATTTGGGAATCTCTTTGGAAAATGACTAGAGGCATTAAATAGGACTGGAATTAAGAAGCGAAACTAAACAAGAAGCAAAAGAAAAGGAGACAGAGGCTTAAGGTATCTTGAATGAAATGGAAGAACTGGAAATTTGCGCAGAAAAACTGGTGACCCTGGCGCTCAGGGAGCACATGAGAGGCAGGGTGTCCAGACCTTACAGGAGGATGTTCCAAAGTCCCTATCTTACAGGAGAATGTCCCTCTTAACTGTTGAAGAAGATTAAATGAAAACACAAAGTCATGCCCCTCATGGTAGGAACACCAACACAAATGATGTATACACACTCAGATCAGGAAGGAAAGTATTAAGGTTATACAACAGTTGGAATTCCTTGGAAGGTGGAATCCACTCCTAAGAAGCATAACCACTCCTAGAACTTTAGAATAAAGAAAAATTTAACTTTGCAATGGAGAGTCTACATGAGTCCTGAAGCAACAGGCAAAAGGATCAACTCTTCACTCAGAGTTGGTCACTGAAGCAGTTGTTGTCCCACAGGAAATGAAACCTGCACTGGAATATTAGATTCTTTAGAAGAAAGATTAAAGATAACTTGTAATTCAGGTTTTAAACTTATTAGAGATTTAAATGTCATATTAAGGTTTTTATAGTAGTATATTTCTAACTGATAAAAGCACACAAGATGGAAGTAGAGGAGAGAAATGACACTTAAAAACACAGAAAAAGTTTTTCCATTTCCAACCATATGATGCACCAGATATTCTGGAAAATCCTCCTGCTAAAAATCACCTAACTGAATATAACAGAGCAAAGATCTTGTGTAGCTATGTTTCAACAACAAGAGAGAAAGAAAAAGCAAAAAGGAAGACAGGGAGAAAAAGATGCTAAATATGAACATTACAAACCAAATATTAGCTACTACTAATGGTGTGGATCACAATAAACTGTGGAAAATTCTGAAAGAAATGGGAATACCAGACCACCTGACCTGCCTCTTGAGAAACCTGTATGCAGGTCAGGAAGCAACAGTTAGAACTGGACATGGAACAACAGACTGGTTCCAAATAGGAAAAGGAGTACGTCAAGGCTATATATTGTCACCCTGCTTACTGAACTTATATGCAGAGTACATCATGAGAAACGCTGGACTGGAGGAAGCACAAGCTGGGATCAAGATGGCTGAGAGAAATAGCAATAACCTCAGATATGCAGATGACACCACACTTATGGCAGAAAGTGAAGAAGAACTAAAGAGCCTGTTAATGAAAGTGAAAGAGGAGAGTGAAAAAGTTGGCTTAAAGTTCAACATTCAGAAAACTAAGATCATGGCATCTGGTTCCATCACTTCATGGGAAATAGATGGGGAGACAGTGGACACAGTGTCAGACTTTATTTTTTGTGGCTCCAATGTCACTGCAGATGGTGACTGCAGCCATGAAATTAAAAGACGCTTAGTCCTTGGAAGGAAAGTTATGAACAACCTAGACAGCATATTAAAAAAAAGCAGAGACATTACTTTGTCAACAAAGGTTTGTCTAGTTAAGGCTATGGACAACAGTGTGGAGATTCCTTAAAAAACTGGAAATAGAACTGCCATATGACCCAGCAATCCCACTTCTGGGTATACACACCAAGGAAACCAGATCTGAAAGAGACACATGTACCCCAATGTTCATCGCAGCACTGTTTATAATAGCCAGGACATGGAAGTAACCTAGATGCCTATCAACAGACGAATGGATAAGGAAGCTGTGGTACATATACACAATGGAATATTACTCAGCCATTAAAAAGAATTCATTTGAATCAGTTCTAATGAGATGGATGAAACTGGAGCCCATTATACAGAGTGAAGTAAACCAGAAAGATAAACACAAATACAGTATACTAACACATATATATGGAATTTAAAAAGATGGCAACGATAACCCAATATGCAAAACAGAAAAAGACACACAGATGTACAGAACAGACTTTGGGACTCTGTGGGAGAAGGCGAGGGTGGGATGTTCTGAGAGAATAGCATTGAAACAAGTATACTACCAAGGGTGAAACAGATCACCAGCCCAGTTTGGATGCATGAGACAAGTGCTCAAGGCTGGTGCACTGGGAAGATCCAGAGGGATGGGATGGAGAGAGAGGTGGGAGGGGGGATCGGGATGGGGAACACATGTAAATCCATGGCTGATTCATGTCAATGTATGGCAAAAACCACTACAATATTGTAAAATAATTAGTCTCCAACTAATAAAAATAAATGGAAAAAAATTTTAAAAAGTTGGGTTTGCCTGAGAACAGTCAAAAGCAAATATAGTAACTTTACAGAAAAACACACACAACTTAAGTCAAAGGGGCTATATCTACTGATAAAGGACTGACAAATACTACTTATCAGCCAGAATTATGAAGTAAAGAATGAAATTAGAAACTACAGAAGAGGAAACAAACTACCACATGAGACCATCAAAAAACTCATACAAGGGAACTTCAGTTACCTAAAACATCAAAAATGATACCAAGCATCCTTAAAACTCATAAAGATATAGAAGTGGTAATGAAAACACAGTAAAGGAAATTTATATCATAAATAAAAGAGAAAGAGAAAGTATAATAAATAAAAGAGAAAGTATATCTGAGAAACAACCTTACATTACAGTTAATAAAGGGAGAAAAAATAGATTGAAATTAAAAACTGTAGACAGATTGAACATCAGATTAGGTCAAACTGCAGCAAGAATAATTAAACACAATAAATAACTGAGGAAATCACAGAATAAGGAACATATAAAACACATAAAAAAGTAAGAGCGATGGAGAAATCAACGAGATAATCTAAAACACACTAAATAGGAGCTGCAGAGAAGCAAATGGGGTAAAAGGTAATCTTCAAAGCTGTTCAGGCAGAAAAATTTTCCAGAAATGAGAAAGCAGTGAGTCTTCAGATATCAAGTGGAACAATAAATACAGAAGGAAGCAAAAATGACATGATAAGGAAAGAGAGACACAAGAGTGAATGGTAAGCAAAGAAATGGATAAAACTGTGGGTGAATCTAAACAGACAGTGACATTTTGAAATAATCTTAATAATAAGTGAAAAAAATTTTAAAAAGAACTAAAATATTATGGAACAAAAACTTGAGAGATGAAGCCAGGTCATGAGTTAAAGGTCTTTAAGGTTCTTACACTTTTTTGGAAGGTACTATATACACTGAGTAACTTTTGGTTCTGCTATTAAGAATGTTAAACTTTGAAGCAAATCCAAAAAAAAACAATGAAAAAATATATAAGTTTAAAAAGAAACAAAAAATAAATGGGAGAAGCAAACCTTGAAGAGTAAAAAAACAGGTTAAATGATATGTAATGGAATAATAAAAACCCATCTACATAAAGCAGTACTATGATTTAAAAACAATAAAGCAAAAAAGGGCAATGCCAAAGAATGCTCAAACTAGTGTAGAACTGCTATATACAACTCATGTCACATGCTAGTAAGGTTATGCTCAAAATCCTATAAGCAAGCCTAGGCAGTACATGAACCGAGAACTTCCAGATGTATAGTAGTAGCAGTGTTAGCCCCTCAGTCATGACCAAATCTTTGTGACCCCATGGACCACGTGATACCAGGCTCCTCTGTCCACGGGAATCTTAAAGCAAGAATACTGGAGTGAGTTGCCATTCCCTTCTCCAGGGGATATTCCCAACCTAGGGATTGAGCCCAGGTCTCCTGCACTACAGGCAGATTCTTTACCATATGAGTTATAGGGAAGCCCAGACGTACAAACTGAGCTTAAAAAAGGCAGAGGAACAAGAGATCACATTGTCAAAATCCACTAGATCATAGAAAAACAAAAGAATTCCAGAAAAACATCTCCTTCTGCTTCATTAACTACACTAAATCTTTCAACTGTGTAGATCACAAGAAACTGTGGAAAATCTTAAAAGAGACAGAAATACCAGACCACTTTAACTGTCTCCTGAGAAACCTGTATAAGGGTCAAAAAACAAGTTAGAACTGCACACGGAACAACGGACTGGTTCAAAATTGGGAAAGGAGTAAGACAAAGCCTTCTACTGTCACCCTGCATATTCAATTTTTATGCAGAGTACATCATGTGAAATGCCGGGATAGATAATCACAAGCTTGAAACAAGACTGCCAGAGAAATATCAAAAACCTCAGATATGCAGATGACACCACCCTAATGGCAGAAAGTGAAGAAGAACTAAAGAGGCTCTTGATGAGGGTGAAAAAAAGAGTGAAAAAGCCAGCTTAAAACTCAACAATCAAAAAACTAAGACCATGGCAACTCATCCCATCACTTCATAGCAAGTAAAAGGGGAAAGAGTGGAAGCAATGACAGATTTTATTTTCTTGGGCTCCAAAATCACTGTGGACAGCGACTGCAGCCATGAAATTAAAGACCTTTGCTCCTTAGAAGGAAAGCTATGACAAATCTAGACAGCATATTCAAAAGCAGAGACATCACTGTGCTGACAAAGGTCTGTAGAGTCAAAGCTATGGTTTTTCCAGTAGTCATGTAAGGATGTAAGAGTTAGACCATAAAGAAGACTGGGCACTGAAGAATGATGCTTCTGAACTGTGGTGTTGGAGAAAACTTGAGAGTCCCTTGGATGGCAAGGAGATCAAACCAGTCAATCCTTAAGGAAATCAACCCTGAATATTAATTGGAAGGACTGATGCTGAAGCTGATGCTACAATACTTTGGCCACCTGATACATAGAGTCAACTCATCAGAAAAGATCCTGATGCTAGGAAAGACTAAAGGCAAAAGGAGAAGAGGAAGGCAGAGGATGACATGGTCAGAGAGCATCATGGAGTCAATGGACATGAAGTTGAGCAAACTTTGGGAGACAGTGAAGGACAGGGAAGCCTGGAGTGCTGCAGTCCATGGGGTCACAAAGAGTTGGACATGACTTAGCAACTGAACAAAAACAACAACACAAAGCAATGAACAACACTATAAAATAGTAGCACTATGTGAAAAAGCAAATCATCAAAAGAAAAAAGAATAAAAAGAAAAGGTTACAACAGATGTGACAAAAAGGAAAAAAATGGGGAAATGGTGGATTTAAATCCAAATGGCTGATAATTTAAATGTAACTGGTCTAATCCCTGAGAGGCAGGGATTGTTAACAGTTAACAGTTCAGCAGCACAGCAGAACAGAAGGCTCATTTCCACTGCACAAAAACTCTGATTTGACAATCATTCAGGGATGAAAATACTTTTCTAAGAAGTAGTGATTACAGCAGAAAGGCTCCAGCATCCCCATGGACAACAAAACCCAAGATCAGGCCTACTGAAAATTGTAGGAGAAACAAGTTTTACTTTAACCACCTCACCACTTACCCAGGTCACCAAAACTCAGCTCCCGCAAAGATTCTTCTAACTCATAACTTCTCCCTCAGGGGAAAGAAAATGAAAAGTCAAAGTCTGATGGTCCCAGCCTTTGTGTCATTCCCCACAAGGACTGCTTCTGGATGAGAAGAAAAGGGGCGGAAACCCACGGCACCTGGCCTGTATGCCCCCACAGACAGCACACAGATGTAAGCAGCCAGTACGGAATCCAGCAACTAGTTTAGCGCTACAAAATTTGCTAAAGGCACAAAACCCTGAGACTGTCCCTTCAGGAGAAAAGAAGAGAGAAGGAGCTTGCACTCCTTGGCTCAGAATCTACATGCTACCCCGGAGAAAAGAAAAGGGTGACTCTCGAGCACGTGGCACGCAACAGAGAAGGAGCACAGAAGGCGAGAGACAGAAAATTCACAAAAATCTTGCCATTTCAGGCACTGCTGCCCAGGAAAGGACTGGTTGGCACTCAGCACCTGATACGACTCTCAGAACCTATGACTCTGAGACTGAGAGAAGAGACAATTCAAAACGCCCTCCACACCCCCAAGGAAAAAGCAAGCGCTGAGAGGAAAGGCTTGAGAGATGCCTAGAAGCTCTATTCTGCTAAAGGCCATTATCCCTGGAAGCCAGAATACAAACACTGGAAGAGGAAACTTTCCTTTAAATGCCCAGGCACCAATGCGAGGTTAGCAGGATCACAAGAATCAAGAAAACGTGACAACATAGAAGAACTAAAAAAAGGTCAAATAACCAGCTACAAAGATATAAAAATCTATGAATTGCCTTAAAAAATCCAAAATAATCTTAAAGAAACTTAGTAAACTACACTGAGAGACAAACATCAAAAAAACAATGCATACACATACTGATACATACGAAATCCAAGAAGTGGAACAAAGAAACACAAACCATAAAAAAGAAGTAAACAGAAATTCTGGCAAGAAAAATACAGTCACTGAACTTTAAAAATTCAACAGAGACAGTTTCAAAGGCAGACTCAAACAGAAAAAAAGAATCAGTGAATTAAAGGCAGATCATTTGAAATTACCCAGTCACAGAAATAAAAAGAAGAAAAGAGTAAAGAAATCCAATGAAACTTACTTGACATCGTCACTAAATCAGTACATGCACTAGGGAGTTCCCTCAAGCAGAGGAAGTACTAGTAAGCTTATTTCAAAAAACAATGCCAAAGAAATCTGCAGAGGGAATGGACATTCAGATTTATAAACCTCGAATAAAAGCAAATATGTTGTCCTAAAGAAAACTACACCAAGTAACACTGTTATTAACATATTAACATGAAAGAAGTTAGAGAAAAGAAATTCATCAAACAAAGGGGACATCCGCCTCCTCAAATGATACTATCGGAGGATTTCTTGGCACAGACTTTTTAGGTTGGGAGAGTATATGGTGATACATTCAAACTGCAGAAACGAACAAAGCTATGAACCAAAAATATTGACTTTTGGTTGCTGTTCAGTCGCTAAGTCGTGGCCCTTTCTTTGCAACTCTATGTACTTCACCAACTGCCCCAGTTTGCTCAACATCATGCTCACTGAGTCCGCGATGCTGTCTACACATCTCATCCACTGCTGTCCCTTTATCCTTCTGCCCTCTGTCTTTCCCAGCATCAGGGTCTTTTCCAATGAGGCGGCTCTTGTAGCAGGGGGCCAAAGTAATGGCACTTCAGCATCAGTCTTTTCAACAAATATTCAGGGTTGATTTCATTTAGGATTGACTAACTTGACATACTTTCAGTCCAAGGGACTCTCAGGAGTCTTCTCTGGTATCACAATTTGAAAGTACCAATTCTTTGGCCCTCAACCTTCTTTACAGTCTAACTCTAATGTCCATACATGACTACTGGAAAAAAAATAGCTTTGACTATATGGAACTTCATTAGCAAAGTGATGTCTCTGCTTTTTAATTTGCTGTCTAGGTTTGTCATAGCTTTTCTTCCAAGGAGCAAGGGTCTTTTAATATTATGGCTGCAGTCACCATCAGCAGTGATTTTGGAGCCCAAGAAAATAAAATCTGTCACCATTTCCATTTTTTCCGCATCTATTTGCCATGAAGTAGTGGGACTGGATGCCATGATTTTAGTTTTTTGAATGCTGAGTTTTAAGTCAGCTTTTTCACTGTCCTCTTTCACTTTCATCAAAAGGCTCTTCAGTTCCTCTTTACTTTCTACCATTACAGTGGTACCATCTGCATATCTGAGGCTGTTGAAATTTCTCCAAGCACTCTTTATTCCAGCTTGTGATTCATTCAGCCCAGCATTTTGCATGATGTACTCTGCATAGAAGTTAAATAAGCAGGGTGACAATATGTAGCCTTGACGTAATCCTTCCCTAATTTTGAACCAGTCTGCTGTTCCATGTGCAGTTCTAACTGTTGCTTTTTGACCCTCATATAGGTTTCTCAGTAGACAGGTAAGGTGGTCTTATATACCCATCTCTTTAAGCATTTTCCACAGTTTGCTGTGATCCACACAAAGGCTTTAATGTAGTCAATGAAGCAGAAGTAGATTCAGGAATTCCCTTGCTTTCTCTGTGATTCAACAAATGTTGGCAATTTCATCTCTTGTTCCTCTTTCCTAAACCTAGCTTGTACATCTGGAAGTTTCTGTTCCATGTACTGCTGAAGCCTGGCTTGAAGGATTTTGAGCATAACCCTACTAGCATGTGAAATGAGTGCAACTGTTGGTAGTTTGAACACTTTTTGGCATTGTCCTTCTTTGGGATTGGAATGTAAACTGACCTTTTCCAGTCCTGTGGCTCCTGTTGAGTTTTACAAATTTGCTTGTATATTGAGCACAGCACTTTCACAGCATCCTCTTTTAGGATGTGAAATAGTTCAGCCAGAATTCCATCACCTCCACTAGCTTTGTTGTAGTAATGCTTCCTAAGGCCTACTTGATTTCATGCTCCAGGATGCCTGGGTTTTGGTGAGTGACCATATCATCATGGTTATTCAGGTCGTTAAGACCATTTTTATATAGTTCTATGTATTCTTGCTACCTCTTTTTTTTAAAAACAAGTGAAATTAGTTTATTTTAGGAACGCATTTTATTTAATCCAGTATATCAACATACATTATAGCATGAAATCAATGAAAATTATTGATATAATTTGCATCTTTGTTTTTACAGCAAACCTCTAAAATTCTATGTATATTTTATACATAAAAACATCTCAATTTCAACTGGATGTTTTTTCCCTTTGTAAAAAATTTATTTTTAACTGGAGGATAATTGCTTTACAGTATTGCATTGGTTTCCGCCAGAGATCAACATGAGTCCGTCACAGGTATACGTATGCCCACTCCCTGTTGAACCTGGTTCCTACATCCCACCCCATCCCGCCTCTCTAGGTTGTCACCAAGCCCCAGTGAAGGCTCCCTGAATCATAAGGCAAACTCCCACTGGCCGTCTATTTTACACACGGTGGTGTGCATGTCTCCATGCCACTCTCTCCATCTGTCCCATTCTCTCCTTCCCTCACCCCGACCCCGTGCCCATAAGTTTGTTCTCTATATCTGCATCTCCACTGCTGCCCTGAAAGTAGGTCCATCAGTACCATCTTTCTAGATTCCACATACATGCAGTAATACATGATACATGATACTTGCTTTTCTGACTTACTGCACTCTGTATAATAGGCTCTAGGTCCATCCACCTCATCAGCACTGACTCAAATGCATTCCTTTTTAAGACTGAGTAAGAGTTGCTTACATATACATACCACAGCTTCTTTATCCAATCACCTGCTGATGGACATTTAGAATGTGTCCATGTTCTAGCTATTGTAAATAGTGCTGCAATGAACACTGGGGTACATGTGTCTTTTTCAATTTTGGTTTTTTCAGGGTATATGCCCAGTACTGGGATTCTTGGGTCATATGGTAGTTTTTATTCCTAGCTTTTTAAGGAATTTCCATACTGTTTTCCGTAGTGGTTGTATCAATTACATTTCCACCAACAACTGCCACCTCTGCTTAATCTCTTCTGCTTCTGTTAGGTACTTACCATTCCTGTCCTTGTCCCTTATTGAGTCCATCCTTGGATGAAATGTTCCCTTGATATCTCCAATTTTCTTAAAGAGATCGTTAGTCTTTCCTATTCTACTTCTCTGCACTGTTCATGTAAGGAGGTCTTATTTCTCTTTGCTCTTCTCTGGGACTATGCATTCAGCTGGGTGCATCTTTCCCTTAACCTTGCCTTTCATTTCTCTTCTTTCCTCAGCTATTGGTAAAGCCTCCACTTTACCTTCTTGCATTTCATTTTCTTTGGGATGGTTTTGATCATTGCCTCCTGTATGATATTACAAACTTCTGTCCATAGTTCTTCAGGCACTCTGTCTACCAGATCTAATCCCTTGAATCTATTCATCACCTCCACTATATAATCGTAGGGATATGATTTAGGTCAAACTTGAATGACCTAGTCGGTTTCCCTACTTTCTTTAATTTAAACCTGAATTTTTCAATAAGGAGCTCATGATCTGTCATGGCAAAGGAGCCTGCATAACTCAGTGAAGCCATGAGCCAAACCATGCAGAGCTGCCCAAGAAGCCAGTTCATAGTGAAGAGTTCTGACAAAATGTGTTCCTCTGGAGGAGAAAATGGCAAACCACTCCAGGATTCTTGCTGTGAGAACCCCATGAATAGTATGAAAATGCAAAAAGATATGACAGGTGAATACCCCAGGTTGGGAGTAGCCCCCTAATGTGCTACCTGAGAAGAGTTGGGGGCAATTACTAATAGCTCCAGAAATAATGAAGTGGCTGGACAAAAGCAGAAATGATGCTCAGTTGTGGATGTGCCTAGTGGTGAACGCAGAGTCCAATGCTATATAATATTGCACAGGAACCTGAAATGTTAGGTCCATGAATCAAGGTAAATTGGACATGGTCAAACAGGAGATGGCAAAGGTGAACACTGACATCTAAAGGAATCAGTGAACTAAAATGGACAGGAATGGGTGAATTTAATTCAGATTACCATTGTATCTACTTCTACAGGCAAGAATGTTTTATAAGAAACGGAGTAGCCCTCATGTCAACAAAAGAATTCAAAATGCAGTAACTTGGGGGCAATCTCAAATATGACAGAATGATCTTGATTCATTTCCAAGGCAAACCATTCAACATAACAGTAATCCAAGTCTATGCCCCAACCACCGATGCTGAAGAAGCTGAAGTTGAATAGTTCTATGAAGACCTACAAGACGTTCTAGAACTAACACCAAGCAAAGATGCCCTTTTTCATCATAAGGGATTGGAATGCAAAAGTAAGAAGTCAAGAGATACTTAAAATTAACAGGTAAGTTTGGCCTTGGAATACAAAATGAAGCAGGGCAAGGCTAACAGAGTTTTGTCAAGAGAACACACTGGTCATAGGCAACAACCTTTTCCAACTGCACAAGAGATGACTCTACGTGTGGACATCACCAACTGGTCAGTACCAAAATCAGATTGATTATACTGCAGTCAAAGATGGAGAAGCTGTATATATAGGTATCTATCTGTAAAACTGTATATATCTGTAAAACTATCATTTTAAATGAAGGAGACATGAAGAATTTCCTAGACAAACAAAACCTGAAAGCGTTTAATAGCACTAGAAGTCTGAGCTATATATATCAAGTGTACATCTGCAAAACCATATATCTATAAAAGTGTATAATATATATGTTTATATCTTTAAACTACCTTTTTAAAATGCAGACATGAAGAATGTCCTTGACGAACAAAAAATGAACGAGTTTAATACCACTAGAAGTCTGAGCATCTCAGTGCTCTGCCCTGGTGAGTGCACTGTCTTATAAGAAGTGCTAAAGAGAGTCCAACAAGCAAATGGAAAGAGCATTTAAGAGCAACATAAAAAAGTATAAATCTCACAGCAAATACAGAATAATGTAATAGTATAAGGATGAAACATAAATCACTTTTTAAACCAGTACAACAGTTGGAGAAAAAAGTATAAAAAAAAGTAAGTATAAAAATCTATAATTATATGCACAATATAAATGATGCAAATTGTGACATCAGTAACATACCAGGTCAGGGATGAGTATAAGTGCAGACTTTTGTATGCAATTGAAGTTATCAGCTTAAAAGAGACTATTATAACTTAAATATTTATATATAAGCTTAATGGTAACCACAAAGAAAATATCTTTTTAAAAAAGAAAGGAATCAAAGTGTATCAATGCAAAAAACAAAAAAGCATCAAATAACAAAGAAAGACAGCAACACTGGAAGAAAGGAACAAAAGAACTATAAAACATACAGAAAATAATTAAGAAAATGACAATAGTAGGCCCTTACCTATCAATAATAACCATAAATGTAAACTGATTAAACTCTCTAGTAAAAAAACATACCATAGCTTAATGGATAAAACAAGATGATCCAACTACATGCTATCTACAAGAGATTAACTTTAGATTTAACTACACTTCACTGAGAGGCTGAAAGTGAAACATGGAAAAAGATATCCTGCTTTAAATGCACAGGGTATTTATACACACCCAATTTGGTGTGTATAAACACCCAATGCATTTTAATAAATGTATAAAGCAATCACTGACAGATCTGAGCAAGAACAGACATCAATACTATAATAATAGAAGACTTCAATACTCCAATTTGAATAATCAACAGAATGTTCAGGGAGCAAATCACTAAGGAACCATCAGGCATGAACAACACACGAATCAAATGAACTGAACAGATACACAGAATGTTCCACAGAATGTTCCAAGTGAACTTAAGACACACAGAATGCGCCAGAGACTGTTGCAGTGTTAGCAGAAGAACATGTATTCTTCCCAGGTGCAGACAGGCATTCTACAGGATGGGTCACACAACACGTCACTATGAATGCAAAAATACTAGATTCAAACGAAGTTTATCTTCCAACCACAATGAAATGAACCGACAGATCAAAAACAGAAGGAAAATGAAACAATCTACAAATATGTAGGATTTAACACATCCTGAAAAAGAAGAAGGCAAATAAAAAATTATGAGGCAAATAAAATATTATGAGACAAATGTAAACAAAACACAAAATACTAAAATTTATAAGATGCAGCAAAAGCATATTACAAGGTACATTAATGACAATAAAAGCCCACATTAGAAAAAAAGAAAAATATCAAATAAACAACCTAACTTTATATGTGAAGAAACCAGAAAAAGAAAAACAAACGAAACTCAGAGTTAGAAGAAATAAATAAAGAAAAGAAAAAAAATACTAGGGCAGAAAAAAACTACAAAAAAGAAAAACAATAGAACAATGATGAAACCAAGAGCTGTTTTTTAAAAGATAATCTAAAAAGACAAACTATTATCAAGACTAACAATGAAAAAAAGAGAAAACACTTGAATAAATCAAATCAGACATGAAAGGGGACATATTACAACTGATACAACAGAAAGAGAAGAGGTGATAAAGGACTACTGTGAAAAACTATATGCCAACAAATTGAGTAAGTTAGAGTATATGGCAAATTCCTATCAACATACAAAATACAGAGACTGAATTAAAAATTAAAAAAACAAAGATAAACAGATCAATTACAAGAAGACTGAACCAGTTATCAAAAACCTACTAGCTAAAAAACTCTAGGACCAGATGTCTAATACATAAATTCTACCAAATATTTAAAGAATTAATACCAAAACTACTTAAACTTCATTCAAAAAATGGAAGAGTGAACACTTCCAAACTCATTTTGTGAGACCAGTACCACTCTGACACCAAAAGCAAACAAAGACAACAAAATTAAAAATATATATGTAATATTCCTGATTAACACACATATAAGAATCCTCAACTAAACACTAGAAAATCAAATTCAACAACATATTAAAAGGATCATACACCATGACCAAGTGAGATATATCCCTCAGATGTAAGGATGTTTCAGCATACACAAATCAGTCATTAACAGAATGAAAAATAGAAATCATATATTATCACAATAGATGTAGAAAACCATGATTTCACATCCATTCATAATGAAATTTCTCAGTAAAGTAGGAATATTAGGAACTTACTCAAACACAACACTGTAATTAAGTTCATATAACAAAAATTCCACAGCTAGCATCATATTCAAAAGTGAAAAACTTAAAGCTTTTTCTCTAAGAGCAGGACAAAGAAAGGATACCCAGTTTGCCACTTTAATTTCAGAGTACTGAAATTCCTAAGGAGAACAATTAGAAAAGAAAAACAAATAAGAGGCATCTAAATCTGACAGGAAGAAGTAAAATCATCTCTGTTTGCAGATGATGCAGATGACATGTTCATATATGCAAGAAACTCTAAGGACTCCACAAAAAAATCTTAGAATTAGCAAATTCAGTAAAAGCTGCATGATACAAAATCAACAGAAGAAAAGCTGCATTTCTATACATAAGCAAGAAACTATCTAAAAAGGAAATCAAGAAAATAATAACATTTACATGAATACCAAGAAAAATAAAATATTTATAAGCAATATGAAGTAAAAAAAAAATGAGAGACTTGTACATCAAAAGCTATAAAACACTGTTGAGATAATTTTTTTAAATAAATAAATGGAAAGACACCCTACATTCAGATGGAAGAATATTGTTAAAATGTCCAGGATATCTAACGGGATCTAGATGTTCAATGCAAAGTTTCCAAATCCCAATGGCATTTCCCCTCCAAAAGAAAAAACAAACAAAAAAATTCATCTAGAACTACAAAATACACCAAAGAATCAAAGCAACTTTGAGTAAGATAAATAAAGCTGAAAGCATCACATTTCAAATTACTTTACAAAGCTACACTGACCAAAACAATATGATACTGGCATAAAAATAGACATACTGATCAATGAAACAGAATACAGTATTCAGAAATCAACTGGTCTTACACAGAGCATGAGACAATTAAGAATGCACAATGTTGAAAGAATAGTCTTTTCAATAAATGGTGTTGGGCAAATGATTTTCCAGATGAAGAACAAAAGTAGATCTTTATGTTACACCTTTCACAAAAATAAATTCAAAATATATTAAAGATTTAAATGTAAGACATGAAACTAAAATATCTAAGAAAATATTGAGGAAAAAAGTTTGATATTGGGCTTAGCAATGACAACCTGGATATGATACCAAAACACAGGCGAAAAACAGACAAATGGGATTACATGAAACTAAAAAGGAACAAGAAGGCAACCTATGGAATAGGAATATAGCTGTAAACTTTGCATCAGATAAATGGTTAGTTTCCAAAATATATAAGAAAGACATAAAAGCAGCAAAAAATAAATAAATAAAATTATCTGAATTTTAAAATAGGCAAAATAACTGAAGAGACATTTCTACAAAAGAAGACTACAAACAGGCAACAGGTATATGAGAAGATTCTTAAGAGAACTAAATATCAGGGAGATGGAATCAAAACTATAATGCACTTTTCACCTCACACTTGTCAGGACAATTATCAGAAAAACAAAAGACAAGGTGTAGGTAAGGATGTGCAAAAAAGGGAATCCTTACACTTTGTTGGCATAAATATAAACTGATGCAGCCACTACAGAAAACAGAACAGAGATTTCCTAAAAAGTTAAAGACAAAATTACCATATGATCTAGCAATTCAATTTCTGGGTATATATCCAAAGAAATTGAAATCAGGAACATTGTCATATTCACTATTCACAATAGCCAAGACATAGGAGCAAGTTAAAAGTCTATGACTGAACGGATATATAAAATATGTGTCATATACATACAGTGGAATCTTGCATAGTCACAGAACACAAGAAATTCTAAGGACATAGCTGAACTCAACACCACCATGAACTCAATTGTTATAAATGACTTCTACAGACTGATTCATACATCAGGAGAATATACATTCGCCTCAAGCTCAAAGCAAACTTTCACCATGACAGAACACATTCTCCATTACAGCACACACCTTGAATTTATAAGAACAGAAATCATACAATGTCTGCTTTCAGACCACAATGGAATTAAACTACAAGTTAAAGAGGAAATTAAACAACATGCCTCTAATACATGGGTCAAAGAAGTTATCTCAAGGCAAATTTTCAAAAAGTGTTTTGAAAATTGTTAACTTTAACAAAATATTACCAATAACAAAATTTGTGAGATACTAAATAGCATTCATAGATTAAGAAATAGAGAAATAAGATTGCTTTCTGTTCTCAGTGCTGCAAAATTTCACTATTTCAAAGGTAAAGGGAAAACATATCCCAGGTATAAGAAGCGACCTGCAAGGATGGTTTTACAATGGAAATACTAGGTTACATATAAACAGATGCTCTAAGCTGTCTTTTAGGGGGCTAAGTCAGTTAGCTACTCAGCTGTGTCCGCCTCTGCAACCCCCTGGACTGTAGCCCGCCAGGCTCCTCTGCCCATGGAATTTTCCAGGCAAGAGTACTGGAGTGGGTGGCAATTTCCTTCTCCAGGGGATCTTCCTGACCCAGGGACTGAACCTAGGTCCCCTGCATTGCAGGTCGCTTCGTTACCATCTGAGCCGCCAGAAAGCCTTCAGGAGGCTTAGTGAGTACTAATTTAAGAAAGCATTCTCCTGTCAATGTCACTGGGTAAACATAATAAATACTGACCTATGAAATATGTATTACCTATGATTTTCATAGGAAACTGTCACAACCATCACAATGTAAATTATTTTATATCCTAAATATTTTAAAATATTATTTTAAATAAAGTGTTCAGGGTCATCGTGATTCTCAGGTGGCACTAGTGGTAAAGAATCCACCTGCAATATACTGAGACCTGGGTTCAATCCCAGGCTTGTGAAGGTCTCCTAGAGAACGGAATGGGCACCCACTCCAGTATTCTTGGCTGCAGAATTCCACGGACAGTGGAGCCTGGCAGGCTGCAGTCTATCGGGTGGCAAAGAGTCGAACAGGACTGAGTGACTAACACTTTCACTTTCAGGATCACTGAAGAGTAATTTGAAGTAGGAAAATCTGCCGTGTATTTACTGAGCATAAATAATATGTTTAGTATAATGTAAAAGAGAAACTAAACTAAACTGCTGCTGGGAATTACAGCGTAATTTTCATCCTAAGCATAGATACAAGATGGCTGGGTACAGAGCAATAGGAAAACAGTTAAAAAACAGTATAGATCAAATTTATTACTTAGGATGAATAATAGTAACATGGAGATAATTCTATCTGATTATCAGTTATAAATTAATTTGCAATAGCAAATAAGACCTTATAAATGGGAAAACCCAGTTTCCTAATATAATCAGTTAAAAATGCTAAATTTAAAACCATTTCATAAAAACATCAATTTTACTAAATTCTTATTTATTATTTGACGTTATTTGATGAAGCACAGCCGAGAGAAGCTACCCCACACCTTAGGTCAGGGGTGGCGGCCGGGAGGAGCTATCCCACACCCGAGGTCAGGGGCAGCAGCTGCATTTTGCTGGAGCAGCCGTGAAGAGAGACCCCCACATCCAAGATAAGAGAAACCCAAGTAAGATGGTAGGCGCTGAGAGAGGGCATCAGAGGGCAGACACACTAAAACGGTAATCACAGAAAACTAGCCAATCGGATCACAGGACCACAGTCTTGTCTAACTCAATGAAACTAGGCCACGCCGTGTGGGGCCACCCAAGACGGACAGGTCATTGTGGAGAGGTCTGACGGAATGTGATCCACTGGAGAAGGGAATGGCAAGCCACTTCACTATTCTTGCCTTGAGAACCCCATGAACAGTATGAAAAAGCAAAAAGATAGGACACTGAAAGACGAACTCCCCAGGTTGGTAGGTGCCCAATATGCTACTGGAGATCAGTGGAGAAATAATTCCAGAAAGAATAAATGGATGGAGCCAAAGCAAAAACAACACCAGTTGTGGATGTGACTGGTGATAGAAGCAAGGACCGATGCTGTAAAGAGCAATATTGCATAGGAACCTAGAATGTTAGGTCCATGAATCAAGGCAAACTGGAAGTGGTCAAACAGGAGATGACAACAGTGAACATCGACATTCTAGGAATCAGAGAACTAAGACGGACTGGAATGGGTGAATTTAACTCAGATGACCATTATATCTACTAATGTGGATAGGAATCCCTTAGAAGAAATGGAGTAGCCATCATGGTCAACAAAAGAGTCGGAAATGCAGTACTTGGATGCAATCTCAAAAATGAGAGAATGATCTCTCCTCACTTACAAGGCAAACCATTCAATATCACGGTAATCCAAGCCTTTGCCCCGAACAAAACGCTGAAGAAGCTAAGTTGAACGGTTCTATGAAGACCTACAAGACCTTCTAGAACTAACATCCAAAAAAAGATATCCTTTTCATTATAGGAGACTGGAATGCAAAGTAGGAAATCAAGAAACACCTGTAGTAACAGGTAAATTTGGTCTTGGAGTACAGAATGAAGCAGGGCAAAGGCTAATAGAGTTCTGCCAAGAGAACGCATTGGTCATAGCAAATGCCCTCTTCCAACAACACAAGAGAAAACTCTATACATAGACATCACCAGATGGTTGACACCAAAATCAGACTGATTACATTCCTTGCAGCCAAAGATGGAGAAGCTCTATACAGTCAGCAAAAACAAGACTGGGAGCTGACTGTGGCTCAGATACTGAAATCCCTATTGCCAAATTCAGACTGAAATTGAAGAAAGTGGAGAAAACCACTACACCATTTAGGGATGACCTAAATCAAATTCCTTATGACTATACAGTGGAAGTGAGAAATAGATTTAAGGGACTAGATTTGATAGACAGAGTGCCTGATGAACTATGGATGGAGGTTCGTGACACTGTATAGGAGACAGGAATCAAGACCATCCCCCAAGAAAAAGAAATGCAAAGAAGCAAAATGGCTGTCTGAGGAGGCCTTACAAATAGCTGTGAAAAGAGGGGAAGCGAAAAACAAAGGCAAAAAGGAAAGATATACACATTTGAATGCAGAGTTCCAAAAGAATAGCAAGGAGAGATAAGAAAGGCTTCCTCAGCGATCAATGCAAAGAAATAGAGGAAAACAATAGAATGGTAATGACCAGAGATCTCTTCAAGATAATTAGAGATACCAAGGGAACATTTCAGGCAAAGATGGGGACAATAAAGGACAGAAATGGTAGAGACCTAACAGAAGCAGAAGATATTAAGAAAAGGTGGCAAGAATGCACAGAAGAACTGTACAAAAAAGATCTTCACGACCCAGATAGTCACAACGGTGTGATCACTCACCTAGAGCCAGACATCCTGGAATGTGAAGTCAAGTGGGCCTTAGGAAGCATCACTATGAACAAAGCTAATGGAGGTGATGGAATTCCAGTTGAGCTGTTTCAAATCCTGAAAGATGATGCTGTGAAAGTGCTTCACTCAATATGCCAGCAAATTTGGAAAACTCAGCAGTGGCCACAAGACTGGAAAAGGTCAGTTTTCAATCCAATCCCAAAGAAAGGCAATGCCAAAGAATGCTCAAACTGCTGCACAATTGCACTCATCTCACACGCTAGTAAAGTAATGCTCAAAATTCTCCAAGCCAGGCTTCAGCGATATGTGAACTGTGAAATTCCTGATGTTCAAGCTGGTTTTAGAAAAGGCAGAGGAACCAGAGAACAAATTGCTAACATCCGCTGGATCATCAAAAAAGCAAGAGAGTTCCAGAAAAACATCTATTTCTGCTTTATTGACTATGCTAAAGCCTTTGACTACGTGGATCACAATAAACTGTGGAAAATTCTGAAGGAGATGGGAATACCAGACCACCACCAGACCTGCCTCTTGAGAAACCTATATGCAGGTTAGGAAGCAACAGTTAGAACTGGACATGGAACAACACACTGGTTCCAAATAGGAAAAGGAGTACATCAAGGCTGTATATTGTCACCCTACTTATTTAACCTATATGCAGAGTACATCATGAGAAACGCTGGGTTGGAGGAAGCACAGGCTAGAACCAAGATGGCCGAGAGAAATATCGATAACCTCAGATATGCAGACGACACCACCCTGATGGCAGAAAGTGAAGAACTAAAGAGTCTCTTCATGAAAGTGAAAGAGGAGACTGAAAAAGTTGGCTTAAATCTCAACATTCAGAAAACTAAGATCATGGCATCCAGTCCCATCACTTCATGCAAATAGA
Source organism: Muntiacus reevesi (assembly GCF_963930625.1). Lineage (NCBI taxonomy): Eukaryota > Metazoa > Chordata > Mammalia > Artiodactyla > Cervidae > Muntiacus > Muntiacus reevesi. The sequence continues at coordinate 5,846,827 of NC_089254.1, read as the reverse complement.
TGGGGAAACAGTAGACACAGTGGCTGACTTTATTTTTCTGGGCTCCAAAATCACTGCAGATGGTGATTGCAGCCATGAAATTAAAAGACACTTGCTTCTTGGAAGGAAAGTTATGAACAACTGAGACAGCATATTATAAAGCAGAGACATTACTGCCAACAAAGCTCTGTCAAGTCAAGTCTATGGTTTTTCAGGGGTCATGTATGAATGTGAGAGTTGGACTATAAAGAAAGCTGAGCGCCGAAAAATTGATGCTTTTGAACTGTGGTGTTGGAGAAGACTCTTGAGAGTCCCTTGGACTGCAAGGACATTAACCCAGTCCATCCTAAAGGAGATCAGTCCTGGGTGTTCATTGGAAGGACTGATGTTGAAGCTGAAACTCCTACTTTGGCCACCTGATGTGAAGAGCTGACTCATTGGAAAAGACCCTGATGCTGGGAGGGATTGGGGGCAGGAGGAGAAGGGGACGACAGACGATGAGATGGTTGGGTGGCATCACCAACTCAATGGACATGGGTTTGGGTGGACTCTGGGAGTTGGTGATGGACAGGGAGGCCTTGCGTGCTGCAAGTTCATGGGGTCACAAAGAGGTGGACATGACTGAGCGACTGAACTGAACTGAACTGATGAAGTTTTATTTTTATTGTTGAATTAGCTAAGAATGTGTTTTGAGGGTAGTGGTGATATGTTTTATAAATAGCTAAAATGCTTACTTACATACTGGGCATGTTTTCTTTTTTCTCACCTCACATAACATACCTTAGATAGTCTTTTGGAAGATTCACAACTATGGTCTGCACATGGCTTGGGTCCTTTTTCAGTGTCTAGAGATGAAACTGAGAAAATAAATTATATTTTATCATGGTTCTAAAGTACTATATCACAATATTTAAATTGGCTTTTGAAATATAAAACAGGCCATGTGCCTAATATTTCTATTTCAGTAAAAACTAAAGCAATTTTCCAAATGTTAAATCACTCTTTTTAAGTAAAAATCTAAGGTAATAATGTGTTTTATGTAAGTTAGAAAAACCTCAGCACTGCAGTAAACTTAAGAATTAATCAACTAATTTGATAGTATTTAGAAATTCATTTCATACAATTTTTGACAATGAAATTATTTTATCTTTTGTACCATATAATGTATGTATGTATTTATTTTACCTTTTGTACCATATATGTGGGTATATGTATGTAGAAATGTATTTATTCATTCAATAGTCTACTTAACTCTACCCATATAATACTGTGTATATCATCTGACTGACTCAATTCTTAATCTCTACAAAGAGATACATCATTATAATACTGGAAAATGAAAGAGGCTTAACTACAGTAGTAGCCATGGTAACTAAAATGATGGACATGTTCATACATGAGTGCATTCGTGTATCTATCTATTCAGTAGGTAGTTATCAAGAGACTGTTATTAAGAGTTATTCTAGGAGCCTCAAATATATAAGTGATCAAAATCTACAAACTCCCTGAATTTTGGAAATTACATTCTAATGCATAAAATTAGAATAAAGAATGATACATACAAACAATAAACAATAATCATAAGAGAAACATTTTGTGTTGTAGGATGATAAATACAAGAAAAGAAAGAGCAAGGAAAGAATTCTATAGCCTACGAAACTGCCCTTCAAGAGTGAGAGAGAAATTAAAAATTCCTTAAATAAGACGAGCTGAGGGAGTTTGTGGCTGCTAGACCTGCCAGCGAGAACCACTCAGGAAAGTCCTACAGTGAAATGAGAAAGCACTAGACAGTGACGTGAAGCTGTGTGAAGAGAGACAAAGACCTCAAAAAAGGTAAGCTCATGGACAAGGGTAAAAGTCACCATTATTGGATTCAGACAGGATTGTATTTATACAGCAATCTTATATATGTAATTTAAGAGTCTAATATACCTAACAAAAAAACAGTCTAAAAGCTAGTATTATTGTAACTTTGGTTTGTAACTCCATGTTTTGTTTTATATAATTTGAGAGACTAATTCATTTAAAATAATTATTAATTTATATTTTGGGGCACACAATTTATAAAATAGTAATTCTATGTCATCAGCAACTGAAAAGAGTGGGACTACAGCTCTTAAAGGACATTTTTCACATATAGTATAGAAGCTAGGTTTGTGTAATTCATACTAGAGTGTTGTAAAATTAAGAATGTTAAATGTAATTCCCACAGAACAACAAAGAAAAATCACTACAGAATATACACAAAAAGAAATGAGAAAGATTTCACATTTAACTACAAAAAAGTCAACTAGACAAAAAAGACTGTAATGAAGAAATGAAAAATAAAAGCAAAAACAAAGTATCAAAATGGCATAGGTAAATCCTGCATTATCAATAATCAATTTAAAAGTAAATGGGTTAAATTCTCAAATCAAATGATAAAGATTTAAGAATGAATAAAAAACATAATCCAATTAGATAATGTCTCACTTAAAGAGTTGCTATACTCATGAGAGACAGAATAGACTTAAAATCAAGAAAGGGTATAAGAGACAAATAAAGATACTATATATTTATAAAAGATTTAACACAGCAAGAATATGTAACAATTATAAACACTTACATATATATCAGACCATGAACATTTTTGGAGTAAAAATTAACAGAATTCAAAAGAGAAGTGCACATGTCTACAATAATATTTGGAGACTTCAATATCTCACAATAAAGGACAGAAGAGTCAGAAAGAAGATAACTTTGGAAATATACGTTATTAATAACACAGTAATAACCCAACACTGGATGACTGTAGTGCTGGATTCTAACAACAGTCAGAAGAACTGATACCAGTCCTCTCAAACATTTCTGAAAAGGTGAAGAGGAGATAACACTTCTAAACTCATCTTTAAAGGCCAGCATTACCTGAACACAAAAGCCAGACAAAGACACTGTAAGAACAGAAAACTACAGATCATAATCCTAATTAACACTGATGCAAAACTCCTCAACAAAAGACTAACAAATCAAATTCAGGTGCTTATTAACAGGATTATATACCATTAGTAAGTTGGATTTATTGCTGGAATTCAAGAACAGGTCAACGTAAAAAATTAATCATTGTTACATACCACATGAAGAGTGAAGGGGAAAAATCCACAGGAACATCACATTTGATGCAGAAAAGGCATTTTACAAAGATCAATACAATTTCATGAAGAAAAAGGCTAAAAAAGACATGAATAGGAGGAAAATAACGGAGCATAATAAAACCATATATAAAAATCCATAGCAAACATCACATTGATAAGCAAAAGACTAAAAACGTCACCTCTACAATGAGGAACAAGCAAGAAGGTGCACATTTGCCATTATATCTCAAGACAGTAATGGAAGTTCTAGCCAGTGTATTGCAGCAAGAAAATGAAATAAGAAGTATCCAAATTGGAAAAGAAGTAGGAAAATTATTTCTATTCACAGAAGATATGATCTCATATGTAGACATTTAAAGTTTCCAAAAATAAAACTGTAAGAATAAATAAATGCAGCAAAGTTGCACAATACAAAGTCAACATGCAAATCAGTTGCATTTCTATATACTACAGTGAATACCTTTTTGGTGCTATTACAAATGGAATCACTATTATATTTAGAATAGCATCAAAAAGAATAAAATAAAATACTTAGGAATTAACTAAACCAAGGGGATGAAAGATTTATATCATGAAAACTGCAAAGCATTGTTAAAAGTGAAAGAAGATATAAGTGAATACAAATGCATCCAATGTTCATAGATTGGAAAATATAATACTGCTAAAATGTCAATACCAGACAAAATTTATAGACTTGGTGCAATCAATATCAAAATCCCAACTACATTTTTTGCAGAAACAGAAAAATCCAATTTAAAATTCATGTGGAATCACAGGGGACTTCATATAGCCAAAACCCCTGGAGAAGACTAAAGCTAGAAATCACAATTCCTGATTTTCATAGTTTACTACAAAGCTGTAGTAACCAAGACAGTGCGTCATTGGCATAAAGACAGAAATATATACTAATGGAATAGACAACACAGAAATAAGCTCTTACATAGTGGTCAAGTGATTTCTGAGAAGGTGTCAAGACTATTCAGTGGGGAAATGACAGTCTTTTAATAAATGGTGCTAGGAAAACTGGATATCCACATGCAAAAGAATGATTTTGGATCCTTACCTAACAGCCTATATACAAATTAACTCAAAATGGATTAAAGGTCTAAATATAAGAGCCAAAACTATGAAGTTCTTAGAAGAAAACTTATGGCAAAAGTTTAACTGGACTTGGCAATGATTTCTTTGATATGTTATCAAGGGTACAAGCAATAAAAGAAAAAACAGACAAAAATTTGAAAAAAGTATCATGTGTATCAAAACACAGTTTGTCAAAAGGCAACCTACAGAATGTGAGAAAATATTTGCAAACTGCATATCTGCTATGGGATAAAGATAAAGAATATTTGGAGAATTCCTAAAACTCAAAATCAAAAAACCAAACCACCAGATTTAAAAAATGGGCAATGAACGTGAATAGACATTTCCCCAAATAAGATGTACAAATGGCCCATAAGCTCAGAAAAAGATGTTTAACAAAATCAATTACTAGGGATATGCAAATCAAAACTATAATGAGACATTATCACATACCCATTAGGATGAATACTATGAAAACAAAAGAAAATAAGCTGGTGAAGATGTGGTGAACTGGAATTCCTGTACACTGTTAATGGGAATGTAAAATGTTGCAGCCACTGCAGAAAACAGTGCAGCAGTTCCTCAAGAAAAAAATTATTATTATGACCTAGGAAATACACCATGCAGTATATATCCAAAAAAAGAACTGAATGTGGGGTCTCAAAGAGATACGTATTGACCCATAAGCAGCATTATCCACAACAGTAAACTGTGAAAACAACCCAAGTGGCCATCGGTGCATCCATGGAGAAGCAAAATGTATATATACAGAACGAGATATTATTAGATCTCAAAGAGGAAGGAAATCCTGCCATACGTTACAACATGGATGAAATCTGAGGACCCGTTGCTAAGTGAAATAAGCCAGGAACAAAAAGAAAACTACTGTACGATTACACTTACATGAGAATTCAGTTAAAATCACATAAATAAGATAGTAGAATGGTAGATGCTAGGGGATGCCGTGATATTAGCAGCTTATTGTGTAACAGAAATAGAATATCAGCTTTCCAAGCTGAAAGTGTTTTGGAGACAAATAATGAAAACAAATACGCATGAATGAATTCAGTACAACTTAACTGTATACTTGAAATGGTTAAGATTAATTTTATGTTATATGTATTGTACCACAATAAGAAAATGAAAAAATAAATAAATAAAAGAATTAAATCAGACTTCTCTTCAGAAACCACGCAAACAAGAAGAGAATAGTGTGAATGATTTTAAACACAGTGTTGAAAGGGGGGAGAAAAAGGCCACCAAACTAGAATACTGGATTCCATGAAATTATTCTTTAAAACTGAAGTTAAAAACAAAGACTTCCCCAGAAAAACAAAAATTGTCACCAGAATCCCAGTCTTGCAAGAGACATTAAAAGAAGCTCTTCATAAAGAAGAAAAGTAATATGTACCTAAAACTCAGACCTTCCCTGGAGGTACATGGTTAAGATTCTATGCTTCCAACACAGGGAGCATGGGTTCAGTCTCTGCTCTGAGAAGCTTTCACACGCCTTGAAGCACCACAGCCATGGAGGCTGCAGGCCACAACTGCAGAAGCCCATGCACTGACAGCCTGCGGTCTGCAGCATGGAAACCGCCACAGTGAAAAGCACCCCATTCTGAATTCTGCAACGAGAGAGAGTCTGTGCACACCCGAGAAGACCCAACACAGCCAGTGATAATCATAACGAACCAAAATAATTTTTTAAACAGACCACCAGCCCAGGTGGGAGGCATGAGTCAAGTGCTCGGGCCTGTTGGGCTGGGAAGATCCAGAGGAATCGGGTGGAGAGGGAGGTGGGATGGGAGACCGGGATGGGGAATACGTGTAACTCTATGGCTGATTCACATCAATGTATGACAAAACCCCCTGAAAAATAAAAAAAAAAATAATTAAAAAATAAAAATATAGGAAGCACATAAGAAAAGGAATAAAAGAAGGTAATATAAATATTTTTCTTATTTTTAATTGATTTGACAATAGCTTGTTCAAAATAATAATGTTAACAATGTACTAACTGACTAAAATTTATGGATGAGTAAAACAAATTACTACATTTTTATAAGGGAAGAGAGGACAAACTTTGCAATTCTATTGTAAAGTGACTGTGGTGGTGGTTTAGTCACTAAGTCACATGTCTGATTCTTGTGACCCCATGGACAGTAGTCTGCCAGGCTCCTCTCTCCATGGGATTCTCCAGGTAAGCATACTGAAGTGGGTTGCCATTTCCTTCTCCAGGGGATTTTCCTGACCCAGGAATTGAACCCAGGTCTGCTGCACTGCAGGCAGATTCTTTACCAACTGAGCTACAAGGGAAGCCTTAAAAGTGATTGTATTACCTATGAAATGGTACAGCATTATTTGAAAGTAGACTTGTATTAGTTGTAAAAGTCTACAACAAACTATAGGGCAACCACCTAGAGTAAAAATAAATTATAATTGATATGCTAAGAGAAACAAATGGAATCATATAAATGCTTAATCAAAACCAGAAAAGGCAGAAAAAGACAAAAAAGAAACAAATGGGCAACAAATACAGAACAGCAATGAATGTGGTAAACATTAATCTCACTCCATCAATAAAAATTTTTAAGTCAATGGTTTAAAATCACCAATTAAAAGACAGAGTGTCAGAATGAATTTTTTAAAGACCTAATTATATCTTGTCTACAAGAGACCTGCTTTATACACAGAGATAATGATAGACTAAAAGTAAAGAGGTGTAGAAAAATATATCATGCTAACACAAATCAAAAGAAGCTGGAACAGCAATATTTACTTTTGACAAAAAAGACATCAGGGATAGAAAAATTATCACAGAAAAATGTCATTATGTAACAGTAAAGGAGTCAATTTTCCAAGAAGACATAACAGGCTTTAATGTGTATGAGCCTAAAACACATTGTGTATATTCATGAGATTAAAACTCTAAGGAGAAAGAACAACCCACAAATATGCATGGAAACATCAATATGTATCAGTAACTGACAACTCTAAAAAGCAAAAAAAAATCAGTAAGGACACAGTTGACCTGAAGAGCACAATCAATCAACTAGACCCAACTGATAATTACAGAATATTTCATCCAGCTATAAAAGTTCTTTTTAAGTTCACATGGAATATTCACCATGGCATACCACATTCTGGGCCTTTAAAGATACTTTGAAGATTTTTTAAAAGTAAAAATTATACAATGTATGCTCTCAGACTACAATGAATTAAACTAGAAATCCAACAGAAAGATACCTGGAATGTCCCAAAACAAATGGACATTAAATAACAGACTACTATGTAACACACAAGTAAAGACATCTCAAGAGAAATCTGAAAATATTTTGAAGTAAATGAAAGCGAAAATACCACTTACCAAAATTTTCAGGATTCAGTAAAAGCAGTGTTTAGAGAAAAATTTAGTGCCAAATTAAAAAATTAGAAAAGAAGAAAAACAAAATCAATACTTAAAGCTTCTACTTTTAGGAAAATAAAAAAGGACAACTTCAACAGGAGAAAAGAGAAGAAGGAAAATATAAAAACTATAACAGAAATGAATAAAACTAAAAATAAGAAATGAGCAGAGAAAATAAATGAAATCAAAACTAGCTGAAGAAAGAACAGAGAAGATGAGATTTAAATAAAATAGAGCATAGAAAAAAAAAGAAAATGAAAACTGGTTCTTTGAAAAGGTCAACAAAATTGACAAACACCTAGACAAAGAAAAAACAAGAAATGAAAAGTAGAAGACATTATTATCTAACTTTCATAAATAAAAAGGATTGTAAGAATATTATGCACATTTGTATGCCAAAAATTATTAAGAGATAGCCTAGATGAAACAGATGAAAATATAAATTATCTAAACTGACCCAAGAAGAAACAAAATATGAGCAGGCATATAACAAAGAGATCAAATCAGTAACTGATGATCTTCCAATGAAGAACACCCTGGACCCAATCACTTGAGTGGTGGGACATGATTAATTAATTAAACCACAATACAAGATTCATTAAAAATAAATAAATAAATTTCTATACACTAGTGGTGAGCAATGTAAAAAAGAAAATTATTGCACTTGAATAGCTTCAAAGCAATAAATATACATAGTAATAACTTTATCAAAAGGTGCAGGACTTATACACTGAACAGTATAAAGCATTGCTGATAGAAATTAAATAAGTCTGCTATGGTCTAAACATTTTATGTCCTCTCCCATTCACTTGTTAAAAATCCTAATGTACATTATGATGGTATTAAGAGACAGAGTTTGCAGGAGATGCTTAAGTCATAAGAATAGAGCCTCAATGAAATCATTAGACCTTCTAATATGTGAGGACATAATGAAAATCTGTAACTCTCAAGAGGGTTCCTGCCAAACATGGTGGCACTGTGACCTCAGAATTATAGCTTCCAGAAATGTGAAAAATAAATTTCCATTGTTTATAAGCTACCTGGTTTATGGTATTTGTTACAGCAGCCCAATAGACTAAGACAAAGTCCTAAACAAATGCAAAGATATCCTGTGTTCATGGACTCAAAGACAATATTGTTATGCAAGTAATACTGGTTAAAGACATCTATAGATTCAATATCTATCACAATGCCTACCAAAATCCCTATCTCAACCCAATGAACTTGTTTGGCAGGAATGGAAAACCAAGTGTGAAAAAACATATGGAACTGCAACTGACTTCAAATAGCCAAAACACTGTTGAAAAGGAAAGACAAAATGTAAGAACTGCCACTTCCCAATTTCAAATATTACTACAACAAAGTCTCTATCAAAATGTTATGATTAAAAGAGTGTGGTACTGGCACAAGGACAGGCAGAGTCCAGAAATAAACCCACATATATCTGTGGCTAAGTAACTTTCAACAAGGGTACCATGACAATTTAATGAGGAAAAAAAGTCTCTTCAAAATTGGTATTGGGACAACTGCACATCCACATTCAAATGTGTGAGGTTGGACCTATATTTCACAGTATATACAAAAATTAACTCAAAATGAATCTGAAGCAAACTTCAAAATTCTTTGAAAGAAACAAATTGAGTACACATAAAGCAAAATGAACTCAAATAAAAAACCTAATATACCTCAAAGAACTAAAAAAAAAAGAAAATCTCACTAATGCCAACATTATTAGAAGGAGACGATAGATTAGAGCAGAAATAAATGAAATAGAGATAGAAAAATAGAAATGATTAACAAAACCAAAACTTGGTTTTTGAAAAGATTAGCAAAACTGACAATGTTTAGCTAGGATAAGAAATAAAGGAGGACCCAATTAAGTGAAATTATAAATTAAAGAGGAGACATTACTCCGATACCATAGAAACACAAAGGAGCCAGAGAGACTTCTATGAGTAACTACACACCTAAAACTGAACAACTTAGAAGAAACTGGTAAATTCCCAGAAACTGAAATCTACCAGGACTGAATCATAAATAAACAGAAACTTTTTGACAGATCAACAGTAATTAGAGATAGAATCAGTAACCAAACCCCCCACCCCACCCCAAAACTCCAGAACCAGATGGCTTCACTGGGGAATTGCATCAAATATTTGAAGAACTAATGTTAATCTTTCCCAAACTTCCAAAAATTGAAGAGGAGGTCACATGCTTAAATGATTTTACAAGGCCTGATACCAAATCCACATAAGAACATTAACAGAAAAAAAAAAAAGAAAGAAAAAAAAACCTACAGACCAATATTCATGATGAATATAGATGGAAAAATTCTCAACAAACTAGTACCAAGCCAAAATGAATAGCAGGTTAAAAAAATCAAATAACATGAGCAAGTACAATTCATCTCTGAGATGCAAGAAGTTTCAACATATGTAAATAAATAAATGTGATTCATTACATTAACAGAATGAAAAAATTAAAATCATACAGTCATCTCAATATATGCAAGAACGTATCTGACAAAATCCAACATCTATTCAAAATAAAAAAATCTCAAAATTGGATACAGAAGGAACATACCTCAACATAATAATGGCCACATATAGCAAGTCCACAGCTAACCTCATGCTCAATATGAAAGGTTGAAAGATTTTCTTCAAAAATCAAGAATAGGAACAAGAAAAGAATGCCCATTGTCATTAACCCTATAATAACAGAACTGGAAGTCCTAGCTAGTTCAGTTCAGCTCAGGTCAATTGCTCAGTCGTGTCCAACTCTTTGCAACCCCGTGAATCACAGCACACCGGGCCTCCCTGTCCATCACCAACTACTAGTTAGGCACGGTAAATAAAAGACACCTGAATCAAATAAGAAGTGAAACTGGCTTTGTCTGCATATGACTAAAGACTGCATCAAAAACTGTTATACTTTTTAAGAGAATTAGGGGAGAAGAAAATGGCAACTCAGTATGGCAACCCACTCCAGTAGTCTTGCCTGGAAAAGTCCATGGACAGAGGAGCCTAGTGGGCTGCAGTCCATGGGGTTACATGACTGAGGAGGGTGGAGGGAGAATAAAATTTAAAAAGAATTTGTACACATTTCAGGATGTAAAATTAATACCCAAAATTGGTATAATTTCTATTTAATAACAAATTATCTGAAAAGAAATAAAGAAAACAATCCTATTTACAATACCATAAAAAAATATGTAGGATTATATTTAAACAAGGAGGCAAAAGATCCATGCAATGGAAACTGTAAGACAATGACGAAGGACATTGAAGAAGACACAAATAAGTAAGGCTATCTTACGTTCATAAATTGAATGGAATTAATATTGTTAGTACAGCCATACAACTCAAAGCAATCTGTGGATTCAATGCAATCTCTACTAAAATTCCAATGTATTTTTTAACAGAAATAGAAAAAAATTCTGAAATTTGTATAGAATCACAAAACACCCCAAGTAACAGATAATGCAGTCCTAAGAAACACAAGCTGGAAGTATCACACTTCTAATTTCAAACTATACTACAAAACTGTAGTTGTCAAAACAATATGGTACTGGCATAAAAACAGACACACAGTCCCATGGAACAGAACTGATGGTTCAGGAAATAAACCTATGCATGTAAGGTCAACTAATATTTGACAAGAAAGTCAAGAATACTTAGCTGAGAACAGGTACTCTACACAACAAACAATACTGGGAAAACTGGATATTCACATGCAAAAGAATGAAACTATACTCCTATCTTATACCACTCACAATAATTAGCTCAAAAAGGATTAAAGACTTAAATGTAAACCTAAACCATAAAACTCCGAGGAGAAAACACAGGGGAAAAGTTCCTCGACAGTGGTGTTAGAAATGACTTTATGAATATGACAACAAATCACAAACAATGAAAAAGAAATACACAAATGAGACTACATACAACTAAAAAAGGCTTCTTCAGAGCAAAAGAAACAATCAACAAACTGAAAAAACAACCTAGAGAATTGTATAAAATATTTGATAATCCCATAAATTTGGTAAGACAAGAATATTCAAAATATATAGAAAACTCATACATTTCAAAAGCAAAAAATAATAATAATAATAATAATAACCCAATTAAAAATTGAAAACAACCTGAACAATTTTTTCTAAGAAGGGATTCAAATGGCCAACAGATAAGTGAAAAGGTGCTCAAAATCACAAATTATCAGGGAAATGAAAGTCAAAGCCATGACAGATTATCCACACCTGTTAGAATGATTATTATCTAAGAGATAAGTGTTGGCAAGGATGTGGAGAAAAGGGAATTCTTGTACACCATTAGTGGGAATATAAACTGGTATAATTACTAAGGAAAATAGTAAGAAGGTTCTTCAAAAATTAAAAAAAAAAAAAAAAGAACTACCATATGATCCAGAAATTCCAGTTCTGGATATAATCTGATACAATCTGAAGGAAATGAAATCACTATCTCGTAGCTATCTGTACTCTCCTGTTCACTGCAGCACTGTTCACCATGCTTAAGGCAGAGAAATCACCTGGGAGCACATCAAGAGATGAATGCATAAACAAAATGTGGTACACACATAAAACAGGAATGTTATTCAATCATGAAAAATGAAGGACTTTCCGCCATGTGTAACAACATAGATAAAACTTAACGGCATCTGTGAAACAAGTCAGACAGAGAAAGACAAATCCTATATGATTTCACACGTAGAACCTGCAAAAAACTGAACTTAGAAAAAGAGGACACACGGTGACTGCCAGGGGCGGAGGATGAGGGAAACGAATGGAAGAGGACAAAGAATGCAAACAAGCTCAGGGATGGGATGTAAAGTATCCTACCCCCACCTTTTTGGCACAAAGGACCACTTTTGTGGGAGACAATTTTTCCACAGATGCAGGTGAGGATGGTTCCAGTGGTAATGCGAGTGATGGAGAGCAGCTGATGAAGCTTCCTCACTCACCCACCACTCACTTCCTGCTGTGCAGACTGTCTCCTAACAAGCCAAGGGGTTTGGGGTGGGGAACCCCTGATACAGAGCACAGCGATTAGGTGGCTTAGTCGCTAAGTCCTGTCCTTCTCTTGCAACTCCATGGACTATAGAACGGCAGGCTCCTCTGTCCATGGGCTCTCCCAGGCAAGAATATCAGAGTGGATTGCCATTTCCTTCTCCAAGGTATCTTCTCAACCCAGGGATGGAACCTGAGTCTCCTGAACTGCAGGCAGATTCTTTACCAACTGAGCCACCAGGGAATAATACTGTATTGTATATTTGAATGTTGCTAAAAGAGTAGATTTTTAAAGTTCATTACTGCAGAAATAAATAAATGGTAACTATGTGCGATGATCAATGTGCTTAACCTTATTATAGTATATATTATAGTAAGCATTTTGCAATGTATACATACATCAAATCCTCTAAACTTACATATTGTTATATGTCAATTATAAATCAATAAAAATAAGGAAAAGTTGAAAAATTTTATTGTTATTCTTTAATTCAAAGGACCTGAATACTTTTTTCCAAAAAAGATATATAAGTGTATTTCCATAAGCACATGAAAAGATGCTCAACATCATTATTCATGAGAGAAATGCAAATCAAGCCCACTGTGAACACCATCTGCTTTCTCTAATGGGTTCAAGCCCACTTTCTGGATTTCCAAAAGCTATTAGGGGATTTACAAGATGGTGGAGGAATAAGACATGGAGATCACCTGCCCACGAACACATCAAAAATACCTCTGGAACAGCTTCTACAGAACACCTATTAAGTGCTGGCAGAAGACCCTAGACTTCCAAAAAGGCAAGCTAACCTCCACAGGAGGAGGAAGGGCAAAAGATGTAAGAAAAAAAAAAGAGAGAGACATCAGAGTTTGGGATGGGATCTGCATCTTGGGAAGGCAGCTGTGAAGGGGGAAAAATTTCCGCACACTCAGGAGCCCCTCTCAAGTGGAGAAAGTGGGGAGCTCTGCAACCTCAGAGTGGAGCACAGCAGCATGTGCTCAGGAGGCGGAACGGAGAGAATTCACCGCAGAGGTCAGTGCCACCAGCGATCCCCAGCCTGAAACGCTTGCTTCCGTGCCTGCTGCGGCAAGCGGGTTCCAGGAGCTAGACTACGTCACGGGCCAGGCCCCAGGGAGAGGCCTGGGGCTGACTGCCATAAAGGTACTGAGAGGAGGCCAGTATGACAGAGCTGAGGAAAACCAGGGAGGCAGGTGAGCACTGCTGCGGGGCCTCTCTGGCCCCACACGCACAGAGTCTGCAGGACACAGCCTTCACAAGTGCCATAGCTGGGGCGAGCCGAGGCTCGGGGCCCCAGAGGTAGGCACGATGGCCGGCCACCACCCTAGGCAGGACTAACCACAACTGCAATCTGCGCTCCCAGAGGGGAGAACACAGGCTTCTTGGCTCTGCCAAAGCCTGCGTAAATGCCAGAGGCACGGGGCAAGATGCTGCTCTAGTCCCGACCCAAGAGATCACAGCTGCCACCAAGCTGTGAGCAGGCGTTGTCACTGTCCATCCTTTCCTGGGAACCCAGGCAGCCTGACTCTGCCGAGAGACCCACAATCCAAGATCAACACCTGGGGGAGCGCAAAACCTGCCCCAGACTGTGGCAGCTTCCCACAGGCCTCAGCCGGAGCAGGCCCTCCCCACACACCCCGACTGTGTCTACCACCCCTCCCCCTCTCCCCAGCCTGACTAAGCCACCGCTGTCTCTCTCTCTTATCTGGGAGGGGGACAGACACTGAAGGGAAGCCTACAAGCAGAGGCAGGGCTAAAACCAGAACGGACCACCACGGGATGTGTGACCAGGGAAGAGGAGGGGAACTGGCTCCCACAGCTGAGGTGCAGTAGATTAAGTCCCTGCAATCTGCTTGAGACTGTGAACTTTGGGGTAACTGTGCACTTCGGTAGCAAGTACAAGCTGGGTAAGGCCAGATCTCAGTATGAGCTGAACCATAACGCCAAGAGCAGGCCCAGAGATCTTCCTAGAAATATCGGAGGATTTTCTGAGTAGGGGGATGGGCTTGAGGTCACCGCATGGCGAGGACAATGAAGAACAAAGGGGGATATTCTTCTTACTACCACTATCTCTACATATATATTTTGGGTCTTTTTTGGTATTGTTCTATTGTCCTTTTTCTGTTATTCCTTTAATTTTTTTTTTTTTTTACTTGTTCCTTTTTAAAATGCTTTTATTTTTAAACAAATTTATTTTATTTTATTTTCATCTAATTTTTCAATACTCTTTCATCATATTGCATTTTTATCCATGATTTTGGTTTTGTAGTTTGCCAGTCTAGTTTTCTGTATTTGTTTTCACTTCTGTTTACTGGATTGACTTCTCTCTTCTTTTTTGGTTCCTGTTTTCATTCTTTTTAAATCTTTTTTCTCTTTTCTGTTTTCTCTGTTCTCTCTTGGCTGTTCCTTTCTGGGTGTGTTGCTTTCACCATATGTCTTGAGTGTTTGTCCATTCTTTTTTTTGTTTGTAGGGGCACATACAGATGAAAGAGAGTGGCTGGAAAAAAATATTCCATGCAAATAGAAATCAAAAGAAAGTGGGTGTAGCAATACTCAGATAAAACAGACTTTAAAGACCATTACAGGAGACAAGGAAGGGCATGACATAATGATCAAGGAATCAATCCAAGAAGAAGATAATAAAATTATAAATATATATGCACTCAGCATAGGAGTACCTCAATATACAAGGCAAATACAAACAAATATAAAAAGGGAAATTGACTGTAACACAATAATAGTGGAGGACTTTAACACACCCCACTCACACCAATGGACAGATAATACAGATAAAAATTAAAAAGAAATATAAGCCTTAAATGACACATTGGACCAGATGGACCTATTGGTATCTCCAGGATATTTCATCCAAAAACAATGGAATTCATTTTTTCTCAAGTGCACTTGGAACATTTCCCAGGATAGATCACATCTTAGGTTAGTAATCAAGCCTTAGTAAATTAAAAAAAAGAATTGATTTGAGCATTTTTTTCTGAGCACAATGCTATAAAATTAGATATGAAATACAAGAAGAGAATTGCAAAAATACAAACACATGGAGGCTAAATAAAACGCTTCTGAATAACCAAGAGGTCACTGAAGAAATCAAAGAGAAAATAATAAAAAAAAATACCTAGAAACAAATGACAATGAAAACACAACTCAAAACCTATGGGATGCAAATGCTAAGAGTGAAATTCATAGCAATACAAGCCTACCTCAAGAAGCAAGAAAAGCATCACATAAACAACTTAATCTTCCCCCTAAAGGAATTAGAAAAAGAATTTTTAAATACCTCTAAGTTAGAAGAAGGAAAGAAATCATAAAGATCAGAGCAGAAAGGAATGAACAACAAATGATGGAAACAATAGAAAAGATCAATGAAACTAAAAATTGATTCTTTGAGAAGATAAATTTACAAACCATTAGACTCATCAAGAAAAAGAAAGAAGACTCAAGTAAATAAAACTAAAAATGAAAAAGGGATGGTTATGACAATGCAGAAATACAAAGAATCATAACACACAGACTATTACACACAATTATTTACCAATAAAATGGACAACCTGGAAGAAATGGACAAATTCTTTAAAGTACAACCTTCCAAGACTAAACTAGGAAGAAATAGAAAATATGAGCAGAGCAATAACAAGCACTGAAATCAAAACTGTGATGAAAAATCTTCCAACAAACAAAAGTGCAGAGCCAAATGGCTTCACAAATGAATTCTTCCAAACATTTAAAGAACTAACACCTATCCTGCTCACACTCTTCCAGAAAATTGCAGAGGAAGGAAAACTCCCAAGGTTATTCTATACGGCCACCATCACCCTGATACCAAAACCAGACAAAGATACCACAGAAAAGAAAATTACAGGTCAATATCACTGATGAACATATACACAAATGTCCTCAACAAAATTCTAGCAAACAGACTCCAAAAACACATTAAAAGGATCATACACCACAATCAAGTGGAGTTTATCCTCGGCATGGAAAGATTCCTCAAAGCAATCTACAGATTCAAAGCAATCTGTATATAACTACCAGTGTAATTTTTCACAGAAGTAAAACAAAAAATTTCACAATTTGTATGGATATACAAAAGGACCAAAGAGTCAAAGCAATCCTGAGAAAGAAAAACAGTTGGAGGAATCACTCTTCCTGACTTCAGACTATTATTACAAAGCTACAGTCATCAAGATAGCATGGTACTGGCACAAAAACAGAAATATCGACCAACAGAACAAGATAGAAAGCTCAGAGATAAACCCATGCACCTATGGGCCCCTTATCTTTGAGAAAAGAGGCAAGAATGCAAAATGGAGAAAAGACAGGCTCTTCAATAAGTGGTTCTGGGAAAATTGGACAGCTACATGTAAAAGAATGCCATTAGAATGCTTCCTAACGTCATACACAAAAAATAAACTCAGAATGGATTAAAGACTTAAATGTAAAGACAGAAAATATAAAGCTCTTTAGAGGAAATCATAGGCAATACCTCTTTGACATAAATCACAGCAAGATCTTCTTTGACCCACCTCCTAGAGTAATGGAAATAAAAACAGAAATAAACAAATGGGATCTAATTAAACTTAAAAGTTTTTGCACAGCAAAGGAAACAATAAACAAAAGGAAAATGTAACTCCCATAATAGGAAAAAATAATTTCAAATGAAGCAATTGACAAAGGATTAATCTCCAAGGTATTATAAGCAGCTCATACAGCTCAATATCAGAACAAACAGTCCAATGAAAAAATGGGCAGAAGACCAAAACAGACATTTCTTCAAAGATAATATGCAGATGGACAATAAACATATGAAAAGATACTCAACATTGCTCATTATTAGAAAAATGCAAATCAGAACTACAATGAGTTTACTACCTCATACCAGTCAGAATGGCCATCAAAAAATCTACAAACAGTAAATGCTGGAGAAGATGTGGAGAAAAGGGGACCCTACTGCACTGTTGCTGGGAATGTAAATTGGTACAGTCATTATGGAGGACAGTATGGATATTTCTTAGCAAACTAGGAATAACACTACTGTATGACCCAGCAATCCCAGTACTGGGCATATACCTTGAGATAACAAAAATTCAAAATGACACATGTACCCCAATGTTCACTGCAGCACATAAGAGCCAGGACATGGAAGCAACGTAGATGTCCATCAACAGGTGAATGGATAAAGAAGTCATGGTACATGTATACAACGGAATATCAGCCATAAAAAGGAACAATCTGAGTCAGTTATAGTGAGGCGGGTGAACCTAGAGCCTGTTATAGAGTCAGAAAGGGAAAACAAGCATCATTTATTAATGCACACATACACAATCTAGAAAAATAGTACTGATGAACCTATTTAGAGAAGACATAGAGATCAGATGTAGAGAATGGCCTGGTGGACAAATTGAGAAAGTAGCATTGACATGTCCATGGGATTTTCCAGGCAAGAATACTGGAGTGGGTTGCCATTTCCTTCTCCAGGTCATCTTCCCAACACAGGCATCAAACCCGTGACTCTTGTCTCTCCTGGATTGGCAGGCAGATTCTTTAATACCGAGCCACCAGGGAAGTTCCCATATATACACTATCATCTGTAAAAATGATAACTACCAGCAAGCTAAAAGGGGAGCCTAGTTTGGCACTGGGTGATGACCTAGAGGGCTGGAATGGAGGGGAGGCACAAGAGGGAGGGGATATATAAAGGAAATGGCAACCCACTCCAGTACTCTTGCCTAGAAAATCCCATGGACGGAGGAGCCTGGTGCAGGCTACTGTCCATGGGGTCGCAAAGAGTCGGACACGACTGAGCGACCTCACTTTACTTCATGTAATTATGGCTGATTTACGTTGGTGTACAGTAGAGAGTACCACAACATTATAAAGCAATTATCCTCCAATTAAAAATATAAAATAAATATTAACTACCCACTGATAGCACCTATTAAATACACCAGGTACAAATACCCCATAACTCTTATGAATGCTAATAGTGGGTCTGTGATGAGCTAAGGAAAGCATCTTTCATAATTTGTCTTTCATACTTTGCCTAGACACTGGAAAACAACTCTCAAAGTTTTTTGGCAGAAGAGAAAATGAGTCAAGAAGACAAAAGACTGGAAAATGGTATTGAACCCAACTTATTCTTTTCCCTGAAAGCCTCATATCTCTCACTCATATCTCATCATTCAATCCTAGATGTCCCAAGAAAAAGCAAAGGGAATATCAGAGAAATGGGTAAGTGCAATGAAACACCGAAAACAGATGAATCAAGGACAGAGAGTACAGAAGAAAGAAAGGAAATAGCAAACAGCACACCCAGACTGCCACCGGGACTCATCAAAAACACATGCATGGTTGTTCCTAAATGCTAACTCATAAACAGACCTCTTACAAATCTAAGTCCTCAGATATGAAGTCCAATTCTCGGTTTTCCAGAAAATACTGGGCTTTTACTCTGCACTATTAGGAAAAACACACTAAGCTGTTAGAACAGTCTCTGTGGTCTACACTATTAACCTATTTATTATATAACTGCATGGTTTTACAAATTAAATCTTGGTAGCTAAATACCAAGATAGATATTTCTTATGTTAAATTCTAGTCTGTAGTAAATTATGATAGCAATGTTTAAGTTATTTGGGAATCCAAACTTTTCACTAAGTACATGAATTAACAGAAATTTATTTGAGGGCTATTAGAACTAAGACGTGAAAGTAAAGAATATGAAACATTCAGATCTATAGTATTTACATTCTAAAAATGTTGCTGGTAATTAATAACACATCTCTAAAATTAGTTCACATTCTAGCTTCCTTTTCCTTAAAGAATTGCATATACTTACCTGAAAATGTAAAAAACAATTCATTTTGCAAACCAGCCCTTTGCATTTTAACACGATGACATTCAGACTTTAGTAAGGAAACTTCACATGAAAGGTCAAGAACAAGTTTGCTTAAAATCTGAAGAAGTTTCTTCTCAAAAGAAATATTATAGATACTGTTACAGGGAGCTGCATGATATCGAGCTGTGAACTGGTAATAATAATGCGGCTCACGATAAGCTGCAAAAAATTAAACAGAGAACACAGTGATGGTTATTTAAGCAATTCAAATACATCTCAACTCTTCAAGACAAATTACTATTTGGAATAAATTCATAATACAGTTGAGCCTTGAACAACACAGGGTTAGGAATGCCAACACGCCCCTTGCCAGTCACAGTTGAAAATCCATGTGTAATTTACAGTCAGTCCTCCTTACCTGTTTCTCTGTATCCAGGGCTCTGTATCCCAGGATGTGAATCATGTAAGTACTCTAGTGTTTGCTGCTGAAAGTATCCATGTATGATTGGACCCACACAGTTCAAACCCATGTTGTTCAAATGTCAACTGTGTATGTTTTAATATATAGCTGTATATACACATTACTTTTAATTTAACAAATACTCATCTAGCAGTTACGAGTGACTTATAGGCACAGTTAGAGGCACTTTACAAACAGTAACTCATTTAAATCTCTTAAATTTATTAATATTGGATAATTTTTACATCTATCACGAGGACATAGAGGGAGGCAGGGACTACATCACACACCTAATGTCTACGCTATGAAAGCTGAAACTCCAGCTCATGAGCCTGGCCCAGAGGCTACGCCCTTTACCACCAGGTCTTGGTGCCTCAAACTCAGAAGTGAGACTTCTCCAAGTTCAAATATTTATCTTAGAAGAAATCAGTCATGTAAGATTAGGAAAAAAAAAAAAGGCATGCTTCTAACATATCTACAAGCTGTAATGAGTTCAATTGTAGTTGTTTTGTCGCTAAGTCATGTCTTTTGCAACCCCATGGACTTAGCCCAACAGGCTTCTCTGTCCATTGGATTTCCCAGGAAAGGATGCTGAAGTGGTTACCATTGCCTTCTCTAAGGGATTTTACCAATCCAGGGGTGGGACCTGTGTCTGCTGCTTGGCAGGCCGATCCTTTACCTCTGAGCCACCAGGGAAGTTCCTTCAGTTCAGTTATAGCATCTGAAACTGAGAATGCCTTTTTCCCCCCATCCATTTCAAAATCTCACTGAAATGATACAAAGATAAGAAATCTACAATACTAAAAAGGAGAAACATTTCCTGTGCAAGACAGGGAGCTCTGTTGCTACTTTTGCTAACAAGGGGCCTGTTCCTGGCTCACAGGCTGTGACAGACTTACCACTAGCACTGAAATGAGAGCCACCACTGTTCAGTTTGCGCCAGAATTAAACGCGCAGACTGAGTTACTGTCAGCCTTTGCATTCAAGGCTGACACCAGACAGCTTATAATTTTAATGAGGAAACTATCAGTTTCATTCACAATCATGAATGAAAACCAGATCTACCTAACCAAATCTGGGAAATAAAGGAGCATTAAAGAAAAAAATGAAAATGAAAAAGCAAGGGAAAATAACATAAAAGAAAATTAATGTAGGAATCATTTGTAAATATCTAAAATTCTAACTAGTAAATATAGAAAATATATCCATAAAACTGGTATAAAGCTATTGTAGAAGAGAGGAGATGGTAAATATGAAAATAATTCTGGAAAAATTTTTAAATACAAATACTGAAAATTTAAAAAGTAACTGAATAAATGAAAATGAGGTTAAAAATAAAATTGTATGTTTGTAAATGAAGTAATGGAATTCTTGTGTAGTGCAGGGCAAAATTAGAAGAACAAAGTAAGGGAAAAGGAAAAGAGATCCGAGATATACAATGTCAAACTGAAGGAGTTCCAGGAAAGGACAGACAGAGAAGACAGAGAAGAAATTAATCAGGGACAAAAAGGGACAATGCTCTGTAAGTTAAAGGAAGATCTGTGTCCCCACACCAAAAAGGTCCACGAAACTATGAATAAGAAAACTGAAAATGTCACATTTGAACATTAATCTTAAAAACTTATCATGCATTCACTGATACATACATTGCCATATGATAAATAATTGATTTATAATGATTGTATCATGACTGATCACATCAAAGCTATATGATGTGATACAAGCACCATGCAGAAGAGTGAACCTCAGGAAAAACAGAGTGAACACCTCACCAGATGAAGCTGGAAGCTGGGGCAAGGCTCACCACAGGCACTGTGAACAGAGCAAGTGTTCCCTATTCATGGGCCAAAAAGGAACTCCCTTTTCTTTCAAGAATTCTGACATGTATCATGTTACTGCCTTCGACAGAAACCAGCCTGAATATAAGCCACAGTATTTTCAAAATGCTCTCAAAAACTGTGTCAAGAGCATTCTCTTCTGAAGTGAGCTCCTTAACTTTGGGAGAAGTACACATTAACACAGCAATTCAGGATCCACGTGTAGGTGTCAAAGAGTTATTAACAAGTTGTATAAAAGAGAACACCGCAGGCTGGAGGTTGCCTACAGGACTGGTAAATATTGGCTGGTAAACATTTCCTACATGAACAGGCACTGTTCCCCACATGATAAAACTGTTTCCCACCTGAGGAAGCAAGCCCTGCGCCTCTGAAAGTCTGGGACTTCTGTTGTCAAGCCTCTATGATTAGCTCCTAATCAGTGCTTGGGTACTGAGTTGGCTACACAGGCTACTGGATTTTCACCACTAAATAAGGGAGAGTTTCAATGTGGCCTCACACTGGAAGGACAGAGCACAGGAGGCCTGAACGTGGACTCCTCCAGATTCAGTCCATGCCGATCCCCATGCTGTTCCTACCTTAGCCACGAGTATAACTCCAAGTCCTTGCAGTGAACCCTTGCAACAAGTCACAAAATAAAATCCTCATGCAAAAATCAAAAGCTTTAAAAGAAGATAGATATATATGGCTCTAGAAAAATAAAAATGATAAAAAATGACAGAAAAATCTGCAGGAGCTGTTCTCAAAAGTTTTGGTTTCTGGATCCCTTTACATTCTTAAAAATTCCTACGAGCCCATCAAAGAACTGTTATGTAGGTTATAGTTACCAATATTTGAATTACCAGATATTCAAACTGAAAAACTTTTAAAAAAATTTTATTAATCAAAATTTTAAATGGTAAAAACTCATCAGGCAATAATATTAAAAAAAGAAAGAAAAAAAAAAAACCCTTGTAGGCATAATACTACTCTTTTAAAAAGAATCAGTGAGAAGAGTAGTATTGTCATATACTTTGAAAAGCTGTTTAATGTCTGGTTTAAGAGAAGTCAGCTGGATTCTTACACTGGCTTGTGCATTCAATGACATGTGACATGCTGGTTTATTGCCTCATAGAGATATGTAGTTGGTTGGCAAGAAACATTTTAACAGCTTTTGTGGGTAACTGTGGATTACTCCACAGTAGTTCATCCACTATAACTGCAAATCTCAATACAGCTAAATCAGTAAATAATATCATAGTATAATTACAAAATATTTTTCACCTTACTGCCCCCTTGAAAGGCACTCAGGACTCCCAGGTGTACCCAGATCACTACTGTAAAACTACTGATATATATTCAGAGTTAGAGTATTTGAACTTACTAGAAATTAATAAGAACACAACACAGAAAAACAGGTAAAAAACAGGAATAGAACATCTCAGAAGGAATAATAAACACTAAGGAAACTGCAATCATGACAGCAGCATAGCATTTTATACTCCCTATACAAATTAAAGAGCAATAACACCTATTTTTGTGAAGGATATGGATACAAACAAGTTTTCACATATATTATGAAAACTTAAAAACAAAATTAAGAAATATATCTCAAAGTATTAAAGTAGTAAATAAGAATAGGAAATTACTGAACAAAATCCAGTAGATAAGACTAAAGAACAAGTGGAGATTTTAGAGAAAAAGACCCAACTGGAAATACTGGGGGTGGAAAGTATGATCACTGAAACAGAAAAACAAATGGCACCAAAGTTAAAGTGAACAGACTAGCTGAACTGCAGACATCACTTCCTTGAAGAAGAGGTTGACAAATTGCATAAAGGTACCTAAAACACAGGGCTATAAAACATTTAAAGGCCTGCATATATTGATATTATACAAGCCAAAAATATGGATGATAGAGAAACCCTAATAAATATGTTTAATTAGTATTCCAGAAACAAAAATAGTCAAATGGCAAGATTTTTAGAGATCCTAAAGGAGTCAAAAAATTTAAGAATTATGTAAACCACACTCTCTGACACATTGAAATAAAAATAAAAATCAACAATTAAAATCCCTCAGACATTTCTTGGGGACTTCCCTAGTGGTCCAGTGGTTAAGAACCCACGTTGCAATGCAAAAAAAAAAAAAAAAAAAAAAAATGGGTTTGATCCCTGGTCAGGAAACTAAGATCCCACATGGCTAGGAGCAACTAAGCTCTCACGCCACAACTACTGAGCCCACGTACTGTAAGTTGGGAGTCCATGCCCCACAACTAGAGAGTCATGCCCGCAACTAGAGAGCCCACACATCACTAGAGTCCATGCCCCACAACTAGAGTCCATGCCCCATAATTAGAGAGCCCATACACCACAACTAGAGTCCATGCCCCACAACTAGAGTCCATGCCCCACAACTAGAGAACCCATGTCCCACAACTAGAGAACCCATGTCCCACAACTAGAGTCCATGCCCCACAACTAGAGAGCCGAGACACCACAATGAAAGATCCTGCATGGCACAAAGATGATCCCATGTGCCTCAACTAAGACCCTATGAAGCCAAAAATAAAAATCTTCAAACATTTCTGAACAGAATACTCCAGCCTCGTCCACATACATGCTCAGTCATGTCTGACTCTCTGTAACCCCATGGACTATGGTCCACCAGGTTCCTCTGACCATGGGATCCTCCTGGCAAGAACACTGGAGTTGGCTGCCACTTCCTCCTCCAGGGGACCTTCCCCATCCAGGAATCAAACCCATGTCTCCTACGTCTCTTGCATTGCAGGCAAAGGCTTTTAACTCCAAGCTACTGGGGAAGAAACAGAATAACACTAAACACTCTTGCTGTAAGTCAGTAAGAACAGTGGGAGTTTGTGGATCTGAACCCAGGCTCTCTCTCCCCCTCCCCTTCTCAGCTCAGCTGAGGGAAACTCTACCCCAGACTGGTACAGACAAGAAAGGACAAGAAAAAGTCTTTCTCGTGCAGACCAGAGGTACCTGGTGCTACATGGAAGTTGCAGGTGAGGACAGCTGAGAGGTGAAGGCTCCCTCCTCTGTCATCCCCACATTGTAAGGAGGCTACAACCTGGCTACAGCAATTCTGAGAAAACTGGGAGCCCATCAGCCTGATCTAGCTCACCACATAAAGGCTCCACACCAGGAGAAACCCACTGAAGAGCTCTGGGGCTGCTGCTGCTACCCCTCCACCAAACACTAAGTTCCTAAGACAGTCAAAGTCGCTCAGTCCTATCTGACTCTTGGCGATCCCATGGACTATACAGTCCATGAAATTCTCCAGGCCAGAATACTGGAGTGGGTAGCCTTTCCCTTCTCCAGGGGCTCTTCCCAACCCAGGGGTTGAACCCAGGTCTCCTGCCTTGCAGGTGGATTCTTTACCATCTGAGCCACAGGGGAAGTCCAAGAATGCCGGAGTGGGTAGCCTATCCCTTCTCCAGCAGATCTTCCTAACCCGGGAATCAAACCAGGGTCTTCTGCATTGCAGGCGGATTCTTTACCAACTAAGCTATCAGGAAAGCCTAATGGAAGGTGTCACTCAAAGAGAAGAATGCCACTGCCCCCAGCCCCAGCCCCAGAGTGCAACTCAGAGAGTCTGTCAGGGATGACAGCACAAACAGACCACAGAACAGGGCTCAAAATCTCTTCTCGAAGGAACTCTGTGATCAACCGTGGGGCACTTTCAGAAACACTGGCAGTTCGGAGAAGACAACCTGGAGGTTTGTAGACTCAGACTCACTGGAGATACAGGCTAAATGGCAGGTGGCCTAGTCTATCAGAGAGCAACACTGGAAGAGTCAGCTGGAAGGAGCAATCCTGAGGTCAGAACACATCTCAAAGAAGGACCTGGGGAACCCACGTTTAATTGGATCAGTTTTAGAGGAATTTATGCCCCAGGGAATTGTTGAAAACAAGAGATATGTACATTAAACTGAGAAAGGAATCCGGCAGGCCACAACATTTAAAAGAATGACAAAGCCTGAGGATACGACCTGTTCGTATGGTCGTATGGACCGGTTCGAGATGGTCCAGGAGTAAGCTTCCGCTAGACCGTGTGCCTCAGTGGACGCTCACTGTGATACACCAGCAAGCTAAATGACACACCCACCGATGCCACTGGCAGTTCCCAGACCAACCATAAAGGTCCAAGGGGGCAATGGCCTAATTCAATTCCTGGAAATCCCCACCCCTTCCCCAAATAGCGGGAATACTCCTCCCACTCATTAGCCTATGAACTTAGCCAGCCCTATGAAAGTGATAACCCGCATCCTCAGGTGTCTCCTGTCCTCCAAGATGGCCTATACTCTGTCTATGGAGTATGTATCTCCCTGAATAAGCTTTCTTTCTCTTTACTATGGCTCTTTCTTGAATTCTATCCTGTTAGAAGCCAAGAACCCATGCTTGGCAGCCATCCCAGGAACTCTTAAGACCTGGGACGTGACAATCCTCTTGTGCACCACTTTCTTTCCTTGAACATCTTTTCTGTTGCCCAACAGGGGCCTCAAAGAGCATGATCTCCATCCACCTGTTGGGCTACAGCTCCCCCTCTGAAGGGTGACGGGGACTTGTCACAAGCCATGTACATTCAAGTAGCCCCTTAGGTGGGGCTCATGCCACCTGCAGGATCTGGCAGAGACCAGTTCTCTGGCTGCGAAGGGACCCACCAAGTCCAAGGGCCCTCGATCTTTTGCTTTCCTCTACTGTTCTATCTCTGTGAACTTGAGAAGATCCACAAGATTACCACCAGATATCCAAATAAAGACTGCTACACGCAACTGAAAACTTGGTTGGGTGAGCTTCCCCTGTGGCTCCTCCCCTCCCTGCTCATCCTTCGTCCCAGCCCCAGTTCCAGGATGCTGGAACTACGAGAGGGCCCAAACTGGGAATTCCCTGAATCCTCCTCCAGATTTGCAGCCTGGCTTACAGCATCATTGCACCCCCAAGGGAATGCTGGGGGCAAGCACTTCCCTCCAGAGGGCTGCAGGTCCTCCCTGCTATGAAGCTTGCAGCGATGCACCTTCCTAGTCCCACTCAGTCTTCCTCCTTATTTCACCCCCAGCATCAACTGTGATACCGAGCCAGGTGTCATGCTCCCTCTTAAGGGTTACATCTGGTGGGGCGCCCAGACACCCCTGAACAGAAGTGTGGGTAAGCACTTATCTCGTGGGGGTCACAGGCAGACTTTACCAACCCCTGAGAGGAGATAGTGGGCTTACAAATGTCTCTTGGGAAGCATCATGACTGTACACCTTCCGTCCTATCCTAGATTTCTCTTATATCCTCCTTCTCTCTTGACTTCTTGGACTATCTATTGATCCCTGCTTCTGCTTGCTGGCTTTGCCAGCAGATTGGGTGTTGCCTCTTTTAATTCTATGAAGAGGTAGCTCTTCTCTGTCCTCCACTATCTCCCAGAGTTTGCTCAATTGGTATGAGATTGAGCAAACTCTGGGAGATAGTGTAGGTTATAGGAGACTGGCATGCTACCATCCATGAGGTCACAAAGAGTGGACATGACTTAGCAACTCAACAACAACAGGCCTCCTCAACATCATGTGGACCACATCCTGAGGACAGATACCCTTCAGCTCTATTTGTTTCTTTCAGGGACAAAGGTAATCTGTTCAGTTGGCTCAGGGAGGTCTCCTCCCTCTGCTCTAAAGGATTTAGGCCCTGGGATTCTGGCTGCTTCTCCACCCCCCCCCCCCCTTTTATTCCCTTTCTTGAAAAGGGTCTCCTTGTCAAGGCAAGGGTCTCCTCAGGCTAGCCAATGTGGCAGATTTCAGGCATTCACAGGGAGCCCACAGTTGACACTGGGAGAATGCCAGGACAAATAACTACCGTCTGACAAGAATCAATCAGACCCGTCTTGTCAAAACATCCCAACAAAAAATGGGGGCAACCACAAGCATCCTGAAGGACTCCCTGCTAGGATGCGTATTAGCTCACTGCAGGAAATTTAGACAGGATGGTTCAAGAAAAAGAAATTAATTTTCTTTTGCAATACTGCATGATCCCAACACATACTAGGAAACCAAGAAATGTGGCAAAATAAAAAGTTGGGCAACTGAATTACAATACCATCTTCTAGCTTGGCCTATTTTGTAAAAGGAAAGGAAAATGGCGGGGGGGGGGGGGGGAGGGGAGGAAGTTCCATCCACCCAAAGGTCCATGACCCTATTCCAAAATCCAGGTCTAAAGAACTCCAGCCGGGTGTGCCTGGTTCACAACCCTTCAAAGTGCCTTCTTCCCCTTCAGGAGCTGATGTTTCAGATGATCCCCTTACGAGTAAACCTCCTTGAGATTCACAGCCGGGAAATCCTACTCCCCCCAAATCTGAGCGGGGTCAGTCATCCGGATGATTTATCTGTAACTCCTATCTGGGGAGCTGGAAATCCTAGACACCCATTAATCGGCTCATGGATTTGGCTTTTGTAGTATTTAACAGTAGAGATGGGGTTGAAAAGGCAAAAAGGATTCAAAAGTTAACAGCACAATTACCATAGGCAGCCCTAACCCCTGCACCAACTCAGGGTTACCCACCCTTGTGGAAACCCATGGCGAGGACAAGAACCAGGAAGCCTGGATCAGAGCCACTGTCTCACTGAGAAAATATCTGTTGTTTTAAGTGTGGCCAATAGGATCACTGGAAAAACAAATGCTGCCCGTATGGGAAAAGTCCACTGGGACTCTGCTTGATATGAAAATGAGAAGGCCACTGGAAGAGGAACTGCCCTCAGTCCCAAAGGGGACCTGGGGCTACCAAACCAATGATGGTAAGAGGACCGAAGACTGATGGAGCCCAGGACTTTCCCTGGCTCCCAAATGATACCTGGTCATTTCTCCAGAGGAACCTCTGGTAATCTTTGATGTGGCAGAGAGGAAAGTTATTTTCTTACTAAATAGGGGGCCTTCTACTATGTGCTAACTGATGTCCCTTGACCTTGTCTTCTCAATTCTGTATAACAGGGATTGATAGAAAGCCCCAAACCAAGTAATTCACCCCTTCCCTCAACTGCTTGCTAGAAAGCTTTACCTTTGCACATCCATTTCTGCTCACATCTGAGTGCACCATCTGCTTGTTGGGAAGGGACTTGATCATTAAATTTCAGAAAATAACCCAAGCTGGAGATCCCTGTGGAGATGGCAGCCACCAGGACAAACAATTGGTCTTGGTCAGCGGAATCTAACACAGTCTCAAACTAGGGGAGATCACCACTCCATCCTGTCAGATACAAAATGACACCTACCAAGAGCACTGCCAATGACTGAACAACAAGAGCGCTTGCCATCTGCCCCTGTGGAGACTGAACCCTGTGCTGCTGCAGCTGTTGACCTTCAACACCCTCTAAGGGAGTACAGGATGGAGTGAGGCACTCTGTGTTCCAGGGAATCTGGTGGGACAGTTCTTTAGATAGTTAGATATTTTCAGGAACTGACTTCATGATCCCAACCCTTGCATCTCTTCATATCTAGAAAAGCACTAAATCCCTTCATGAGGACACCGGCATCTCATGACTAGCAGAAAATCTTTTATAAATTGAGTGCTTAATTGTACTAAACACCCCCTTCACCAAAATTTTATATATTGACCTTCCCCCACTGCCTCTTGGGAACAGTCTCTCAGAGCTATCTGAGGTGCTGCCTCCTGGAATGCTGTCCTCATTTTGCCCCAAACAAAACCTGACTTCACTACTCTCAACTTGCACATCTCTTTCAGTTGGCAAGCCCATCTAAGCCGTAAAACTATGGGTGGTTGAACTGGTTCAGTGCTAGAACTAAAAGTGGTTTTCTTCCCTGCACCCAGACTCCCCTCATCTATTTGGCTTTGAATGGACAAACCCAGACACTGCAGTGTCATGAAGGGGTCCATCTGTGGGCTTATAGAATTCAAGCAGAGGGTGCCAATGGGAGAGGCTGTAGGCAAGCCTCCTCAGATCAAAGGTCTGAACACAAATGTGCATGCTCATTCGTATCCAACTCTGCAACCCTATGGGCTATAGCCCACCTGGCTCTTCTGCCCATGGGATTTTCCAGGCAAGAATACTGGAGTGGTTGCCACTTCCACCTCCAGGGGGTCTTCCCAACTTGGGGATCAAACCCACATCTCCTGTGTCTCCTGCATTGTAGGCAGAAGATTCTTTACTACTTGAGCCATGGGGGAAGCTTCTTAAAGCCAGGCAGGACCCAAAAGTGTTTGAAAATAGAGTACCAAACTGGGAGGCCATGGATCCAACTAAGCTAACCATGTGTATGTGCACTGCTCAGTCGCTCAGTTGTGTCCAGTTCTTTGCGGCCCCATGGATTGTAGCCTGCCAGGCTCCTCTACCCTTGGGATTCTCAAGGTACCGCCCTGGGTAGTCATTCCCTTCTCCAGGGGATCTTCCTGGATACAAATCTCAAAGAGGCCTTCTCCCCTAACCTACAGGAGGGAAAGTAAACATTCCAACATGGGTGAATGGGTATATTAGTTCCTCAGTATCACTGAGAAGCCACCCAACTCTTTAAAAGGCGGAAAAAAACAAAAAACTGTCCTTGTTTTACAAATCTAGTCTTTACAGGACCAGAGGTATAGCTCCAAAAATAATTCAAAACCCACCGGTATTTTTAGCACTCCCAAAACCTTCCCCATCTATCTTAAGAGGCTTGTAAGTACTGAACAAAGGGGAAACAAAGTTATCCTAGGAGGGATTTGCCTGTGCCTTTGAGATGCAAATGTCCTATCTGGTTTTTCTCTAGAAACCTTTTTCTATGCCATCTTTTTAAAATGCAAAATTTGAACGAGAGTAAATAATTTGGAACTTATCAAGGAAAAATAAAATCTTTGAGCATCTTTTCCCCAAATATGAGTAAAACCGATTTAGCCATCTAGAGAAGTGAGCTTGATTTGTCCCATCTGCTAGAAATCCAAATTTAAACCAAACTCTTCTGCAGACAGATGGGTTTTACATTGCTGTACCTGACTCATGGCTGAAATTTTGGAAGAGGAACTATGAGGCCTCTGTGTTTGTGTGTTAATTCACAAAAGAAGCTATGTTTAATTGACTTAAAGGAAATAAAGTGCATATATAAATATTCAGAAATATAAAGTAATGTTGCCAGAATGAATTTCAGGTTTAAGTCATCTGGAAAGTATTCAGTACCAAACTGACCTCTGGTATTGAAGGTAGCTTAAGCTTGTTGGTTTGATTAATATAGATTAATATAGACATAATAAAGTTTCAGAAGTCATCAATATTAAGCATAATACTTTTGTTGTACCTAGGTTTACTAGACTTTCTATCTCTTGAAAATCTGTCAGCAAGAAAAGTAACTTGGTGTGGAAAAGTCTTTTAAGGAAAGTAAGATATGTTTTCAGTAAAAGAAGGCATGAGAATTTATGAAAAAGTACTGCAAAGAGTTATGCATGATCAGGATTTTCTAAGATTGGATTGAATTTAGTTGGGTAAATTGATTTTGTTGGGAGCAAGCTAAGGTAAGTCTTGGATTAAATTTTTCTTTCTGTTAAGAAAATAAAGTTTTCTTGGAATGCCATTTCTGATAACAGATTATGTGAGGTTCTTTGCTTTTAAGTGATTCTCCATTTACTTTTGTTATCTCTTGTAACTCTGGTTAAGAAATAAGTATTGTCTCACAGTGACTGATGATTTTTGACCAACTGTTTTAAAACTTTTTTCACAAACTTCCCAATACCAAATTTTAATCGAAGTGGATAAAACTAATTAGATCTTTAAATTATCTTGAGTTCTCAAGACTGAAAGAATATGACCTCAATCAATAATTTGAATCTAAACAAAAAACAAGGTACACCAGTAAATTATGTAATTATAAAGACAGAATAAGTGGTAATTTCTACTTTTCCTCTTCACTGATTTAAAAAGCAATTGTATAAAAATTTGTGTATGATGTTATCACTGGGACCAAACATAAATACAGATTTTCCAAAGAAACAGAAAGTAAGTAGGTAGAAGCAAGGCTGTACTAGCTTAAGAAATGATTACGGATGGAAGCTTGGAAAAATAGGAACAATTTAAGAAAACAAAAAATGATAAACAAAAAGACTAATCTAAAAAAGTCTATAAATATACACTTCTTCTAATTTCAGCTTCTCTGAAATGTATAAAATTATACAAAATAATAAATATAGAAATGTATTGTTAGTTTTGCAACATTTACAGATATAATATTTATAATATACCACAAAAAGTATGGAAAAGGAAAGCATCTACTTAAGTTTAAGGTTTCTATATCTCACTAGAATTAAGTTAATAAAGATAT
This sequence comes from Muntiacus reevesi, assembly GCF_963930625.1. Classification (NCBI taxonomy): domain Eukaryota; kingdom Metazoa; phylum Chordata; class Mammalia; order Artiodactyla; family Cervidae; genus Muntiacus; species Muntiacus reevesi. The sequence continues at coordinate 5,814,773 of NC_089254.1, read as the reverse complement.
CAAGCTGATTCTGATAGGTTAAGATATATGTGGTAATCTCTAGAGAAATCAATAAGGAAATGACTCAAAATATATAGAGTAAAAATCACTAAAGTAATTAAAATGCTACATTAGAAAGTATTCAATTAATTCACAAGATGTAATGAGAAATAGAGCAACACACAAGACAGGGAAATATAAAGTAAAATGATAATGTATACCCAATTATATAAATAACATTAAATGTGAATGAATTAAATTATATAATCAAAAGGCAGAGACTGTGAATCTGGATTTAAAAAGCAATGAACTTAGGTCTACATGAGACACACATTAGATGCACAGATACAAATAGACTGAAAGTGATGGGGTAGAAAATAACACACCATATATGCAGCAATCACAAGAAAGTAGGAATGGCTATTCAATTGTCAAGCAGAGTAAACTTTAGAACAAACGAAAAATGCTACCACAGATAAAAGGCAACATTTTTTATGACTAAAAAAGACAACCTATCATGAAGAGAGAACAATATAAACACACACATACACATACATCTAAGAACAAAGCACTAAAATGAAGCAAAAAAAAAAAAATGATAGAAATGATGAAAGAAATACACAATTCAAAATACTGTTTGGAGACTTCAATACCTCACTTACAATAATAAAAAACTACGCAGAAAGCAACAAGGACATACAACACTTAAATAATGCCCAAACCAAATATACATAAATGATATCTATAGAACTCTCCATCTACCAGCTGCAAAATATACATTCTTCTCAAATGCTCATGGCACATTCTCAGGATAGAAACTATTTTAAAGGATAAAACAAAATAAATTTTAAAGGACTGAAATAATACAAAGTATTTTCTTTGACTACAATATAATAAAATTAGAGTAATAGAAAAAAATGTGAAAAATTCACAAATGAGTAGAAATTAAAGAACATGGTTCTAACTAAGTAGCCAATGTGTCAAAGAAGAAATCAAAAGGGTAGTTAGAAAAAAAAAATTTAAAGGACTTCCCTGGTGGCCCCGTGGTTAAGAATCCAACTACCAATGCAGGAACACACATTTGACCCCTAATCTAGTAAGACTCCATATGCTGCAGGGCAACTAAGCCCTGCACAACTGTGCCACAACTACTGAGATCAAGCCCTAGAACCCATGCTCTTCAACAAGAGAAGCCACTGCAATGAGAAGCCCACCCACTGCAACTGAAAACTAGCCTCCACTCACCACAAGTAGCGAAAACCCCTGAACAGCAACAAAGATCCAGCATAACCAAAAATAAATTTAAAAATCTAAAAATAAAATGCCTTGCAAAAATAAGTAATATTTGTGTTTTGCCCTTACTATAATTATACATAAAAACACAGCATTACCTGACACATAATAAATGCCCAGCAAATATTAGCTCTCATTTTCCTTACTATAAATCAGCATTCATTTTAAACACTGTTAAATTTCTTAGTTTATGTGAATATACCTTTATGAGAGATTCCAATGTATATTTGCTATAAACTATATAAACTACATAAAATAACATATCTTTATCATCAGTTCAGTTCAGTCATTCAGTCATGTTTGACTCTTTTAGACTCCAGAGACAACAGCACACCAGGCTGCCCTGTCCATCAACAACTTCTAGAGCTTGTTCAAACTAATGACCATCGAGTCAGTGATGCTATCCAACCATCTCATCCTCTGTCGTTCCCTTCTCCTCCTGCCTTCAATCTTTCTCAGCATCAGGGTCTTTTCCAGTGAGTTAGTTCTTTGCATCAGGTGGCCAAAGTATTGGAGCTTCAGCTTCAGCATCACTCCTTCCAATGAATATTCAGGGCTGATTTCCTTCAGGATTGACTCGTTTGATCTCCTTGCAGTCCAAAGGACTCTCAAGAGTCTTCTCCAACACCACAGTTCAAAAGCATCAATTCTTTGGCGCTTAGCTTTCTTTGTGGTCTAACTCGCACATCCATACGTGACTACTGGAAAAACCATAGCTTTGACTAAACAGACCTTGGTTGGCAAAGTAATGTCTCTGTTTTTTAATATGCTGTCTAGGTTGGTCATAACTTTTCTTCCAAGGAGCAAGCATCTTTTAATTTCATGACTGCAGTCACCATCTGCAGTGATTTTGGAGTCCAAGAAAATAAAGTCAGTCACTGTTTCCACTATTTCCCCATCTATTTGCCATGAAGTGATGGGACCAGATACCATGATCTTAGTTTTGTGAAGGCTGAGTTTTAAGCCAACTTTTTCACTCTACTCTTTCACTTTCATCAAGAGGCTCTTCAGTTCTTCTTCACTTTCTGCCACAAGGGTGGTGTCATCTGCGTATCTGAGGTTATTGATATTTCTCCCAGCAATCTTAATTCCAGTTTGTGCTTCATCCAGTCCAGCATTTTGCATGATGTACACTGCATATAAGTTAAATAAGCAGGGTGACAATATACAGCCTTGATGTACTCCTTTCCTGATTTAGAACCAGTCTGTTGTTCCATGTCTGGTTCCAACTGTTGCTTCTTGATCTGCATACAGATTTCTCAGGAGGCAGGTCAGATGGTCTGGTATTCAGGAGGCAGGTCAGGTGGTCTGGTATTCCTACCTCTTGAAGAATTTTCCACAGTTTGTTGTGATCCACACAGTCAAAGGCTTTGGCATAATCAATAAAGCAGAAATAGATGTTTTTCTGGAAGTCTCTTGCCTTTTCTATGAACCAACAGATGTTAGCAATTTGATCTCTGGTTCCTCTGCCTTTTTTAAATCCAGCTTGAACATCTAGAAGTTCACGGTTCACGTAATGTTGAAGCCTGGCTTGGAAAATTTTGAGTATTACTTTGCCAGCATGTGATATGAGTGCCATTATGCAACAGTTTGAACATTCTTTGGCATTGCCCTTCTTTGTGATTGGAATGAAAACTGACCTTTTCCAGTCCTGTGGCCACTGCTGAGTTTTCCAAACTTGCTGGCATATTGAGTACAGCACTTTAACAGCATCATCTTTTAGGATTTGATATAGCTCAACTGGAGCTATATCAAATCTATATCATATATTATAGAAAACAACTATCACAAAAATGAAGTGTGACTGATTATAAAGCTTAAACAAATTATTTGCCTAACAAAGTTAATATAATTTCTCATGAAAATTATGTCTTTCTTTTGATACATGGGATAGTGTTTTTTAGTGACCAAAAAATGATCAAGAAACTATTAATAATTCAGCCATTTTTTCTGTATCCCAGCTGTGAAAACAATGGTACATTAGTTTCCTACTGCTTCCAATGGTATATTAACTTCTTAAGCTACATACATAGTCACTTAAAATAACACAAATATATTATCTTACAGTTTCAGAGATCAGAAGTTCAAGGTGAGTCTTAGAAGACTGAAATCAAGGTACATTCAATTTGGAAGCTCCAGGGGGTTCCCACTTCTCTGCCACCTCCAGGATCTAGAGATCAGCTGCCTCCTTGGCTTGCGGCCCCTCCCTCCAGCCTCTCATTTCATCATATTTTCTTTTTTCTGCCTTTGGCCTTCTTGCATTCCTCTTTAAGGACTCTTGTGACTGCCCAGGGCCAGTCCAAGTAATTAAGGATGGTCTGTTGTCTCAAGATCTTCACTTAATTGTACCTATAAAACCTGCTACTGCAGGGTAACAGGTTTAGAAACTCTGAAGGTGAGACAAGGGCATCCTTGAGGACCATGACTCTGTCTCCATATGTAGGTCTCACCAATGAGAGGGGACCTCCATTCAAGCTCTTGTCCTGGCCACTCCACTACTAATTCAGCTGTTCAGTCTCAGACATCAACAGATCCAACTGTTTTCACAAAAGGGTTTTACACACAGTGGCAACTCATGTTCTTGTTCAGGAGGATGGCAGTGAACCATCAAAAATGATACTCAGAATTTAAAAGCATAACAGACTACAGTATCACCCACATACTCTGAAAAAATGACTTCTCTACCATCTTGTTTTTATTCACTGGCTTAAATTGATCTGTAAAAGTCAACATTCTCCTGAAGAAAAAAGATCTTCCCTTACCACTAACTCCTTACAAAGCACTTTGCAAAATACAAGCAAGCATAAATTTTTCTTTAAGACTAAAAATAACAAAATCCCTTTAAAACAAACTTGTTAAAAAATGTAAATATTTGAAAACATTAAGAAATGTTAAACTAGAACTAAAACCTCTTCTTACCATATACAACATATTTCAGTTGGAGATTTTTAATGACTTCTTCCACAGTAGGTTTATACTCCAGAAAACATGTGTAAACACCACTCATGCTTTCCTCAAAGTTCTGGAATACAAGGCTTCCTGTGGAGGTGATTTGTGCAGTGCTGTTTTCTAATAGAATAAGAAGATACAGTGATCAGTGGCTTAAATAACATGAAATTGAAATAAAGTAACAAGCTATTTTCTAAACAGAGAAAAGTCATCCAAATTTACCTGCTATACATTAAAGTCGAGGGAACACAGTCATTGTGTCTGGTGTTTCTTGACAGTAGGTGCCAAGATGTACTTCTGACTGTCAGAATTTCACTAACCAGAGGTCATGAAGTGTGTAGCTGCCTAAGTGGTAAGAGGCTAAAAATCACACATACATGATGTGCTCCTAATCTGCCTGCTGCATTGAGATGGCATGATCAATATTCATAAACATATAAAATAGTATATATTTATATACTGTCAAGTATTTATATATACTGTCAAGTAACTATATATATATATATATATATATATATACATATAAATATTTTATAGATGAGTTATGTTCTCAGTGAGCATACAAACTATATATTAAAGGGATGAAACACTGTATCCGGAACAAAGACTAACTCAATATAATCACCGACAACTAGGGATTGGTTGTCATTACACAGTTACCAGGCAAAAGCTGGATTACAACTCTAAGAATTGCACAAGAAAGAAAATATAGGTTGGAAAACTTCATGGCCAGAGTCACACAATCAGAATTGCTGTGCTAGAAGTCAGAACTGGATGTAAGATCTCTTGCAACTTCAACATTACTTAAAGTAGCAAATGGGAGAAAGCCATGTTATGTAATGGAAAAGAAGCATGATTTAAAAGGATTAAGACTTGGATTTGAGGTGTACCTTTCTCACAAACTGTAACTAAGGGATAACCACTTAATCTTCTTGAAGTCTAGCTCCTTCATTTGTACAACAAAGAATCATAAAATATGATAATATATCTCCTAGAATTGCTTTTGTATAACAAATACAAGGAATGCTAAAGTACTTGAAAAAGCTATGTCATTAAGCAATTAAAGGTTGTTATTCTGAAAGTTCATAACCATGGTTCTGCAATAGAAAAATTATTAGACATTAAAACGCACTTACTTAGTAATTTAATAAACCATTCATAACAATTAAAAATATTATCTCAGTAAATAATTGCTCATCATTTTCTACTTTAAGAAAATAATTTATTGCCCATAACTGTGAAATTGAAATTTATTTTGAAGCAATTACTTCAAAATAAGACAAAAAATTAGTGTTATTATTAAGCAATTTTCATCATTAATTTCTTCACTAACAATTTGTTGGGTTTCTAGACATGCAAAGCCCTGCTTCAGATATTGAAGGAGAAATGAACAGACGGATACACCTGCCCTCAAGTGTGCTACATAGAGCGTTATGCCATTTCTATATCCTGGATGAAGCTGAAAAATGTGACATAAATTTAGAATGCGTTTCTACTGTATTGACTATTTCTTCATGAATATCTTTGAATGAAAGAGTATATATTTATCATAACATGCTGTCTCCTTTTTGGAACAGATAAAAGTTTTTCAAATGCTTGATATACTGTATTTCAGCAAAGACTGATATATCATATCATATATGATAAAAAGGTGCCCACAAGTTGTAAAGAAATTTTAGAATAATATGTCAGCAATGAGGCTATATATTCCCTGGCATTAATTTGAAACAGAAATTTCCCCAAACAGAAGCATCAATTAAAAAGTGTATTAATATATATGAGTGCCTACTACAACATTAAATATAATGACAACCAGAACATCTAGTATCATACAATTTGTAAGAAAATACTCTCTGGCTACATTCTTATTGTAAAACATTTAAAAGTCACACACTTTGAAGAAATGCCCAGAGGATTTCACAGCCAGGAGAAGAATCCACTTAACAAATACCACTTACCAAACTTACTTTTAAATAACTAAGTTTAAATGGGATGCCAAGTGAAAACACGGTAACATATCACTATAAGAACTAATATAACAACAGACAGTCAATAAATAATTGAACTCAACACTGTACTTCTCTCTCTAGAATTTAGCTTGATCATCTAAAAATTTAGAGTTGGATTCAATTTCTAGAAACTCATACCTCACTCTAAAATGACATGGCAGAATTTAACCACAATATCAGTTTAGCTACTCTTTCAAAAAATAGGTTTATACTTTTGCTTTCTGCTCAGATACGGAGAGTGAATATAACAGCATTAACATCATATAACAATAAGGGAAAAGACAAAGTGTTAACCAGTGAACTCTCTTGAACCTATCAAACCCCTCAGGCAGGTAGGGCAGCTAGTCACCTCAAATCCAGCAATGTACAGTGCCTACAAGAGAACCTGAGCCCAAGCATTTGCTTCAAAACTGACTGAAAGGCTTCAGTGAATTGCTACAAGCCAAGGGCTAACCAGTGTGTGCATGTGAAACCTCTGAGGATCAGAGATGGGGGTGGCTAGAGGAAGTTGAACCCTCTTACAGGCTTTTACCTTCATGAAAACCTCTAGGTGTTCAAAAGGAAGATCAAGGGAACCCTGAGCAAAAATCTCACAGGGTGCTGGCTGGAGGGGGTCCAGCAGCCCTGTCAAAACTCTACCCACATCCATTTCCCCTGCCTCCAGGTAAGGAGCAATGTTTGAACCTCCAATGGGAGAAGAAACAAAAATCATTATCAAGAGCACTGGGGGAAAATGTTGCCACTAGAGAAGGAAACAGGAAGGAAAAAAATCATCCTTGAGGCAGAGTCAGCAAGAAGTACCAGGCCAACACTACAGCTGGATGGAGGAGAGGATGAAGCACTTCTGAAGGCCACACCCACAAGACTGGGGCGCCACAGCTGTCCAAGGCTTAATCAGGACACTAGAGAGCCCCTTTCTCCCAACTGCCCATCCCTAGTAAGAGCCTAGCAACACAGCGAAATCAAGCTAAGAGAGTTATAGGAAAGGGATTCTCTCTGAGGAAGTCAAAGAGAAATCAAAGCCAAAGGTGAGATACTGGAGACAAAAAAAATTTTAGTAACCATGGCAATAACCAATATCAAAGTCAGACAATTCGTGACTAATAAAAACTCCTAATAGTAAGGTTTAATGCTATTTTTAAAAGTGTTCATCTCAAATATAACAATACCTATCTCAATGTTTACTATCTTATTCAAAATGTCAAACTTTAACAAAAATTAAGAAGCATACAGATAGGTAAGAAATGACACACTTCCAAAACACCAAGTCATGACACAGATGTCAGAAGTATCTGTTTACTTAAAATAACAGTTTACTTAAAATAACTATGAAAGATGCATTAAATAATTTAATGGAAAATATAAAAAATAATAATAATAATTTAATGGAAAATATAGAAAGCATGCAAGATCAAATAGGAGATTTCAGTAGAGATTGAAACTCTATGAAATAATCGAATGGAAATGTTGGAACTAAAACCAAAACAAACAAAAACTATTAAAAAAAAAAAAGTAACACAGATGAAATTTTCTTTCAGTGGGCTCATAAAGAGGTTTGACAGGGCTAAGAAAAGAATCAATGACTTGAAGTTAGGTCAAAAGAAATTTACCTAGCCAGAATCACAAAAAATACCTCCAAGAAGAAGGAATCCAAAAGTTACAGAACAATTTCAGTGTTCATAAGGGAGATAGGAACTTCAGAAAGAGCAGAGGAACAGGAATGAGCAGAAGAAACACTGGAAAATAAAATGAGACTTTGAAAATTAATGACAAACCAAAAAACAGATTCAAGAAGCTTATACAACACAAAGCAGAATAATACAAATAACAACAACAAAATGCATTTAGTGTTTAAATCACTGAAGTGAAAGGAAAAGAGAAAACCTTGAAATTAATCAGAAAAAAATAGCACAGTGCCTACAGAGAGACAAGAACAAGTTTATAGCAGACTTCTCACAAGAAACCATGAAAGCAAAAAGAATACAGAATGCCATCTTTGGAATGCTGGAAAAAAATTGCCAGTACAGAATTCTACTACCATCAAAAGAAAAAGATAAAGCAATTTAAGATATAATCAGAAATCAATGAAACTGAAAACAGAAAAATTAAGTCTAAAGCTGGTCCCTTGAAATGACTGATAAAATTTGCAGCCAGAAAGACCAAAATGAAGAAGAGACACAACCAATGTCTGGAGTAAATAAGGGCATATCACAGACATCCTGAATATATAAGAAGATAACAAGAAAATGTCACAAACGATGCACATTAATTCAACAAGTTGAAGAAAATCTAAGATGGGCAAAATTCCTTGAAAGATACAAACTACAGAAAATCACAAAATGGTGAGGGGGAAATCCTAGTCCTACCTTGTTAGATTACTATCTGTGAACTCTAAAGCCAGACTTCAAAGGCACATGCCTTCAAGAAAAGCACCTTGCTCTCTCTCTCAGTGCCTTCCTTTTCCACATATAAAGGGGCGAAAATGGCTGTACTTACTGCAAAGAGCTACTGCAAAATTTAAATGACTAGTATATGTAAATTGCTTAGAACAGTATCTGCTACATGATGAAAGCATACCTGTTGACTACTTTTATAAAACTGAAAATAAAAACACTAAAATAAAAATACATTTACAGAATATATCCATATATGTGTGTGTGCACACATTCACTACATGTATGAATATGCATGCAATAGATATATGTATGTATTTGTGTGTATTCATACATGTAGTAAATGCATAAAAAAAAAGTTAAGGAATAATATTGTAAAAGTTTAGGATAGTATTTACCTGACAGGGGTTGGGAACAGAAGAATGGAATTTTCAAACATTAGAAGGTTCAACAGCCTTGAGAATGGTATACCTTGGCTTCTATTGTAAGATGTTGGTTTTATTATGCTTCATAATTTATACACACACACACATATATATCTTATCCAGATTTGTATATATCAGATGCTTCATAATAAAAATATTAAAGTAGAGTAAGTAAGATATAATCTACAATCTCATTTTTAAGGAACATAATAAGGATGCAATTACAGGGTAGAGCTCAACATATGTGTGTGTATGTGCTTCCATAGGTTTGTGTGAACATTTAGAAGTCCACACACCAAAAAGAGTTAATTCATCAGAATAGTATTAGGACCAAAGTAAAAGATACAGGTCTCCCTGTAATAAATGTACTACTCTTCTAAACCAAAAATTTTGGAAGGAAGACAGAGACCAGGGGAAGTGTGGGAGTGGGCAGGGGAGGGAAAGAGAAAGAGAGCTGACCAAATCTAAGACTTGGTCCCTACCTTCACAACCATCTAAACAGTGGGTATTTCTCTCTGAAGGAATGCTCAAGTACATAATTACATTACAAGTTTCTTTGGGTCAACTGGAGGAGAACTATCTTTGGAATATCCATAAAAATAAAACAAGTACAGTGTAGTTTAACCTACAGCCCCAAAAAGCTCTATTTTTCAGAATTTAAGAAAAGCAGACATTTTCTATATCTTTCAAAAATAACAGTGATAGGGCTGAACTTTAAAGCCAGCAGACAGCAAACTACGATATGACACTGCACTGAAAAACAAACTAATCATGCTGTCAGAATTCTAGAATTTTCTGGGAATAGTTTTTGTAAATATAAAACCATTGCATCAGTATGATTTTATCCTTACCTGGAAACAGCTACATTTTTGACATCTATTTTCCATTATGAAAGTGAGTAAAATATCACTTCCAGATAAAGGATTACAAATTCACATACATTCTATACATTGCAATACAAACTGCAAGACCTCTCCTGGCTTCTTAGAGAAGAACAACTTTCACATCTCAATTTCCAAGTCAAAGGGGTAACAAACTACAGTAAGTTAAATGCCTCTTTTTTGAACTTACAGAGTTTTAATATCAAATGTAAAATATACATAATATATATCTTTTGGTTATATTATGTGCTTTAAGAGAGCAATAAAAATAAAATCTGATTATATTTTCAGTATTGGATGCCTTTACACTTGGTCCATTTCACTGATTTATAGCAACTGCTCAACTTCTCAGAATTTCTGTTATCTAGGCAGATTCCTTCCTATCTCCTAGTACTACAGTCACGCAGAGATTAAGTCTGCTCTTCGCATCTCCCACAAAGCTTATTAGCACAATGGCATCCACCAAGTAGTCACTAGCTAAGAGCTGAATAATTCAGCTTGGAAGACACACCACCTAACCCAGAGTGTGGAGTAGCTCTTTAAACCTTGAGCTATTTTAGAATCAAGTTAATTTAAGTTAAATTCAAACGTAATCCATATTGTTTGGTCAGGATTTTGATCAGAATGAAATATAAGATAAGAAACAAAAAATCATAACTACTAATAAAGTCTCAAGTTGCCCCTATTTGGGGCTATATAAAAGCAAGATCAGAGTTTTAAATCTAGAGCTCAAAGTACTCATTTGTATTTTTAACAAAAGCAAGAATCCTATTTGTTTTTTCCATACATACTTTGCTAACAAAAGTATAACAGGTAACCAAAATGATTTTATGAAGTTTATAATAAAAGGAAAATTTTTTGAAATATGAGTGCTTAGATAATTCTCCAGTTTAATCATTCATTATGTCTCTATCTCAAATTAAGATCTATGAAAAACGGTCACACCATCTACATTTTTAGATTCTAACTCCAAGAACAAATCACAAGAAAAAGAAGTGAGCTACTAGATAAATGTATATGAGATAAAAATATTGTTTTTGTTCTAGGTACATTTCATACATATTACTTTTAATTATGACAACTGAAGCAGAGTCCTACCTGAAATGATTTTTCCTTTAGGCCCATGCCACTGGAATGATGGGTCTATCAGTTCGGAATTCCGCAGCCGCTGGGTTACACATAACACATGTGGACTCTTCTGATGGAGCATAACATATACCTTCACTGAAAATACAATATTAAAATGTCCCAATAACATTTTATGTTCATTCATGTTCTATAATGGCTTACATTTTTTTAGTCTGGGCAACTTGTGCTCAGAAGTTTTCTTTGGATTATTGCTATTGCTTGGTAAGAATTAAATTTAACTGGATTCCAGTAACTAGCTTTCAAAAATACACACTTATTTTATTTGTGTGTATGGGTATATCTAAATCTTAGCATAAATTATTGGCCTTTTTATTCAGAGTTCATGTATCCTTATTGTACTCTCAGAAAATTATTTTAATTACAGAGTATTAAGATAATTCTATATCACGACTTAACTTATTTTGCCAAGATACCAAATCCGAAAGAAACTGACATGATAAATTTGTTTAGATTATAGGAATGATACATTATCCACAGTGATGTAACACAACATACTGAATTTTAGAATTGTAATGTGATTAAAAAATTGACAAATACGTGCTTTGATTGATTTTAATTACTAAGCATTTTCTCAATTTGCTTTAAAATTTAAACAATACTGTTCATTAAACAAGCAAAAATAGTATTGTCTAGGAGATAGAAAAGGAAAACAGTAAAGATTCAGTTATTTTGAATTTACTCATAAGGAAGATTTTAGGAAAGCTTCTAGCAACTCCTCAGTAATTTCATAGCAATACTTCACTGATCAACCATATACTAAGATTTCTGTGATCCAGTAAGATAAAAATTGTTTATGAGAATTAAAATTCTCCTTGACTTTGGACAGAGACTCTCTCTAAAATTTACCATACAGCATCGTGTGTATTGAATGCGTCTTTCTGATAGCTACCCTTGCTTAGGTTAAGAAAGTTCCCCTCTATTCTTGGTAGTATGTTTTCCTGGGACACTTACACCTATGTTCATAAATGTAATGTGCATAATTTTCTTTTATTATCCTTTGTCTTTTTCCAATTTGTACAAAATTTGTGATTTAGTATTTAGCATTATTGTTATTATTTAGCATTATTAAGTTGGGCATCTAAGATTATAATAGACACATAAAAGGAATTAGGCAGATGTTTTCCTATTAATGTTCCCTGAAAGAATACATAAAGTGTTTTTGTCCCTAGAAACTGTATAGTCTGGTACTTACTTTTGGCAAGGAAGGAAACAGCAAAACAAACTTTTTATTACCAATCAAGAAAATTTAATTATTAGTTTACTAAGTACTCTAATCAAGTCTGTTTCAGAAGCTTACATTTTGATAGTTATTCATTATAAGTTTATTATATAAAATTATTCAGAATATTAAGCTATTATATTTAAATTTCACCATATCTCAATTTAGTCATAATATTTTTATACATGAGTTATTCTCTTATGATACAAGGCAGCTTTTAGTTCCAATCCACTTCTTCGCTGGTCTCAATTTTTCCTCTTATTTTCTACTCACCTCAGTTTAAATGTCTCTTCTTTTTTTCTACTTTTATTAAATGCTTCTAGCATTAAAGTGTCACTCCTCAGCACAAGTTACTGGCCCTTTGGTAAGGACACTTTCTGTGGGATTTGGGATTACCCTGATGACTTCATTTTAACTTGATTACTTCTATAAAAATTTTGTCTCCAGATAAATTCATTTTCTAGGAAACCAGGGATTAGGACTTAAACACATGACTTTACAGAGAAGCATAATTTAGCCCATCATACCAAGACTCAATTGTTTTTTCTTAACTGAAATACGAATTCATTTTAAGGATACATTTAAGCATATCTGATAAAAGAAAGTAATAAAAAGGGAAGGTAGCTACATATGACTGTTTTATAACTCAAGTTTAAAAACTATAGCTTTAAAACAAAAACTGTGATAAAAGTTGTGCTATCAGTGAAAATGACAGAGTAAGGAACTCCAAAATCATCCCCATCATAAATGTAATATGAAAAATAACAGTGTGGCACATACTGTTAGAATCAACATTTTCAGAACTCTAGAAATTAATCAAAGACTTGCAGCAACCCAGGAAAAATGTATTAAAAAAAAACCAACTGAATCTCAGTGTGATGGGCTGAATTATGCTTCTCCCTAAAGTCATATGTTTAAGTTCTAATCCCCAGTTCCCCAGAAAGTGAACTTATTTGGAGATAGAGTTTTTATAGAAGTAATCAAATTAAAATGAGGTCATCAGTGTAGGCTCAAATCCAGTAGGACTAGTATCCTTATAAAAGATGGAAATTTGGACATATAGACAAAGAGGAAAACTACGTGAAGAGACACAGGGAGATGTCCATCTCCAAGCCGAGAGAACAGGTATTTTCCCTGCTGCCCTCAGAAGGATCATCCAAGCCTGAGTGGCTGGACTTCAATCCTTCAAAACTGTAAGACAAAACATCCCCGTTGTTTAACTCACCCAATCTGGTAGTTCTTTACAATAGCCCTAGCAAAGTAATAGACCAGGTAAAAACAGTGACTTCGTAGCATTTTGAGTTGCCCTGTTTCCAGGAGAACCAGCAGCCTGGCAGCCAGCAAAATGGGAGCTGGGGGCAGATGATCTCCACCACCTCCTTCCCAGAGAACTGTCATTAGCTGACCTTCCTACCTTCTGTCCCTAGAAGGCACCTTCACAAAGCTATCTTTACATGACCTAATTGAGAGCATACCCACTGTAAAATAAAAGCCTTTTCCCCCAAAGAATCTGTTTAAAAACAACTAGAGGCTACTTAACTTTGTAAATGCCTGAAGCAGTGGGAACATCTGAGGTAAACATCATTCTAACCAAAAACCTTACAAGGAAAAGCTGGGCATGACATGTCTATGGGAGCTTTGAGAAGTTTGAACACATTACTAGGAAAAAAGAAGGCCAAAGCCTGCACAGAGTCGGGCATGTGAGCAAGACTGGGCATGCTCAAAAAGAATGAGAGGCCTTAAAGTTCTCAGCTCTGGCTAAAACTGAGTCTCTGCAAAGCAGAAAGTGAAGGATACAGCAGAGTTGTCGACTATCTGGCTAAATATTTAAGATATGCCACAACAGGCACAGAAAGATTTTCAGAAAATACCAGGAGACTAACTGGTTCAGCTGTTTAGTGAAATCTCTGTTGAACCATCTAACAAAGCAGAGACTTCAGTGACCACAGATGGCAAAGAATACAGAATTTAAAGTGAGTTCAGAAAAGCCACTAAACAAATGCTACAGGAATACCTCGTTCTATTATACTCTGCTTTACTGTACCTAACAGATTTTACATTTGTTACTCTTCAATGGTTTATAGCAACTCTGAGTTTCAAATGCTGGCTAGCATTTTTTAGCAATAAAGTGTCTTCTTCTCTTTTTAAAAAGATTTTATTGCAGTATAGTTGATTCACAATGTTGTATTAGTTACAGGTGTACAGCAAAGTGAGTCATTCATACATCTAACCGCTCTTCAAAACCCTTTCCCCACACAGGCCATTAAGAGCACTGAGCAGAAGCAGGCGCTCATTCGGGGCTTCCCTGGTGGCTCAGTCGGCAAAGAGTCTCCCTGCAGTGCAGGAGACTCCGGTTCGATCCCTGGGTTGGGAAGGCCCTCTGGAGAAGGGAAAAAGCTGCCCACTCCCGTATTCTGTCCTGGAGAACTCCTGGACCGTACAGTTTGTGGGGTCAGAGTCAGACAGGACTGAGTGACTTTCACTTTCGGCTTCCCTGGTGGCTCATATGGTAAAGCGTCTGCCTGCAATGCAGGAGACCTGGGTGTGATCCCTGGGTTGAGATTCCCCTGGAGAAGGAAATGGCAACCCACTCCAGTACACTTGCCTGAAAAATCCCATGGATGGAGCAGCCTGACAGGCTACAGTCCATGGGGGTCACAGAGAGTCAGACATGTCTAGCCACTTCACCTCACCTTGGTGGCTCAGCAGGAAAGAATCTGCCTGCAGTGCAGGAGACCTGGGTTCGATCCCTGGGTCGGGAAGATCCCCTAGAGGAGGGCATGGCAGCCTACTCCAGCATTCTTGCCTGGAGAATCCCACGGACAGAGAAGCCGAGCAGGCGACAGTCCGCAGGATCGTACAGAGTGAGACTGACTGAGCACAGCGCAGGTTCGTATCAGCTATCTCTTTTACATGTGTGTGTATTTGTGTGTGCACACTCAGCCATGTCCAGACTGCCGCAACTCCATGGACCGCAGCCCGCCAGGGCCCTCTGTCTGTGGAGTTTGCCTAGTTACGTCTGTATGTCAATCCCAATCTCCCAGTTTATACCTCCTGCCCTCATCCCCTGGTGACCATAGGTTTGTTTTCCACATCTGTGACTTTGCTTCTACTTTGTAAGTTCATTTGCACCCTTCTCTCGGTTCCTCATATAAGCAGTATCACATGATACTTGTATTTCTCTGTCTGATTTACTTTACTATGACAGCCTTTAGGTCCACCCATGTTGCTGCAAATAGCATTAGTTTTCCTTTTATGGCTGAGTAATATTCCACTGTATATATGTACCACATTTTTTTTATCCATTTCTCTTTTGATACACATTTAAGTTGCTTTCATGTCCTGGCTATTGTAAATAGAGCTGCCATTTAACAGCAAAAAATACATGAAAACTGAGGCGTATATATCTTTTCAAATTATGATTTTCTCCAGATATATGCCCAGGAGAAGGATAGAGTATTTTTTATTTAAGGTACATATACTGTTTTTTTAACTAAATGCTATCGTACACTTAACAGACTACAGTACAGTGCAAATATAACTTTTATGTGCATGGGTAAACCATAAAAATTCATGTGCTTTGTTTTACTGTGATATTCACTTTATTGTGATGACCTGGAACCAAACGTGCAATATCAGTCAGTGATGGATAGGGAGGCCTGGCGTGCTGCGATTCATAGGGTCGCAGAGAGTAGGACATGACTGAGCGACTGAACTGAACTGATAAACTAAGGAAGCACAGTCATAGGCAGGGGAAAAAAAAAACAACCAATAGAAACTGTCTCTCAGGAAAGCCAAAGTTTGGAGTTACTGGACAAAGACTTTAAATCAATTATTTTAAATATGATCAAATAATATCATGGCTTTAAAAAGATATGAAAATGATGTTTCTCCAAATAGAAAATATCAATAATAGGGTAGAAATTATCTTAAAAAGATAAATTCTGGATTAAAACATACAATAGCAACTGAAAATTGACAATAAAGAATAAACAGCAGATCTGAGCAGACAGGAGAAAAAAATCAGCAAACTTTATGATATATCAGTGTGAGAGACAAAAAATCTGAGAGACAGAATAATAAGTTAAAAAAACAAACCGTTTTCAGAGACCTTTGGGAAACCATCAAACATATTAGTGTACATACATTTGTATACATACACAAACACACACTCACACATATATACACACACATGTACATAAAAGTGCCATGGAATAGTGGAGAGAAAAGGACAGAAATAATAGCACTTTCCCAAACTGATGAAAAACAATCTACACATCAAAGAAGCTCAATAAACTCAAACCCGCATAAATTAAAGAGATCCACACCTTAGACACATCATAATCAACTGTGAAAATCCAAAAACAAAGAATCTTGAAACCAGTAAGAGAGAAGCAACTCACTATATACATGACCCTCAATAAAAGTAGCTTACATTTCATCAGAAACCATGATGAAACAGCAAGTCTGAATAGACCTAAAACTTCCTTCAAGGAAAACTCCAGCACCAGTTGAATTCATTTGTGAATACTGACAAACAAGTAAAGTAGAACGAACAATACTTCATAAGCTTCCAAACAAAAAAAAACAGAAGAGGAAGGAACACACCCAAAACACAACCCAACTCATTTTACGAAGCCATTATTGCTCTAAAATCAAAATCAGACAAAGATAAGAAAGCTACAGACCACTTTTCCTGAAAAATATGTACATAATAATCCTCAAAATACCAAACCCAGCAGTATGAAAAAGGGTTATACATCATAATCAACTCAGATTTATTCCAGAAATGCAAGGCTAGTTCAAACTACAAAAATCAAACAATGCAATACCTTATTAAATCATTGGAATGGACAAAAACCACACGATTATCATAGTATATGGATAAAAGCATCTGACTGAATCCAACACCCATTCACAATAAATGCTCTCAACAAACTGAGTATATTTATGGGCACTCAGTAATGTCTGACTCTTCGCGACCCCATGGACTGTAGCCCGGCAGGATCCTCTGTCTATGGAATTTTCCAGGCAAGAATACTGGAGCAGGTTGCCATTTCCTTCTCCTAGGGATCTTCTCAACACAGGGACTGAACCAGTGGTGGGTTCTTTACCAGCTGAGCCATTAGGGACAGTTCTCTTGGAACAGAAGGGAACTTTCTTAATCTGATCAAGGACATCTACAAAAATTTACTGCTAACATAGTACTCAATAGTTAAAACTAAAACATTTCCCAGCCCTCCAAGTTCAGGAACAAAAGGTTATCTGCTAACAGCAATACTGGAACTGGAGGTTCTACCTAAAACAACTAGCAAGGGGAAAAAAGGCATTCATATTGTAAAGGAAGAAATAAAACTACCATGATTTGCAGATCACATGATATTATATGCATAAAATTAAAAAAAAACTCCCCCTGCCTCCTGTTAAAAATAGAGCTAATAAATGATTCAGCAGGATGAAGGATACCATATCAATTTGCAAATCTCAATTATATACAATTGTATACAACAGCATTGAGCAATCAAAACAGTAAATTGAGAAAAACATTCTATTTACAGCAGCATCAAAAAAAGAATAAAATATTCAGGGATAAATTTAACAAAAATAGTATAAGACATACACTGAAAACTGTAAAACATCATTGAGGGAAAGTAAAGAATAACTAAGGCTTCCCTTGTGGCTCAGCTGGTCAAGAATTCGCCTGCAATGTGGGAGACCTGGGTTCAATCCCTGGGTGGGGGAGACCCCTGGAGAAGGGAAAGACTACCCACTCCAGCATTCTGGCCTGGAGAATTCCATGAATAAAGACATTCCATGTTCATGAATTGGAAAACTATAGTGTTAAGGTGATAATACTCCCAAAATTGATCTACAGTTTCAATGAAATCCTTATTAAAATCCCAATGGGTTTTTCCCCAAAACTTGATAAAGCTGATTCTAGAATAACATGGAATTTCAAGGGACCCGAAGTAACCAAATCAATCTTGATAAAGAGAAAACCTGCAGTACTCACACCTGATAATTTCAAAACTTACTATAAAGCAACAGAAATTAATACAGTATGTGTGGTACTGGCATAAAGACAGATGTAAAATCAAAGGAAAAAAATTTAGAGTCCATAAAAAACATACATCTATGACAAACTGTTCTTCAACAAGGGCACCAAGACATTCAATAGAGAAGGAAAAGTTTCTTAAACAAATCGTGCTGGAACAAATGAATATCCACATGCAAAAGAATGAAATTTGACTTCTGCTGCATACCATATGCAAAAATCAATTCAAAATGGATCAAAGACCCAAATATAAGCACTAAAACTGTAAAATTCTTTTAAGGAAATGGAGGAATAAAACTTTATGGCTATTGATTAAGCAATTATTTCTGATACATGACTCCAGAAGCACTAGTACCAAGGAAAGAGTAGGGATCAGATTTTATCAAAGTTTAAAATGTGTACTTTAAAAAGCACTATTAAAAAGTGAAAACAAAAATCCACAGAAGAAAATATTTGATAATGCTCTAGTATCCAGAACATATTTAAAAAAAAAAAAAAAAAAAACTCTTCCATCTCAATAACAAATTAACAACCAAATTAAAAAATGGGCAAAGGACTTGAAAAGGCATTTCCGTAAAGAAGCTATCCAAGTGGTCAATAATCACATGAAGAGAGGTTCCACATTATTAGTCAAATATGGAAATGCAAATAAAAACCACAATGAGAATCCACTTCATACACACTAGGATAGCGACACTCTTAAAATTTGGACAATAATCAATGTTAATGTGGATGCTGGGAAATTTGAATCCTCACAAATTTCTGGTGTCAAAGTACAACAGTTCAGACTCCTTTAAAAATAGTTTGGAAGTTCCTCAAAATGTTAAACACAGAGTTACCATATGTCCCAGCAATTTTACTCCAAGGTACATACCCAAGAGAATTGAAAACATATGTTCACATAGAAACTTGTCCAGAAATGTTCATAACAGCATTAGTCAAATAGTGGAAACTTCCTAAATATCCATCAGTTGATGGATACACAATTGTAGTATATCCATTCAATGGGATGTTATTCAGCCATAAGTGAAATACTAACACATTATATAATATAAATGAACCTTGAAAACACCATTCTAAGTGAAAAAAGCCAGACACAAAACATCACACAGAGTGATTTCACTTAAATGGAATGTCCAGAATAGGCAAATTCATGGAGACAGAAAGTAGATTAGTGGTTTCCAGGGGCTGGAGTGTGACTATTTAATGGGTATAGTGGTTTTATTTCTACAGTGATGAAAATGTTGTGAAATTACATAGTGTTGATGATTTCACAGTCTGGTCAATATACTAAAAACTACTTAGATACTTTAAATAAGTGGATTTGCCTCACTTAAAAAAATACAAAAAAGTTACAGATGCTTTACCTCATGTTACTACTGCAAAATCTTATTAATCCAAAATCTTCATGATATATAGATCTCATTTTAAAAAAATTTTAGCATAAGAACTGCATACACCTAATATTATGTTTATTATACAAGCAAAAACACTGTAGGCAACTTTAATTAGATAACTTTTAGAAATAATTATTTTTGTACTTTGAAGTAGTTACAGCAAACAGAATTGGACTATATGAATCTAAATCTGTGGAAAAAGCTTATAATCCATTTCCACAGAAGGAAAAGGGTCATAGGAGACAATATAGGGAATATTAGTTTTTGGCAAAAGATTGACAAAATTTAAAACAAAATTTAAAATTTAAAACTTTCTTACAATTACTGATAATCTATTAATACCTGGAATATTTGGTGATCCCACTATTTTCACTGAATCTTGGGGCAAGTTAGCATTTCTTGGTAATCGATCCAAATATCCAACTATCAAAAAAAAAAAAAGACAGAAATAATCAACAGTCTGGTTCACCAGAAATTTCAAGACATTCAAATAATACACTGTCTTACAATATTTGATGTTTGTTTAAGGGAAGCCATGAATCGACATCTGACATCTGGTACCTGTCCCAGCTTCAATGAAATTAATATACCCACTGCTTCCTCTGTTTATCTCAGCTCCAATTTTTTTTACATCCACTTAGAATACTCTCATTTTTAAAAATCCAAATCCCCACCCTTCAGGACACACATCATAAGTCCTTCCTCCCTCAAACCTTCTGTTTGCCTTCCTCATTCTTATCTCTTTAGTACATCATCTGCAACACTCACTCTACATTGTATCACAGTTCTTCATGCATAGATATAATTTTCCTTATTTCATTATAAGCTCAAGAGTAGGATCAATGTTTGTGTCAACTTATCAAGAATTGGTATCTTTTGGCCACCTTCATCCAATCCTGCCACTCCATTTCCTTTGGTAACCACAAATCTGATCTCTTTTACCATGAGTTTGTTTTTGAAATATAATTAATCCACAATGCTATGCTAGTTCCTGTTATACACACAGTGATTTGATGTTTGTATAGATTTAAAAATGATCACCATGGTAAGCCTAGTTATGATAAATCACCATACAAAGACATTACATACTACTGCCTATACTCACGCTGTATATTTCAAACCTGTGACTCATTTATTTTGCAACTAGAATTTCATATCACTTAATCTCCCTCACCTATTTCTTTCCTCCCATCTGGCAAACACCTGTTTGTTCTCAGTCTGCAACTGTTTATGTTTTGATGTCTGCTCATTCGTTTTTTTTTTTAGATTCCACATAGAAGTGAAATCATTCAGTGTTAGTCTTTCTCTGTCAGACTTATTTCACTTAGCATAATACTGTCTAGGTCAAAAATCCATGTT
This sequence comes from Muntiacus reevesi, assembly GCF_963930625.1. Classification (NCBI taxonomy): domain Eukaryota; kingdom Metazoa; phylum Chordata; class Mammalia; order Artiodactyla; family Cervidae; genus Muntiacus; species Muntiacus reevesi. The sequence goes on along the minus strand of NC_089254.1, from coordinate 5,793,665 downwards.
GCTCACAAATGGCAAGATTTCATTCTTTTCTTTATGACTAAGAGTTTACTGTGTATATATATATATCTTCATTATCCCTTCATCTGCTGATGGCCACTTAACGTTGTTCCCATATCTTGGCTATTAAGTACTGCTGCAATGAACACAGGGGTTCATATACCTTTTCTAATTAGTGTTTTTGTTTTCTTCAGATAAACACCCAGGAGGGGTACTGCTGGGTCATATGGTAGTTCTATTTTTTAATTTTCTGAGGACCCGCCACAGTTTTCCATGGTGGCTACAACAAATTTACACTCCTACCAAGAATGCACAGGACTCCCCTCTCCACACCCTCTCAAATGCTTTTTTGTTGCCTTTCTGATCGCAGCCACTCTGACAGGTGTGAGGTGATATCTCACTCTGTCTCTGACTTGCATTCCCTGACAATTAGTGATTCTGAGCATCTTTTCACACGCGTACTGGCCATCTGTGTGTCTTCCTTGGAAAATGTCTATTAGACCCTCTGCCCTTTTCTAATCAGGCTGTTCATCTCTTGATGTTGCATTGTACAACTTGCTTGTATATTCTGGATATTAATCCTTTATCATATATATTCTTTACAAGTATCTTCTCCCATTCAGTAGGTGGCAGTCAAAAGGTGCACATTTCCAGTTATAAGTAAGTGCTTGGGATGTAATATGCCATACAATAATATAAATGATGATAAATATATGATTAATGCAATTAATACTGCTGAGTTATATATGAACCATTGAGAGAATAAATCCGGTTTCCTTTTTTTCTCATCATGTTGTATACCTTAAAATTATACAACGCTGTATATCGATTATATTTCAATGAAACCAGAATAAAAAGTGAGTTTGTTAAACCTGGAGAAGACAAGAATGGAAAGCAAAAGAGGAAGCTGGGTGATACTAGGAAGGTCTTTGTAAGTCATGCTTTGACTCTGCAAAAACCAGCAAGTAAATAAAAAACTTAAGAAAAAAAAATCTTTACGAGGCACTGTACCTCGCACATGGAAAATATTAAATAACCGTTAAATATATTATGATATTGTTCAGTTATGCTTGAACAAGCTAATGTGATGGACACAGGTGTGTGCACAGAACAAGAAGAACAATAAAAAAATGCAACATAACTTGGACTTAAGTCCTCTTTGTTGTTAACAGAGAGTGGGTATAGCACAAAGAAGAGTATGGTATTCAAAGTTAGATGACCTGTATTTAAATCCCAATTTCCACTAATGAGTGTTTGGAAAGTCACTTAAAACTCCAGGAGCTTCAGTTTTCTCATCTGTAAAATGAGACTAAATTCTAGATTTATTGTAGGAACTAAATGGACTATTGTACAAACTATAAAATGCTACATAAATGTTGCCTTCACTATTCATACCTTACATATTAAGATACAGCCTTCTTATTCTGTCTTACACCCTCAAGCCTGACCTTGTTCTTGGATCAAAAGACACACCATACACAGTTGTATCTAGTATTAATATAAGATCATGGGCCAAGGTCAAGAAGCATCCTTCTCCTACATAAGTAACTAAAGGCTATTGGCTATTGTCTACTTACACTGCAATGACCTTTGGACACCTAATGCCAAGACTTCGGCATATTTTGTAACATCTACTCATTCCATTTCTTTCCGTTCTCCTATCCCTGCCTACGTATGCAGCCCTTCCTCACTCAAATTCTTGGTGGGATTCTTTTCTCATCGCCCCTTATCTCCACAGCTTTTATCTAAACACACCTTTTTTATCCTTTCTGTGATTCAATTCTGGTAGACACTTTATTAAATATTTCTAAAAAGGCTAAAACTTGAACGCAAAATAACGCAGCCAAAACCTTTCTGGTTAAATGACGACCGTTTAATTAAGCTCTCCCTTCAGTATCTTAACTGTATTTTGAAAAGTGAAGAAGTATCTCGGATTTCTGGATACAAAGCAGAAAACAAATGACGACAGCAAAATATCAAAACTTTAAAATCCCAGTCTTTGTACTTTATAGCTAAAACCAACAGATGGAGCTCCAGGTCCACGGGAAGTGACAAAGCCCCAGAATGTCTCCTGGCTTTGAAATACACTTAAATCCAGAGCCCAGAATATCGTGGAAAGCCGGCAAAGGACCCGGGGGCTGATTAGGGGTTATTAACAGCCGGTCTGACCTCAAGCCTTGAGCGGTGGGTGTTTCAATAACCTCGCCCGTCTAGACATAAATGTGACAAGTCCTTGGTTCCTGAGCACTTACATCTTATTAAATATACGGACGGGACCCGTGAGACAGGCTTTCCCATCAGAGGGCGCACGTGTGACACACACAAATCTCCGGGAGCTGCGGCCCTGCGCCGCCCGCCGCCGCCTCACCTGACGGGGGCGCCCAGAGCACCAGCGCGGAGACCACCAGGACCACCGCGGCCCGGGAGAGCGGGGACCCCGCGGCCCGGGCCCGCCGCCAGCCCCGCCGCGCCCGGCCCGGGGCCGAGGCCTCCATTCACACGCCGCCGCCGCCTGCAGACCGTCGGCCCAGAAGGTCGTTAGGCGGCGCGCGCACACCCGCCCGCCGGAAGCTGGAGGGATGCGGGCCGGAAGGGTGGCCGGAAAGAGGGCGGTAGTTTCCGGCAGGGCGGGGGCGGGGCTGACAGTTCGGCTAGTGGGCCTCGTCGGCCCGACGCCCATGGAGCTTCTAGGTGTTGTTCGTGTTCGGGATGTCACAGCAGCTCAGGGAACCCGGATTGCATAGACGACCTATGGAAGGTTCTGGAGCCAGAGAAGAGCCGCGGGCCCCGCAGTTCGCGGGTGTCCGTGGGCCGAGGGACTGCCTGGCCGAATCTGAGTGTCAAGGCCAAACCCGGACTGCAGGGTGAGAGTCAGGGAAGTGAGTGCTGGTGCAGCCCCGGAGGGTTGCCTGCTTCTCCTGACCTTGGCTGCCAGTACCCTGAGATGTACTGAACTGAGAGATGGGTGCCCCCACACAGCAGGCGAGAGTGGAAGTGGACCCTGAGCCCCTGAAGAGCCTGGACGGGAAGAACAGGGAAACAACCTTGTATGGAATTGACCGCATGCAACGTTATCACCTGAGTTTAGAAAGATGCATAAAACCACCTGTCCCCCCTAAGTGGGCGTTCGTTTATAGCCATAACAAGTTAGAGTGTTCTGCATTTCTGCAGCAGAAAGGATTTACTTAACGAGCAGAGCTACAATAGAAGCAAATATGCAATTAATTCAAATACTTGGATGACTGGAATTTAAGCAACTGAAGACATAATGCCTAATAACCATGTATAAAAGGAAGGTATGAGTGAACTAGAATGGACTGAAAGCCATCTCTGGGTGTCCTTTGCGCAAGAGGAATTTCAAACTGACAGCCTAACCTCCACACTTCTTTGGTAGAGTGACTCCAGTAGTGATTCCTTCGGGTATATCTTGGTTGCACCACAGGTAGACTCCTTGCTGTCTTTCAGCTGAACTGCTGTACATACTGTATCTTCAGAGCAAGGATTGTGTCTGTTTTGCAAATGTTTTAACTTCAACTGCAGGGCTAGATTCTAGTATAATGTAAGCATTCCAGTAGTCATAAATTTTTTTGAAAAGGAAACATCTAGTAGAAAGGAGTGCAGAGTTCTTTTGAGACCAGGACCAGGACCATGATGGAGACATTTCTTAAGGACTACTTCTTAAGAAGTCCTTGGTTCTTACTAGCAAAGGGAATTGAAATTTCTGCATATTCCCTGGATTTTCTGGCCATATTTATGCAGGTGTTAATAGGTAAAACGTGTGCAGTACAGTTTATTCCACTGAGTAGATTCACTTCTTTAGAATTGCTTGCTAATCTGTATGAACTCCTAAAGTGAATTTTACCTGTCTAGGCTTGTCTTAGTAAACAGAGACCTGGATGATTTAGATCCAACCAGCATTTTGGTCAAGGTCTTGCACTTGTTTGAGCACACCTAGAAGACAAATTTTAGTGACTAGTACTCAATAAATCACTGTGTTTGGTATGTATTCTGCTAAAACTTCTTTAATTTTTATAGACAAGTCAACCTGCACAACATGATTTTTAACAAATGACCTTGGACTGTGGACCTCTAGTAAACAAAGGGTAGAGAAGACTATCATACCATGCAAAATCCTGAGATCTCTGTTTTCTGTCATCAAGAATTGCTTCAATTCACCAGTCCCTCCTACCTTAGTTTGCTATGTAAATTCCTAATATTCAACCTGAGAATAAAAGTAATATTGGAAATCTTAGTTAATACATGGTGTGATTCTAAAGATGAAAGCTGATTGCTGAAAATCAGAAGGTAGGTCTGCCCTTTGTATTTGCATTTTTTATTCCAATAAGGATAGTGTGAGTTTCATGCCCACCTTCTACTTTGTGGAATTCCTTTGATAGCTGTTTTCGTGCAAGACCAAGTTATCTAGTTGAAATGAGCTATTAAATGAACAGTGTATTGATGATGTCTTTTTTTTTTTTTTTTTTTTTTTTTTTTTTGGCATTGAACTAATAGCTGGTGCTTACTGTAGTTTTCTTGAAATGAGTTTAAGAACCTCATTGCTCTTACTCTGTCCATCACGGTAGAAAAAAGGTAAGTAAGGCTAATGTAGTACATGTAAAAGATAAACCCATGCTTTGATTATAAATTTAAAGTTTCTTTTAAAATTAGATATATTGATTTAACTTAGTGTAATATATGTCCATCTTTTGCACTTCTTTTTAATTTACATTTCTATAGGTAGCATGTTTTGTAATTTATTATATCTATGAGGTAAAATACTTAAAATATACGAGAGAATACTTTAAAAAATATGTTGCCTATTCATTAACCACTTTATTTATACCCTTTACTGAATATCATTTACCCATAAAGTATCAACTTATGAAAAAATTGAAAAATAAATGAGCACAGTTTTCCTAAGCAGTGCTGAAGAAATTATCATGGAAGTTTTACTAATAAGTCTATTTTAATTGTTTTTCCTAAGAATTACATTATAATGTATATAGTGATACAGTGTGTTACCTAGGAATTAAATTATGCTGTATGTAGTGATAGATTGTTAGAGTTCTAACTGTTGCCAGGCAACCTGGGCTCTGCTTTTTGTTTTTTCTGTGCTGGTTCTATACTTCCTTTAGTGGAGAAAAAATATTTGCCTTTAAAAAAAAATTTTACTCATTTGGCATTGAGAAAACAAAATCAATAACTCTTGTTAGTTTAACCAGTCCTCAGTGATTAGAAATATAACAGTTTTTTTAGTTAAAGAGAAAGGAGCCATCAGAAACAATTAATATACTGTGATCCACAATTTTAAAGTGAGAGGCCATGGATACATATTCACAGCTCACACCTGGAAAGATAAGTATCTCTGAAGGATCCTTCCTTTCAAGAACAAAGGCTGTTGAGAACATAGATTACCCCCACTACTGCGCTCTCTTAAGAAAGCTGAACATGCCTTTTGTGAAAGGAGTTGAGGACAGACATGACTATGGCAGAATGGAGAAGAAATGCAGCCCTACTTTTCTTAAATTTCACCCTTATCCCCCTTCAGTCCTGCCGGACTATCATTTACACTATCCATATCCACCGCCGTATGGGCCAGATTATCCGTTATTTCCGCTTCGGGATGATGTACCCTTACATGACGTCTGTTCAGGGTTTTTGAGTCCTGGTGGCGATGCTGAGCTGAAGCCTGGTGTTGGCAGGACCATACCGAGCCTAGTGGATTTCAGTGATGTGAAACCTCAAAATCGAGTTCCCAGGCCAGACACAGGATTTCAGACGACATTAAAAAGGAAAACCATTTTATTAGAAGAACTGAAACAGGACAGAAGATGGAATTCCAGGGCAGTACCAGACATTTCCATCAGAGCAAGACTTGGAGGTAAATGAAGTGATATGGGCTTTGTAATGTTTAAAACTTTCAGATGACAGAAAAGTATGTATCTAAGATTGATTCAGTACTTAATAGTTCATTTGACATAAAACTGTAAAGAACCAAATAAGGAACTCTTATTTTTAAATTACAGACTGTAAGGAAAATGTAGTAAGAATGATAAGCTTTTTATAAACCTGTTTGTAAAAAAAAAAAAAATGGTTTCCAAAAAGTACATTTATTGGTGTAAGTGACAATTATCTGGTGTATATCAGATAACTTATTCTAAACATACAAATAACCTAATTTTGCCACAAAGGAATGTATTTAACTCTGATAATTGCATATCATGCCACCTTATCTGTCTCCCTTGAAAAAAATTAATTTGTTGATGATTATCAAAAAGTTTACACGGGCTGAAATGCAGTGAGAAAGTAGTTGAAAGTAAACTTGAGGGTCTGGTAAGAACCAGAACTGAAGAGAGGCAACCCCTGCATAAATTACTCCACCACAGCCCTGGGGGCAGAATTGATGACCAGTTACTGACATCTGCACCTTATGAATTCTCTGTAAGATGCCCAGAGAGTGTCACAAGCCTGGTCCAGAAGTGCTGAGAAACACTCTCAGAGAAAAACCATAGGCAGTGTTCTGTATGGAATATGTCTGACAGGCAGGGAGTGAAAAGAGATTAACACGTTTGAGTGTATGGGAAAGGAAAAGGCCAGGTTCTGTAGCAAGAGATGCTGAGCCTGCTCTAGCCCTAGCAGGGTGCGCCCACTTCACTGCTCCTCTGGAGCTCCCAACCACAGACCAGAGGCCTAGGGAGACTGTGTGGAGAAATTGTGACATCACCATTTTTCGGAGCAGTGGGAACTCAACAATTCCTGCCATTCTTCCATGAAGGGAAGCCATAGGCACTTGGGACTGGGAAGGGAATAAGGGTAAAGGCAAAAGGTAGTAGCAGTGCAAAGCCCCACAAGGCAGTGGTCCCAAGCTACCCACTCTGGATGCCAACTTTTGAATGAGATAAGAGCAATTTAGTGAGAGAGAAGTACAGAGTAATAGTTAGGCTTTTAATGTGCACTACAGGTGTGGCCTCAGCAGGTGGCTTTAGGGAAATTCCTTAGTTAGGAATTTTCATGGAAACAATGCATCTTTTTAAATGCATCTTTTAAATGTATCTTTTTAAAGAAAGAATTATTTTTGTTGTTGTTCAGCCACTTGGTCATGTTCAGTCACTTGGTCATGTTTGACTCCACAGTCCCATGGACTGAAGCCCACCAGGTCCCTCTGTCCATAGGATTTCCCAGGCAAGAATACTAGCATGAGTTGCCATTTCCTTCTCCAGCAGATATTCCCAACCCAGAGATCGAACCCACAGTTCTTTACCACTGAACCACAGGGAGGTCAATTATTTTTTTATAATTCATTGGAAATACCATCTAGAGTAATAAGATATTACAAGAAGCAAATGCACTTCACATTGAAGGAACCACTGATGAGTTCATGTCAATCTCACCGCCATAGTACATATTCACTGATTCTGCACTAGTGACTCAATTCTCTGTCAAGAAAGGAGCTTGAGTTCAGTCTTTTGCTAGTGTTTCAGTGTATAATAAAAATAGTCATTGTCAAGAACACTTCTTTAAAGGAATCAAAATTATTTTTCATTGTCCTATTTTAGACAAGTATGTCACTTTGCTTGTAAGCAGAAAATTGCAGCCTAGTGTAATTTTTAAGACCATTGTTGATTTGGGGGGAAGTGAATTTTTCTAAGAGTGAACTGTCAGAACATTTCAGCACATTAGAGGTTGAAGAAATACTTTGTTAAGGCTAACCTATGACTCAAGTAGGGTTAACAGATATACACTGAGAACCAAGTGTAGAGCTCATCTAGCCTCTGTATGTCACTGCTTAGGTCAGTGCAGCAGAATTCAGAAGATAAGCTCTAGAGTCAGACTCTGTGTACTCAAATCCTGGCAGAAAGCTTACTTGCAGTATGACCCAGGAGCCATTGCTCATCTCTGTGCCTGTGTATCCTTATTTGTACAATTGATATACTAGTTATACTTTATAAAATAGTAGCAAGTGCTATATAATGTTATTCATGTGAAAATATCTGACAGAAAGGAAAGAAATAGTAACACTTGTTAGATGTTAGAAAGTTAAGCAAAGTTCAGAATTTTCAGTTCCTTTCTATGTAACTTTTCTTATAAAATTATAAGAATTGAATTCGCTAAGATAGGCAAAGGACTTAGCAAACTTTGTGGACCCTGGTAAAGCATTTAATTAATAGTAGCTGTTACTTGCTTTTAACAGTTCAAAGGGCAGTCAAAGTTTAGGAGTTGCATTTGATATAATTTGTCCTGTGCTTTCAGTGATGTTGTGGATTCTGGAAATAGTCATTAATTATAATGACTATTGACCAGCTTCCCTGGTGACTCAGAGGTTAAAGCATCTGCCTACAATGTGGGAGATCTGGGTTCGATCCTTGGGTCAGGAAGATCCCCTGGAGAAGAAAATGGCAACCCACTCCGGTATTCTTGCCTGGAGAACCCCATAGACGGAGGAGCCTGGTGGTCTACAGTCGACGGGATCGCAAAGAGTCAGACAAAACTGAGCGACTTCACTTTCACTTTCATAAATAATAAGCACTTTCAGATTTTAAGATTTCATATGCATAGTTTCTCATACATTATGATAAAGAAGGACATCTTATCAGAATTAATTATATCACATTCCAGTGGGCTTTCGTAGATATCAAAACAAGATCCTGAAAGGTTATATTGCTGATGTTTTATCCTATTTTAACCTTATCTAGACTAGATCTGATAGAGAGCCTGATGAACTTTGGATGGAGATTCGTGACATTGTACAGGAGACAGGGATCAAGACCATCCCCGTGGAAAAGAAATGCAAAAAGGCAAAATGGTTTTCTGAGGAGGCCTTACAAATAGCTGTGAAAAGAAGAGAAGCGAAAAGCAAAGGAGAAAAGGAAAGATATTCCCATTTGAATGCAGAATTCCAAAGAATAGCCGGGAGAGCTAAGAAGGCCTTCCTCAGCAATCAATGCAAAGAAATAGAGGAAAACAACAGAATGGGAAAGACTAGAGATCTCTTCGAGAAAATTGGAGATACCAAGGGAACATTTCACACAAAGATGAGTTCGATAAAGGACAGAAATGGTATGGACCTCACAGAAGCAGAAGATATTAAGAAGAGCTGGCAAGACTATACAGAAGAACTGTACAAAAAAGATCTTCATGACCCAGATAATCACAATGGTGTGATCACTCACCTAGAGCCAGACATTCTGGAGTGTGAAATCAAGTGGGCCTTAGAAAGCATCACTACAAACAAAGCTAGTGGAGGTGATGGAATTCCAGTTGAGCTGTTTCACATCCTGAAAGATGATACTGTGAAAGTGCTGCACTCAATATGCCAGCAAATTTGGAAAACTCAGCAGTGGCCACAGAACTGGAAAAGGTCTGTTTTCATTCCAGTCCCTAAGAAAGGCAATTCCAAAGAATGCTCAAACTACCACACAATTGCACTCATCTCACACGCTAGTAAAGTAATGCTCAAAATTCTCCAAGTCAGGCTTCAGGAATACGTGAACCATGAACTTGCAGATGTTCAAGCTAGTTTTAGAAAAGGCAGAGGAACCAGAGATCAAATTGCCAATATCCGCTGGATCATCGAAAAAGCAAGAGAGTTCCAGAAAAACATCTATGTCTGCTTTATTGAGTATACCAAAGCCTTCAACTGTGTGGATCACAATAAACTGTGGAAAATTCTGAAAGAGATGGGAATACCAGACCACCTGACCTGCCTCTTGAGAAACCTGTATGCAGGTCAGGAAGCAACAGTTAGAACTGGACATGGAACAACAGACTGGTTCCAAATAGGAAAAGGAGTACATCAAGGCTGTATATTGTCACCCTGCTTATTTAACTTATATGCAGAGTACATCATGAGAAACGCTGGACTGGATGAGGCACAAGCTGGAGTCAAGATTGCCGGGAGAAATATCAATAACCTCAGATATGCAGATGATACCACCCTTATGGCAGAAGGTGAAGAGGAACTAAAAAGCCTCTTGATGAAAGTGAAAGAGGAGAGTGAAAAAGTTGGCTTAAAGCTTAACCTTCAGAAAACTAAGATCACGGCATCTGGTCCCATCACTTCATGGGAAATAGATGGGGAAACAAGGGAAACAGTGTCAGACTTTATTTTTTGGGGCTCCAAAATCGCTGCAGATGGTGACTGCAGCCATGAAATTAAAAGACGCTTACTCCTTGGAAGGAAAGTTATGACCAACCTAGATAGCATATTAAAAAGCAGAGACATTACTTTGCCAACAAAGGTCTGTCTGTTCAAGGCTATGGTTTTTCCAGTGGTCATGTTTAGATGTGAGAGTTGGACTATAAATAAATCTGAGTGCTGAAGAATTGATGCTTTTAAACTATGGTGTTGGAGAAGACTCTTGAGAGTCACTTAGACTGTAAGGAGATCGAACCAGTCCATCCTAAAGGAGATCAGTCCTGGGTGTTCATTGGAAGGACTGATGCTGAAGCTGAAACTCCAATACTTTGGCCACCTCATGCAAAGAGTTGACTCACTGGAAAAGACCCTGATACTGTGAGGGATTGGGGGCAGGAAGAGAAGGGGACGGCAGAGGATAAGACGGCTGGATGGTATCACCGACTCGATGGGCATGGGTTTGGGTAGACTCCAGGGGTTGTTGATGGACAGGGAGGCCTGGCGTGCTGCAATTCATGGGGTCACAAAGAGTCGGACATGACTGAGTGACTGAACTGCCCTGAACTGAACTGAGAAGTTTAACTTTGTTCAGTTGTTTTTTTGTACCTGGTTCCATCCTGTCATGGGAGCCACACCTTCATGGCTTTATCCAAACCTAATTACTTCCCAAAGGCCCCACTCCAAATATCATGATATCGTTAGTAAGAGCTGCACCATGAATTTGGGGGTACGCAAGCCTTCCCTCAATAATAAACACCTTAGCCATTTTTAAGTGTGTAGTTCATCGGTATTAAGCACATAATTGTACAGTGGCCACAACTGTTGATTCATAAGTTTTCATCTTGCAGAACTGAAATCTATGTCTATTGAACACAACTCCCTTACCGTCCCCATTCTCACCCGCTAGCCACCAGTGTACTTTCTGTCTCTATGAATTTGACTACTTTACGTACCTCATATGAGAAAATTATTCGGTACAGATCTGTTTATATTTTCTGTTTCCTTATGAGTCAGTCTTGGTAGGTTATGTGTTTTTAGGAAATTTGTCCATTTCATGAAGATTTTAAAGTTACTTGGTATACAACTGTTGATAGTACTTTCTTATAGTCCTTTTTATTTCTATAAAATTGTTGGTTCAAAATCTCAGGAGTTCCTCGGGTGAAATACAGAACTGGACCCTGTACTCAAAGGGCAAATAGAAAGAGGCAGACACCCCAGATGGGTGGGTGGTAGGTTTAATGAGCAGAGAAATTGTTTATGGTGCTTGTCATAGTTGCCTCAAGATGAGTAGATCTCCACACCTGCCTGCCAGAATCTTAAAGCCTACATAGATGACTTGACAGGGCTCAATTATGTATACTGTGGTCTCAACAACCATACTCTAGTCTCTATGTTGTATCCTTGAGACAGCTCCAACTGTGGGAACAGTGGGCCGAGCATACATTCTATGAACAGGGGAGGGGACGAGGAGTCTTGGATTGCCTCTGTTCAGCTCATGGGCCAGTGGGTGGTCACAGCTTCTCAATGACCTCCTCTGACAAACATCAGCTGTCATGTCCCCTCTTTCATTTGTAATTTTAGTTATCTAAGTCTTCTTTCTTTTTCTCTGAGTCAGCCCAGCTAAATGTTTATCAATTTTGTTGATTTTTTTTCAAGAACCAACTCTTGCTTTCATTGATTTTCTCTATTATTTTTCTATGCTCTGTTCTATCTCTGACTTAATCTTTATCATTTTGTTTTCTTCTGGCTTTGGGTTTAGTTTCTTCTTTTTCTAGTTTTTTTAAGGTGTAAGTTGAGGTAGTTGATTTGAGATCTATTTCTTTTTTAATATAAGCATTTATATACCTATAAGTTTTCCTCTTGGCATTACTTTTGTTGAATCCCATAACTTCCGTTGTATTTTTGTTTTCATGTCTCAAGATAGTTTTTAATTTTCCATGTTATTTCTTCTGTGACCCATTGGTTTTTTAGGGGTGTGGTGTTTAATTTTCATATATCAATTTTTAATTTTATTTAATTTTATTGTTTTCTAGTTGTGATCAGAAAATATAGTTTGCTTGCTTTTGGTCCTTTTAAATTTACCAGGACTTGCTTTGTCACCTACAGTATAGACTAGAGAATGTTCCACATGCACCTGAGCAAAATATGTGTTCTGCTTGGGTGTTCTGTTGCTTAGAGTGTTCTGTATATGTCTGTTGGATCAAATTATTGTTCAGTCCTCTGTTTCCTTACTGATCTTTGTTTGACTGTTCTATTCATTATTGAAAGTAGAGTACTAAAGTCTTCAACTATTATTGTACAGCTGTTTCTCCCTTAAAGTCTGTCAATATTTGCATCATACATTTTGAAGATCAAATATTTGGTTTATAGAAATAAAATAGAGAATAGAAAAATAGCAAAAATAAAAAAAAACAAAACACTAAACCTAAATTTGGTTCTTTAAAAGTATCAACATAATTCACCTACCTTTTGCTATATTTAGAGAGAAAATTTAGGGAAAATGACTTACAAAGGGTATTATGTGTGTGTGTATGTGTGTGTGTGTGTGTGTGTGTATTTTTTTTTTTTAGAAACCTAGTGTAACCATTAGAGGAGAGATAACACATGAATTTTAAAAAAATACATAGAATAGCCCTCGAATCTTTCTTGTAATGTTTTGGTTTCCTTAAAGGCAGCATATTATGGAAATACTTTATAATAAATATAACAAAGCTTATAGGAAAATAGTGTTCATGATAGACTCTTCCAGACTCATATAATTTTGGGTTACGTACAAAACCCATTCAATGTAAAAAAAAATCACAATTTTGAACATGTTAAATATCTAATAAATGAGGAAATACTGTAGTGCTTTCCTTGAAAAAGACTTAGATATGTATTTGATAGTATGAAAGTGGTGAAGTGAGACTGTGGGTTATGAAGGAGAGGTGTGTAATCAGTTCAGTTCAGTCGCTGAGTCATGTCCAACTCTTTGCGACCCCATGAATCGCAGCACGCCAGGCCTCCCTGTCCATCACCAACTCCTGGAGTTTACTCAAACTCATGCCCATCGAGTTGGTGATGCCATCCAGCCATCTCATCCTCTGTCGTCCCCTTCTCCTCCTGCCCCCAATCCCTCACAGCATCAGGGTCTTTTCCAATAAGTCAACTCCTCCCATGAGGTGGTCAAAGTATTGGAGTTTCAGCTTCAGCATCAGTCCTTCCAATGAACACCCAGGACTGATCTGCTTTAGGATGGACTGGTAGCTTTTCCCCAAAGTGCTTTTGGTAGTTCACCCCCTTCTGATGTGTGCTTGCTACCATTCTAACCATGAAATGAGGTCTCTTTCCTTCTCACCTTTACTCTGGACTTAGACACGTGAGTGGCTTTCACCAATAAGATATTAGCAAGCGTGATGCAAGGGAAAGCTTGGTAAGTACTTGCACGTTAAGATTGGTCCTTTTGGGATTCCTCCCCTGAAGTTTCAGTCACTATTTTGTGAGAGACCCAATCTAGATCCATAGGAAAAAAATAACAGGCCCTGGTCTTCAGGCCCAGCCTAGCTCATAGCTGATAGTCAACACCAGCCTGCCAGCCTTGTGAGTGAGGTTGTGTTGGACCTTTGCAGCTATCGGAGCTGTGCCATTTCACACAGAGAGCTTCAGAATCCCAGGAGATGAGAATGGTGGTTTACATGGCCAGGTTTGGAGGTGTCTGCTGCGCAGCAGTAGACCCTAAAACAGAAAAGCAAAGGGCATCGTCATACTTAGATGCAAGTGTGATGCCCCTGAGGTATTAATACAATGTAGCTGTAATTCATGGCCCTGTTTACTTCTGCTCTGGCCTAAAATCAGAATTGTAGTTTTCTTGTTTTTCTATTTTCTTTTGTTGTTTCTAAGTGTCTGGTAAAAATTGCTTCAAATCAGAGGATACCAAAAAGTGCCACATGTCTGCCGTCAGCGTGAGAATCTTCTGGAAGATTTTCTTTGGCCAGCTGAGTCGCAGAATTCTCATTCTCAAAACTGAGATGACTCTGGAAATCAGCACTGCCTCTTGGGCTCTCGCCTCTGCCTCTGTATTAATTTTTCCTGCTACTGTAACAGACTGCCACAGACTTAGCAGCTTTAAATGAAGCATATTTATTACTCACAAGTTTGTGGGTCAGAAACTGGGCAAGATTCACTCTGTTCTTTGTTTGAGATCCAGCGATGCCACAATCAAGATGTACTCTGTTTGATGTGAATCAGCCATAGAGTTACATCAATGTATGACAAAACCCCCTGAAAAATAAAAAAAAATAATTAAAAAAAAAAAAAAGATGTACTCTGTTTATATCTTGAGAGTCTGGGGGAAAATCTGCTGTGGGGTTTATTCCAGTTGTGCAGAATTCAGTCCCTGACATCTGAGACACCCGTTTCCTTGCTCTTTGATGTCCAGGGGACACACTGCGCTCCTAGAGCCCTGTCACACAGCCGGCTTCGTCTTCACAGTCAGCAGTGCTGTTAAAGGCCTTCTCACATGCTACTCTGTCTGCCTTCCCTTCAGGATCCACAGAGGGTCCCCATTCTCCAGCCCTCCCTTGCCGCTTCTCTTTTCAGATTCTGTCCTGAGTTCCTTGGTTAAACACTGACTGAATCATCATCATCATTATGAAAATGATGTTACTTCTATCGGTACTAATGATGTTACAGCTCCTAATTGATAATTAATAAAGTGGTGGACTCCATGCCAATTTGCCAGTTCCTTTAAATATAGTTGTGGTTTTTACAACTGACAGTTTCTACAACTGTGACAACAGTCATTAAAGGTGAGGAAAATAAGACTTAGAGGGGGTCAAATAATTCATGAAGTCACACTGGCATCTTAGCCAGCAAGCATATATGTTATTAAACCCTAAGAATTGCAGCCCTCTCTTATAGAGCTCCACCAGATTGGTATCCATGGTAACCATGGTACTCCTGTGTTATCCCAAACCCGTCTAACTCTTCTCATCTATGTTTAAACATCTATGTACTGTCCACCTAGCCCCAAATTTTAACATTTTAGTGCATCATTTGCTAAGTTAGATTAATTTATAGGGCAAAGGTAAACAGTTGAAAAGTTGAAAGTGAAAGCTGCTCAGTCGTTTCTGACTCTCTGCGACCCCATGGACTCTACAGTCCCTGGAATTCTCCAGGTCAGGATACTAAAGTGGGTAATCCTCTTCTCCAGGGGATCTTCCCAACCCAGGGATTGAACCCAGGTCCCCGCATTGCAGGTGGATTCTTTACCAGCTGAACCACCAGGGAAGCCCAAGAATACTGGAATGGGTAGCCTATCCCTTCTCCATTGGATCTCCCTGACCCAGGAATTGAACCAGGGTCTCCTGCATTGCAGGCAGATTGTTTACCAACTGAACTCCCAGGAAAGCCCCAAACTAAAAAGTAGAGGACCAAATTAGAAGCCCCCGTGCCGTAGGAAAAGGATCTCTGTGGTACGACCATTATCTACACCTACACTAGTCTCCTGTCCAAACCAGAGTAATTTGCAAAGTTACCAGTCTTTCTGAATAAGGACTTTGTAATGTCCATCTCTCTGAAGGTTAAGTCCAAGACTTTCATGTCCTGACTTTGGCTGACCTCTTTTGTTTATCTTCTACCATTCGCTGGCTGCCATTTCAAGATGTTAGCTATACCCAACCTTCAGTAATTTATCATGAGTTTTGATATTGCTCAGCAGGTCTCGCCTGCCATCGCACATACTGTTCCTCTGTCTGGAATGACTCTACTTCTGCCACTTGTTATCCGAGTTGTAATCAGTTGTCAGATGAAGTCAGGTCTTTTTGTCGAAAAGATGTTCCTAACTTCCTACAATCTGGCTGGATTAGATGTCTGTCCTCTGCACTCCCTCAGCACTCAGAGCTCAACTGTTACTAGAGTTAACACATTATACTGCATTACTTACTTACATGTCTGTTTTTCCATTCGTTCATGAGCACCTAAAAACCAGGAAACCTGTTTTCCATCTTTAAATATTCATCCTCTTTCATTCATGGGGCAGTAAATATTTGTTGAAGGCAGCTTTTATATTTGCTAGTCTCTTATAACTAGGTTTAATTATCTACATAGTAAACTCCTTTGTGTCACCACCATCTCCAACATGTCTACATCCACATATACAGATTAATAGTACCTAAGAGACCTCTAACAATAATAAGTAATAAGTATCAGATAATTGTACACTATTATAATTATCCTAATATACAAATTTCAGAGCTGTTCTGTTCTCAATGAGAAAAGTTTTTAGATAATCCATCGAAAAATAAACACCACTAAGGTCAGCTTTCTAGTAGAAAACAGTTCTGGTGGAAAAATAAATTTCGATTGCATTTTGTATGTATGTATTTCATATGTATGTACCCAGACCACATACATTTTTGTTTTTAGGTTGGACGAGCCCACTGAAAGTTACTCCTTCCCAACCGCATCATGGAGAGCACTCAGTAAATCGCCCATATACATTTGATGAGGAAGCAACATCTACAGTAAGAATTTCTTACTAGATGGGTTATGTAATATTTGTAATCAATTTGTTTCATTTTGTATTTGATATTTTAAGTCCTGTAAACAAATAGCTGTCATACTGAGTCAAGTAAGAGAGAAAGAAAAATATTGTCGATAGTGCTTAAAATGATATAAATGAACTTATTTACAAAGCAGAAACAAACTCACAGACTTAAAGAACTAGGGTAAGGGTGGGGAGAGGGATAGTTTGGGATTGACATGTACACGCTGTTGTATTTAAAATGGATAGCCAACAAGGACCTATTGCATAACACAGGGAACTCTGCTCAGTATTTTGTAATAACCTAAATGGGAAGAGAGTTTGAAGAAGAATGGTATATGTATAATGGAATCACTTTGCTATATACCTGAAACTATCACAGCATTGCTAGTCAACTAACATGTAAGTTTTTTATTTTAATAACTACCATTTATAAAGTACTCCTTCCTTACATGTCAGGCCCTGTGCAGGAGTTCACAGTCATTGCATAGTCTCATTGTCTGTGCATCCCTACAACAGCACTGTGGGACAGGAGTGAGTAGTGGATGATGCTATGATGGTATATTCAACCCAGGCCCCCGCTACCTGCAAGCGCACCCTCCCCAGTAGCAGCGGGCAGTGGCCACTAGGTGTCTTGACGGCTGCCAGCTGGACAGTACATCCTGCCTCATGACCACTCAGACTTGCCGGTGACTGACGTCCTTGAAGAAAGAGAGTAAAGCTAGACTTCAGCTGAAACCACATTCCCATTAGTGTCTTTTCCTTGTTGTATCCTACACTTCACCTGGAGCACTCCTACCATGTATTAATTGAAAAAAAAAAAAATGTTTTGGTTCCTGCTTCTAGACAAGACAATGCGTTTATCTCATATTATTTGAGAAAGCTGAAACCCAGTGATGTAAAGTAACTGACTTGACCATAAAGATAAAGTCAAACTTGAAAGCTGGATATATGGATTTAATAGACTTTAAACTCTTAATGTTTAAATTACTTGGAGACTCCTCCAGAGATACATAAATATGACATGTTTTTTTTTAAGCAGCTTTACTGAGGTTTATTTTACGAAACATAAAACTTGCCCATTTGAAGTATTCAATTCAATGGGGTTTTTCTTTGGCTATTCACTGAATTGTACAACCATTACCACAGTCTAATTTTTGAACATTTTCGTCACCCCCCCCCCAAAAAAAAGTCTATTAGCAGTAAAGTTATGGATACCTTCAAGGAATCTATTTGCATTTTTATAACTCTTGTATTTATTCCTTCCTAAAGCTGATCTCCCTAAATTTATCTTTAGTTTCTCAAGGTGATTTCTCCTTTTCCCACCTCTCCCTTTCCCTTTTCTGATTCCACCACAGAGAGAAAGGAGCATACCTCCCACAAGTCATCAGGTATACTAGGCTGTGTGGCGGTGGAATAAAAAGGTTACTCACAATATATCTGGGTCTGCTTTACTCAAGATACCATCCACCATGCCAGGACTTCATGTCTATTCTTGTCTGCATTTTTTTCTATAAGAAAATCACGGCGTTAAATTGGGGGAGATTTTCCCTGTTTTGAACTATTCTAAATTCAGATGAAATAGAGAATTTGATTTCAATAGTAAGGAGAATTTGTATTTGTTAATTTTGCTTATTCCATCTCCAGACTCTTCAAAGAATCCATTGCTCCTTCTGATAAGTCCTGTGAGAGCTTGGAAAGGGGACATTATTATTGAAAGCACTGATGCTTTTTTTTTTCCATCTAAGGCTATAAATTTATGGCAAGGCTATATGCTTTGCCTAGCTATCTATATTAGAATTCTGAAGTTCTTGTCATGCAAAAATTCATAAACCATACTTATTTAAACTAAAGCATAGAGTTTTATGTCAAGATAAACCTTGATATTTTCCTACCAGTAATGGAAGCTAACTAAGTAACATGAGACAATATTTCCAATGGAAATAACTAGATTAATATTTATTTTTTAATATCAAAAAGCTCATAAAGTGGGGAGAAATTACTGAACCAATGAAAGGTTAGAAACTTTAAAATGTAAGCCAGTACTTAGGGTCACTTTGGCCTGATAGGAATTTGCTGCTCTGAAAAGGGAAACTACTCTAACTGAACATTTGCTAGTCTCATAGGTATAAGTCATCAAAAATTAGAATTGATCTTTGAAAACCACCCACTATTTTGGGCTAAATACCTGAAGGCTGGCATCTTAAAGGTAATCATAGATCAATAGTTTAAAAAAAAAAAAAAAACCTACAACTGGCTTCAGAATAAATGAGAAAACTTAAAAGTCTTTAACCAGTGTTAAAGTGACCCAAGATTGCTATCATTTCCAGGACACCAGGCAGATACAAAGAAAATCTCTCTGGAGGAAAATAATATATTAATAAGGCTCAAATTATTTCTGTCAATAACTTTTAAAATAGAGTGCTTAATACACAGTCAACAGTAACCAAACAAAGATGGACACCATAAATGAGAAAAAAACAAAAAGACTCACAAATTGATTTTGGACATTGGCAGTAGGCACAAAATGGTCAAAAAAAAAAAACCCCAATGAGCTAACACTTTTGCAGATAAGTTGGAAATTGTAAAATGCAAAATTCAAAAATTGAGGAAAATGTAGTTTCAGAACTGGAAAATAACAACATAAATTGATCCTGTAGTGAATTAGACACGGTTAAAGAGAGAATTGGAGAACTATAGATAAAAGAGAGAAACTACTCTTGATGCACAAATTTATAAAAAGATGGAAAATACCAAATTGTTTACTTTTATGGGAAAGTAAAAAACATAAAAAATACAGTGAAAAAGAGTGTATGTTTATTTGGAAGCCCAGATGTGTAAAAACTAGTATAGAAGCAATATATGACGATACAATTATTATACCCACTGCTGTTTATTTCTGGAGTTCCCTGAGGCATCCCCTCACAGTTTCTATTGTACATTAAGGGTTAGTTATGGACGGAGGTTTGTGACATTGTATACAGGAGACAGGGATCAAGACCATCCCCGTGGAAAAGAAATGCAAAAAAGGCAAAATGGTTATCTGAGGAGGCCTTACAAATAGCTGTGAAAGGAAGAGAAGCAAAAAGCAAAGGAGAAAAGGATGCATAGTTCCAAAGAATAGCCAGGAGAGATAAGAAAGCCTTCCTCAGCAGTCAATGCAAAGAAATAGAGGAAAACAACAGAATGGAAGAGACTAGAGATCTCTTCAAGAAAATTAAAGATATCAAGGGAAGATTTCATGCAAAAATGGGCTCAATAAAGGACAGAAATGGTATGGACCTAACAGAAGCAGAAGATATTAAGAGGTGGCAAGAATACACAGAAGAACTGTACAAAAAAGATCTTCACGACCCAGATAATCACAATGGTGTGATCACTCACCTAGAGCCAGACATCCTGGAATGTGAAGTCAAGTGGGCCTTAGAAAGCATCACTATGAACAAAGCTAGTGGATGTGGTGGAATTCTAGTTGAGTTGTTTCATATCCTGAAAGATGATGCTGTGAAAGTGCTGCACTCAATATGCCAGCAAATTTGGAAAACTCAGCAGTGGCCCCAGGACTGGAAAAGGTCTGTTTTCATTCCAGTCCCTAAGAAAGGCAATCCCAAAGAATGCTCAAACTACCACACAATTGCACTCATCTCACGCGCTAGTAAAGTAATGCTCAAAATTCTCCAAGCCAGGCTTCAGCAATATGTGAACTGTGAACTTGCAGATGTTCAAGCTGGTTTTAGAAAAGGCAGAGGAACCAGAGATCAAATTGCCAATATCCGCTGGATCATCAAAAAAGCAAGAGAGTTCCAGAAAAGCATCTATGTCTGCTTTATTGACTATACCAAAGCCTTTGACTGTGTGGGTCACAATAAACTGTGGAAAATTCTGAAAGAGATGGGAATACCAGACCACCTGACCTGCCTCTTGAGAAACCTGTATGCAGGTCAGGAAGCAACAGTTAGAACTGGACATGGAACAACTGGTTCCAAATAGGAAAAGGAGTGCGTCAAGACTGTATATTGTCACCCTGCTTATTTAACTTATATGCAGAGTACATCATGAGAAATGCTGGGCTGGAAGAAGCACAAGCTAGAATCAAGATTGCCGGGAGAAATATCAATAACCTCAGATATGCAGATGACACCAACCTTATGGCACAAAGTGAAGAGGAACTAAAAAGCCTCTTGATGAAAGTGAAAGAGGAGAGTGGAAAAGTTGGCTTAAAGCTCAACATTCAGAAAACTAAGATCATGGCATCTGGTCCTATCACCTCATGGTGAATAAATGGGGAGATAGTGGAAACAGTGTCAGACTTCATTTTTGGGGGGCTCCAAAATCACTGCAGATGGTGACTGCAGCCATGAAATTAAAAGACACTTACTCCTTGGAAGGAAAGTAATGACCAACCTAGATAGCATATTAAAAAGCAGAGACATTACTTTGCCAACAAAGGTCCGTCTGGTCAAAGCTTTGCTTTTTCCAGTGGTCATGTATGAATGTGAAAGTTGGACTGTGAGGAAAGCTGAGTACGGAAAAATTGATGCTTTTGAACTATGGTGTTGGAGAAGACTCCTGAGAGTCCCTTGGGCTGCAAGGAAATCCAACCAGTCCATCCTAAAGGAGATCAATCCTGGGTGTTCATTGGAAGGACTGATGCTGAAGCTGAAACTCCAGTACTTTGGCCACCTGATGCAAAGAGTTGTCTCATTGGAAAAGACCCTGATGCTGGGAGGGATTGGGGGCAGGAAGAGAAGGGGACGACAGAGGATGAGATGGCTGGATAGCATCACCAACTCTATGGGCATGAGTTTGAGTAAACTCCGGGATTTGGTGATGGATAGATAGGCCTGGCGTGCTGCAATTCATGGGGTCGCAAGGGGTCGGACACAACTGAGTGACTGAACTGAACTGAACTGAACTGATGGTTCCATACAAGAATGCCAAGCATGACAGCAGCAGCTGTAGGTGTCAGCCAATAAAAATGTCTGCAAAATCTTAAAGCATGGAAGACATGAAAGTGGAGAGATGTAGAAAGTTTTTGAAAGTTTTTTCTTCATATTGTTTACAGTAGTCATATTGTTTAAAATCTGAGCATTAGTTGTTAACTTTTGTTAGGTCTTGTTCAACATGAAGAAACTCTAGGAAACTGAAACATTCATGATGATGGCGGTGGAAGATTTAATGGAATGATGCTCAAGTATTAGGACATAAAGAGGTCTCCTTCAGTGTCATCAATCTAAGAAATATCTAGAGTCATTAGTAGAGGTCCCCATTGAATCAGATTCCAAGAACACTAAAGATGAAGTCAAAGAGCCAATTTAATCACTGCTTTATGAAATAGTACAGACAAAACATTCAGAAAACAGAAGTAGAAAGAACATGCACCAGCAGAAGAAGGGCTACTAGAAAATGAATGTTTATTAGGAAATGATGTAGATTATGTAAAGCTGAGGACCTGGAAACTGAAGCAGTTCATAAAGAAATTGAAGATACATAACATAGAAGTGTTGTCTTACAAGACTAATCAGGAAATGGAAGAGACTGTGTATTTGAGAAAAACCCAGTTTCCAGTGAAAGACTGTGTCATGATACCAGTGATGTGATACCCGAGGTGACAGCAGTGGCATGAATCTCCACAAAGTGAAGAGGCATGATTTCAGACCCTGACAGGTATCTTCTTAGGAACAATAAGAAATGACAGATTTCAGAATTTTTTCCCCTCAAACTAGAAGAGGACCAGTCTTAGGCACACATCACTCACCAACTTTATCAATAATTAGCCATGGGAAACAGCTTATTGTGACAGATTTTGTAAATTGCTGAAAAGTTCACAATCTAAAATATTTTAAATGAATTGTAATTTAGAATGTTTTTTAAAATGATCTGATTTTGTATTTTTCCATGCCTCATTTTTAACAGTATATCCCATTGGTTTTACTTGTTTGTTCCATCTCTCAGTTCAGTTCAGTTCAGTCGCTCAGTCCTGTCTGACTCTTTGTGACCCCATGGACTGCAGCAAGCCAGGCTTCCCCGTCCATCACCAACTTCTGGAGTTCACTCAGACTCAGGTCCACTGAGTTGGTGATGCCATCCAACCATCTCATCCTTGTTGTCTCCTTCTCCTCCCGCCTTCAATCTTTCCCAGCATCAGAGGTTTTTCCAGTGAGTCAGTTCTTCACATCAGGTGGCCAAAATACTGGAGCTTCAGTTTCAGCATCAGACCTTCCAATGAATATTCCAGTTCCTTCAGGATTGACTCGTTTGATCTCCTTGCAATCCAAGGGACTCTCAAGAGTCTTCTCCAACACCAAAAGGATCAATTCTGTGGTGCTCAGTTTTCTTTGTGGCTTAACTCTCACATCCATACATGACTATTGGAAGAACCATAGCTTTGACTAGACGGACCTTTGTTGGCAAAGTAATGTCTCTGCTTTTTAATGTGCTGTGTAGGTTGATCATAACTTTTCTTCCAAGGAGCAAGCATCTTTTACTTTCATGGCTGCAGTCACCATCTGCAGTGATTTTGGAGCCCAAATCTGTCACTGTTACCCCATCTATTTCACATGCAGTGATGGTACGATCTCTAACACAGCTCTTATTCTTACCTATATGCATGGGTCAAATGTAGAAATTATATTGAAGTAGCACCAATTTGTTTGGCATAAATTTTGTATTTGTTAGTCATGTATAACACTAACAGTGTTGGTTTGATTTCGGTGACTTCTGCAATAAACACGGATTTATATCTGCAAAGGCACTTAAATATTTGCTAATGACTTGCTGATATGAGTCATCATAAACTGTGCTCATTAACAGAACAATGGGATACTGGGGAGTACAGTACCTGGAGATACCCTAGAACTATGAACAGTGGAATAAAACAGCACAGTTAACAACTTGATCTAATAGACATACATAGATAAATCTTTTTGCAATAATCATTGATAAAAGTTATTACATATTATGCATAAAGCAATCTAAATTTTTTTAATATTTTAAACCATACAGAATATATTCTTTGCCTACAAGACAATTAGATAAATCAAAATACACTAAAAAAATCATGTATTTGGAAACATAAAAATATATTTTTGAATGAGTTACTGACCAGAGAAGAGATCATAAGGGAAAGTAGAAAATATCTTGAATTGAACAATAACAAGATGTTGTACAACACAATATAACCAGTATTTTATAATAACCTATAAATGGAGTATAATCTTTAAAAATAGTGAGTCAATAATAAGATATTGTACAACACAATATAACCAGTGTTTTATAATAACCTATAAATGGAATATAATCTTTAAAAATTGTGAGTTATATTGTACACCTATAATATATAATATTGTACCTCAACTATAGTTTCAATTAAAAATGAAAGTATTGTAGCAACGTGTGGGAATGCAATTAAATAATCTCTGGAGGAAAATGTATAATCTTAAAAAATACAGCAGAATAAATCCTGGAAATTAAAGAACTATGCAAGCATGCATCTCAAAAAGTGAGAAAAAGAGGAACTTTTTTTCAACTGAAGAGAGGATATAATAAAGATAAAATAAGAAATTAAGGAAATAGAAAACAAACACATTTTAAAAACTCACCAGTGCCACAAGTTGGCTCATTGAAAAACATTTGATACTTATCTGTCAGTGCCAGTCAAAAAGAATAAAAATATAACTTTGGGGGAGCCAATATAATGGTGGCCACATAAAACTGGCCTTCCCCACAGAACCTCAGAAACAATCCATAACAAGACAAATGATAGTTTTCAAGAGCCTATTATACACTGTAAAGTAAGTTAAAAGAGAAAGATAAATATCGTATACTAACACATATATACAGAATCTAGTGAAAATGGTACTGAAGAATTTATTTACAGGGCAGCAATGGAGAAACAGATTAGAGAATAGACTTGTGGACATGGGGAGAGGAGAGGAGAGGGTGAGATGTATGGAAGGAGTAACATGGAAACTCACATTACCATATGGTGAACAGCCAGCGGGAATGTGCTGTGTGGCTCAGGAAACATACTGGGGCTCTCTATCAACCTAGAGTCGTGGGGTGGGGAGGGAGATGGGAGGGAGGCTCAAAAGGGAGAGGGTATGTGTGTACTTATGGCTGACCCATGCTGACGTTTGGCAGAAGACAACAAAATTCTGTAAAGCAATTATCCTTCAATAAAAAAATAATTTTAAGAAATCAACATAACTAGAAGACAGAGAAACTCTACAATGAAATTACTGCAAGTTAAAAATAAAACAGGTCATGTCTCAAGTTCTCAACAGAAAACTTTTTATGGTAAATGAAACAGTCTTGGAAAAATTACATGGTAGATACAAGGCAGCCTAAAATCGTTAAAAAAAAAAAAAAAAAAAAAAACCTGGATAAATAGACTTAAGTCTCTGGTGAGTTAGACAGGAATCTGCCTGCAGTGCTGGAGACCCAGGTTTGATCCCTGGGTCGGGAAGATTCCCCTGGAGAATGGAATGGCTACCCACTCCAGTATTCTGACCTGGAGAATTCCATGGACAGAGGAGCCTGGCAGGCTGCAGTCCATGTGGTCGCAGAGTCGGACAAAATTGAGCAACAAACACTACTAAGACTAAAAATATAAATGATGTCTAAATCTAATGTCTAAGTCTACAGAGAATGAGTTCAAATAGCACGTGATATGTGATGGCAGCTTCTGAAGGGAATTGTGTAGGAGAAGATTAAAAGGAGTGAGAGTCACCTTTTGGAGGTTGGGTGACAAAGGGGCAAAAAAGGAAGGAAAGAAGAAAATGTAAGATGCTGAAAGGCAAAAACAATTACTTAATCGGAGATTATACAACCCTTCTTCTAACAGTCAAATAAGATTAAGAAAAAAAGAAATTATACTTGGCTACACTGACAAAAGAGGGCCCGGTTGAACTTTGAATTTTATAAGCCACATGAAATTCACAGATTGAACTAAACTGTAATAAAACAGAAAGCAAGAATTAGAATACTTCAGTGAAGACAATTACTCCCCAAATCAACTATAAAACAGAAGAGAATTGTAATACACTCTGAAGTTTGTTATATATTTTAAAACAACCATTTGGGGATGTGAGAAAGTGCAGAAATTTCATACTGAAATTCAAATAATTGCAAATAGAATTTTAGGTGAAATAAAGTTCATTCAGAAATTATGACTTCATTACATGAAACCCAACAAAAAGGCAATTAACATAAAAATTTAATGAAAATCATCCAAGAGAATAAAAAGACAATAAAGAATTAGTTGAAAATAGCTAAGGGAAAATGGTTGAAAAGAAAGATATGCAAAGAAGAAACAGTTCAGTTCAGTCACTCAGTTGTGTCCGACTCTTTGCAACCCCATAGACTATAGTAAACCAGGCTTCCCTGTCCATCACCAACTCCCAGATTTGCTCAAACTCATGTCCATCGAGTCAGTGATGCTATCCAACCATCTCATCCTCTGTTGTCCCCTTCTCCTCCTGCCTTCAATCTTTCCCAGCATCAGGGTCCTTTGCATTGAGACAGTTAATTCGCATCAGGAGGCCAATGTATTGGAGCTTCCGCTTCAGCATGAGACCTTCCAATGAATTTTCAGGACTGTCTGGTTTGATCTCCTTGCAGTCCAAGGGACTCTCAAGAGTCTTCTCCAACACCATGGTTCAAAAGCATCAGTTCTTCGGTGCTCAGCTTTCTTTATGGTCCAACTCTCATATTCATACATGACTACTGGAAAAACCATAGCTTTGGCTAAGACGGACTTTTGTTGGCAAAGTAATGTCTCTGCTTTTTAATATGCTGTCTAGGTTTGTCATAGCTTTTCTTTCAAGGTGCAAGCATCTTTTACTTTCATGGCTGCAATCACCATCCATAGTGATTTTGGAACCCAAGGATATCAAGTCTGTCACTGGTTCCATTGTTTCCCCATCTATTTGCTATGAAGTGATGGGCTTGGAGGCCACAGTCTTAGTTTTTGAATGGTGAGTTTTAAGCCAGCTTTTTCACTCTCACTTTCATCAAGAGGCTCTTTAGTTCCTCTTTGCTTTCTGCTATAAGGGTGGTATCATCTGCGTATCTGAGGTTATTGGTATGAAAGCTTGTACTTCATCAGTCCAGCATTTCATATGATGTAGTCTGCATATAAGTTAAATAAGCAGGGTGACAGTATACAGCCTTGATGTCCTCCTTTCCCAATTTGGAACCAGTCTGTTGTTCCATGTCTGGTTCTAACTGTTACATCTTGACCTGTATACAGATTTCTCAGGAGGCAGGTTAGGTGTTCTGGTATTCCCATCTCTTGAAGAATTTTCCAGAGTTTGTTGTGATCCACACAGTCAAAGGCTTTGGTGTAATCAGTAAATCAGTAGTAGATGTTTTTCTGGAACTCTCTTTCTGGAACTTTATGTGATCCAAGGTATGTTGAAATTTGATCTCTGATTCCTCTTCCTTTTCTAAATCCAACTGGAACATCTGGAAGTTCTCGATTGACGTACTGTTGAAGCCTCGCTTGGAGAATTTTGAGCATTACTTTTCTACTGTGTGAAATGAGTGCAATTGTGTGGTAGTTTGAGCATTCTTTGGCATTGCCTTTCTTTGGGATTGGAGTGAAAATGGACCATTTCCAGTCCTGTGGCCACTGCTGAGTTTTCCAAATTTGCTGACATATTGAGTGCAGCACTTTCACAGCATCATCTTTCAGGATTTGAAATAGCTCAACTGGAATTCCATCACCTCCATTAGCTTTGTTCGTAGTGATGCTTCCTAAGGCCCACTTGACTTCACATTCCAGGATGTCTGGCTCTAGGTGAGTGATCACACCATCATAGTTATCTGGGTCATTAAGATTTTTTTTGTATAGTTCTTCTTTGTATTCTTGCCACCCCTTGATATCATCTGCTCCTATTAGGTCCATACCATTTCTGTCCTTCATTGTGCCTATTTTTGTGTGAAATGCTCCCTTGGTATCTCTAATTTTCCTGAAGAGATCTCTAGTCTTTCCCATTCTATTGTTTTCCTCTGTTTCTTTGCACTGATCACTGAGGAAGGCTTTCTTATCTCTCCTTGCTATTCTTTGGAATTCTGCATTCAGATGGGTATATCTTTCCTTTTCTCCTTTGCCTTTAGCTTCTCTTCCTTTCTCAGCTATTTGTAAGGCCTCCTCAGACAACCATTTTTCCTTTTTGCATTTCTCTTTATTGGGAATGGTCTTGATCACTGTCTCCCCTACAGTGTCATGAACTTCCATCCATAGTTCTTTAGGCACTCTGTCTATGAAATCTAATGCCTTAAATCTAGTTCTCACTTCCACTGTATAATCATAAGGGATTTTATTTAGGTCATACCTGAATGGTCTAGTGGTTTTCCCTGCTTTCTTCAATTTAAGTCTGAATTTTGCAATAAAGTGTTCATGATCTGACTGCAGTCAGCTCCTGGTCTTGTTTTTGTTGACTGTATAGACTTTCTTCATCTTTGGCTGTAAAGAATGTAATCAGTCTGATTTCATTATTGACCATCTGGTGATGTCCATGTGTGGAGTCATCTCTTGTGTTGTTGGAAGAGGGTTTTGCTATGACCAGTCCATTTTCTTGGCAAAACTCTGTTAGCCTTTGCCCTGCTTTATTTTATACTCCAAGGCTAGACTTGCCTGTTACTTCAGGTATTTCTTGACTTCCTACTTTTGCATTCCAGACCCCTGTGATGAATAGGACATATTTTTTTTGGTGTTAGTTCTAGAAGGTCTTGTAGGTCATCATAGAACTGTTCAATTTCAGCTTCTTCAACCACTTTAGTGGTTGGGACATAGACTTGGATTACTGTTATATTGAAGCTTGCCTTTGGAAACGAAGAGAAATCATTCTGTCATTTTTGAGATTGCAACCAAGTACTGCATTTCATACTCTTTTGTTGCCTATGAGGGCTACTCCATTTCTTCTAAGGGATTCAGTGGAGTAGAAGGTCGTACACTCATCTTCTCCTGCAAGATCTCCAAAATTGCAGCTCTCTGCTGAACAGTCATTGACAGGAGAATGTTGGATCCCACCAAAAAAAGATACCCCACATCCAGTGACAAAGGAGAAGCCCCAGAAAGACAGTAGGAGGGGTGAAATCGTGTTTAGAATCAAACCCCATTCCCTTCAGAGATGCTCAGAGGGCTCAAACAAAACCTGTGAGCACTAGGACCCAGAGACCGCACGGAGACTGAGCCAGACCTGCCTTTGAGTGTTTGAGTGGCACAGGTCAGCAGTGGCCTGCTGTGGAAACCGGCTCTGCTGCAGCAGAACTGGGACACACAGCATGTGGCAGAAGCCCTGTTGGAGAAGGTCGCTGTTAGCCCCACCATAGA
Source organism: Muntiacus reevesi (assembly GCF_963930625.1). Lineage (NCBI taxonomy): Eukaryota > Metazoa > Chordata > Mammalia > Artiodactyla > Cervidae > Muntiacus > Muntiacus reevesi. The sequence continues at coordinate 5,764,670 of NC_089254.1, read as the reverse complement.
GCTGCTGAGCAGACAGCCACAAACTGTAGAACAATTACACCAATGAAATTTTCACCTTGTTAAGAAAGTTCTAGGTCCCACAACAGATTTCCCAACCTGGGAATTTGGCAAAGGGACAGAACCCCAAGAGAATTTGACTTTGGAGACCAGTGGAATTTGACTATAGAACTTTCACAGGACTGGGGAAACAGGCTCTAGGAGGGCACAAACAAAACCTTGTGTGCGCCAGCAGCCAGGAGAAAGGAGCAGTGTCCCCACAAGAGACTGAGCCGGACTTGCCTGGGAGTGTCCAGGAGTCTCTGGCAGAGGCGTGGGAGGCCTGCTGGGGGGTCAGGGGCACTGAACACAGAGTGTGGGCGTGAGTCCTGAAGGAGGTCGACATCCTCATTAACCCTGCCATGGTTTGGCTTCAGGCCAAACAACAGGGAGGGAGCACAGCCCCGCCCATCAACAGAAAATGGGATTAAAGTTTTACTGAGCACGGCCCCGCCCATCAGAACAACACCCAGATTCCCCCACAGTCAGTCTCTCCCACCAGGAAACTTCCACAGGCCTCTTATCCTTAACCATCCGAGGGCAGACAGAATGAAAGAAGAAACAATATATGTATAATTAGAGTCCCTAAGAAGAGCTAAATAATAGAGTGGTATCATATGTCAAACCAGTGTTTCTCACCTTGGCACAATTGACATTTGTTGGTGGTGGTGGTATTTAGTGGCTAAGTCGTGTCTGACTCATTTTCGACCCCATGGACTGTGTAGCCCACCAGGCTTCTCTGTCCATGGAATTTCCCAGGCAAGAATACTGGAGTAGGTTCCCATTTCCTTCTCCAGGAATATTCCCTACTCAGGGATCAAACCCACATCTCCTGAATTGGCTGGCAGATTCTTTACCGCTAAGCCACCAGGGAAGCCCCACAACTGACAGCTCAGTTCAGTCGCTCAGTCGTGTCCGACTCTTTGTGACCCCATGAATCTCAGCACGCCAGGCCTCCCTGTCCGTCACCAACTCCCGGACTTTACCCAAACCCATCTCCATCGAGCTAGTGATGCCATCCAGCCATCTCGTCCTCTGTCGTCCCCTTCTCCTCCTGCCCCCAATCCCTCCCAGCATCAGGGTCTTTTCCAGTGAGTCAACTCTTTGCATGAGGTGGCCAAAGTATTGGAGTTTCAGCTTCAGCATCAGTCCTTCCAATGAACACCCAGGACTGATCTCCTTTAGAGATGGACTGGTTGGATCTCCTTGCAGTCCAAGGGACTCTCAAGAGTCTTCTCCAACACCATAGTTCAAAAGCATCAATTCTTCGGTACTCAGCTTTCTTCACAGTCCAACTCTCATATCCATACATGACTACTGGGAAAACCATAGCCTTGACCAGATGGACCTTTGTTGGCAAAGTAATGTCTCTGCTTTTTAATATGCTGTCTAGGTTGGTCATAACTTTCTTTCCAAGGAGTAATTTCATGGCCGCAAAAACCATCTGCAATGATTTGGGAGCCCCCCAAAAATAAAGTTTGCCACTGTTTCCACTGTTTCCCCATCTATTTCCCATGAGGTGACAGGACCAGATGCCATGATCTTAATTTTCTGCATGTTGAGATTTAAGCCAACTTTTTCACTCTCCTCTTTCACTTTCATCAAGAGGCTTTTTAGTTCCTCTTCACTTTCTGCCATAAGGGTGGTGTCATCTGCATATCTGAGGTTATTGATATTTCTCCCGGCAATCTTGATTCTAGCTTGTGCTTCTTCCAGCCCAGCGTTTCTCATGATGTACTCTGCATATAAGCTAAATAAGCAGGGTGACAATATACAGCCTTGACATACTCCTTTCCCTATTTGGAACCTGTCTGTTGTTCCATGTCCAGTTCTAACTGTTGCTTCCTGGCCTGCATACAGGTTCTCAAGAGGCAGGTCAGGTGGTCTGGTATGCCCATCTCTTTCAGAATTTTCCACAGTTTATTGTGGAAAGGCTTTGGCATAGTCAATAAAGCAGAAATAGATGTTTTTCTGGAACTCTCTTGCTTTTTCAATGATCCAGCGGATATTGGCAATTTGATCTCTGGTTCCTCTGCCTTTTCTAAAACCAGCTTGAACATCTGAAAGTTCATGGTTCATGTATTGCTGAAACCTGACTTGGAGAATTTTGAGCATTACTTTACTAGCGTGTGAGATGAGTGCAATTGTGTGGTAGTTTGAGCATTCTTTGGGATTGCCTAAACTGACATTTAGGGCTGGGTAATTCTTTGTTGTGCGGGACATTGTGTGTATTTAAGAATCATTAACAACTTTCCTAGTTTTTCCCCACAAAACACCAGTAAAACTCTCCTTGTGAATGAATATACCTTCTCAGAAAGCTAGAAAATGGTCAGAAAAGTGGACACAAAATGGATAAAATAGTGACAGTTTCCAAACCACAGCCCAAGGAACAGAAATCATAGAAAGCTTTTAATGCTTATGCAGTTGAAGAGATTGGAGTTGTAGGCAGCTAAGTCAAGTAAAATATGCAGAGTAGGATATCAGGGAGGAGGGAGCTCCATACAAGGGGCTCTGGAGCCCTGGGTATGAGGCAAAGAATGCACAGGTCTCTGAATATTGATCTGTGTGCTTAAGAGGAAATTGCCAAAGCTGGGCAAAGACCTATTGTGAAGAACTTCATGATTATTCTCTGACGCTCAGACAGGCAGAGGATGGTTCATGTCCCCACAGAGAAGGAAGACACATAGTACATGGGATATCCGTAGATGTCTCAGAAGGTTGTCACCTCTAGTCAGGTCAAGTTAGTCCTCTAAAGGTTCTTCTGGACTTCAACGAGCAAAGTTTAAAAGGAACCCTCAAAAGCACCCAACTGATTTCAATTTTGAAATTTGCACTGAAATAGAATCTAATACTAAGTATAAAACTAGTTCTAGCAACCAAGAAACTAAAGGGCAAAACAGATGCACACTAAAAAAATTCATTTTTATGCAGACAAGAAGAAAAATAATACCATAGTCAAGCAAAAAATAAATCAATAATACCAGACACAGGAGTGACAGACATGAAGAAACTACAGAAATATGTTACAAATTTGTTCCCTACATTCAGGCTGTGGAGGAGACCACAACCATGACAATGTGGGAAAGTGGCCACACAAAGAAGACTCAGAAGGATTTATAGAGAAAAATTCAGCGTCTAAAATTAAAGATAAACAGCTCTGAAAGCAGGTTAGAGACTGCAGAATAAAAGAAGAATGAAAGACATAGCAATAGAAACTATACAAAATAAATACAGGGAGAAGATCAGCAGTCAACTCTGGGACAATATCAAGTTGCATAACATATGTGTATTTGGAATCCCAGGGGAGAAAAGAAGGTGGGAAAAATTATTGGGGGAAATCATGGCCAAAATTTTTCCTAACTCTTGGAAATTATAAATCTGAAGATCCAAGAAATTCAGCAAATGCCAAGCTGAATATAGATAAACCCACGCACATCAATCACATTGCTGAAAAACAGTCATTGATAGAAGATCGTAAAACATTAGGTAGAGGAAAAAATATATATACAAAGGAGCACATATGAAAATGGCAGCAGGCTTCTTGTCAGAATCTGTACAAGCCAGAAGAACATGAGGACACAGTAAATTTTTAAAAAGTCAACTAAGAACATTTAAACCAGCAGTTACAAATATTTGGCAACCCTGTGGCAAAACTACAAAGTGTATTGAGAAAAATGTAAAAAATACTCAAATAGAGCAAGTTGCTCTCATCTGGATTGGAAGGCTCAGTGTTAAAATTTTTTTTAGACCTTTCTAAGTTGATTTTTAGTCTTAGTGCAATTCCAATCAACATCCAAGCTGTTTCTTTTAGAAAATTGAAAATTTCTTTATAAAATGAATACAGAAATCTAAGAATCATAAATAACCAAGACTATTCTTAGCAAGGGAGTGGAATCAATATTCATTTGTAATAAAAGCTATCAACAAATTAGATTTATAAGGGGACTTCCTCAACCTGATTTTGGACATCTGTGGTAAACTAAGGCTAAAGTAATGATAAAAGACAGTTTTCGTTCCTTAGAATCAGGAATATAAAATGCCTGCTCTTGTCAGTTTTTCTTTTCCATCTCATGGAGGTAATAGCTATTGCAGTAACATAGGGAAGAGAATTAAAAGTCATAAATATTGGAAAGGAAGAAACAAATCCATCTTTACATAGACATTATATAGAAAACCCTCAGGAATCTGCAAAACAACTACTAAAGATAATAGTTGAGTCAATTAAAGGCACAGGTTTACTGTTTAATATACAAAAACCAATTGAATCTTTACATATCAGAAGCAAACAATTGCAAAATGAAAATTTAAGATTATATTTTACAAACCAAACCAAAACTACATAAAATTGTGTGAAACATATGCACATTTTCTTCCCTGACTCACCAGAGTACTATACTGAGTGAAATAAAGAAGACCTAAATAAGTGGAAAGCAAACCAGGCTCAGGGACAGAAAGACATTATTGTTAATATGCTAATGCTTTCCCAGTTGATCTGTAGATAGTTTCAATGCAAACCACATAAAAATCCTAAGAGACACTTTTGAAGAAATTGGCAAGTTGATTGTAAAATTAATATACAATGGAAACCTAAAATAGCTAAAACTATTTTGAATAAAAAGAACAAGTTGGAGGATTGCAAGTCTTACTATAAAGCTACAATAATCAGTACCAATAGGCAAATGATAGACATACAGATTAATGGAACCTAAGAGTCCAGAAATAACAGCCACCGAATACATTGCCATTTGATTTTTTTTTTTAATGTGCCAAGCATTTTAGTGAAGAAAGGAAAGTCTTTTAGTATATTACAGAAACAGCTGTATATACCATTAACCTGTACAAAAAATAACCTTAAGTGGATAATAAGCCTTAACATAAAATTAAGATTATAAAATTTTAGAAATATTTAGATTTTCAAAATGCATTATAAAGAAAATGAACCAGCAAGCCACATAATGGGAAGATGTTCACAATCATATAAATAAGAAAGGATTTGTATCTAAAATGTATAAAGATCACTTAAAATCAATCAGGAACAAGAAGCATACCCCACATGAAAAATTATCAAAAGATCTGAACAGACCTCACAAAAAAATATAAGAATGGCTAATGGACACATTAAAAGATGCTCAATGTGCTGAATCATTAGTGAAATACAAATTATATACAGTATATCTCCACAATAGCTAAAATTTTAAAGGCTAAAAATTCCAACTGTTGACAAGGATACAGAACATTGGAATTCTCACACCCTACTGGTGGGAATGTGAAATGTTACAAATACTACAGAAACTTTAACACTTTGTTCAGAAGTTAGACACACACCTATCAAGTGTCCAGACATGCTTCTCTTAGATATTTACACAAGACAAATTAGAATATATGCCCACACAATGACTTGAGCATAAATACTCAGAGCAGCTTTATTCCTTATTGACAAAAAGTGGGAACAAATTGTTCATGTGCATGTGAAAGTATGAACACATTGTAGCGTAGCCATACAACAGAATAATATTCGAGTAAGGTCTATTATTCTAATAATGTGACAACAGGAATGAAACTGAAAATCATTAAACTGCATGAAAGGAGCCAGAAACAAAATATTATACATTAGCTGATTCTAAAATGCAAAACAGTATAGAGTGACAAAAAGCAGATTACTTGTTGACCTGGACTGGGAACATAGGGATATATGGATCCAAAGCAGCATGAGAAATGCTTTTTCAAAATATAAATACTCTGAATCTTGTCTGTTGTGGTGGTTTCATGAAAAAATATATATATATATCTGTAATATCAAATCATATGCATTAATCAGGTTTAGTTCATTAAAGATCTCAATATAGTTTATCTTTTAATGAAGGATACGGTAAACAACTTGACCTGACAACTTAGTTAAAATGAGCAAATTCCTTGAAAACACAACTTATCAAAACTGACATAAAACTGTCTGAGTGACAGAGGAACCAAAGATCAAATTGCCAACATCCATTGGATCATAGGAAAAGCAAGAGTTCCAGAAAAACATCTACTTCTGATTTATTGATTACGCCAAAGATGTTGACTGTGTGGATCACAAAAAAACTGTGGAAAATTCTTAAAGCGATGGGAATACCAGACCACCTTACCTGCCTCCTGAGAAATCTGTATGCGGGTCAGGAAGCAACAGTTAGAACTGGACATGGAACAATATACTGGCTCCTAATTGGAGAAGGAGTATGTCAAGGCTGTATATTGTCACCCTGCTTATTTAACTTATATGCAGAGTACATCATGCATAATGCCGGGCTGAATGAAGCCCAGGCTGGAATCCAGATTGCTGGGAGAAATATCAATAACCTCAGATATGCAGATGACACCACCCTGATGGTAGAAAGTGAAGAGGAGCTAAAAAGCTTCTTGATGAAAGTGAAAGAGGAGAGTGAAAAAGTTGGCTTAAAACTCAGCATTCAAAAAACTAAGATCCTGGTATCCGGTCCCATCACTTAATGGCAAATAGATGGGAAAACAGCGACCGACTTTATTTTCTTGAGCTCCAAACTTACTGCAGATGGTGACTGCAGGCTTGAAATTAAAAGATACTTGGTCCTTTGAAGAAAAGCTGTGACCAATCTAGAGAGCATATTAAAAAGCAGAGACATTACTTTGCCAACAAAGGTCCATCTAGTCAAAGCTGTGGCTTTTCTGGTAGTCATGTGTGGATGTGAGAGTTGGACCTTAAAGAAAGCTGAATACTGAAGAATTGATGCTTTTGAACTGTGGTGTTAGAGAACACTCTTGAGAGTCCCTTGGACTGCAAGGAGATCAAACGAGTCAATCCTAAAGGAAATCAGCCCTGAATATTCATTGGAAGGTCTGATGTTGAAATTGAAGCTCCAATATTTTGGCCACCTGATGCGAAGAGCTGACTCCCTGGGAAAACCCTGGATGCTGGGAAAGATTGAAGTTGGGAGGAGAAGGGGACGACAGAGGATGAGATGGTTGGATGGCATCACTGACTCAATGGACTTGAGTTTGAGCAAGTTCTGGGAGTTGGTGATGGACAGGGAAGCCTGGTGTGCTGCAGTCCATGGGGTCACAAAGAGTCGGACACGACTGTGACTGAACTGAACTGAACTGAGTAGACCTATACTTATTAAAATAGTTTAGTTGATTATTAAAACACTTTCCACAGAAAAACTCCAGGATTAGATAGTTTTACTGATGAATAAGATCAGATGTTTAAGGAAGATCTGACCCAAATAGTATATCTGAGAACAGAAAAAGCCTGTCATCTAAATGTGAAAAAGATACTACAACAAAAATAGTCTGATATGCTTATGAACAGGCAAAAATATTCTTAGCAAAATTTTACTAAATTGAATTTGCATGTTAAGTCACTTCAGTCATGTCCACCTCTTTGTGACCCTGTGACTGTAGCCTGCCAGTCTCCTCTGTCCCTGGGTTTCTCCAAGCAGGAATACTAGAGTGGGTTGCCATGTCCTTCTCCAGGGATCTTTCCCACCCAGGGATTGGACGTGCATCTCCTCAGTCTCCTGCATTGGCAGGCGGGTTCTTGACCACTCGCACCATCTGGGAAGGCCAACTGGTGATATATAAAAAGGATAAGACGTTAGGACTAAGTGGGGATTATTCCAGGATTGCAAATTTGGTTCAGCATTCCAAGTCAGTGACTATAGTTAAACTCCATGTACTAAGTCACTTTGGTTGTGTCTGACTCTTTGTGACCCTATGGACCGTAGCCCATCAGGCTCCTCTGTCCATGTGATTCTCCAGGCCAGAATACAGAGTAGGTTGCCATTTCCTCCTTCATGGGATATTCCCTACCCAGGGATCTAACCCACATCTTGCATCTTCTGCATTGTTAGGTGGGTATTTTTTTTACCACTAGCAGCACCTGGGAAACCCCTAACTACCACAGAGTTAAAAATAAGTAACATAAGATGTCTAGGAAGGCATCAAATATTTTAAAATGAAACACCACGACTCTAAATAATTCATGGGTCAAAGAAGAAATCACAGGAGAAATTAGAAAGTGTTTTAACCTAAATTATAAATTTGAAAATAAAGCTGATAATTTTATATAAAGGAGTTAAAAGTGTGCTAAGGAAGAAAAAATTAGACTTTTGTGGGTATATTAGAAAATAAGAAAGGTCTAGAATTAATTATGTAAATTTATAATCTTAAACTAAAAAATGATTAAGCCAAAAATCAGATTTAAAAAGATGAGTAGAATAATATATATTTGTAAATTTTAATGTAATCAGTAGGAATGTGTGTGGGTGTAAACAATGTAAATTTTCAAGTTAATAGAGGACAGTGTTAAATCTGGTTGATCCAAGAGGTGCTTTGAAAGAAGAAAAATGCAGAAAGAGGAGAAAAGAACGCGTGATGAATAGAAAGCGTTAGCAATTCTCATTTATATCTTATCTTTTTAACATTATTCACCCCTTCTAGGATAATGGAGAACCACTTTTACAATCAAACAAGAAATATAGTGCAAAAGACTCATTTTACAAGTCTTCTACACAAAAGTAAGCATGTTTTCCCAATAGAATTTGATTTAAAAATATATTTCTATTTCTTTTTTCTTTAATAACACATCTCCTTCCTGTGCACAATATCCAGGGTCCTGCGAGGACTTCAAAGAACTTCAGACACAATTCTTTATTTACTTACATTGGTTGCTAAAATAAACAGTTGAAGGGAAAAAAACCTACATTTAATAGAAAAATAAAACAAAAACAGAAAGGAAATGGTCAGAGAGAGAGGATGAGATAAGGGTACAGTGTCATAGAAAAGGAGAGCAGAGAAGTTTGAACGAGAGAATCATACAAAGTATCTGTTATGTGTCTACGCCCCAGGCTGTGAGATTCTCCAGTGAGTACTCACTCTAAAGGGAGACGGACGCTAAGCCAGAAGCCTAGTAGGTAGACAGATCATACCTTAGAAGGTAATAAGTCAATGAAAAAATGAGAAAAAAGTAAAACATGATAAGATCAGAAGCACCCCGTGGGGGGTAATAGGCTTCTGGAATAACTGAGAGGTCTGGGTAGGCCTCCTTGCACAGTGAGATTTGAGCAGAAACTTGGAAGAGGTGAGGGGATGTTCAGATGTCTGGAAGGACTGTTTTCCAGTCAAAGGGATTACAGAGTAACAGCCCTGTGTCAGACATGTGTCTGAGATGTCTATAAAGGAAGAGCAAAGGCCAGGATCTGCAGCAGAGTAAGGGAGCAGTAGTGGAAGAAGTCAGGAAATGCCAGGACCCAGATCTCATGGGGCATGTTAAGAAACTGTCAACAGTAGGGCCTTGGCAGTGAAGTGGCCAGATCGGGTGTGTATATCAACAGTCATGGCAGCTGTTGGGTTCAGAGTGGATTGAGTGAGAGGAGAAGCTGGCAGCCCAGTCAGAAGGCTGCCACTGTGATCTAGGTCAGAGGTAATAGTGGGTAGGAGGAGGTCAGTAGGAAGTTTTAACACTTGTTGGCCTATGGATACATTTTGAAAGCAGAGCCAACACAATTTCCAGGCTGCAGATTATGAGTCTGAAAGAAAGAGGCATGGAGAATGATTCCAGTGTTTATGCTCTGCAGCAGCATGGACTGAAGCCGTTGCTTATCACAGTGAAGGCAGGTAGAGCAGGTTTGAAGTGAAAGAATAGATATGTCAAGTGGGCAGTGGGTCTGTGGGTCTGCAGTCTAGGGGGAGAGGGCTGGGCTGGAGGAATACATCTGGGTGTCATGATTTATGGGCAGGGATGTCAAGCCACAGCATTGAATGAGTCAATGAAGAGCAGATCTTGAGTCTTGGCATGTGTACATCAAGAAAGAGGAGAAGGAAGCCAGCAAAAGAGACCAAGAGGAGGCAACAGGTAGAGGAGGAAGAAGATGCAGAGACCTGGTATCCAGATGGCTTTAGGGAGTAGGGGGATGAACTGCTTCACATCATGTGAATATAACTGCCCCTTCATAAGCCAGTAATCGAGACAGATGTCCTGACTTTGACCATCAGTGACCAAGTGACCTCAAGCAAACAGACTCAGTTCTCTAAGCCTTAGTTTATGTGTATATTAATGTTCTTCTTGTCCTGCTGCAGAGACCAAATGGAAAAAAAAAAAAAGTGTAACAGATTACCACAATGTAGCAGCTTTAAATCATGCCCATTTATCATCTCACATTTCCATAAGACGAAAGTGCTGGCATGTCCACACTGTATTTCTCAGACTGGAATCAAGACGTCAATGACAGCTGGGTCCTCATCTCCCAGGATCATTTGGATTGTTGGCAGAATTCAGCTCAGTGCAGCTGCGGGACTTACCGGTTTTGTTTGAGGATAACTAAAGAGTGTCTGCTGCTGTCTTCTTGCCTCTTTGGGGGCTCACCTGTTTAGGCTAGAACCACTTAGGATAAGCCACCTTTTGAATCCCTAAAATTCAGCTGATTAGAGACCTTAATTACATGTGCGCAAGCCCTTTTGTCATATAAAGTTGCCATAGAAACTGTCATAGGAATGGTACCGCTCACATTCATTTGCTCTGCCCACACCAGAATGGAAGTGGTTATGTACAGTGTGTATACAAGGGGCAGGAGTCTTGAGGGACATCTGCCTACTGCAGAATACAATATTGTTAGGAACCATGCTAGTTGGATATGTATTTTTCACAAGATGTCATTATTTAATAATCTTATAGAGCTTATGAAATGGTTCCTTGGGACAAGATGCTACCACCAAAACTTGATCCAGAAGAAACAACAGTGGAAAAAGCCGCTGACCCTGTTTCACATTGTTTTATACTGAAAAGATATGAAGGATTGCCTGCAATAACACAGGTCAGTGATTAGGGACCTTAATTATGTGTGCACAATCCCTTTTACTTTGTAGTTACATTTTTTGAAATAATGCATTTATTACTGAACCAAGCTTTAAACCACAGTAATATTTATTTTATTGTTATGAAAAGAGCAAAGCAAATATATACATTTATGGAATTGAAAATTCCATAATCATAAGTCATCAATAATCTCAAATGCATTCATACCTATATTGAAACTTTTCAAATTTCATTTAAAGACCACCTCTTTCTCAAAAGTTATTTTCAAATACTGTGTTTCCTTTAAAAATTGCAAAAGAAGGAGTAAGTAATGAAGACAGAGATATGATTATGATTCCTCCAGAGAGCCTATGCTGAGAACAGTCCTTAAATCCAGAACTTAGCTCTGCACTTTTTGAGGCAGAATGGGAAAATCCATGAATCATAAAGCTTTTGTGACAGACATACCCAATTATCTGTAGAGATGTTCGTTGTTTTCATTTCTGATATCAAGAACTCATCATGGGGATAAAAAAAAAAAAAACTCATCACAGGGATTACCACACTGATTAAAACCCATCACTTTCTAGAAGGTAAAACTCATCCTCCTTGCATGACATGTACCCAGGCCTCTGTTACTTGCCCGTGACCTCCTCATCCTCATCTCTCTCCATCTCTTCCTCTAGCTTCTCCTCCACCACTGACACGTCACCCTCCACATTGCACATCACGTTCTGTGGTGAGCTGCTCTCAAATCTTTGAGTCCACCTGCTGCTTCATCCAGCCTTGTCTTTTGCAGATGGTGTTCCACTGCCTTCACCACTGTTTTCTCTGGGATATATCTCGAGAACCATTCAGATCTTACTTTAGGCCTCACAGTATTGCATGGGATGCCCTTGCTCTGTGCTTGCAAAGCACCTTCTGCTTCCATGGATTCCCTCATCTTTTGGGGGAAATCTGAACCCTGGGACCACCTTTCAGAATGAAGTGTTTAATATGTAAAATACACAGGACTATAAAAGAGATCAGCTATATTGAAATACAGTTCTAAACATGGACTCCTAAGAGGTTCATGAGCTACAAGTTAAGAAGTCTAGATTATTTTGAAAAACTTCAGCTTTTACAGTGAAAAAGATGATAATAAGAGGAGAAAATAAGGCATTAATACAAAATCTCAGCATGTTATTTGCATACAGAAATTAAAACCAATTAAAGGACCAAAAATATGTCTGGATTCCTAGCTATTAATATTTTTAAGGCTCTCTCAACTCCTTTAAAATACTTTATACCTGTGAGAATGGTGTTTGATTGCCTACTCTTTGGTGTTGAGCTGTACTGTGACCAAAGTCATCCATGGCAGGATGAGATTCAGAGCCCGGGCTGTGGGTGGGAGAGACGCTCTGAGGCTGTGGAGCCAAGGAAGCCCCGTCTCCAGATGAGGGCTCAGGTCAGGCCTTTCACAAGGGCTTCGGCCTGGAGGAGGGGGCTAAGGAGGCAGGGTCCAGCTCCCGGAAGACAAAGGCTACTGAGGACCTGAGGGCACAGCAGGGAGCAGGAGCCGCCCTGAGCAGCCCTCTGGGTAGGTGACGGTGCTCCAGGAGCACCTCCACCAGGCGCCTGTGATAGGAGGGGCTGAGCTCCTGTACCAGAAATTACGGTACTTGAAACTCACATATCACAGAAATCACAGTAGTCGAAATTTAAATACTAGAAATTACAGTCACTTTGTTAAGTACTTATCATTCATTTTGATGATTTTAGATGGTTGGTGGACTCTGGGACAGATTTCAAACAAGATCTTTCTTGGCACCAGTCAAGCCAGTTAATTTGTAAGTTTTATCTCCCGATGTTCTCATCACTGTCACTTATTTATCTTTAGTCATCAGACACTCTAGCCCATGGGTGAGGAGCACATCCCCTGGAGAGTATCCTAGAGGCCCTCACACTTCATCCTTGTGGCTGGAAAGAGAACCCAAACCCCAGTGCAGCCACTCATGTTTCCAGCGTTCTCTGGTTTTCCCCTAATCCTTCTTAAAGTATAGACTATCAAACATACCACAGCCATTTAAAAATAAGGAGTGTTTCTATATCATTTCTTATGAACATTTATAGTGTTGTAAAATACATGGGCTTCAAGCGATTATAAATTATTTTCTATCAACTTTTGTATCTTATAGTATCTTGTATTCTGTTAACACCAAAAGCAATGACTTTATTACTAATCGTTCCACAAATATAATTTTATGCATTTAGTCTAAAAAAACTTGGTATTTCTGTCTTTGAAAATGTCACCGTTTTGGGTTTTTTTCTTCTAATTTTAACTCACAATCCAGCCATCACCTTATTTTTTAAATTTAATTTTGAATATTTCCTATATAAAAATGTAAAATAGAAATATGATGTAACCTATGTATCTACTTCCCAGCTTTAGAAACAAACCATTACTAATACCCAGAAGCCCCTATGTCCTTCTCTCCAAGAAGTTGTGCCTTCCTCAGGGACCACATTATTTTGGATTTGATGTTTCATATATTCATGCACCCTTAAAATGTATATGTTATTCTTAACTAAGATATGAAATTGTGTTCCATATGTGGAGACTCAATATAAGTGATATCAGATGTGTAACATTTTTGTTCCTCATTGTGTTTGTGAGACTCACACATGCTGGCTTCTCTAGGTATTCACTTTCTCTGACACACAGTCTTCCAATGAATGGATATACTACCATTTAGTCATCCATTCTTGTAATTTAATTTTTTGTCTGGTTTCTCTTGCAGTTGGAAACAATGTCCCTGTATCTTTATAAAGATATTTCTGGGTTTTATATATGCATCCTTACATCTATAATTGCTGCATCTAGAGATGTGAACTCCTTTATGTTCTTAACATTGCAACATTTTTCTCCAAATGAGCTTTGCCAGTGGATCAACCATCAATAATGCTTGAGTTCCCACTGCTGCATTCTGTGGCCTACATTTGGAATTTCCAAATTTTAAACATCAAACTTTAAAAGTACAAAATTGTGCTTCATTATAATTTTAATATTTTAATATTTCACAGTTACTAATATTGTTTGTAAGTTGTGACTTACTTGCATGCTCATGTGTACAACTTACCTTTTCATGTGTTTTGCATCTGGGTTATTTATCTTTTATTTTTTGATTGTAGGAAGTTTTATGTCTGTTATTCTGGGTAAAAATCCTTTATTGGTACTATGCATCAAGATATATCCTTCCAGTCTGTGACTTTTCTCTTTCGCAATGCCCTTTCCTGAACTGAAGTTTTGAATTTTAATATAACTGAAGTCATTGATATTTCCCTCAGTATATTGTTATTTTCTGTGGAATTTTTAATAGATCTTTTCCTGTCCAGAAGTAATAAGGATTTTATCCTTCTTTACTTTTTTCCTAAAACAATTAAAATTTTGCTGTTTACATTTATTTCTTTAGACCATTTGCAATTGATTCTTGCTTATGGTCTGAGCAAGGGACCTGTTTCTCAGCAGGACCAGGCAGGTGTCCTGGCCCAGTTTAGTGAGTAGACCGCTGAGTAGTGGCCTGCTGGTTGCAGCCCATTAGTGGAGAGTCACAACCAGAATTTTTGTGAAGATTAAGTAGAATAGAAAATATAAGAATGAATCACATGGAACCTTAAAGAGATATTTTTATTTTGCAACAAATACTGTGGCCAGTTATGAAGAATAGTGTGAGACAGACAGATAATGTATAAGAAAAATGCATGTGCCCACCATGAGATTATCCCATCTTTTGTTCCCTGGAATTTCATCACCTCAATGGGAGGGCGTTAACCTTGTACATTTAATTTTGTATTTACCTAATCCGCAACTCATTGTAAAGCAAAGTATGGGAGATTTTAGTCTTAGCAAAATCAATAAGTTATTGAAAAATTTAAGTTATGGCAAAATAATATCAAAGTGATGTTTTTCAAATATTTTAACAATTTTATATATCACTTCAATAGAACCAACATAAATTGTCCTTTAAAGAAGGATTTTTTATTATTAGAAGAAAAAGACTAATGAAGTGGAAACATGCAAAATCATAATCAAGTTCAAATGATGAAAATGAAGTTTCAAATAATGACAATGTTGAGAAAAATAACTGAGTCTCATCAGCAAACAGATTTTGTTGAGCCACATTTTAAAAATAATACGTTGTAATAAAGATTATTTAAAAGATGGTTTTAACATGTGTAAGGCACCCCAATAAAAATAATAGATTCTCATGTATAAATTGAAAGGTAATAATGTAAATAAAAGATTGAAACATTCAAAATTTAAGATCTTTTAAACATAGCAGGCTGAAATAGTTGATAATCTCACTCAAACATCTTTTAAGAGAATAAACATATAAATTATGGGTACTAACTCTTAATGCTATGTGAAAGCTAATGAAAAAACCTTTTTTTGCAGAAATTCACTAGAGTTTCAGTTGTTGGGACTAGGTGCTCACTGCTATGGGCCCAGGTTCGATCCCTGATAGGGGAACTAAAATCTCACAAACCATGTGGCATGGCCAAAAAAGGAAAAGAAAAAAAAGTTTATAAACGTTTTTCTATTTACACGCCATGTAGTGAAATAGCAAATAGCTCACCCAGTTTCTGTGGCTCCATTGCATTTATTGTTTTAATGATGAATCATCTAATGAACTGAAAGCCATATATCTTACCAGTTCTGTCATGTCTCAGAACTCCTGAGAGTTCCATTCACCCTGGAGCCTTCATCTAGCAAATGCTGCTCTCGTGAGCAACAAAAACCTATATGTGAATGCCCATAACAGCTCTATTCTTATCTTCGAAATCTGGAAACAACCAAGATTGCTTTCAGCAGGTGAATGGAGAACATCTAGTAGATAAAGATACTAGAGTAGAGCCATGTAGTGGAATACTATTCAGCAATGAAAGATAACAAGCACAGCATACAGCTCACGAGTCAATTTTCAATGCATTCTGTTCAGTGGAAGCAGCCAGACCCAGAAGTCTCATACTGCACAATTCCATTTATGTGACGTTCTAGAAAAGGCAAAACCACCAGGGTGGGCGTGGGTTGGTGGCTGCCAGGAATTGGAGGAGAGGGAAAGAGCTGCAAAGAGCCTGGGAACTAACATTAGGGAGATGGGGCAGTTGTGTATGGGTCTGCGGTGATGGCCACAGGACGCTCTGTCCTACCCACAGAACCATACACCACAGAGAGGAAACTTGACTGAACACAAAGTAAGACACAAATCGATAGATACCATGATGGTGGGAAAATCCAGGTTGGGGCGCAGACGGTGACAAGTGAATCTGTGTTACAGACAAATGACATAACATTTAAGTGGATGGAGAAAATCAGGAGTGGTCCTAAATTTGGACCTTCATAATCTTGGAAACAGTGTTTGGACCAAAGACTGTAAGATTCAAGACAAAAAGAACTGTATATAAGTGCTTTCTATACTCTATTCGGTAAATGTGTTTCTCACCAGAAATGGATTGGCAATTTTAAAACTTCTTACATGTATACTAGGTTTGAACAAAAAAGTGGGTCTTTGGTAGATAGCTAGAGTCAGGTTTCATGCTGTCAGAGAGAAAGGTTAAGATGAACCCTGTGGCACTGCTTAGATTTGGGGACATTCCAGGAAACTTACGTTGACAGGCACACCCTCCTTTTGTACTTCACAGATACTGTGTTTTTGCTTTTGATTCTGTGGGTTTGTTCTTTTTTTGTTTCTTTTTTTTTTTTTTTTTACAAATTGAAGGTTTGTGGGAACCCTGCATCAAGTGAGTCTGTTGGTGCCATTTTTCCAACAGCATTTGGTCACTTTGCATCTCTGTCTCACATTTTTGTAATTCTCACAATATTCCAAACATTTTCATTATCATATTTGTAATGGTGATATGTGACCAGTGATCTCTGCTAATAGTGTGCCATGGTCTTCATAGACCAGGACCTGGGAACTGGAGTCGACGAGAAGAAGGACACAGGGGACCCAAGTCTCGAGTGAAACAAGGGTACTTTATTTGCAGAAACGCATGCTTATATATCTTCATACAAGGCAGCTTTAGGCAGTTTAAAAAAAAAATGAGAAAAAACAGAGCCAAGCAAATAACATCTTCAAAGGGCCAGACTACATTCCATATCCTGAGTAAGGGGGGCATAACTGAATAGATTACCTTTAAGCAAAAGGTCACTGAAGGGAGTCACTGAAAGGAATCCAAGCAGGTGCTCTTTCTCATTATCTCAGTCCTGAGAACTACATGCATCTCTGCTCACTCCTGTTTTCCAGGAACTGATAAGGAATAGAGAGAATCCTTGAGAAACAGCACACAAAGGAAGAAAACATATTAGATCGCTTAAAGTTGAACGTCCCCTGACAATTCCCCCTTTTTTATTTTTTCATAATTGGGGGTGACTGTAGATACTTTTGTGAGAAAGGCCCTGACCAACTGAATTTGCTTAGTTTGAACAATTTTAGTTGGAAGGCATCAGTATACTACAAATACAATCACCAAGACAGTTATCATCATTATAATTCCAGATCCAATACTATGTGTGATGCTTGGAAAACATCCTCAAGGGTCCAGCCAGATAATTAATCAGTTCGCTGTTCAGCTAAGGTTTCCAAATTGTTGGAAGAGGGCAGACTCTTAGAGAAGATTTCAAAGATTTCCTTTTGCAACAATTGTACATTTAAGGAAGCATTATTATGTATATCTTACAAATGAAATTTGATTTGTTCCCAATTATAAGCACTATGGTTAAACCGAACAGGAGTGATACAAAATTGAGTAGAATTCCAATCACAATTTAATAATACTTGTTTTTGTAAATCTATTAATTGATCTCCAATCCATTGGATGGCTGTTTCTAATTCCTGAATTTTATCCTGAACTTCTTCATCTATCTGAGCCTGAGTGACCCATATAGTATGAGCATCTTTAGTCCAATTTTGAATAAAGTTTTGTGTTTGAATTGAAGTTTGTAAAGCAATGCCTGTGACAGCAGCAGTGGTACAAATGGCTATTAACCCCAAAATGCCAAGAATTAGCCATCCAATGAATCCCTTAGATCATTGGAGTAATTTAGTGACTAACCGGGAGGCAAGTTCTGCCATGGGACCCTCTTCCCAGGGTCATTGGAGATCTACTGGCTACCACAGACTACAGCAAGATCAAAGAATCAAAAGGGATTCGTTTTTTAGAGAAATAGAGGAATTAAGACAAGTATACAGTTTGCAATCTATACAAGTCACAGAATGTAAAGTCTTATTAAATTGTAGGTTCCCTATGGCTGTAACAAAAGGAAGGGGAACACAAGCTGGTATAAAATATGAATGACTATAACGGAAGGAATAGTTACTATGACTACGACTGGTCCCTGTGAAATATCCAGTCCAAGTTCCAAGTTTTTCAGTACTCGCAGCAAGTTTCCAGATGTCCCATTGTTCAGGCCCAATCTGTTTATTGAGGACAATTCGAGGGCGAGGAGGTGCCATTCTGCCGTCAAGTCAGCCAGAGGAGTCCTTTGTCATGGAAGTGTTCCATTGAACTGTTGGTAACCTTCCATGCTACTTGAGTAACATAATCACACATAGTACTGTTAATATCATCTGAGCAGTTAGATAACCACATACCATGGGGTCCCCAATCAACAATGGTATAAATGGCCACAAACATTAATTTCCCTGCTTTAGCTGGACATCTATCCCAATAAACAGGAGTATATTTAAAGTCCTTAAAAGTAAACCGCTTACATTCCAATTTTTGCCCTTTTCCTAGAGTTTTGGTAGCATTGACATGGTTCTCATAAAAGGACAGGGTAGTAAACAGTCCAAGCAATGTGCAGAAGTTCTTTTTTGGAGGCAGGACAAAAGCCCACATTTGTCGACTAACATTAATACATAATTCTACTGGGCCCATTCATGAAGGATTTCATAGCCTAGAGAAATGTTAATTAGTCTTCCTTCTTCCTCAGGATGAGAGGGCCCCCTCCAGGCTCCAAGGAGGAGGCATATGTACTGAGTCATTAGTGGATACGACCAGTCCTGTATCTGTCCATTCTACAACCTGCAATAAAGGAGGGTTAGGTATATAAGCCCAATAAGTGTGGTTAATCGTCAGCCCGAGCAGGGGAAGCAAAAGCAAGCAAAGCAAGCATAGCAACAAAAATATTTTCAGGATTCCGAGGCATTCCCTGTTGAGAAACCAGATTTTCAGCTTGATTAGTAAGGTTCTTTATCTGTCACCAAGTAGGGAGATCATAAGGTCAATGACGTCGAGTGCGGCACTTCTTGGAAATTTTTAAAGCCACCATGGCTTGTACTGGAATCTCCTCCTCCTGGGGATTTTGCCATTTCTTCTCTATCTTGAATGCCAGTGGCTCCCCTAGGGCAAATCTTCTGAAGAGGGAGCCAGCTGATTTCGTTGGATCCTTCTGGAGAAATACAAGCATACCTCTTTCCCTGTAATATTAATTTTCCAGATTTCCATTGTTTAGTCAACCTGTCCTGATACCAAATGGGCAGAGGAAGGGAGGTATCCTTCAATGCCTCAAAATGTTTTTCTGCTTTTGTCAAAATATCTGCTTGCGGTAAGTTTAAAAAATTTAAAACAAATAAAGCTGTATTAACAATAGTTATAGGATTAAAGAATTTATTGCATTGGAATCTAGTAAAGTCTGCTCTGGATAAGGAAGATAGAAGTATTCCTGTGTATTCCCCCCTTTTAAATTTTATTTGTAGTTTCAGTGTGTGATGTGCTCATTCAACTATGCCCTGTGCTTGTGGATTATAAGGAATACCTGTAATATATTTAATAGAAAATGATTGTAAAAATTGTTTGCATTGCCTAGAAATATAGGCAGGGCCATTGTTATAGAAATAGGTGTTCCCATTATTGCAAAGCAAGCTAATAGGTGGGTTATAACATGTCGTGTAGCTTCACCTCAGAGAGGTGTGGTCCATATAAAAGAAGAATTTGTATTGATTGAGACATGTAAGAAGGAAGAGGGAGAAAGTTCAAGGCATTGAGTTACATCCATTTGCCGTAGTTTACTGGGTTGTAATCCTCAAGGACTGATACCTTGTGCAATGGAGCAAAGATGTATGGGCCTTCAAGTAGAGCAGTTGTTAATGATTTCTGTAGCGTGTCGGTATGGAATTTCCCAAATTTGGTGTAATGAGCCAGCATTATTGTGTAATAGAGCATGTTGCTCTGCAGGAGTAGCAAAAGAGACAAGTTTATCAACCTGTTCATTGCCATGAGCCATAGGGCCAGGAAGACAAGAATGTGCTTGAATATGGGTAATATAAATGGGGGAAGTGCAGTTCCTAATTATAGATTGTAGTTCAAGAAAAAGTTGTTGGATAAGAGATTGATTAGAATTTATGGTAGAAGTTCCTATATTAATATAAAAACTGAATATAAGGAGTCAGAAACTATATTAATAGGAAAAGAATGTAGGTGAATAACCTGAATGAGAGCATATAATTCATTTTGTTGAGCAGAGTGAAATTTAGTATAAAAGACTTTATATTCTTTGAGAGACCAGAATGAGGCGTTGGCGTTTTTAGTCACATCTATATAGAAAACTTCAGCTTGAGGTATAGGTTGTGATGTGACAATGTGAGAGATAATAAATTCAGTATTTTTGAAGAAATTCCAGAGCTTGTTAGAAGGATAATGAAATGAAATTTCTCCAAAATATTCCAGAAAGGCTATTTGGAAATCAGTAGAAGTTTGTAATGCATTCTCAAATTGAGATTTATTAATAGGTACTACAATTTTATGAGGATTGGAGCCAGTTAGAGTCTTAGCTCTATTTCTTCCATTGATAATGATTAGAGTGATCAAATCAAGATACGGTGTAAGTGACCTTGTCCCTTAAAAAATGGGTATAGATCCATTCTATCAGGTATTCTTGTTGGGTAAGGAGTCCTGTGGGACTATGGAGAGAGGGGAGTATAAATAACTCTAGAGGTAAATCAAGTCTAATATGGGTAAGAAACTGCTTTTGCAATTTATTTTGTACTAAACAGAGTTCTTCTCATGCCTCTTGGAAAAGTGAACAAGGGCTATTTAAATCGGGATCTCCTTTTAAGTGTTAAATAAATTAGTCAGTTGATAATTTGCAATGCCTAAAGAGGATCTAATCCACTTTATATCACCTAAAAGTTTTTGAAAATCATTCAAAGTTGATTATTTATCAACACGAATCTGTGTTATTTGGGGAATAATACATTGTCTACTAACAACAAATCCTAAGTAATAGTAAGGTGTAGATGTTTGAATCTTTTTAGGGGCAATGATTAATCCAGAAGCTTTTAAGCATTGTTGAGCTATGTCAAACATCTGCTGAGTTTCTAAAACAGATAGAGCTGAAAACAATATATCATCCATATAATGAATAACAAGAAAGTCAGGAAATTGTTTTCTCACAGGTTCAAGGGCTTTGGCTACATAATATTGACACATGGTGGGAGAATTCATCATTCCTTGAGGGAACACAGTCCATTGATACTATTTATGAGGCCTGATATGGTTAGGATAAGAAAGAGAGAAAGCAAATCTCTCTCAGTCTAGAGGGTATAAAGGTATAGTAAAAAAAGCAATCTTGTAAATCTATGATAATAATATGCCAGTTTTGAGGAAGTGGTAGGTGATGGAATTCCTGGTTGCAATGCACCATAGGTTTCATAGGTGTATTAACTTTTCGAAGATCAGTTAAAAGATGACATTTGCCAGATTTCATTTTTTATTACAAATGTGGGAGAATTCCAAGGGGAACAAGATTCCTCAATACGTTTTAATTTCAGTTGTGTAAGTTCCTTAGCAGCCTCTCGTTTCTGTTTTGTAAGGGGCCACTGCTTTGTCCAAATAGGCTCATCATTTTTCCAAGTTATTTTAATAATTGTTTGTTAAATGAGCAGTGGCCCCTAGGGAAAATGTGTAATATATATTTGAGTTTGCCATTGCATAAGTAAATCTCTTCCTATTAAATTAAGGGGTGCATCTATCACATAAAGTCATAATGTTACAGGCTGGCAGCATTATATTTGGATATATTTGGGTATATTTGGACACCTTGATAAACCTCTTGTACTTTGATTTGAGATACTCCTGCAATTTGGCAAGAAGTTCTCTGTATAGGCCAAGATTTGGGCCATAAATGTTTCGAAATAATAGTAATATCAGATCCAGTATCAAGAAGACCAGAAAATCTTTTGCCATTAATTTTAATATTTATATTTGGTCATGCATATTCAGATACTATTGATGTCCATAAGGATTGTTTTTGATCTGTACTACCAAATCCACCTGTCTGTATACCATTAGAGGAGTTAAAGAAATGTAAGGTAAAAGAAATAATTGGGCAATTTTGTCCCCCTTTTTGAATTGCCATAGTATCTGAGATGACATCATAATTTGAATTTCTCCCGTATAATCTGAATCAGTTATACCAGGGTGGACAGTAATTCCCTTAAAAGTCAGACTAGATCGGCCAAGTATAAGGCCAAAGGTTTGTGGGGGTAGGGGTCCATAAAGTCCGGTAGGTATTCTAGAAGGGACTGCTTGAGGAAAAAGAAAAAAATCATTTAGGGCTGGTATATTGATGGCAGCACTGCCAGATGTTTGAGGAAAAAGATGGAGTTTGCCCCTGGTTTTTGTTGATGGGGACCCAGGGAGTCCCCATCTATGAGTTTTCCGAAATAGGATTTCCCTCAACATCATATTTAGATCAACATTCTTTAGCCCAATGTCCCCCCTTACGACAGCGAGGGCAGACTCCTGGAGGTTTTTTAATAGTTTTAGCTTTTTCTGTGCGTTTTTTAGGGCAATTCTTTTTTAAATGGCTTTTATCCCCACAAACACAACATCCTTCATTCCCCTTTTTAAAAGCAGCAGCCATTGCTTCAGCTAACATTTGCATTTTCTGAGTTTCTGATCCTAAGTTGTGACAAGCCTTCAAATAATAACATTCCCGGTCTTGCAAATCGAAGTGATGGCCCTTTGACATTCCTGATCAACATTCTTGTGTGCAAGCAGTTTTTCTAACTGTGCTCTGGCTTCCTGTCCAACAACACTAGGGGAGATAGTAACTCCCAACCTAGCTAAAAAATCAGCATAGGCTTCCTTAGGCCCTTGTAATATCTTTTGTGTAGCTACCTTTAGGTTCCCCTTGAGGAGTAATTCGATCCCAAGCTTCAAGGGCAACTTCTTTCACTTGCTCATGCAACAAAGGAGAGCATTGTGTCTGAGCTTCCACCAAATTGAATTGCCCCATACCGGTTAACATTTCAAAAGTAATTGGGTTTTGGGGATCACCAGCTCAAGCATTAGAATTGGCACGATCTCCGGCCACATCATGAAACCACATTATCCATTGAAGATATTCTCCTGGTTTAAGAAGAGCTTTTATCAAAATTCACCAATCATAAGGAATAAAATTTCCAATAGAAGATGCCATAGCGTTTAGAAGTTCTTTAGTAAAATGTGAATGAGGGTTGTACATAGTTAGAGCCTTTTTCATTTGTTGCATGTGAGAAAACTCAATGCCTTCATATTGAGGTATTAGTTGTCCTTGAGCCTGAATATTTCTTGACACAGGAAAGGCAAAAAGATCATCAGCCTCAGAGACTAGAGACTGCAAAGCCAGTAAATCAGAAAGCCTTCGCCGTGAAGGAGAAGGAGTGGATCGTCCATTTTCATAAATATGAGTGCGTGTTAGGGGTTTATCATTGTCATCAAAAAAAGTATTGTTGGCTTTCGTGTCAAAGAGATCATCAGAAGAATCATCATCAGATTCATTTTGTCCTCTAATTGAGGGGACTTTTGGTTTTGTGCCCATTACAAGAGGAGGAGGAGGAGCGCTTGGGACAGCCGGAGCAGGGATGGTGGGAAAGCTCTGAAACATTTTATGTTGCTCTAATTGGGCCTTCTGTAAAGTCTCATCATCTAATTCATATTCGTATAATAAGCATTCCACTTGTTGATGAATATTAGGGGGACTAGAGTTGCCTTGAAATGGCAAGATCACAGCTTTAATGAGGGCCCATAAGGGCCAGAAATCTATTGGAATATTTTTTCCCCATCTAGTGGCTCATTCAACATTCTCTTTAACCAGGTTCCAAATTTCTAAATCAAAACTGCCTTCTTCAGGGAACCAGGGATTATATTCCACCACTGTTTGGAGACAAGCCTCTATCTGTTGACGTGAAACTGAAAGTCTCTGAACCTTAAATAAATGATGAAGTAAAGTAGAAAAGTGGTGGGGCTTTCCAGCCATTTGTCCCATAACCCCTCACTTACCCACCTCCGTAGGTCCTAATAGTCACTCCGTCCGCTTGCCAAGGGCATTCACCACGTCACTGTTCAGGCGCCAATTGTCACGGTCTTTGTAGACCAGGACCTGGGGACTGGAGTCGACGAGAAGAAGGACGCAGGGGACCCAAGTCTCAAGTGAAACAAGGGTACTTTATTTGCAGAAACGCATGCTTGTATATCTTCATACAAGGCAGCTCTAGGCAGTAAAAAAACTGAGCAAAAACAGAGCCGAGCAAATAATATCTTCAAAGGGCCAGACTACATTCCATATCCTGAGTAAGGGGGGCATAACTGAATAGATTACCTTTAAGTAAAAGGTCACTGAAGGGAGTCACTGAAAGGAATCCAAGCAGGTGCTCTTTCTCATGATCTCAGTTCTGAGAACTGCATGCAGCTCTGCTCGTTCCTGTTTTCCAGGAACCGATAAGGAATAGAGAGTCCTTGAGAAACGGCACACAAAGGAAGAAAATGGCATATTGGATCCCTTAAAGTTGAACGTCCCCTGACAATAGTGCAACAATTTTACAACTTGCTAAAGGCTTAGAGTATGGTGAACATTTTTTAGCAATTAAGTGTTTTTAAATTGAGATATTGATGTTAGGCATAATACCATTGTACACTTAATGGACTACAGTATAGTATAAACATAATTGTTATAGGCACTGGGAAATCAAAAAATTGGTGTGACTCACTTTACTGGTGGTATTCATTCACTTTTATTGCTGTAATCTATTACCAAGCCCTTAATATCTCTGTTGTATCCCTTTATTTTAATACATATGTGTGTGTGTGTGTGTGTGTAAATGTATGTATATATATATATTCAGAAATGTATGTAGATATGTAGGTACACAGGCTTTCCTGGTGGCTCAGACTGTAAAGAATATGCCTGCAATTCAGGAGACGTGAGTTTGATCCTTGGGTGGGGAATGTTCCATGGAGAAGGGAATGGCTGCCCACTCCAGTATTCTTGCCTAGAGAATTCCAGTTACAGTTCATGGGGTCGCAAAGAGTTGGACACGACTGAACAGCTAACACTTTCACTTCCTTTTCAGGTACACATGGATTCATATACACTCATACATACATTTGAAGCATGTCCAGCTCCAAAAAGGTTGGTTTAAAATGCCCTTCTCCAATAGAAGACATTGTAAGATCCTTGGAGAAATGGCTAATTCTGCAGTTGGAGCAGGGAAAGTATAAAATAAACCCTATGCTCCCTGAAGTGCCCTAGGTAACTGTAGTCTTGTCTGAGACACCGAACTCCTTTGGGCCATGGAGGCTTTCTCTCCACCATGGAGGGTTACACCCAAGGCTCAGTCAACTCAAATGTCAGCCTTCTTGTGTCTCTTTACAACCCCATGAACTGTAGCCTGCCAGGCTTCTCTGTCCCTGGAATTCTCCAGGCAAGAATCCTGGAGTGGGTTGTCATTACCTTCTCCAGGAGATCTTCCCAATCCAGGGATCAAACCCAGGCCTCCTGTGTTGCAGGCTGATTCTTTACTGTTTGAGTCACCAGAGGAGCCCCTAAGAAAACTAGAGGTCACCTTTGCCAATGTAATCATTAAGGATGAAAACAGCAAAGAAAAACTAGGAGAAGAGGCTTTGGAACTAAATCATAGGAGTCAGCAAGGATTTACTCGTCCTTGGCTGTTCTGTGTTTGCTTTTCATCACTTAAAGCTACACCTTCAAGTCTTTTCTGTTTAAAATTACAAACTTTTGGAAGCACATTCCTTTGAGATATATCTGAAGACTTAATAAGAGAAGTACTCTGACAACCTGATTTTTATTAATGTCAGTAACTCAGTCACCCATATTTTCTTTTTTTCTAAGTGTGAGTCCAAGTTCCAGAAGCAAATACATTCCTCACTACACGTAAGTAACATTTCTCAATGTTTTAAAAATTACTAGATTTACATCTGTATTGTAGTTACTTTCAGCTCACTCTTTAAAACAATGTACACTTTCTAGCAGATTTCTAATGTTTTCCTAGCATGGTGCCTGTCGACAGTTTCATCAAAAATGTGTTAAAGATTTTGACAAAAGAAAGCGTTAGCACTTTTTTCAGTTTTCCCCAATTGGTTATTTTATGAAATAAAATACCCTGGATACTGCTAATATTAGGTGTTGTCAACCAGAAAGACATTTACACTTGACGTGGAAGCTGTAACGGGCTCACATGCTGAAGGGCAGGAAATGCGACCTCTCGCTTTTCTAAATTTAAATCTGACTTCCCGTGGGTGGCACAGAAGCGCGCACTCCCCACTTGGGTCTTCTGTGCTTTATACTGGAGAAACACCTTGTGTTTTAGCCGTCTTGGGCTGCTGGCACGGCACGGCATAGCCTGGGGCTGCTAACAGCAGACGTTTATTTCCCGCAGTTTTGCAGTCTTGACATCAGGGATGGCCCAGGGACAGTCCTCTGCTGGTCACATGTTTGTGTCCACAGGAGGTGCAGGGAATGAGGGGCTTATGGGGCCCCTTTTATAAGGACCCTAATGACTCAAGTACCTCCCGCCTCCTGATACCATCACCTTTGGGTGTTAGGATTTCAGCATATACGTTTCGTCGGGGGGACATACACATTCAGACCACAGTAACTTGGAACAAAGTAAATCCAAGAAATGGAGGAGCCTGAGCCTTTCATCTTTGCTCCCCCACCCGCTCCTGCCTCCCCCCATTACTCTAGCCTCGCCTGCTCCCCAGCTGAGTTGACTCCTTTCTCTATGAGTGGCCCCAGAAATGCCTCCAGGACACCCTCGCACTTCCATTGATGGATTGGGCCTTCTCACAGGCCCGGAAGGCACACGGCTGGTTTCCCAGAACCCCAGGCCTGTACTCATTTCCATCTCCACAGGCACCTCCTCCACTCTGGGACACTGCACCTGCCCTGCCCCAGGCCATCTCCAGGCTCCAGGCGAGGACTTGGCTCATGGCTGCAGAAACAGCCTGCTTCTTTGCTCAGAATCACAGGCCAGCTGTTACTCTCACTCTGGCCCAAACCGAAGATCAATTCTTACTCTAAAAAAGAAAATCTCCTTTCTTATTTTTTAAGGCCAATTGTTCCCTCACCGTGGTGAATGTATTACATTTTGAATTTTGATCTGTTTTGGCTAGATTTCCTTTGCAAGTTAGGGTATGTTCACCTATGTTTTCTATGTTTCTAATAAAAATTTTAAAAAGTCTTTTCATCCCAACAGTGGTTGCGTGCAGTCTACAAATGCCGATGACATTGACAACCCCTGTGGAGACATCACATCTCTCGCCCAGCCTCGTAGCTCTGAAATCCTTTATACAAACTCAAGTCGGTGAGTTCCACCTGTGATTATGCCTCTTACTTTATTATTAAGGAAGAAACGTGGTCATAGGCTTTGCAGTGAATGAAGCAATAGAAAAATGGCCTTGAATAAACAAGTTCCTACTGAACAGCAGGGAACTATATTCAGTATCTTATGATAAAATCATAATGGAAGAGAATATAAAAAAGAATGTGTATGTAACTGAGTCACTTTGCCATATAGCAGAAGTTGGAGCAGCATTCTAAATCAACTGTACTTCAATAATTAAAAAAACAGAGAACGGCCTGGTACTGAGCACAACTTAAGAAGAAAGATACTTGTTTCCTGAAAGGACTATAGTTTCTCACAAAGGAGATTGCAGTTTTGAACACTGACTAACCTGGGTTTACATCCAACGTTTTATGTATGTGTATATGTATATATATGTTTGCTTTCACTCATGGAAATACTGAAGCTCAGAAATTGCTTCTTTAGGATCATTCACAAGACACACTATAATAAGCTGATGTTCTCTGTGTTTTTTTTTTTTTAATTTGTTGGAGTAGATTTACAATGTTGTGTTAGTTTCTGCTGGAAAGCAAAGTGAATCAGATATATATATATATATATAGATATCTATATATCTATATCTATATATTCCACTCTTTTTTAGATTCTTTTCCCATATAGGTCATTACAGAGTATTGAGTAGAGTTCCCTGTGCTATTCAGCAAGTCATTACTAGTTACATTCTTCATATACAGTAGTGTCAGTACAAGGGCTTCCCCAGCTCACCAGTAAAAGAATCTACCTGCTAAGCAGGAGATGCAAGCTCAATCCCTGGAGGAAGAAACAGCAACCCACTCCAGTACTCTTGCCTGGGAAATCCCATGGACAGAGGAACCCCGTAGGCTGTAGTCCATGGGGTTGCCAAAGAGTTGGACAGAATCAGCGGCTAAACAACAACAACTGTATGTGTATGTTAATCCCAGTCTGCTGTTTACCCCTCCCAATCCTTATTCCCCAGCCACCATAAATTTGCTTTCTGCATCTGTGACTCTGTTTGTTTTGTAAATAAGTTCATTTGCACCGTTTTTGTTTAGATCCAACATATAAGTGATAGCATGTGGCATTTGTCCCTGTCTTCACTCAGTCTGACAATCTCTGGGTCCAGCCATGTTGCTGCAAATGGCATTATTTTGTCCTTTTTATGGCTGAGTAATATTCTGTGGTAAGCATGTACCAAATTTTCTTCATTATGCCACTGAGCTGTTACACATCACTGCTGGTACACCTTCAGTTTCTGTGATGACTAGAAGGCTTGCAGGAGAAGTCCTGTAAGCCTATAGTGTGAATCACCAACAGTATTTTAAATGTCAGTTGCTCTATTTTTTTTTTTAACATCCGTTGTGCCAAAATAACAAACCAGCTCAGTTTCACATTGGCTGTCCTTCATACCTGTTCTACATCCCCTAATAATTTTGAATTTTCATGTGTTACACATTCTGACACCCTAATTCTTTTGACTACTTTACCAAAGTAAACTATGCTTCAAAAGTAACTTTGGTTTTAAATTCTATCTCTACAACTTACTGCATTGAAGAAATAATTGAGTTGTTATATTTCAACCAATAAGAAAGAGAGAAAGAAAAGAAGAAAAAGTACATAAAGTATTCCAGGTACTGTACCAAACACTTAGCCCTCACGTAGCTTGCAAACCTGCAGGGCTGGTGAGCTCTGCACCCCAGTGTTGATAGTATAAGGCAGGATGGAGTGAGGCTCTGGGAAAGCAAGTTTAGTGTTCTTGATCTTGGTTGTACGGAGAGGTCACTTTTATCCACAAGCCTTGAAGGCTGTGACGTTTTAGCTGAGTCCTAAGGAAGGATTTCTCTGTTCTGATTCTTGCCTAATTTCTGCAGGGAAATGATGGCAATTAAAAGTAGAAATTCTAAAAAAAAGTTTAAGAGTGAACATAAGAATAAAGTTAATTGAAAATATTCTTCTGTCATCAAATTTTCTAGTATTTTTCCTTTGAAATATACTTTTGAATTTTGAAGTGTTTTATGAAACATTCTTGCTGAATGTATTCTTCTGGATCACTCTTCATAGAGAGCAAAGAGCAGTCTGGCAGCATTTTAAAAATTGGATGTAGAACATGCTATTTAACTTGAGTAAGTTTGGGAGCATGCCCTTCCACCTCATCTTGATGTTAGTATTTTTAAGAAAAGGAAATTTGAGTGGATCATGTAGAATTGGACATTAACTGTACTTACCTAAATTGGGCACTAGAGGGCGTCCAAGGTTGCAAAGTTTCTTCTTTGGGTGAGGTTTGAATTTTTAATAGAATTTTAATGGAGCATAGGTGGTTTAGTGGTAGAAGTCTCACCTGCCCCACGGGAGGCCCGCGTTGGATTTCCCAGCCATGCAGCCACAGCGTCCCCTTTAAGGATTCCCTGGTGGCTCAGACAGTAAAGAATCTGCCTGCAACGCAGGAGACCTGGCTTTGATCCCTGGGTAGTCAGGAAGACCCCCTGGAGAGCTGCGGCTACCAACTCCAATATTCTTCCCTGGAGAATTCCATGGACAGAGGAACCTGGCGGGCTATGGTCCATGGTGTCACAAAGAGTCAGACATGACTGAGCAGCTAACACTTTCATTCACTTTAACTTTAAAAAGTTAAAAAGGCTTTCCATTTTTATTATGAGATATAGATACAAAGTATGTAGTGTCATATGTAAAATGTAAAGCAAAATAACAAGGAAATGCCTGTGTCCCAGGCCTAGCTAAGCAAATAGTATTTTATTCACATCTTTTAAGCTGCCTGTATATTCCTCACAACCTCATCTCCTGTGTTTACTTCCCCAACCCAGAAGTCATCACATCACTCTTCGTGCTTATCCTCTGCTTTCTTTGCTTGGTAGCTTTGTTACATATACTTGAATCTCTAAACAAAATACTGTGTAGTTTCTACAATACCATACTGAGCCAAGTACAGAAGATGCATGCAGTGTGATGTCATCTACATAAGGTCCAAAACCCAGGAGCTCGTAAACTTACTTTGTGCCCAATAGAGTACCATCCTACTCAAAAGCAAAGATGACTCTTCCTTGGTTTTCTCACCTTAAACTTTCCTAAAGGGAAACATCTTTATGAGATCATCTTTAAGGATCTCCTCATAACCCATGCCACTTAGGCCAGGAACACTGCCTGCCCCCCACCTTTCAGTGGAAGCCGCATTTCAGACAGAGTCAAGGCTACAGACTCTTGGGTTCAGTGATTGGAATTGCCAGTTTCCCCAAAAGGTGAATGCTTTCAAATGTTCCTTATTCATTGATTTTGTATTCTGGGCACCAAGTCATTTGAGATGCCCAGTGTATTGGTGGTGATTATGCTAATAGTTTTAAAATTAACTTTTAAAATTATAGGACCAAATCTGATTATAGAAAAAATTACAGAAAAAATTAATAAAAATATAAGTAAACTGTCACATAAAAAGCATAGCTGTTATTAAGATTTTGGCATATTTCCATCTGCATCCTTCATCTTCCTTATGTGTATTTATACAGCTATGATCATGCTACATATATAATTTTTACTGCATTCACTTTATAGCGTCATCATGGGCACATGTTATTATGAACTCATCGTAATTTTTTATTTCTGTAGATCGTAATTTTTTTATTTTTATAGATGTAGTGTCATTGACTTCCAGGGGGCTTCCCTGGTAGCTCAGCCAGTAAAGAATCTGCCTGCAATGCAGGAGACCCCAGTTTGATTCCTGAGTCGGGAAGATCCCCTGGAGAAAGGATAGGCTACCCACTCCAGTATTCTTGGGCTTCCCTGGTGGTTCAGATGGTAAAGAATCCTCCTGCAATGTG
The DNA here is from genome assembly GCF_963930625.1 of Muntiacus reevesi. NCBI lineage: Eukaryota > Metazoa > Chordata > Mammalia > Artiodactyla > Cervidae > Muntiacus > Muntiacus reevesi. Next base: position 5,733,345 of record NC_089254.1, on the reverse strand, counting down.
GGAGACCTGGGTTCAATCCCTGGGTTGGGAAGATCCCCCGGAGGAGGGCATGGCAACCCACTCCAGTATTCTTGCCTGGAGAATCCCAAAGGACAGAGGCGCTTTACAGGCTACAGGTCGCAAAGAGTCAGACATGGCTGAGCAACTAAGCGCAGCACACACAGCACTGCCTGACTGTGCACTTAGGTTACCTGTGTAAATGCTTTCTGTTTTTACTATGACAAATAATGTCAAGTACTTTTTAAGTGAGTCTTTTTCATAACTTGGAGTTATTTACTAAAGGGAGACTTCTTGCAACGGACTATGAGATCAGAATATATAAACATATTTACAGTGGAACCATAGTTTGCATCCAGTGTGTGTACTCACACCTTCAGTGCTAGTATTTAAGCTCACCAAATAGCACCTTCGTTTCCTTCCAAATGTGTTTATTATAAAAATAATTCAATTATATTTGTAAAAGCAAAATACCTCTTTCTTTCGTTCTCAGTCTCAGTATTGAAAGTTGATACATATTTTAGACTTTGCTGCAAGGCCTGCGTGAACGTCTGTGTGTAGGCAGCTACACACTGTTGTGTGTGAGGTGGGGAGGTGTGGGGTGGTATAAGATTGTCGGGTGCAATGGACATTTTCCTCAGCAGTGGGCAGGGCTGTGAAAAATCCTTTTTAATGGCTGTGTGATATTCCACTGCCAGTTGTAGTTTATGTGGGCCAAGTAGTTATTGAAATTTTTTCTATTGTTAAAAAGTACAGCAATAAACAACTTCCACATTATCTTTGCACAATCATGCATACATTTCTTTTAGAACAAATCCCTAGAAGCAGAATTCTTGCATGAGTTTTGAATTAAATTTTTTTTATTTGGTAGGCATGACCTATTATTAAAAGATATTCAGAGTTAAGGAATTCAAGACAGTAACTCAGTCTCCACTGAAGTTCCTAACTGTCTCACTTGAGCCTCCTTTGGAAACCAGAATCCACAGTAACCACTAGATTCAACAGGAGTTCTGGAAGTTCAGGGAACTGAGTAGGAATTAAAAAAAAAAAAGATACGAAGTCACTCCTCACTTATAATCTGTGTCAAGCAAGCTAGGGAAACATAAGGAACCCCCAATTTTTTCCAAATCTATTCTTTATCTTTCTCCTAAATACTAGATCCATATTCTTTGCAAGAGCATAATGAACAGGGTGGAAGAGAAGTTTTTTTCTGTTAGCACCTATCTTGTGGTTCCACATGGTTTCAAAACAGCAGATCTGTGCGCGTCAGGAACCCAAAGCGTGGAAGCTTGCCCTTTCCTAAGAACAGGGAACGCGGTTTCCCTCTGAGAGGGGCTGCATGGGCTGTCACGGCCCTGCGTCTCAGCTGGCCCAGCCCCCCCGTCTTACCCAGGAGGACAGGAGAGGGGCACAGGCAGGTGATGGAGCGGAGCCCGCGCCCTCTGACCCACACCCAGCCCGCCACACCCGGTGCTTTCCAGACCACCGTTTCCCAAACCAGCCTGCTGCTTCCACCATGCTGGCTTCCACTAAACCTTAGTCTCTCATTTCAGGGCTTCACCCAGTGCCACACTCCCTGTGCCTTTACCTCTGATGAAGCATTTGCAAATAACAAGTAATTGTCCAAAGTGATCCCAAGGCGGCCATGGGCCAAGTCCTGAGCCGGAAGAGGGGCCGCCCTGCCCTCCTGGGTGTGCTGCACCTTTAACAAAATCTTAACCACAGCCCAGCTTCAAGCCAGGCTATGAATAGCAGTTCCTTACATGAGCCCACACTTCTGCCTTTTCAGAGAACTTTCACATCGACTCTCTCATTTGTTTTTCAAAGTAGTGTGATGAGGCCAAAGGTGGCGGGGCAGGCTCTCTCCCCACTTCACAGATGAGGAGGCTGAGGCAGAGCAAATGATTCAAGAGCCTCAGACACTCATTTTGTGAGCAGTTAAGAGAACAGTGCTCCCACTCCCCGGGGCCACCTCCAGCCAGTGACTGCTTCCTGGGGCCTCAGCCCTGCTCTGGTTGGGGCTGTTGGCTCATTTCTGTGTCCCCCTTTGGATGGAAGAGGTAAAGGTTCCCTGAGAACAGAGGGAGAAAACTGTAGAGCACGATGATGATAAGAGTAAAGCTAATTCCTGAGCAGATCCTGGGCCACAGCATCTCATTATATTCAGGGACGCACAACCCAGTGACCAGAACCACTCTGGTGCTCTTTGGACTTCTCAGCTGCTCCCTCAGCCTTCCCTCCCTTTTTCCCCACCTTCCCAGGCCTGCCTCCTCCTCCCCCTACTCTTGCAGTAGGCCAACACTTTGCCCAGATACCCTGGCCCCACACTCCCTGTAAGGGAACTGTGAATTTCCCCACCCTGACTTGGGCAGAGGTGGTCCAGAAAGCCCCCCATCTTGTGTCCAGGGCCATAGGGCGGGGTGCCACCCTGGAGGCAGATGCCAGCCCCAACACACTCAGAGCAGCATCTGACTGTATCCCTCTCTGATGCCCCTGCTCCTAGTTTGCATCAGCCGTCTTTGCCCACTTGGGTTCTGTAAACCTCTAGTTGTACATTTACAAAATTTCCTCCTTAATGTGAAAGCGATCAGGAGCCTAGCCTGTTTGAGTTCTGCTAGATCTGTACCTGACATAGAATAGCTCTCGATAAACAAGGGCCCAGGTGACTTGAACTTGCACTACACTTGACCCAGAATAGATGCCGCTCAACTGGAAGCCCGGGTTTCAGGGCCTTCTGGGGCCACTCAGTTCCATCACCTGCCAGCTCTGTTGTCTCTGGGCACGTGGCTTAGACTTGTTCTCAAGCCTCAGTGCCCACATCTATCCCATGGCATGGTCCCAGGACCAAGGACATGGAGTGTTGTGAGATTAAATAAATCAGCCCATGTAAGTGTCACAAAGGGTATGGGCTCCTGAGGATTAGTGGGGTCTGTGGCACAGACAAAGAGCATGTTCATGCTGGAATTCTCACCCATGTATGCATGACTTATAACCTACATATAACATGGTTTCTAATCCACATATGCATGACTTGTAACCTACATATAACGTGGTTTCTCATCCACGTATGCATGACTTATAACCTACATATAACATGGTTTTCTCCATGTTTCCTTTATTTTTCTATTTGTCTTTTAATTATATGCCATCTGGGCCCCGTTTTTCTAACTGATTTACTAAACTTCCTTATATTTCTCAAGTTATTTAATTTCTATTTTATTATGCTTTGTTGAGCAAAACCAATTAGTTATAAACTTAGGCAGTAATTTATTCAGTTACCCATAGTGGACCAACCCTAGGCTTATTTTGGGAATCTGGTGCCAAAGAAAGTGTTCAGAAGACTAGCAACTATGGAGCAAAGACAAACGTGAAGACCACTTATTTTTAAATGGGTTCCTGCTTCCCTTAGCTCTCCTTAAATGAGGGAATGGGTCTGATCATACAGCTGACTTGGGAATTCTCTCAGAGCCTGTACTTTTCAGTGTCTTTCATCTGAAAAACCTTATCACCCATCAGGCACAGGTCTATAGAGCGTCCGCCAGAATCTGATATCCTCTAGTCTTGTTGCACTTAAGATGGAAAAAAGTTCCCCTTGGTTGTCCCTGAAAAAGGGTTAAATGGAATAGATTCTAGAAGCAGCGTGGGTGAGGACTTTCACTTTCAAATATGTGGCAGTTTATTATGCAACTGCATTCATTTCTCAAGCCCAAGCATCTTATCATTAATTCAGTCCTCTAGTTCATGTTTGTTATTTTTAGATATGATGTAATATAATATCATTATTGTAACATGATGTAGAATACTATTTAACATCCATAACCTGTATGCCACAGGTAAATCACAAATAGTTGGATGGTGTTTTAGATTCAGCCCTTCTTGAGCTTCCATCTTTGACTTCTTAGTGCTCTGATGGAAGGCTGTGACCTTAGAGGCATTTTCATCCTGCAGGTGTTTTAGAGGCAGTGGAAAAAAACTCTCACACAAAGGAAGGGGGTTTCCTTCATAACATGCATGGAACCTTTGATGAATTCGGGGAGAGATATAACACATGAATGACTTTGCCCCACTTTTTGTTCCCACTCTGACATACAGCTGCAATTATAGGAGAAGATTCCAAGAAATCCTGGAGGGTCCTGCCTAGAATTTGGCAGCGGTGGTTCACTCACCCAGGTCCCTCCAACAAACCTGAAACCTGAAACAGAGACTTCCAAACTTGACTGCACATGAGAGTTATCTGGAGAGATTAAAAAAAAAAAAAACAATTTCTAGCTCACAGCACTTACTGATTAAATTAGCATGTCTGGTGGGTGGGAGTCAGGCGTTGGTACCTTTGAAAAATCCCCGAGTTGTCAGGCGCAGCAGCGTTGGGAAACCGTCTTACCTTTCTCCAGCTGCCTGTGCTGGATCAACTGCATTCTTCACTGCCAGACGGCTATTTCATACATTTCTTATTTCTTTAAAATCTTGTATTCGGACTAAAATTAGTTGAGCACCTACTAAGTGCTAAAGACTTGCCAGCTGCTTTTACCTTCACTGAATCGCTCTGATCCCAAGGGCCCTGGGAGGCCGCCCAGGGCTTTCCCACATCATCTCACGGCTGGTGAAGGGGTGGAGGCAGGCCTGGCTCCCTGGTTTCCCAGCCTCACCATACCCATTAACTTGCACCGCTCATTCCGCGGTGGCCCTTGATGTGCTGCCCTTCCCTTGGTCTGCATCGGTGTCCTCTGTGTTGTTGCCTGAGAGCCAGCTAGTCACAGACTGATGTGCTTGGAGGAGACACAGAATGCTCATCGGTGCAGGCCCTGCCCTCTGTAGTCCTGTCCCCTCGTGTGCACATGCCGTCACAGAATCCATGCCCGGAAGGATCCCAGAGGACCTGCCTGCCCACAGACAGCAGGATCTGGCCTCCCTCTCGACTGCAGCCTTGAGCGTGGTCCTGTCAGCCTTCTCGTAGCTGATGCAGCAAGGCTTCCAGGGGCTGAGTCTGTGTGCGGGTCTGCGAGTCGGCAAGCAGAGTCAGAGGCCCAGGTCTGAGGCCCGGCCCCCGAGCGCTCAGCATTCCCTGCCTGCCCGTCACCTGCCACTGCATATGGGTATCCTCCCTGAAACTGTGTTTTGACAGTTCCTCCTGCTGCTAGTGGTGCTTGGAGGTCTCCTTGTCTTATTGGACGTGTGGACGTGATGGGATCAAACCAGGGGCCCCTCAGAGGAGCAGACCCTGCGCTTCCCATCCCATGGGACTCAGGCCTCGCTGCTCCTTACCTTGTGTCTGGGCAACCACGGAGGATGAGGGCCCTCGCCGAGGGATGTCACGCTCCCAGAGGAGGGACCAGGGAGTGGCCGGGGCAAGCGGACCTTCCCCTCCTTACTGTGGCATCAGGAGGACCCTGAGAGCTGCACTTAGCAAAGACGGGTGTTATTTGAAGTGCCCTGTGATTGCAGCGAGCACATTTCTGCTCTTTGAGATACAGTCTCAACCTCACGTCTTCCCTCGCGCCTGGGGATGAGGTCCTCTGTCTCGAGCAGCACTTGGACTGGCCCCACCTCTTCCTCAGGAAATGATCCATGGAAAAGGTTTTGTATGCTGTAAAAATGTCAAACAGTAGTTATTATTCACACACCTCTGAACCACCCATTAGAATATTTGTTTTGGATGTTTGTTTGTCTTTATCAAGAGGAATTTCATACCCGTATTGAAAAACCTGCCATACATTCTTGTGTTTATCTCTTACTCTCTCTGGAGGGAAAAGGACCAGGAACACAGAGGAGTATGCGGAATTGAGCTAAATTTCGTAAACTTTATGAAGTCAGTATGTTAGTGGTGGTGAGAAAGAAGTATTATTTAAGAATCATGCTTGTGTGTCCTCCAGCATTGGAGTTGGCCCCACAGAGCTCTGCTTGGGAGCCAAGTCTGCTTTTTGGTAAGGAAGCATGTCCGCCTTCATTAGGAAACAGAGCTCCATGGTGGATCAGGTATGTAAAACACATGCAAATTCAAACAGTAGAGAAACATGGGCTGGAAATAAGTTTCTTCAGCCCGAGGCAAAGGCTGTTACCTACTCATCTCTGCCCCCTGCCTGCATGCTTTCCTGTCTGGCAGTCCGACGTCCAGACCTTAATGTGGGACAAAACCTTTAGATTGTGTCCTTCTATATGTTTTCATAATTGGGTGCTAGTGACCGTGACTCTTTCGGAGATTGTTGCGTTCATTCCTTTCTTCCCCTCTTTTAACTCTTTCCTTTAGCTCTGCAAATATTCCAGGATACACTGGTAAGGTTCATTTCACAGCCACCCATCCAGCAAATTCTGATCGTCCATCAACGACCCCCTCACCAGATTCAGAAGTGCACCAGTAAGTATGAATCCTATTACTCAATGTGCTTGGATATATTGGGGAGGGGGAAATTCTAATGATGATTATTCCATTAAAGAACAATTAATTATTAGGAGTAAATTCGCATTGTTTAAAAAATAGGGTGTCAAGTCCAAAAAGACAGAAGAGTTAATTTTCCCACTGTTGTGGCTAGAAGGTGTGCATTAAGAGATTGAAAGCATCTTAGGGGATAGCATCTTAGCCTCTTGGACTCAACTCTGCATACTTATCACCCTTCTGCATTATCCTTAGAACATGCATGGAACATACTCCATGAGATACACGTTCACTTCTTGTGAATCTTACTTTTCATAAAAGACAACATTCTGTTAAAAGCCATATATATATATATATATATTTAAATACCATTTTGCAAATTGCAAACAGGAGGCATTTGATGGGAGGTTAGTGCAGACTCCATGCTTTGAAGCTGCCAGTGAGAAGCAGGGGGTTATTGCTCATTATGTCTCAACTTTGAAAACATTTGATGGAAGTCCTGCCTTTCCAGTAAGGTGACACGGCTCTGAAAATGCAAATGCACCTTAGCCAGATCCAGAGGCTGGCCTCACGCAAGTATAAGCTCTCGAGTTAGGTCAGTGTGCGTCTGGGAGGGGAAGGACGGCACTCCCCCAAAAGGGTGCCTTTTCTCCTCTGTTGATGGAGGGTGGAGAAGCCATTCATTTCTCAAAACCAGAAAGGTTCCTTCTCCAGTCTAGAAAGATGACTCTACCTCTGGGCAGCCTCACACCCTGAGCCCACCCCCAGGCTTTGTGTGGTAGCTGTTGGTTACTCAGTGGCCGGCCTGCCCTTCACCTCCTTCTGTCTGTGCTTCCTGTCTTCTTGGCACCAACTGTAATTCTAGGCACAGGTAGATTTTCAGTCAATGAACTGAAGACAAACAAATGAAACGAAACAGTACTCACAAGGGTTAACCATTCCCACTCTCTCTGTTCTGGGCGTCCTTTTTCTCTCTCCCTCTACTCCTATCTCTTTCTCTCTCCATCTCTCCCATATTTGTGTATCATTAGTTGAAGAATATATGAGGTTATGTGTTCTTATTTTATTTCGCATGTCTTTTTTTCTCTCCATTTTGCTAGTGTCTTACGGAAAGGAATGGCAGTTGACCTCTTCCGTCACCAGGGGCCGCTCTCCCGAATGGTCACAACGGTGATGCCCTACAATCCCTTCAATAAGAAGGATAAGGAAACTATCAGCTACTGAAAGGGGCCTGCCCTGAGTGACCCCCGAGCCTGGGAGAGGCGCTGGGTTTGGTGTGATGGGGAGGCAACAGAAGCCAAATAAAGGCACGTTCTCAGTGTGTCTGGCTGGGCCTTGACCAAGCGGAGCTCCAGCTCCAGAGCCACGTGGGCGTGGAAGCGAACTGTGTGAGATCCCTCCTTTCTCTCACACGAGGCTGTATTTGTATCCACGCGGCTGTGGATGCCATGAGCTTTCATAAACCTGAACTTGTTCGCCCTCGCAACCCCGCAGTGGGCATTTTGCAAATATTTTACTATTTTATGAATAAGCAGGCTGAGACTAGGAGAAGGAAAATATTAATCAAAGGTCACGCAACTCATAGTGGAGTTAGAACTAGAACCCAGCTTTCTGAATTTAGAAACCTTTGCTGCTCCTTTTCACTACAGATCAAATAACCTTTCCTGACTTATTAAAAAAAAAACAAAAAAAAACAACCCAGAGACAGAATGCCTCTTCTCCCAAGAGATTCAGAATGAGCTAGGAATCCCGCAGAACTCCAAGCAAATGTGTAAATCCTTTGGAGGTGGTTTGTCCTTGCTTTCCCTCAGAAGGGCAAAATCAGATGTTTTTGCTTGAGGATCATGTGTTGCCTCAGCTGACACCTACACAGACTTGGGTGCTGACTGCTGCTCTTCCTGGCTGCTGCCTTCTGCTAGGATACGCAGGAAGGCTGCCGTCCACCCTCCTTCTGTGCTATGGAGCTGATCGGCCTTCACAGAAAAGTAATGGCTTCACCTGAACCCAATCTCGCAGCCTTAATTATTTTCAGAAAAGAGCAATTCTGTCAAAAAATCTGACCAAAACAAAAATCTTCATCTCTTGGAAGATTCTCACCCAAACACAGATGGGAATGATGAGCCCTGTCCAGGGAACAGATGAATGCAGGGACCGGAGATTACATTTTGTGGTAAACATCCCTGGCAGGCCACTTTGTCAGGAGGCATAGCTGCTCCAGGTCCAAGGCCTTGTTTATCATCCTGGGCCTTTCTGTAGCGGGGCGCCAGCAGCACCCACTCCTGACGCCCCACAGCCTTAGGTAGCTATTTGCACCCTCCATGCCGCTGACCCCTGGACACCCTTCCAAGGACTGAGCACCTCCAGAGCTGCTCCTAGAAGGATAGTGGCCTTGTCTGCAGAGTCCCGGGATCACCTCCAGGAGAGGTGAGGTGGCAGCTCTTCATTTTCACTGTAACTAGCTCAGACTTCTCACGCGTAAAAGTCAAATACAAACTGTGCTCACCACAGATCCAGAGTTCTGGCCTGACTGACTACTAGAACCTCTGAGTCTAAGTCCTGTGACCTGGGTTTCCATGGTCAGCAGTTCAACTGAAAATCATAAAAATCAAGGAAGAGAGCTGCAGGGATTTCCATCTGCTCATCAAGTTCTGAATTGGGTCTTGGTTTATTCTGACGGGCTGGGAGCCAACATCCCTGTTCCTCCTCAGGGCAGCCTCTCCCCAAGAGGCCTCGGCTCCTGTCCCCAAGCTCGGTCTTTCTGACAGTTACTGCCTCAGCTTTTATTTATCCCCAGGGATGTCACTCACACACATACACACACACACAAACACACACACACACACACAACCTGTGCGGGTTTTGTAAAACGTAGGTGGAAAAGAGTGTCAAACGTTACTAAATAATTCACTTGGAAGAGAAAATGCATTCTAATGAGTTTATTCTAGCAAATAAGGATATTACAACATAACATTGTAAAAATATTACATAAGTACTATGAAGATATGACACTCATGGGAGAGCAGAAGAGAAAGTCTAGAAATGAACAGATAAATCATTTTAAACCTGAACTCAGGACAGATTTTTTTTCAGTTGATGATACTGTTAGGTAGTTAATATAGAAAGTGCGAGGTGAAAGTCGCTCAGTCGTGTCCGACTCTGAGACCCCATGGACTATACAGTCCATGGAATTCTCCAGGCTAGAATAGTGGAGGGAAAGGCTACTGGGAAGATCCCCTTCTCCAGGGAATCTTCCCAACCCAGGGACGGAACCCAGGTCTCCCACATTGCAGGCAGATTCTTTACCAGCTGAGCCACAAGGGAAGCCCTAGAATAGAAAAAAGGAGTCCAAAATGGTGGTAGCTAAAAGGCAAAGAAAGGGGAAAGCCTGTGAAAAGGGAACAAAGGGAAAATCCACGGACCAGAGTGAGAACAAACATGCCCCCTTCCTGGCTAGCGCTAATTTGCATAGGGCAGGCTCAGCGGGGAGGGGACAAAATGTTTAAAAAGAAGGAGCCGAGCAGGGCAGAGGCCTTGCATTTGGGGTTGGCCTGAACTCATGCCTCAGGAGTGTACTAGCCTTTGCAAATAAAACGCTGAGCTGTAACAGAGCATGACTGGTCCGCCATTTCTGTTGCAGCAAGACAGAACCAAAGAAATTACACACTCTCCAGTACAGAGACAAGTGTTTGGAAACAAAACAGAAAGGAAGATCCAGGTCTCAGCCATAAGGGAAAGAGAACCGCTCTTACAATACAGCTTTAAATGGATAATTTACAGCCTCAGTCAGGTGACCTCAGAATTCAGGAGAATTGGTTTATAACGTGGATAGTGGAAAATTTTTCCAAAGAGACCACTGAAGCCAGAAATAATGAAGAAAAAAAATAACTACTTTTAACATCAAAAATACCACCAATTCTTTTTTTCAGACAAGACTGTTGGAAAGTATATCAAATAGAAGGTTCATATCCTTATAAAAACAGCCAGTGACAAAAAATACTATACCAACAGAAATAAGGCAAAGGATATTAACAAATACATTAAAAACCTCAATGACCAATAAATATTTATACCTCTGGAATGTTAGAAAAATAGGGTGGTATTTCTTTTTTTACCCATGGTCAGTGCTCATGGAAAGAGGTCTGTATCTTTAACTTCTGCTAGTTGGTCTTGACCTTACTAACCCTTTCCATTTGGAAAAGTGTCCCAAAAGTTTTTCCAGGTGATACAAGTTCAGACTTAGCAATTTCATTCTTAGGATTTTGTCAAGCAAATCATTTCACCAGTGAGCAAATATATTTTACAAAGAGATTGAAGGTACAGCATTTCATAACAGAAGTTAGCAACAACTTAATGCTCATCAGGAGAAGATTTAGTAAACTGTTGTCCATGAATATATAAAAATACATGTATTAAAAGACGATGGAGTTTATTATCTGTGTGTTTTGTTATCTCTGTATTATTTTGTTTATCTCTTTGTATTTATATCATGGAAAGACATACATGCAATTATTGGCAAGTGCCAAAATCAGATTTACAGCGGTATGTATTTTGTTATCTTAATTTTATATATGAACATGTAGAATAATGTAGGAAAATGTTAAAAAAAAAGTTAATAGTTTTAACTTTTATACTGTAACTACAGTAGATGTGTATTTCTTCAAAGTTGAAAATTTTGAAAAGTTATGAAAAGACTATTTTTAAAACTTCTATCTTTAAAACTTTAAAGACTATCTTTAAAACACACATACATTTCTTCTATGAAACAAGTACCAGGAAAACATTTGTCCCTCTTGAAGAACTGGTGTCAGAGTATGAGAATTATGTTAGCCATTTGCCTCAATATATTCTAAAAATTGATGATTTGTAATACATACACGAGTGAGATTGCAGTTCCCATAAGTGGAAATGCTGAAATGGGAAGTGCTTCCATTTCCCCATGCCTGCCAGGAAGCTCAAAGCCTATTAGGTAAAGAAATTAGCTTAGAGCCCAGGACAGACCTGAACCAGGCGCCTGGTTCAACATGCATGCAGGCCTCTGCAGTCCTCTGGCCCACGCCCAAGTCTGCGACCACTGATTCTGCGGGACAGTGTACCTGCTTTTCCCTCTTTCCACAGGGGTTCAGATTTTTCTGTTTCTACCGAAAGAGACTTATACTTTAGGGGGAGGCCTTCACCCTTGGGGAAACTTCTAGGATGTACATTACATTAAGTGTTTAATGTTTCTCCATTAGTGTTTCATGCAACAACAAAAGAGAAAAAACACTGGCTAAGGAAGCAAAAGCCGAAGCCAGGACCGAGTGGTCGAAACTGTCCCAGTCGCCTCTGTTGGGGGCACCCTGCAGCCCTGTTGAGCCTGCCCAAAGCAGATTGGTGGCAGGAGAGAGTCAGTCACCCTGCAGCAGGCATGACCTGGTGACCAGGACTGTCTTCTAATAAATGAGAATATTCTACAGTAGATTCATTTGTTGCCCCTTGGCCTAGGGTAGACTGGGTGGTCTTCATCTCCCGGAATCAAAGAGTTCTGCTCTGTGATCTATAAACTAGCATATAAAAGGTGAATAAGAAAATGCAAAATAACTACAGTAAACTAAGATGCATTTCCCTGCAAAATACATTTTCAGGATTGTTTGTTTTTTTTTTAAATCAACTTTGAAAATGCTGTTTTTTCATCTCCATTCTCCTGTAAAGCCAGGGAGGCACGGAGACATTGTGGCTACAAGCATGAGTTTCAGAATCAGCCTGGATGGGGTCCAAGTCCTGGTTCCCATACTGTCCACATCAGCTGCTTCTTGGCTCTGAGGCCCTCTTCAGAAAGGGAGGGAGTGTACTATGCTCCTGTATTCACAGGAGGTTCCCCGGACAAGGCAGCGGTAAAGAATCTGCCTGCTGGTGCAGGAGACACAAAAGACGTGGGTTTGAACCCTGGGTCAGGAAGATCCCCTGAAAGAAGGCATGGCAACCCACTCCCTGGAAAATCGCGTGGACAGAAGGAACCTGGCAGTCTGCAGTTCATGGGGTTGCAAAGAGTCAGACATGACTGAGCACACACACTGTTATTCATAGGAATATAGAGATGGTGCTGTGATTGCAGTCGCAGCCATCACTGTTGGTGGCCACAACAGTGCTGAGAACCTCATTCTCTGAGACAGTGAAGGAGATGGCCGTACTCGTCTGGTGCACATTCATCATTCAACATATATTCTGAGATGAAACATCATGTGAGATGAGATGCCTGAGGTTCGGGAGCTGTGGCCCTCACCCACCATTCACACCGGCAAGCAAACAGCAGCAGTGGAAAATGTAAAAATGTGTTGATTGTGCTAAGGAGGCACAGATAGTAGCCCTGTGCCCATCTCAGTCAGACACGTACACAAGTTAAGTCTTTATTGTCATAAACAGCAATCTTTCTTCAAAAACACTAATCTGCATTTTTAAAGGTAAAGATATTTCCTATCGTTAGGCCTTCTTGTATATACACATACACACAAATACACTTAAGGGATCATCTAGTGGAACATTTATCTGCCATAAAATATCTTGGTTTATCCGAATTAATGCTGTTCTTGAAAATGGGAATAAATTATATTAGCTTTGGGGAGGGGGGAGGTAGCAACAGCTAAACTGTAGGAGTACTGGGTATCCAGTAGGTTCCCATTAATTGTCTAAGTTTTTTCCCCAATTATTTGTATTAGTTTAATTTGTTTAATACACTATCATGCACGGGCAATATGTGGACGCCCTGATTTTTAGCATTTTTTTTCTGACTTTGACTCACAACCAGTCCTGTGTTCTATCCAAATGGTTCACACACTGCACTATGGTTTTATTTGATGTGCTTATACTTTCTTACTATGGCTGGTTTTGAATGCACTCGCTGTCATCAAAGCAGTTCCTCCAGCACAGGCTCCCCACGCCCTGGTGGAAACTGACATGAAAGGCGCTCCCGCCCTGCACACCGTCTGATGGCAGGTGCAAAGGAAGAGGGCCGCCCCCACAGGGCGCTCACCCGGGGGGGTTTAAGGGCAAACCCCACTGCTTCAACCTTCTAAACTGTGAATGCAAACAACTTCACTTCCTTGCATTCCCACTTTGGAAATAAAGTGTCACATCAAATCTACAGAAATTGTCTTCTGTGGGCAGGGCCAGGAGGTAGCAGACAGAACAGCCTGCAGCGTGTGCCGGATGGGAGGGCTGCTGGCGGGGGGGATAGGCAGACAGGTCCTCGGTGTGGTTGGGTGTCGGTGGGGAGAGCCCTGGGGACCTGCCCAGAGGAGAGCAGTCCTGGGCTCCCAGCAGGGCAGATCTGGGGATGGGGTGAGCAGCAGGGTGGGACTGCCCTGGGGAAGCAGAGTTGAGGAAAAACCCACTCAGGTTGCTGTGCAAGGAGGCCTGAACAGTGACCCCATGGTCTAATTTCTGCAGATCAGAGATTTGAAACCCATCTCACCAGACTGGATCAATATTCTCCAGCATTTAATGTTTCAGAGCCACTCTTTCATCTCAACTAATTACCTAAGAGGACAAACACAGTGCCTCTTCCCAGAAAGGGTCACTGAAAGTCAGTGTATTGAGCAAGATATCTTGGGGGTCCTTCCTGAGATAACGAAGAGGCTGCTGCAGACCCTTGTTCAACATGGAAGCTAGACCAAGATCCCAAGGTCACAGTCGAGAAGGACCCTTGGCTTCCAGAGACACTTTGGCCATTGGGTCCCCTCTGCTCCTATGACTTTAGCTCTGCTTACAGGGCTTCACTCCCTCAGCCAAACTCTGCTGGCAGTGTGGACATGGCAGGAGGGGGCACTCTGGCTCAACTGCTCAACTCCACCAGGGTTGAGCATAAATCCAGATGTTGAAGACAGGTTCAGTCCTAGAGGTGCTGACAGCCGTGACCAACACTGATGCAGACAGAGGGGCTTGCGGCTGCGCCCTGGAGTCAGGCTGCCGTGCACTCTGACCCCTGGCTTTTTCTCCCACCTATTCTGCCATCCAGGTGCTGAATAAAAGTGTGTGTGTGTGTTAGTCGCTCAGTCGTGTTTGACTCTTTGCGACCCCAAGAACTGTAGCTGGCCAGGCTCCCCTGTCCATGCAAATCTCCAGGCAAGAATACTGGAGTGGGTTTCCATTCCCTTCTTATGTAATCCTTTAAAAACTCAAGTAAATTACCTGAGATGTAACATGGTACTGTTGTATAAAGCACTGCAGTGCATCAAAGGATGGGACTTAATCATATCTGCAAAACATTACAATCATCTATTTATCTACTATCTATCTGATAGCATCTGTTGAGTTTTTGTTCCCTTTGGGAAAAGCGTTCTCTCTCCTAATTTGTTTATCAAACTAAGATCAGTACTATGCACTTTAGGTGATCCGTTTTATTGCTTTTGCTATTTAAAAGAGTATGTCTCAACTGCCGTCTCATAAAGGTCACAGAAATCTTAATGCACTTCTAAACCCAGAGGACCAAGAGGCTCTGCTTTCAACACAAGTTAAAGTGTGGTGATGCAAATTGCAGGAAATCAGTGGCCTGTATCTCTCTAAGAATTATTTAATAATGAACTTACCCATTGAAAAATAAAAGATCTCTCTGGGGTCAGCAGGGAAATACACAAGGGGCTTTCAAAGAGACCTTCTGACAATAACAAGGGGACAGGGGGACGGGGGCTAAGGTCCACACGCCCTGTGGGTGGGGTCAGGATAGGCTTGAATGATCAAGACCTGATCCAAGGTACTCCGGGGACTGAGCAAGCCAGTTTCCTGGAATGGTGCTTGTGTGTGTGTGTGTCTGTGTGAAGAGGACGACTGTGCAGGGGTGCCCGGCAGCATGTTGGATGTAGGGGCATGTCCCCTCCCTAAGTTCCTGAGGGGCAATCTGGTGGAGAACACCCGCCCACATGCAGTTCCTCCCAGCAGACCCAGGTGGGACTCCTGGTCACCCGCAGAGGTCTGGGCGCTGCCTGTTTGAGGAGAAGAACACTGAGGTGTCCGCGGACCCCAGAGTTGGAGATGCATCTGCAGGGGCCAGTGAGGGAGGCTCTGCCTGGCCTGTGGGCAGTGTGGCCGTCCTCCCACGGGCCGCGCGGCCGTCCTCCCATGGCCCTGGAAGGCCCACCCTCGTGCTGGGCACTGGGCTGCCTCCTGAGAGGTCCCACCCTGACTCAGGGGTGGAGACCACCATACCACGGAGCTGGAAGCACCTGACATTTCTCCAAAGTCCAGGAACCTCTGCAGAACCTTTTGCCCTCTTCTGCTCAGAAGGTGAAGTTAGCGAAGGCGGGGACACTGTTTGTGTTGCCTGTGGTTTGATCACAGTTCCTTTGAATTCTTTATGGCTTGCCCTTCGGGGTGCCTGAAGCGGGCTCCTAAGAGAAGCTGCTGTTCTTCAGAAATCCTCAGCCCTCTTCAATCACGGCGACCACACCCCTCCCTTCCTCACAGGCCCCACCACCCAGAGGTAAACCTGTCCATCAGAAGCAACTCTTGTGAGCAACTTTTCACTTCCTGCTTGAAAAGAAAGCAAGGTCTGAACTGGAGGGAGACTAGGAGAAGCAGAACAGGGCTTCCCTGGGGTCCAGAGCCGAGAACCCATCCTAGGTGTGGGGGTAGGGGGCCCCAGATTTCCAACTCTGCTCCTTCTGGGACTCCTGAATGTGAGAGCAGGGCATTTGCTTTCCCTAGGTTGACGTTTTCTAATTCTGAATGCTGATTTTTCTACTTTCTTAAATTCACACACATATCCCATGAAGACAATGACCTATCCCCTTGAAAGGGGACTGTGAGTCCATGAGACCCTCCCTTGTAGCCAACCCACCAGCCCAGGTCAAAGTCAGTGTTTGCCCAGAGCAGGTGGGCTTGGGGGAGGGGAGACTGCATGGCCCCTGCTTTGATTTGTGGCAGGAAATTCATGTCCTCATGTTTCTCACTAGGAAAATGCTGGGTGGTTGAGGGGATCAAAGGAGAGAATATTCTTAGGTAACTGGTACCTTAGAGATATTGAATAATACTAATAATTATTGTTATTATGAAAAATAACATTCTTCTTAAACAAACTTAGCTTCCCTTCTTAGACTGGAAGCACTGTTCACATAACAGGCCAGTCTCCCACCACTAAGCATGTTCTATGGCTTCCAACTCCGCTCAGCCTCCACAGTTTCAATGAGCCAGTGATCCCACAACTCACCACGAGTTGAAGCTGGAAGCTAGGAGTCATCCTACATCCAATTTGAATTCACTTGTTCTCTCTTTTCCTACAGCTCTCAGATGAGCCCTCCTATTTCCATGTCTGCTAATATTGTGTTATTAAGATTTTGTATGTAACATATTATAGCAGCTATCACAATAGGATCTGTTTATGTGTGTTCCTTTTCCATTCCTTGAAGTCTAGAATCTTGTTTTATTTATCTCAGTATCAACCAAGTTCTATACCTGAAAGTGAAAGTCGCTCAGCTGTGTCTGATGCTTTGTGACCCCATGGACTATACAGTCCATGGACTTCTCCAGACCAGAATACTGGCATGGGTTACCATTCCCTTCTCCAGGGGATCGTCCCAACTCAGGATCAAACCCAGGTCTCCCACATTGCAGGCGGGTGCTTTACTAGTTGAGCTACCAGGGAAGCCCAAGTTCCATACCTAGCCAGGCACTTATTAAGTAGTTAAAAATATCTACATAATTGTGAATGTGTGGGTGGAGGGCGGGAGGGATGGGTGCGTGGATGAATGATGGATAGTTGGATGAATGGGTGGATGAATGGATGGGTGAATTGATGGGTGTACGGACAGGCACATGGATGGATGGGTGGGTAATGGTTCACCCTGTACTCTGAGCAGTTCCCGTAGCAGAAGGTGAATTGGACCCTACAACCAATAAAACTGAAAATCAGGATTCCTTGTACTTTTTCTTCTCTGGCTGTGCCTCCACTTCCTCCCTCCTTTTGTTCCCTGTGTTTCCTCCCTCAAACCACTTTCCTCTGTCTTGTGCTCTGGTGCTCATCCTTCCTACTCTTGGCTTCTGCTTCTCTCTGCTCTCCTATCCCTGCCTCGCTGCCTACAATTTGAATCTGCTGCTCCATCCCCATTAGGGAGCATTTGGAGAAGCATCTAATTTCTGCTTATTGCTGAGAAGAGGTAGCTGCATTTCTCCTTTCCCAGCTGGGGAACCTTGAACTTCCTGAAATCACATGTATGCAAGCATGCACACACATCTGGGACACAGAACAGGTTAAGTTCTTCTATTTGAGCTTAAGAATCTTGATTAACAATAAGACCATATATCGCCAAGGGCTAAATTATATACTGAAGATTATACATATGTTGGAGCTTCCGAGAAAAGAAACTTTCAGGTCAAGGAAATTGAGAACGACCTTGAAAGATGTGGAAATGGATGAAAATAAAAAAGAATCACAAAAGTCAATTTTAAAGGTTATTTATATCCAGTACAATCTCACTAACTTGGACCCAATCATCAGGATTCTTAAACAATCTTACTATACTTTCTCTGAATTTGTCAAGTGAAGATGTAAAGAACACTGTAAGAGGAATGATGAATGTGGACTGGAGACCTCACCTTGAATTAAGTAAAAGTGGGGGAGCAGACCGAAGAGAAGGGATGCAAAGGGGTGAAAGTACCGCCAGCCCCCATGGGTCAGGTCCAAGTAATATTTCATTTAATTACCCAATCTACCCTATGGGGGGCAGTATTATTTCTTGCACGTTACAGACAAAGAACTGAATTCAGACAGGTGCCCAAGGCTACACACCCTGCTTCTTGGTGGGATGAGGAATCTAGCTGGTGTCTGGTTTCCTCAAAACACTTGGCATCTGTAGATCTGCTACCTCCAACCCTCTCAGACAACTGAGAAGTTTTTTGCAACTTGTTTGTGCTAAGTCACTTCAGCCATGTCCAACTCTGTGGGACCTCATGGACTGCAGCCTGCCTGACTTCTCTGTTCACAGAATTTTCCAGGCAAGAATACTGAAGTGGGTTGCCATTTCCTATTCCAGGGGATCTTCCAACCCAGGGATTGAATCAGTGTCTCTTACATCTCTTGCATTGGCAGGCGGGTTCTTCTGCAAACTATCTTTAATAAAGTACCACTCACTTTAATTGTTAGTCAAGGAGAAGAAACTATTTCTTGGAAATCACCCTGTAATTCAGATTTTACCTTTCAGATGGAACTGCCAAATTCCTTAAAAAAAGCAGCACCTTACTTCACGTGTATGTTCCATTCCAGAAAAGTGACTGTCCTCAGCCTGTTTCTCTGGGCATGAGATCCACCTTCCTGGATGTAGATACATCCACCATCTTTCTTTTGTATCAAGTTCCTTGTATGTCTCTAGCATGGATCTGAGTGTGCTGTGCCAACTGGTCTAGCTCCTCAGTTAAGGCATCTCAGGTTGGGGGTCTCACTTCGCACAGTTAGGTTCTGGAGGGTGGGTGAAATGTGGTCCAGTCACAGAGATAAGCAGTGTGAGGGAAGACAAGGTGCTAGGTGTAGCTAGGGAGCTATTAGAGAGGAATGGAAAACAGACGATGCTTTGTGGGGGGTCCATGACTCTAGCAGTTCACTAAGGGAATGGGAAAGGAGACTGTTCTAGGCAGAGAGGAGGCAGAGCAAAGGAAAAAATACCAAGTCTGCACCTAAGCAGTCTTCCTACATCATGTGGACTGGCAGTTCTCAAACGTTTGAATTCAGGATTCCTTGACACTCTTAGAAATGATGAGAGTCACCAAGGGCATTTGCTCATCTAGGTTATGTCATTCATGTTTACTGTATTAGAAATTAAAACCAATAATTTTAAAATTTGTTATTCATTTTTAAAATGTCACAATGTCATTGCATGTGACTTCTTATGAAAATAACTATATTTTGCAAAACAACAAAAATTAAATGAGTTTCATTGTTTAACTTTTGCAAATTTCTTTGGTATCTGGCTTACTGGCAGACAGCTGGATTCTTGGATCTCCTTCACTGTTGCCAATCTGTGGCAACAGGTGCTTTTGGTCGAAGTATGCAAGAAGAGTTAGGTCTCACATAGGCAGTTGGTAATGAGAAGCAAGTCTTAACAGACTTTTTAGACAAAGGAACTATTCTTCGTTTATTGTATGTAAAAAGTGAACCCTTGGTAGTTTCTTCAAGCTTAATTACAATGTGGAAATTGAACCATATTCACACTTTGTGATGGCCAAGCTGAAGTCCACTCCCAGAATTCCTCTTCTACTATGTTTCCCGTCAGGACAAGCTATAGGGAGATTTTCTCCCCAGAGTTAAGGCAGAAGGGAGGCAGTGGCATTTTGGAACTCTGTCATCCAGATGTTCAAAGACTTGTCCATCAAACACAAGGAGTGGAGGCCATTCCGCCAGCCTCCTTTCCTCCTGGGTGTGTGTGTGTGTGTGGTTACTGAGGAAGGACCTGAATTTCCCAGGAAACCTCACCACTAAGAGCAGAGGCAGCAAGCACAGGTGCAGCTTCCCTTGGGTCCTCGTAACGCTCCAGCTCCACCTGGGGGTCCCAGCCTGTTCACAGACATGCCTCCTGATGGCCCCCAGTGGGTTGGGGCCCCAGCCTCAGGTGCGGGACAGCCTGTGCAGCCTGCTCAGCAGCGCCCTTCCATATTGGGTTCATTGAAAATGGTGTGTGTGTGTGTACATGCGCTTAGTGGCTCAGTCACGTCCGACTCTTTGCAGCCCCATGGACTGCAGCCCACCAGGCTCCTCTGCCCTTGGGGATTCTCCAGGCAGGAATAGTGGAGTGGGTTGCCATGCCCTCCTCCAGGCTGTGTGTATGTGCATTTGTACATATACACCGGCATGAAAGTGAAAGTTGCTCAATCGTGTCCGACTCTTCGTGACCCCACGGACTGTCCATGGAATTCTCCAGGCCAGAATCCTGGAGTGGGCAGCCTTTCCCTTTTCCAGGGGATCTTCCCAACCCAGGGATCGAACCCAGGTCTCCAGCATTGCAGGCAGATTCTTTACCAGCTGAGTCACAAGGGAAGCCCATACATCTGTATATCTACATACAAATATACATGTACACACACACACGTATACATCTACGCATATGCATATATGTTGCAGGTTCTGCTTTTCTGGTTTGTCGACTGAAAACAAATCACAGGCTAGAAGTTGATGATTATGTTTTATTCAGTGGACTTTCTGAGGACTGAAGCCCTAGACACTGCCTCTCAGATAGCTCTGAAGGACTGCTCTGAAGAAGTGGGAAGAGCCAAAATATATAGGAGTTTTTGCAACACAGACCAGGCAATTACAACATGAAGAGATCACGATTAATTAAAGAAAACTAGACATCTCAAGTTAAGGAATTCACTGCTTGTCCCTATGTGGGCAGAGGCAAGAGGCTGGGCGCGCTGAGATCACCCCTTTGATCTGCGTCTCAGACACCCAGGCCAGTGCCCTTGGGTGCTTTGCATCCCGAGTCTGCTCAGGGTGCACCCTGGGGAGGGAGCTGGCTGCAGTGGATGATGGTTCCATGGGCTTGGCGGTGGGCAGTTCGTTTCTTTCCATCCTGAGTTCTCTCCAGGCACAGCATCTAGTGGCTGTAACGTGATGGCTTGATGGCTGCAGCATTTTTGGTGTACTGATATGGCAGCAGCATTACTCCTCCTTAAGGCCTCCTTCATCCCAGGTCTGATCCTTCTGTAACATCCTCCAGCGTTCTCCTTCATTCTGTTCCTCAGTGTTGCTCAAGGACAACTTAAAACACACATCTACCTAACTTGTTTTTCTAACAGTCCATCTACCTTCAGGACAAATCTTAACAAATCCCAGAACAGACCCTCAGCCTTGAGCAGGACATCCACGCTGTTACACGTCACAGACCCAACCTTTCTTTCCCAGATCATGTCCTGCCTGCCTCCCGCTCATTCCACATCACCATCACAAGGTGGCCAGTTTTGTTTACACCTTCTTAAGAACTCTCTAAATAAAAGTGAAAGAGGAGAGTGAAAAAAGATGGCTTAAAACTCAACATTCACAAAACTAAGATCATGCCATCCAGTCCCATCACTTCATGGCAAATAGATGGGGGTGGAGGGGAAATGGAAACAGTGGCAGATTTTATTTTCTTGGGCTCTAAAATCACTGTGGACAGTGACTGCAGCCATGAAATTAAAAGACGCTTGCTCCTTGGAAGAAAAGCTATGACAAACCTAGACGGCATATTAAAAAACAGAGACATCACTTTCCAACAAATTTTCATATAGTCAAAGCTATGGTTTTTCCAGTACTCGGGTATGGATGTGAGAGTTGGACCATAAAGAAGGCTGAGTGCTGAAGAATTGGTGCTTTCGAATTGTGGTGCTGGAGAAGACTCTTGAAAGTCCATTGGACGGCAAGATCAAACCAGTCAATCCTATAGGAAACCAACCCTGAGTATTCATTGGAAGAACTGACGCTGAAGCTCCAATCCTTTGCCCACCTGATGCAAAGAGCCGACTCATTGGAAAAGACCCTGATGCTGGGAAAGATTGAAGGCAGGAGGAGAAGGGAGTGACAGCAGATGAGACAGTTGGATGCCATCACTGATTCAGTGGACATGAGTTTGAGCAAACTCCTTGAGTTAGTGAAGGACAGGGAAGCCTGGTGTGCTGCAGTCCATGGGGTCATAAGGAGTCAGACATGACTTAGTGACTGAACAACAATAAGAGGAATTCACTTGCTTTGCCTGGAAGGTCTGCCTTTCCTACAAACTTCCTCACCCCAAACCTAAAGACTTGGTAGTAATGCTCCAGGCCCTGCTAACCCCCTGGTGGAATTAATTATTCTATTATTTTTGCTGCATTTTGTACATATATCCATTTACTTAATAAACTACCTCATAATTGTTAAGCTGTATGCCTGTTTGTCCTGTAATGCTGGAAATTATGTCCTATAAGGGTAGAAACATTGCCTAGAGTATGCTGAGAACTCAGTGGGTGTTGGAAGAAGTAAACTGAGGTTCAGGCCTGTGAAGAGAGATTGAAAGTGAAAGCGTTGGTTGATCAGTTGTGTCCAAGTCTTTGTGACCCCACGAATCCATGAAGATTGTAGAAGAGCTATAGCCCACCAGGCTCTTCTGTCCCTGGAATTCTCTAGGCAAGAATACTGGAGTGGGTGGACATTTCTTTCTCCAGGGGAATTTTCCCAACCCATGGATCAAACCTGGGTCTCCTGCATTGCTGGCAGAGATTGTGTATTTATTTATACCTCTACTATCTTACCTAACATCTTATTTACTCCTAAGATGTTGAGGATGAGAGGGGAAAATTGCAAACTCATTTACTTCAATCTCTCACTATTTTAGGAAAAACCTACAATAGCCCAGGAAAAAAGTACCTTATGTTCTACCTCCAGATAGAAATGGGACTTGAGGTTACTGGCGCAGGGCCACTTGTGCAGGAGTGTGGAGAAGGCTTTGCAGGCGTGGAAGATGACTGTGTACTGATTCAACTGGGAAGTTTGCACTTGAAAGAGCTTAGTAAGGCACAAACAGCAGGAGAAGAGCTGCCTCCTGCTAGGGAGGCATCCTGCAAGGTGGGGTGAGATCCCCCAAGGCAGTGGGCTACTGCTGAATCTTATTTACAATAAAAGAGAAACATTTCCCCATCTAGTCCGGCAGAGAGAGCTGGTCAGGTAGGAGAGGAAATGATCAAGACAAATGTATTGGTTCTGCCATCTGATAGTGAAATTTGATCCAGCTCTACTCCTCAAGCATTTCTACTGCCAGCGAGAGTCCTTTTCTTACATCCAAGTCGCTGGTTGGTTCAGGTGGGAGAATATGCCCCGGGACCATCTCATATCCTTTCCCTGTGAGACTGATTTTCTGCTGTCTTAACTCAGAAGAAATGTTTCCATCTGTTCATTAGCTGGAAACCTACGTCCTCAATTTCATGTCTCAGGTGAGATCTCTTCCTAACATCCCAGATAGCTCCTGAGTTCATTTTGAAGCCCAGTTTGTGCTTTTCTGCTATTAATTTTACTCAGAGAACACATGAGTACTTTGTGTGGATGACCATCATGTCAAAATGCTTTTCTTAGGCAATTCAAGCATTAAAACTTAGGTAAATAGCCCATAATTATTTAGGCAAAGGTATTTCACCTAATCATACTTTTATTTTTATGGTGGCTTCAGAGCTTGGGCTTCCCTGGTAGCTCGGCTGGTAAAGAATCTGCCTCCAGTGTGGAAGACCTGGGTTCAATCCCTGGCTTAGGAAGATCCCCTGCAGGAGGGCACAGCAACCCACTCCAGTATTCTTGCCTGGATAATCCCCACAGACAGAGAAGCCTGGCGGGCTGGCAGTCCATGGGAGTCGCAGAGAGTCAGACATGACTGAGCGACTAAGCACAATCACACAGCATGTAAAGAATATAAGAAATTTTAATAAAATTGTAATCAAATATAAGAATTTTCTTATATAATGTCAAGTGGTCTATAAGGAGTTGTGGAAGCATAAATGGCTTAGAAAAGATATTGGGGACAGTTGGCTTCTGCCTTTGGTTGGCTGCATGATGTCAAGGAGGTCACAAGCCATCCTTGGGCCTCCATAAGTTAAAGTTTAGATTTCAAGAATTTCTAAGCTCTTATCCCCCTCTTCAGAATGTTGTGAGTGGCTAGAAACTTCCTGACCATCTCAGCCAGTTATGAAGCACCTATGAGGACCATATGGGCTACTTTAGAGGCTTGTTGGCTTTATATGATTACTTAGATCTCTGGGTCCTCGTTTGATTATTCACTTACTGCCTAAACAGAATCGCAGAGGAGGGTTCACACAAAATACATTGGGTATAAAGTTGGACAACACGATTTTGCTAACTTTGGACTTCAACTCCGAGTTCTCAGGGTACAAGTCACTATCTTAAGGGTCCTAGGTGCCTAAGCTTCACCCAATCACATTTCTGGGTGGGGAGTTTGTGGGATGAGGTGGCAGACAGAAAAGTGACCGAACAGCATTCTGTCAGCTTCTGTGGGCTACTCAAGCTGCTCCCAGGAGTCCCTGCCCAGCCCTGGAGCCCAGCTGGGTCAAGACCTTCCAGACTGTGGTGGACTTCACAGCCCACTACTCCAGGCGCACCTCCCTCCTGTAGACCAGGCCTCTGAGGCCGCCTCGGCCATCTTCACGGGACCAAGGCTGGGCTGAGGACTCGTCGTGGGTGTCCAGGGTCCTGGGGCTCACAGTGGTCACCCTGTGACCACGTTACCTCCCCTGACGTGCGTGTCCTTCTTTCACTTCTTCCCTCTCAGTCTTCTTCATGTTTAGGTCCTACTCCAACACTTTGGGCAATTTGTATTCACTCTCTTCAGTTTCCAGAACCGTGACTTGGATCAGACCATGGCTTGGATTTATTGGGTGTGTTGTCCTATTTCAGGCCTCCTGGAAGAGGGTTCTCTCCCTCTTGTTCTAAACCCATCGATGGTGGTGAAAATGTTCAGCTGGTAGAAATGCCAAATGAAGGAGCAAGATTCTGGTCTAAATGCAAGGCATGCACACAGATTAGACTGAGGTACAAATTCAATATTCATTATCCTTGAATAGATTACTCAATTGACAAATATTTGCTAGATTAGGTGTTGGTAAACACAAACCAGGACAAGATTGTCTTGTCTTTTAGGATGTGTTTTTCAGCTTTCACCTTCCTATTCCTTTTAACAAATAAAAATCTTAATGAGCAATGATTGATCCTTGACTTACATCATATCAAAAATTTCCTCAAAACGGATCAAACACCTAAATATAAGACCTAAAACTAGAAAAGTATTAGAAGAAAACATAGAGACAATGCTTCATGACATTGAACTTGGAAAGGATTTCTTGGATTTAACACCAAAATCATAGTCAACAAAAATAAAACTGGGTAAGTTGGACTATGACACTAAAAACTCCTGTAGATCAAAAGACAGATCAGTGGAGTGATCTGTAGATCAAACTCCTGTAGATCAAAAGATGATCAGCGGAGTGAAAAGGCAACGAATAGAGTAAGGAAAGATGCTTGCAAATTACAAGTCTGATGAGGAGTTAATAACCATAATATATAAATAACTCAGAGCATAACAGCAAAGGATAAATAACTCAATAAAAAATGAACAAAGGACTTGAGTAGATATTTCTTCACATTAGATAGACAAATGGTCAGCAAGAATGTGAAAACACTCTCAATGTCACTAACCCTTAGGGAAATACAAATCAAAACCACAATGAGATGTTACCACATATCACTTAGATTACTATCAAAGGAAAAAAAGAAGAAAAGAAAATGCCAAGGGTTGGTGAGGGTGTTGAGAAATTAGAACTCTTGCACACAGCTGGTAGAAATATAAAATGGTGTGGCCACTATGGAAAATAGTATGGAGGTTCCTCAAAAAATTTAAAATATGATTCAGCAATTCCACTTCTGGTATAAATCTGAAAGAACTTTCAGAGTCTCAGGGAGATATTTGCATGCCCATGTTTGTGTCAAGATTATTCATAATAACAAAAGAGTGAAAGAAACCCAAGTGTCTACCCAGGGATGAATGGGCAATAGAACAAGGTCTGTACATAGAATAAAATATTATTCAGCTTTAAAAGGAATAGGAAGCAAATTCTGACACATGCGACAATATGAATGAGCCTTAAGGACATTGTATTCAGTGAAATAAGCCATACACACACACACACACACACACACACACACCCGACACCAAATACTGTGTGATTCCATCATATGAGCTATTATAGAGAAGTTCCATCATCAAGACGGAAAGCCAAATTGTGGTTGCCAGGGGCTGGGCGGGGCAGGGGGAAGGGCAGTATTTTCATGGGAACAGAGTGCCACTTTTGCAAGATGAAAAAGTTCTGGAGATTGCCTAACGATGGGAATGTACTTAACCCAAGCTTCACACTTAAAAATAGGTACATTTTGTTATGCGTATTCTAGCACAATTAAAAAAAAAATTCTTATGAGATATGGTCAATATTGGCAACAGGAAGAAAGAAGGGAGAAGACTAATAGGAGATGAGTCATCAGATGCTCCAGGGAGCAAGGTCTGGAGGGACAGCGGCTCTCTCAGTCAGATTGGTGCATGTATATTTTGCACCATTCCTTGGATATACCTTGTGTATTCCTGGTACCCTGAGAGTTGGGTGGTATTCTCTGGTGTTGGTTTATGCCAGGACAGGCTTCCAGACCATTGTGGGCATAAATAGAGAATAAACATATGCCCCGCACATTTAGGTAGCTAAGTACCTCGGGAGACAAACACGTATCCAATTAGCCAGCACTATAATTTCATTAGTGCTCTTAGGGACACATGAGCAATGTGTCCTGAAAGCAGCTCCTTTTCCCCTGAGAACATTGGAGAAGCTGTTACAGGGAACGTGAACTAGACGATGAAGAAGGGCTGACTGGGCAACAGCACAGAGATGCTGAAGGGACCACTCCATGTGGCTGAAGCAGGCTCTGGAGACCTAGCCGTGACGTGCCTCAGCGGGTAATGAAGACAGGCAGGGCTGGCTGCAGGGGCCGTCTGAGCTGGACAGGCCTGGCCTCCCTGCTGCACCCCACTCCCGCCTCCAGCTGTCCCCAGTGCTCCCCTCAGGAGGTGCCATGTGCATCCCTGGAAAATGAGAGGCATCTGGGTGTAAACCAGGTTCTCGAGGGTGTCTAAATGGAGGAAAAGTGAGGCTTCAAACTTGACTTTTCACCCAAGACTGCAATATTCCAATTCCGCATGCCTGTCATTCAACCATCATTTTAAAGTACCTGCTACCTGTCAGCATTTGTGTTAGGTTCTGGGAATGTAACAAACACCAAAGCATGCTCCTCACCCTGACAGAAGATGGACACGCAGAGGTGGCTGGGAAGCCAGGAGCGTCTGCGCTGTTTGCAGAAACTGCGCTCTGGTGGGAATGTGCCAAACCAGCACTGCCTTGATGCCTCCATAAAGCCAAGGGGTGGTGCTGCCATGAGAAATCCCATTTTACAGATGGGAAAACTGAGACCTGGAGACACTCAGGGACTCAGGGGAAATGGCGTGAAACCCATAGCAGAGTGGGGGAGTGGGACCAACACTCTGTCATCACAGAGGGGCAGAAAGACAAGCCCAGACCAAGACACAACCAGGCTGGCTGCAGAGATGGTATCTTGCAGATGGGAGGGTGGGAGGCAAGGGGCTACTGATGCAGCACCTTGAACGCCAAGTCATCCATTTTTCCATTGTGCCCAGAGGGCAGCTTTCCTCTGGGTTCCACTGGCAACTCTGCTTTTGCTTTAGCCCTAGACTTCATTAAATGAGTGTGCTGGCCGTATAGCTGTGCAATTATATGCCCTGAACACATTCACACATGGCTGGGCTTTATGCCAGCAGATTAACAACCTGGCTGCCACAGTGCCTTCAGCGAGTCCAGCCCAGATCCAAGGCTGTCTCTGACCGAATCAGCTTCTGAGGGGTCCAGACCACAGAGCTGGGTCTGGGGGCCTAGTGAGCCTGGGAGGAACCCCTGTAAGAACCCCGGTGAGTTCCAGCTCAGAACAGTCACCTGGACCCAGGCGTGCAAGGGGCAGAGACACAGAGCGTGCCCTGAGCCAGGGGTGCCCATTTGTCAAGGTTTCTAGGAAAGGAATCTTGTCAACTTTACCAAGTTCCCCCTCTCTCCAGACACTTCCATCAGAAATGCGTTTTTGTGTATAATAAATTGCTTCTCCCTGGCGGAAAATCATTTCTTGCGGTTATCTCTGCGATCGGTAACTTCTGGTGTCCTTTAATGGACTTGCCCTGATTATATGGCTAGTCATTAAAAGCTTAGTCCCCGGCACAATGGTATCTTACGTAGGCTGATCCCTGAGAGCTTTGAGGGGCTCACCAGCCGCGGCCTTAATTTTACTCATTCGTCTTAATTTTTTGTAATCATTTTTTGTAAAGAGGGTATAATGTCAGGCTTGCTTCCCTGCCTCTGACAGATCCAATCTAGCAGATAATTACCATAAGGAAATTGATGCTTTAGAGTGCAGGAGAGGATTTAATTTACTCAGACATCCTACAGTACAATGCATTCCAGAAGATATGAGGATTTAAGTTTTTAAGAAATTAAATTTTACTATTTAACATGATTACTTATGTTGAACATCATTAACTAGCTTTTTTAACTGTTTGAAATAATTACAAGCTCACTTGCTGTGTCTCAAATCCGGAGGCTGCATTAAATATGGGTTAAGGATCCATGAAATGAAAAGAATATCCCGTCCTCTTTTTTTCTCTCCAGTCTTCCAAATTCCGCTCTTTAAAACCCATGGAGGGGAGCCGAGAAGATGCTGTCTTTGAAAAATACATACCCTTTACTGCATGAAGTTTTAGTGCAGACTTTAATAGAAGTATTATCATAATGGGTCTGGCCTGGGGCAAGGTTACTGGCATAAAATATTGGAAGAAACAGAACAGCATTTAGGGATGGAGTGACCATGGTTACTCAGGCATTTTGCAGAGCAAGGGTGTGTTGTAGACATGAACCACTTACAGTGTTTCCTGTTTTTCTTCTTCTTTTTTTTTTTTTTCTTTTTCTTTTGAGACCTGGAGGAAGAAAAAAGCATTGACAATGCCAAGTGCAAGCTCAGGACCACCAGAAAGCTGAGACACAAAGGCAAGGTGTAAAACCACCTCCTCGTAAAACAGCCTTCCCATCCAGTTGGAAAGCAGCGTCCCAGGCTCCAAGGAGGGGCTTGGGTGGAGAACTTCTTTTCTTTGAGTCTAAACCTTTGTTAACTAGATTCCCAAGAGTTCCTCAATCCTTTCCTAAACGTGAAGTGAAACACTTGACAGGAAATTTCTGGACGAAGCCAGCCCAGAAGTTCCCTTTATCCAGCACCTCTGCTCGATCACGTTTCCCCTCAGGAGAAACTTTCAGAGAAGCCCGTCCTCTGCTCGGTCCCAGACAGACCCTGTGACCGTTTGGGTAATGGCGGGGGATTGCCCAAGGGTCCCAGCCAAAAAGTCCCCCGGTGCCTGGGCTGAGGAAGCTGGGGGCCAGCTGACTTCTGCGGTGGTCCTGCTATAGGGGCTTCTGGGATCCACGCTTGCAGCCCCAGCCGTCTTGGCGGCATCCTCCCAGGGCTTCAGGGAGGGATGTGTAGGTGTCAGATGCAAGCTTGCTGCATGCTAAGTCACTACAGTGTTGTCTGACGCTTTTCGACCCCATGGACTCCAGCCCACCAGGTTCATCTGTCCATGGGATTCTCCAGGCAAGAACACTGGAGTGGGTAGCCATTCCCTTCTCCAGGGAATCTTCCTGAGCCAGGCATCAAACCCTTGTCTCTTACATCTCCTATATTGGCAGGTGGGTTCTTGACCACTAGCGCCATCTGGGAAGCATTGACTCCTGGAAATGATGCTTCATTGGGACTGATGAGGCTCCTGAGATGGAGGGCCATTCCATAAACCAGGACCATAAATGCCAAGATTTACAAACCATGTTCATCAGGTACAAGAATCATGCATTCTGTCTCCCTGCTAATTGCTAGATCATTTGAAACCTTAAGTATCATTTTATTTCGGAACATATTTGCATTCTGTGTATGTACTTTTAAGCTATGAGGGACAAAAAAGGAAGCAAAAATGCGGGCAATACAAAATTGTAACTGGATGGTCTCAGTCTGAAACAGTCAAATGATAAGGGAAGTCTGGGGTCAGATTCCATCTGCCTCATTATTCCATTCATCTTTTACAGCCATCTCCTCCTGCAAAGGAGATAAATGTTTATACATACAGTCAAAAAAATGTGAAAATTGGAACTTAAGGCTACATAGATGTCCAAATATATACAGCTTCCATTACAACTAATAATACTAGCTAATAATTTCAGACACTTAGCTCTGTGCTAGGCATGGTTCTAAGCATCTCACTTATGGTGGCAGAGTTCACACACACACAACACGCGCGCGCACACACACACACACACACACACACATACACGCATAGTACTATTATTGTTCCCTTTTACACTTGGGGAAACCTGCATATGGAAAGCTAAATAAGACACTCATGGCCCCAGTTAATAAGTGGCAGAGCTCGAATTTGAACCTCAAACTAAACAGGGTCCATAATCTTAGCTACGAGGCTATGCGGAGGGAAAGGGGACGACAGAGGATGAGATGGCTGGATGGCATCACTGACGTGATGGACATGAGTCTGAGTAAGCTCCGGGAGTAGGTGATGGACAGGGAAGCCTGGCGTGCTACAGTTCATGGGGTCGCAGAGTCGGACATGCCTGAGCGACTGAACTGAACTGAACTGACAATGAGGGGAAACTGGGGCGGCTCACAAGCCTAGATCCATCACCAAGGCACCAAACACAACTTCAGCACTCAGTATTGCTGTTATCATCAAGCGGCTACCTCTTCTCCACTCCCTCCATCAGCCAGGCTTTTATTCTCAAACGTCCCCTGACACGCGCTCTGAGCCAGAAGCCAGACCCTGAGGATGCCGGATTAAAACCCCATCCGTCTATGTCTGCCTAGAGACACGTGTTCACATCCTCCCTTGGCCTCTCAGACCGTCGTGTTTGTCCTGGAGAACAGGGCTGGGTCCCCCAAGCCCAGGCAGCTCCTTGTCCAGCCCCTGCCTCGTCCTCCCCCATCCTGACCACACACGCCTCCTCTTTCTACCAGGACGGCTCTTCCCAGAGCACCAGCTCCTGACTTCTGCCCTGTGGAAGTAGCTGGGCAGTACAGGTTAACCAGTTCATTACTGGACTCAGTCTGAAGTCTGGTCTACTGCCCTTAAGCTCTCTAATTGTCTGACAAGTTCTGTTCTGAGTTTTAAATCAGTGCAGCATCCTGATCCGTATCTATAGCAACACAACCGGCCTGGTTCCCTAGCTGATGGGAGGCAGGGCCGCTGATATGCACTTGGCTTGCTCAGAACCTGCCCTGAAGGAGGGGCTGAGCCCATGGAGAGGGCATCGGGGATGCACTGGGCAGGGACCAGATGCCACAGACTTACACTCATGTTCATAAAACATGCCGCACAGCAGTTCTGAAGTCATCATTGCGATGTAACAGTTACGTTAGCAGAAAGGGCTTCATTTAGGGACCAAGACTGGGCACCCAATCTTGCCCTCCCACCCACCTTGCCCTCGTGCCTTCTGAAATTTCCCATCATGGAACGTTGGCAGGGTAGCAAATAGAAATCATCTCCAAGTCCATAAGTGTCAAAGAAAAATTTTCAGGAGTTTAGGAGCTAAGGAGACTCCAGGAAGCTCCTCGCAGTTGATACCCAGGGGCCGTCCCTATGTGTGATATGACAGTACTTCCTCCTCCAGCGATTCCTCCAGTGATCAAGCCTGCTCACTGATGACCACTTCCAGGACAGTAAGTTCCACAAGGTGATGGGTCCTCTCTCGTCCATGACTCTGGTCCTAGGGCCCAGCACAGACCTTGGCACATGGTGGAACTGAGTGAGTGAATGAGTGCAAAGATGGTTGCTTTGGGGTTTTCCAGTTGATCAGTTTTCCACGCTTGTTGCTCGTCCTATGACCTGTGGAACTTTTTCTTTTTATTGAATTATAGTTGATTTACAATGTTATATTAATTTCAGGTGTATGACAAAGTGATTCAGTTATCCATGTGTATTCTTTATCAGGTTCTCTCCCATTGTGGTTTATTACCAGTTTTGAACAGAGTTGCCTGTTCTATGCAGTAGCACCATGTTATCTATCTACTTCGCATACAGTATGTATGTTCTGCTGATCTCAGCCTCCTAACTTAGCCCTCCCACCTTTCCCCTTCGGCAGTCATATGTTTGTTTCCTGTCTGTGAGTCTGTTTCTGTTTTGTGAACAAGTTCACTTGCCCTCTTTTTTAGATTCCACCTGTACGTGATATCATATTGTCTTTTTCTGTCTGACTTACTTCATGTAGTGTGGTCATCTCTAGGTTCATCCATGTTGCGGCAAACGGCATTTTAGTTCTTTTTTCTGGCTGAGTAGTGTTCCGCTGCATAAATGTGCCACCTCTTCTTCATCCATTCATCTGTCTTTGAACCTTTAGGCTTCTCCACGCCTTGACTGTTGTCAGCAGTGCTGCCGTGAACCTCAGGGTGCTTGTGTATTTCCAGATTAGCGTTTCTCTGAAGGCACACCCAGGAATGGGACTGCCAGATCTTACAGCAGCTCTATTTTTAGTTTTTAAGGAATCTCCATCGTTTTCCATAGCTGACTGCACCAGTGTACTTTCCCACCAACAGTGTAGGAGGGTTCCTTTTTCTCCACAGCATCTCCATCATTTGTTATGTGTGGACTTTTTGATGACGGCCATTCATCATTGTACCTCATTCATCCTTGTCCTTGTCAATGATAGCTCATTCTAGTTTTGAACCTGTGGAACTTTTTAAGAACTCAACTCACTAAATTAGAAGCTAAGGAGGTGTGGTCTATAGCAGGCATATTTGCTGAAATTTTTCAGCAAAATGTCAGTGAGGAAACTGATCCTCACAGACTGCTGGCCCCAAATGCTCGGCTTGGGAACTGCCAGAGCTGGTCTGCAGTCCCGGGTTCGCTGACCGTGGGTTTGCTGTCTGCACGTCCACACACAGGGCCCCTGACTCCGTTCATACCCTGTCCTCAAACCCTGGCGGACTCTGGGTGCACGGCCCTCAGGGGCTCTGTCCTCAGAGAGCCGGGCCCCCCGGTCCACACCCTCCTCCACAAACCGAAAACCTCTGTCTCAGAGGAACTTCCTTTTTAATTGTCGAGGCGGGGGGGAGGCGGTAATTCTTAAAATTGGTTTGTATTTTATAGTCAGAGACGTTATCCATGCACTCTTAATCTTTTCCACTCATTAAAAAATAAGCTGGTTTGGCTTCCTTCAGGCTCATCTTGCCGTTTTCCAGACGGGAAGGCAGGATTGCAGTCCTGGGGGGACTTGATCAAACTCCACCCCATCTGCTCCCAAGTCCTGTTCAGTCCTCTGCTATCCGCTACCAAGTCAGACACGTGTGTCTGCCTGACCTCATAGCATGTGGTCACAGTTGGAGTCAAAGAGACCAGCTGAAATGGAGCTTCCCTCCACCTGCTCTCATTAGCAAGACTGGAATGGAGGCCTTTCAGCTCTGAGGCGGGGATTTCACCTCTTCATAACTCTGTTATGCTAGCTAAACTTCTTCAGACAAAGTCCCTTTTTTGCTTAAGTGGGTCATTTCTGCTGCTTGTCAAGCAGACCGTAACACCCCGTTACCATCCCCACCACGTGTGCTCATCCTCTTGTCACCGAGATTCCACCCATGAATTAGGCCTTAGAGTCCTCATCCTGCCCTACCTGGACCACCACGGCGGCCCCATGACTGGTCCCAGCACCCAGCTCTCCTGCTTGCAACCCACCTCGGTCCTGTCACACACGCAGCCATGCGGTCAGCCTAACCCAGACACTCAATGGCCCAACTTCTGGAGTCCCCGCCTTCCTTGAGGGCTCCCCATCATCAGCTGGACCAAACCCCCAGCACTGCAGGGCCTCAGGGCCCACTGTGATCTGCCCCACCTCCTTCTCGCCACTTCCTCTTCTC
Source organism: Muntiacus reevesi (assembly GCF_963930625.1). Lineage (NCBI taxonomy): Eukaryota > Metazoa > Chordata > Mammalia > Artiodactyla > Cervidae > Muntiacus > Muntiacus reevesi. Next base: position 5,699,455 of record NC_089254.1, on the reverse strand, counting down.
TCCCTATATCCTGCCCCGCCCGCCCATCACCAGGAAGTCAGCCTCAGTAACACTGCATGTGGTTCCCAAAACAAGAGAGGACCTTGACCTCCAGGCTTCAGTGCAGACTATTTCTTCAACTGGGAATTTTCCTCTCTTCTTGTTCACTTGACAAGTTCTCACCCAAGCATTGAGATTCCAGTCAGATGGTGCTTCCTCCATGCAGCCTCCTCGGGTTTTCCCTTTGTGCTTTCTGTCTTCCTTCCACTCTGGAGCCCTGTGGAGTGGTCAAAATCTCATGCTCTGTGGTCATACTACAGAGATGCACATACTGATCCTGTTTCCTGATGGTTCCATCACCTGGCAGAAGTCATTTACCTCTCTTGACCTCAGTTGCCCCACATGGAACATGTTCCTTCATAGGATTCACTATGAGGACTGATCCACATGGAGCCTGTTGGCACCTAGGACAGAGGCTCAGTGAAGTCCAGTATTGTCATGGTCGTTGCCTCATACCACAGCACTGTTCACACCTGCATTTCTGCACTAAACTGTAGGCAACTCCTTTCCTACCAGAGGCTAGATCTTTCCACGTATGTGTGCCCAGCACTCAGAGCTCTGGCACAACATACTTTGGGTAAATGCATTGGCTCAATGCCCAGCTGCAGCAAAGCTTGGCTGGCTGATACTGGGAGGTTTTGAATGCACTTCGCACTTTGATGAACCAGAAAAGGAAGACTCCGTGGGGAGACCCTGAGAGACCCACTTATTGTGGTCTTTGCTGTCAGTAGAGACCTTCAAAAACACCATCAGTGAAAGACAAGCCCTAACACTTTAGTTCTCAGTGATGCTTCCAAAGCTTTGCCCTTGAGAGTTGAGGGCAGAGGTGGGACTCACCACATCCTTGATGGCTGAGGAAGCACCCAGGAGTCTGTTCAGGGAAATGGTCATGGTGGCGGGCTTTGGTCTCCAGGGTGAGGGATGCCTGAGGAAAAGGGAACTGAAAAGGGCAGAGGTTTCTGACACAGCAGGCCCAGCTGAAGGAGCTTTTCTCTGATGGACTGGTGGGGCGCATCCTACGTTAGACCAGGTGGCTCCCAGGCGCCTACCAGTGCAATTATTAAGAGCTTGTGCCACAGCGTCAGATGAAATTTCAGCTCCATCACTTAATAGGCACCTTATCTGTGAATCTGGGGACTTTCTAGCATCTTCAAACCTCCATATCCTCAGATGTAAAGTGACAGAGTAATGCCTACTCTATGGGGCCCCTGAGAGGACTGGTGTTCTACCACCTAAGAAAGATTTTCTGGTGTTCCTGTCCTGTACAGAAAGTGCAAATGATGATTGTGATGAATATGCATTCTGAGACACTTACTGTATCTTAACAGATATTCTAGATCCAGTGGGAAACTCCAAGCAGTTTGGAGGAAAGAAACAATATAACTTTTGGAGAATAGCAGCAAAAATTACAATCTATGTGAGAAATGGAAGCTAATTATTGAGTCCTTTTATGTTCCAGGCAGGATGTTTTCTTGTTTATTTCCTCGGCATCCAAGGGTTACACACCAAAGTGTTTGGCAGCTTCTTCCAGAGAGTCTCATGATAGGAGACCCAGACCGCTCATCCAAAGGGAGCGGATGAGCATCTGTATTTGAACATCTCTGTACATTGATCAGCAATAACGGGGTTAATGATGCTCTTATGCAAAGAGTCTCAATTATGTCTCAACATTAACACCCATTAAGATGAATGACAATGCATTATAAGTAGCGTTTCAATTTGAAATTGAAATTGTATCAATTAGCCTTTAAACTAGCCTAAATAAATTCCGTTTGGAAGCTCAAAAATGATTCAAATGCCATGGCTTTGAATAAGAGGTTTTAAAAAAGTTTTTTTATTCTCTTCTAAAGAGTCATATCTCTGTCTATAATCTCTTAAGAGAGAAGAGGAACAGGGACCACAGCCAGTAAATTATTCCAGTTGATGAGGGGTGAGCAGCAGTTATAAGAAGGGTGATTTCCCAGAGGGGGAAGGAAGCGCAAGGAACGAGAGTCCCTCCCACTGCTGCCGAGGGAGAGAAGTCGTAAACTCTGGGAAGCGGGGATCTAGAAGTTCAGTGGGTCTTGTGATGCCACAGACTCTCAAAGCCGTCCTGATTCCAGCCTTCGGTGCATCCTCCACCCCAGGCAGGACTGACCAGGGCTGGGGCCCAGAAACTATTCCTCTTCTCAGTTCCCATCGGGCCCCTCCTGCCGCTTCCCTTTGATGATGCACACGCCTGCCTCCCGTCTGAGCTCAGGCACCCTGAAGGCATCAGTACAACTCTATTCATCTCTCCAGCACCCCCATCTACTTTACCTGGCAGACATGTGCTAACAACACGCGGTCGTGAAAATCAATACTCCATCCTTTAGCCAATGGGCCAGCGCACTGACGTGTACAAATATTCAGTGTTTGCCTCTTGATGACACTTCAAAAATGTAACTCTGCAATATCTCAGACCAGAACTTTCCCCTCTGTGTTCAAGCCCAGGAGTGGACTTTGGCAAAATGCAACGAACATCCAGGTCTGCTGCCTGATGGCCGTGGCACCAGCACAGGGTTGGATGTAAGGGTCACAAAAAGGAAAATGCTCAAGAAATGCCCCCCCCCCGACCCCCTGCATGCTGCAGGGCTGTGGTGCTCACGGGCTCCTGCTGCTGGAAATCCAGCCTCTCCTCTGGTCCTGGAACGAGCAGCAGCTGAGCAGAGGGATGAGCCCTTCCTCGTCCTCCTCGTTGCTGCCCTGGCATCACTCGCCCGACCCTCAGCGTACCCGGGCAGTGGGACTAACACAGCCGCTGTGCAGAGGCGCCCATGTGTCCTGGCCCCGCGCTGGGGACATCATCACAGCACCCTCCTCGGACTTTCCATCGCCAGCCCATCCACCCTGCTGAGGATGACACTCAGTTCCCCTCTGCCGGCCCAGGGCCCTCAGGGACTGCCAACGTGTGAGGACAGGCAGTAGAGAATGCCGCTCTGTGCACTCGGCCGAGTGTCTTGCCTCCCTCCACACACACACACTTTTTGAGAACAATGACTACAAAACTTTTATTAGGGATTAATAGGCCAGACAAAGGTCTGTCTAGTCAAAACTATGGGTTTTGCAATAGTCATGTATGGATGTGAGAGTTGGGCCATAAAGAAAGCTGAGTGCTGAAGAATTGATGTTTTTGAATTGTGGTGTTGGAGAGGATGTTTGAGAGCCCCTTGGACACAAGGAGATCCAACCAGTCAATCCTAAAGGAAATCAGTCCTGAATATTCATTGGAAGGACTGATGCTGAAGCTGAAATTCCAATACTTTGGCCACTTGATTTGAAAAACTGACTCACTGGAAAAGACCCTGATGCTGGGAGGGATTGGGGGCAGGAGGAGAAGAGGACGACAGAGGATGAGATGGCTGGATGGCATCACTAACTCGATGGACATGAGTTTGGGTAAACTCCGGCAGTTGGTGATGGACAGGGAGACTTGGCGTGCTGCAGTCCATGGGGTCACAAAGAGTCGGACACGACTGAACAACTGAACTGACCTGAACGGAGTGACTGAACTGAACTGGGTAAGCCAGAGTCTCACAGTTGAAGTCCCACCACTGCTTAAGGCACGAAGTGAACAGACTGACTGGCAGCTGCTTCTCTTTCCTAATTCTTTTAATTGAAGTTTATAGTTGCTTTGGGCTTCCCTGGTGGCTCAGACTGTAAAGAATCCGCCTGCAATGCAGGAGACACGGGTTCACTTCCTGGGTCAGGAAGATCCCCTGGAGGAGGGCATGGCAACCCACTCCAGTATTCTTGCCTGGAGAATCGCATAAACAGGGAAGCCTGGTGGGCTACAGTCCATGTGGTTGCAAAGAGTCGGACGTGACGGAGCAACTAACACGCACATAGTTGATCTGCAATGTTTCAGGTGTACGGCAAACTCATATATATATATATATAACCCGCTCCAGTATTTTGCCTGGAGAGTCCCGTGGACAAGAGAGCCTGGTGGGCTGCTGTCTGTGGGGTCGCACAGAGTTGGACACAACTGAAGCAACTTAGCATGCATGCATATAAAATTTTCCATTGTAGGTTATTACAGGAAATTGAGTAGAGTTCCCTATGCTAAACGCTAGGGCCTTGTTCATCTATTTTACATATAATAGTGTGTATACGTCCAAGTTTATCCCTCCCCGCATCTTCCCCCTCTGATAATCATAAGCTTGTTTGCTGTGAGTCTGTTTCTGTTTTGGAAATAAGTTCATTTGTATTATATTTTTAGATTTCATGTCTAACTGATACCATGTGATATTTGTCTTTTTCTAATTCATTTCACACAGGATGATAATCTCTAGGTCCATTCATGTTACTGCAAATGGCATTATTCCATTCCTTTTCATGACTGAGTAATATTCCACTGTGTGTATGTATCCCATCTTCTTTGTCCATACCCTGCACGTGGTTCAGGAGGTTCTCAGACCCCTGAAGCCACCGCTAGGGAAGGACACCCCCTCGAATCTGCTGTGTTTCGTTCTCTGGAATGCACTGGGAAGTGCCGTGGGCCACAGTCTGTCTCCATGCTGTGAAACTTTTTACCCTTTCGTAAAAATGTCTTACATTTGAACCCCCATGAGGCCTTTGCTTCTTCAATGTGTTATAGAATATTAACGAGCTCCAAGTACCTTGTTTTTCAGGACAGGACCAACCAAGCCTCGCTTCAAGACGCTTCCTTTCTTTCTCCTTGGACTTCTTGTTTCTCTTGGGTTCCTGGGCCAGGCTGGACTCTCAGCTCCAACATGGCTTGGCCTTCTATTTAAGCATATTTAGCTTTCAAATGAAGTATAGCTGATTTGAGGAGGGCATGGCAACCCACTCCAGTATTCTTGCTTAGAGAATGCCCATGAACAGAGGAGGCTGGCAGGCTACAGTCCATGGGGTTGCAAAGAGTCGGACACAGCTGAGCAAGTGAGCACAGCGGGGCACGTTGCTAATTCAGAATCTTGTGTTAGTTTCAGTTGTACAACACAGTGATTCAATATTTTTGTAGTCTGTACTCTGCTTAAAGTTATTACAAAACCATGGTTGCTTTTCCTTGTGGTAAACAATATATCCTTATTGTTTATCTATTTTGTTCATAGTAGTGTGTACCTCTTCATCCCATGCTCATAATGCGTCCCTCCCCACTTCCCCATTGTCAACCATTAAGTTTGTTTTCTCTGTCTGTGAGTCTATTTTTGTCTTTAATCTTTGAAAGGCTTGGTTTCTTTGTCCATAAAAGAGGTATGCTAATAACACCCATCTTGACAAACAAGACAACCCTGGAGAAGAGAAATCCTCACTAAGCGGAAGAGCATGCTTTATGACAATGACACTTGCACCAGCCCCATGGCCAAGGTGGCTGCAGCCCAGAGATGGCGAGGCTGCTGCGGGAAGGATGACGGGCTAAGCAGACACCCCTTTGCCTCACGTGCGCTGGTTATATGACCTGGACAGACAAGCTCCTCTCCAAGGAGGGGTGATGTCTGTCTCCAAATGTCTTCCACCCTTGCTCTCTCCAAAGGCACCACGGGACTGGGTCTGAGCAGGTTGGCTGTTAGCCACACATCTGAGGAAGGCCCCACCTCCGGGAGCCCAGGCTTGTTTATGAGACGGGGACAGCGGTCCCCGCATGGTCAGCGCTGCTGGGAAGCCAACACACTCTCTGGCACACGTGCCTGGCAGGTAGCAGTCAGGAAAGAGACATGATACATGAACCAGGGCGGTGTGAAATCTGTGAACCGTCTTCACAGCTCTATTTGTTTTGTGATGACGTGAATATAGGACCATCTGGTGCAGATGCAAAATGGAAAGAAGGAAGAACAGTGAGTGTCCCCTCTTGGGAGGAGACCTAAGCCCCCACTGTTCCTCCTCCTGGGCCCCCACCCCCACCATCTCAAAGCGCACAGGTGGCTTCCTAGACCTCATGCTGGGGGACCAGAATGGATTTTATTTGCAGAGAGGGCTCAGTAATGTCTGGGGAAAGACATGTATGAGCATCCACATTGTGTAGTCACGTGAAACAGTGAGAAGTTGATGCTGTTATTAAGTAAAGAACTCTGAAATTGTCCTCCCTTACTGAGCAGTTGAGTAGCCCCTCGGGGCATCTGTTTCCTCCTTGGTAAAATGGGGCTCTGAGCATGGACTAGCTCATGGAGCTCCAGAAGATTTGGGTGAGATATTGTGTGTGGATGTGCTTGGGAAACTGTTGGTCACTCAGTCATGTCCGACTCTTTGCGACCCCAGGGACTGTAGCCCACCAGGATCCTCTGTCCATAGAATTCTCAGGGCAAGAATACAGGAGTAGGTAGCCATTCTCTAGGGGATCTTCCCGACCCAAGGATTGAACTCAGGTCTCCCAAGGCGCAGGCAGATTTTTTACCACTGAACCACCAGGGAAGCCCGGTAAACCATAAAGCCCTGTACAAATGTAACAAGCCAGTACAGGTCCAACCTGGAAAATACTCTTGGAGATTTCCTGCGATAGTAGCCTTTGGTCATCCTAGAGCCAGGAGGAGGCCACCCTCCTGTAGAAGAGAAGCACTTGATGAAGCACCTGCCTCGTAATGGGTACGCTCAGGCTCCGACGCCTCCCTGTCTGGAAGCAGACCTGTGTGCGCTGCTGTGTCCCGGCTCCCACCCCTCCGTGGGCACCTGCCTTTTCCTCCAGCCACTGCCTGTGGCCGGGTATCCTCTGGGCTTGCTGACGGCTCTGTGGCCATGTACAGGACCCCTGTATTCTGGCCTGTCCTCCTCAGAGGCGGATGCTGAAGTTGGGCCCAACGAAGAGTGAGAGGTGAGGGCACCAGGGAGTGCTACTCCTCCCAAGGGCCGGAGCCAGAGGACAGGTGCCCCCTCTGTGGCCCCAGGAGCATAATTCTGGGGTGCATCCCACAGTCCCCTCCAAGGGCCCTGATTGGATGGAGCCCAGCCACCCAGCAGGGACTTTATCCCCCCTCTCTTCCCATCCAAAATCCCGGGGACCACGCCCTGCCCACCAGCCCTTGCCCCCCTCTCTGTGTTGCTGGGAACCCAGGCTTCATCTCTGAGCCAGGGGGCTGCCCCCTAAGAGGACTCGGTGGCCCCCCTTCCTTGGCACTGCTGGCTCCCCATGAGCTTAGTAGGGTCAGAGCTCGATGGAGCTTCCACATGACTCGCCGAGGAGGCAACTCAGAATGGAGCACAGTTTGGCTGAAGCTTTTGCATCCTTGCCTCCACATCGGAGGCAGGAGTCTGGCAGAAAGATGGAGGTAGAAAATAAGGCTGAAAACCCAGCTCCATGAGTGACCTCTGGGTGAATCTGGGCAGGTCACTTCAGCTCCCTAAGCCTCACTGCTCCCACCTGTGAAACTGGAGTAACAACCCCAGCTCATTGCACACACAGTGACGGTTACCCTAGATGACAAGGCAGAGCTGTCACCTGACGACTGGTGACTCTGATGAGGAAGATGATGATGAGGACAACTAGCATCGATTTGTTACTCAACGCTTTCTGAGTCTGCTCTCTCCATATAAGGATGGATAGTCTCTCCTGAGCAATCCTTTCCCTTGATATTTTAAGGCAGTAATAAAAAATCTCTGACTCCTTTTACCATTCTTTCTGAATTTGTCTCTTCTCCTCTCTTCCCTGGAGCCTTAATTGACCCTTTATTATTCTCTTGCTCCTTCGTTTTCCATTTCCAATATAGTTCCAGGCGGGTAACTCTAAAGCTACCGCTTGAACCTGTCTCACCATAAATACAATTTGACAAACTATTTCCAAGCAGCCAGTAACACGAGAAGGGAGGCAGCCCTCGCTTCTCGTCTCATTGAGCCTCACGCATCCTTTCAACGTCCACGCAGAGCCCAGGGAAATGGTATGATTTTGCTTAGATTTCAGACAATAAAAACCGATCATCAACCTGGGCACCGATTTTCAGACTTGCCTCTTTGCTGCTTAGAAAAGTCACAGCCATTATGAGATGGATGGTGCAGGTCCAGGACAAAGAACCCCAGAACCTGCTACTGATGCACATGATGTCGTTTGTATCAAGAGATCGATGGGGACTGGGTTTCTCATTAAAAGGCCACTGAACTGAAGGAGGGAGGGGCATCATCAGGGGAAAGAGATGAAGGCAAACAATAATAACAGGATTTTTAAGATAATTTTTATTGGAATATAGCTGATTTACAATGCTGTGTTAGTTTCTGAGGTACAGCAGAGTGAATCAGTTATGCACACACATGTATTCCACTCTTTTTAGAATTCTTTTCCCACACAGGTCTTACAAGGTATTGAGTAGAGTTCCCTGTGCTATACAGCAGGTCCTTATTAATTATCTATTTATATATAGTAGTGTGTCTATGTCAATCCCAATCTCTCAGTTCTTCCCACCCCTTCTAACCCTCTGGTAAGCATGAGTTTGCTTTCTACATCTGTGACTGTATTACTGATATGTAAATAAGTTCATCTGGACCATTATTTTTTAGATGCCACATAACAACAGCATTTAACCTTTGCTAAAAAGTTTAGAATACCCACAGATAATTCCTTCATGTGATACACAGAAAATGCAAGGCTATAGACTTTCCATCACTTTTTCTATAGGTTGTGAGCAACAAGGATATATTAGCTGTGTCTGGAGAAGTCAGCTGTTTTTACCTACTGAAATGAAAAACAGTTTTCTCTCTTGATATCTGTATGTGATTTTTTTGTGAAAAAAATCAAATCACGTTTTTTTTCTTATCATTTGCCTAACATCAAATGAAAGGTCGCTCTATCTTTTCCTGCCTTTTGAAAGATTTAACTCAAATGACCCTACTTGTCTATTTAACAGACATCCTTTCCAAGGTGGATTTCTGCTTCTGCCACACAAAGTTGTGGTAGAAGTAATTAAGTGAATACAAATTTAAAACCAGGTATCCGTTGCTTAAACACTAGTTCACCTGATGTGTAGAGAAAATTAAGCTTTGGCTTGTTGGCGTCCCCTTTCTGGCTCCTGCAGTTCCCGCCACCTCTGCGGTCATCTCGCACCTGCGGGGTAATATTCCCGGTGTCTCCCCGACTGCAGACCCCGGAGCATCGCCTGTGCGGAGGTGCCCCCGCCCCGCCTCTCTGACCACCTCGCCCCGCAGCCACACCGGGCCCCGCAGCGCAGCGCCAGCTCCCCACCGCCTCCGCCGTGCAGAGCGCTCAGGGAGACATCTCCTGCAACTCGGCAGCTCCGTCCATGCTCTCCGGAGCTTGACCAGGAGCGAGAGATTTCCACGGGGTGTTTCATGGCAGCCAGTGTGTGCGCTATATTTAATGTCTGTGATTCTTCATTTGTTTAATGGGTCTCCTGTAAAGCCAGGCGGTGGAGTGGGTACAGGGCTCTTTAGGGAATGAGGAAAGGCGCAGAGATGGGGCAGGGGCGGGACAGAACCACAGCTGGTCGTGACTGCCTCCCCAGCATCTCAGCCACCAGAACACCTGAGCAGGCAGAGAGCAGCCTCCAGCTTCAGGGAACGAGATACCACGGCGTAGCCCGCGCTTCAGCCACAGGGTCACAGACAAACCCTACGAAGAGGAACAGTATCTCGCGCTGCCCAGGAATGCCCTGCCTTTCCCCCACAGCTACTGAGATCCTCTCCACCCTTCTGACACCTGTTCAAATGCCAAGTCCCAGAAAGACTTCCCCGGATTTCCACAGCTGGCTCGGTAGTTCTTGGAACAGCAAGGCATCATGAGCTCCATCAGCTCGGGATGTGTAACAGATGCCACAGGCTGGAGCCTACACCACAAGCATTTGTTTCTCCCCGTCCTGGATGCTGGACGTCCACGGTCAGAACACCAGAAGATTTGGTGTCTGCTTGCTGCTTCATGAGTGTGAAAGTGCTAGTCACTCAGTCATGTATAACTGTCTGTGACCCCGTGGGCTGTAGCCCACCAGGCTCCTCTGTCCATGGAATTCTCCAGGCAAGCAGACTGGAGTGGATTACCATGGTTAAGACGCCAAGCTTCCACTGCAGGGGGTATACATTCGATCCCTGGTCAGGGAATGAGGGTCCCAGGTGCTGCGTGGCACAGCCAAAAACAAAACAAAACATAGAAGAGATGAAGGGCCAATACATGCTTGATGTGGAAGAACCTCAAGAACGCTGTGCTAAGTCAAAGGAGCCAGACACAGAAGCCCATGTGTTACATGACTCTGTTTCTATGAAATGTGCAGATTAGGCAAAGCTACAGAGATGTAAAGTAGGCTATTGGCTACCAGGGCTTGGGGAGGGGAGTTGGGGTGGGGGATATAGTGACTACTAGCAGGTACAAAGTTTCTTTTTCGAGTGATGAAATACTTCAGTTCATGGTGACAGCTGCATAGTTCTGTGAATATATGAAAAAACACTAAACGGAACAGTTTCCATGGGTGAATTTTACTGTATGGAATAATGTCTCAATAAAACTGTGAAAACTTAAACAGAGAAGAAAAGAAAAAGAGAAACCTGATACCTATTTATGGCCTGAGCAATGGCATAGATCTGTTTAATGAGACAGGAATACCCATTTACCGCTGGTGAGAGCTAAGAGCTCGGCCATGACCATGATAAGATGCAAAGACACCCACACAGACAAGCTGAGTGTGAGGGTGGAGGTGAAAGCCTGGGTCTTCACGGAGTGGCCAGATCAGCAGAAACAGGGTGGGGTAAAGAGTGCAGGCATGGTGTTTGGGTGCTCAGAGCTGGGTGAGGTTCAGTAAGGGCAGGTGAACAAGAAAGAGGCCCCGCAATGTCCCCACACTAAGCAGAGAGATGGGAAGCAAGCAGAGATCAGAGCAAGAAAATAGGGCAGAGGTCCCCAGAGGCCTGCAGGAGAAGCAGATTGAAAAAGGAAACGGTGCTGAACACTGGCTGGAGGTCGAGTTAGATAAGCTCTGATGCGTCTTTTGGGTTGTGGCCTGGAGCTCCTCAGTGCCCCAGCCAGAGCTGCAGGGGTTAGGAGGCTGGCCGGAAAGCACAGCAGGGCTGGGTACCCAGGAACCTCCCTGCAGGGAGCTTGGTTGGACAACCAGGATGAAAGGGTGCAGGTGCAGGAGGGGGGATATGAGACCAAGAGAGGGACTTTTTTCTTTTTCTTCTTTTAGGATGCCAAATCCTAAAACTTGTATGTAGTGCATATCCGTGATTTAACAGAAGAGTAGTGTGTGTGGCAGAATTTCTTTTTCCTCTGAAGACCTTCAACTGATTATATGAGGCCCACCCACAAATGGAGGGCAATCTGCTAAATTCAGTGTATGCAGATTTCAATGTTAATCTGGTCTAAAATACAAGCGAGCAAAAACCCTTCCTAGTGACATCCACAGTGATTGTCTGGTCAAAGACTGGCCACAGGAACCTAGCCAAGTTGCCACATACGATTAGCTATCACACCAAGTGAAGATTAGACATTCAGTCTGGGTGTGGGTGAACGTGGGTGGACCATCTGATGTGGGTAGACCTGTCAGTTGGCTGAGGCTATTTTGCTGATATTTAATATGGGGTAGGGCTTCCCTGATAGCTCAGTTGATAAAGAATCCACCTGCAATGCAGGAGACCCTGGTTTGATTCCTGGGTCGGGAAGATCCCCTGGAGAAGGAATGGGCTACCCACTTGAGTATTCTGGCATGGAGAATTCCATGGACTATACAGTCCATGGGGTTTCAAATAGTCAGACACGATTGACTTTCACTTTCACTTTCACTTTAGTATGGGGTAAATTCCAATCCAAACAGCCTCCATGGCCCTGGCTGGCCCTTTCCCTTCCCTTGGGGTCTTTGCCTACACACCCCACCTCTCCATTCTCAGGGCTTCCTTCTGTCCTTGGGGGTCTCTGTGTTTCTGGATCACATGTATCTTCCCAGGATATGCTCTTAAGCTTGCTTCTTTGCCAGAATTATATGTGACTAGATCTTGGATTAAGGACAACCTGACATTCAATTTATAGTAAATTTCTTCTAGAACTGCACTGAAATGGGAGAGCTTAAGTGTCACCTGATCACCCCCGGGGCTTCCCTGATGACTCAGCTGCCTGCGATGCAGGAGACATAGGCTTCATCCCTGGGTCAAGAAGATCCCTTGGAGGAGGAGATGGCAACCCTTTCCAGTGTTCTTGCTGGGAAAATTCCATTGATAGAGGAGCCTGGAGGGCTCGCAGAGTTGGACCCCATTGAGCGTGCACACACAGGAAACGGTGTGTGACCACCCCCGGCGTCCCTGCCTTTCCCACCGTCGTCACAGTCAACTCCAGGCTGCCCCCCCTCCAAGCAGCCCCCTGAGGAGCTCTCATTCCCCACATCCATCCTGGTTGGGGCTGTCAGCTCTTGTCACGCCTCCAGTTTTCTAGAAGCCTCCAGCCAGCTCTCTATGAGATCACTGTCAGAGCTTATCCTTTTTAGGGTCAAATCACAGCGACCCTCGAGACTGTCATCTCTAACGATGCTCCTCAGGTTTGAGGCTAACACAGCGGATTGCCATGTAGAAAGGAGGCGTGTCAGCTAGTCCTGCTCCTGGCATGGCTCAGACGTGCCTCCTGCAGCTCCTCCTGAACTCAGTCCAGCTGCCATGGTGCTGGGGTTCCCCCTTCTTCCTCAGGATGTCCCCCAGACTCCAGCTCCATCATTGCCCCCAGCCACAGCCACAGAACACAAGTGGACTGTTCCAGTCAGAAGCTGCTATGCAGTCAAGAAGAGCAGCAGATCACTCTGCACCCAAGAACAGAGAAAGAACCTTCCCCCAGACTGATTCAACCCCCAAGACGGATATCCAAGTAAAAATAGCTTATTTGTCTTCGAACCAGCAGGTCAACAAGGCCTGTGGGCTGTGCTCCCTCATCACAGGAGAAGCTGGGCCTTTGGAGTCGGTCGCCACAGACACGTAGCCAGGGCAAGAGGCAGGGAGGTTACTGGGGGTGAGGTCTCGGTGAGTCACACCATCAAGCCAGACCCAAGCGGGTGACAGATTCTAGTCACTGTGACTCACCGCCCTCCGTGGTGAGGGCACCTCCTGCCCACCTGGGTGGGTGTATGGAAATGATGGGCCATGACTAATGGAGGGGCTGCCATCAGCCTGGGTACTTAGTTTTCCAGAGATAATTGATATTCTGGTTCTAATTTCTTTTTTGAGCTTAAAATGTTTCTGGATATGTAAATACAGTTTGAAAACCTTACATGTAATTTCCAAATCACTGAGAACATATTTGAATCACAGAATAAGAAAACTAGACAGAAAGTGGCTCTTGTATCTTTATAATTAAGAGTATATACAAAACAAGCCTATGGTCACTGGGTGGGAGGGAGGGATGAGTTGGGAGATTGGGATTGACATATATATACCGCTACATATAAAATGGATAATTAGTAATAATAAGGGCCTACTGTAGAGCAGGGACCTCCACTCAATACTCTGTCAAGTCCTATATGGGCAAAAAAGTCTAAAAAAGAGTGGATATATGTGTACGTATAACTGATTCACTTTACTGTACACCTGAAACTCACACAGCATTATAAATCAACCATGCTCCAATTTAAAAAGAAGTCTTTTTCCTATTTTGCTTTACACAGAAAGAGAATTTGATGAGCCTGCCATGAAGCACAGTTCCTACTTATTAAAACTGACTGTAAGGAAGAAAACATGAGTTGAAATTTCTCTCCTGATCTTCCACTCTTAATGAGTAGCCATGAGCAAATGTAATTACAACCTTGCCACCAGTGACGCTCTGCCTGTAGGACACAGCTTTCCAGGATGAAAAGATGAACCCCCTGTTCAAATCTGTTAACTGTCAGGCATCTCTTTACAATGAACGTGCACTGTAAGAAACCCTAACTGAACCGGAGGAGCCCCCACCTCACTCTGAACTGCAACCTCTTGTCCCTTACATCCTTTGCCTCCTCTGTTTCTCCAGCCTCAAATCTCAACCACGCCCACCTTTTCTTTTTGAACTTTAAAATCCACCTTTTTAAGTTCTGGCATACGGAGAACAGCATCTATTGGCAAAGACGCCCCTTGTTCATCCACTCTTCTGTTGCTCTCAAACAGTAATAAAATATACGAAGTAACCCTTTCAAACCTTAGCCTCTATAGGTTCCTCATTTTCTTTCCCCTGAGATTTGCAAAGACCTTTTCCTTTCCTTTTTTGGGCTGTAACTCATGTCTTCCTCTCCTGAACTCCCCAATGTGTTACCAGCGTGCTGGGCATTTTGTGCGCCTGATCTCCTTTAGGTTTAAGGAGACATGTGGATAACTCACGGGTGCCTGGGGAAACTCTGGGCCCGTACTGGGGGAATTGGAGAAGGAGAGGAGATGCTCTGTATCTCTCATGGACCCCGTGGGCAGGGCCTCAAAAGGTGGGAAGGAGGCGGACCTGTGAGGGATCAGCACGAGGCAAGGCAGGGAGCCGGGGGGGCAGGCCTGTCCAGGTGTGAGGGCGGCAGGTGCGGCTTCAGGAGAAAGGCAGGCAGCCCAAGAGGGCGGGAGTCGGAACCTAAAGCCACGGGGATGCTTTCTGCTGGATGGAGGAATTCGAACATTCGCCTCTTATAGTAAGAGTTCCAATCTTTCTTGTGAGACACAGGGCTTGAAAAAAGTGTCACTGGGGAAGCTATACGTGTGTTCACGTTTGTTGACTATCAGCTGGGGAGTGCTGGATCAATTCACTCACCTTCTCTGAGCCCCCAGGTCTTCTGGGGTGAGACAGAGGTACGAACATTCATTTCACAGGGTGACGCGTGTGTGAAATAGGAGACACAGGCAAGTGCCAGCAGAACGCCTGGTAAGCCTCTCTGCCCAGCCCAGCCTCTGTCCCCGGGCCGTGCTGCCTGATACCAAATTGCACCGAGGAAAGAACGTGAGGGTTAGCCTAGATAAGCCAGGAGGGAGACCAGATGTCACTTCTGAGGGTTTTTTAACTGAGTGGAACTTCTGATGCAGGAAAACAAGGTAAAAATTTCCCAAGGGGTTTCTACGAGATTTCCAGCACTTCCTAAATTAGCCCCAACCAGTAAAACCACGAGCAAAGGCCTCCTGGCAGGGCTGGCCCAGCCATTTCCAGGCCCAACGGAACGCAGGAAGCCTTGAGACAAGCCATAACTCAGCTCTCCAGTTGGCTTCCAAAATTATCCACATTCAGATCCCGGGCATTTGCACCAAAGGTCAGGAAGTACCCTGATTCTATCTGTTCCAGGGTATTGACTTGTTTTTGATCAAACCAATTTTAGATTCCCTTCTAGGCAATATTTTTACTGCTGCCTCATCAATGACTCACACTGAGCACAGATCCCCCTGACGAGCTGTTTCCTGCAAATGGCAAGAGCCCCTCTAAGCCTGAGCTTGTGTGCGGTGAGCCTGGGAAAGGAGTGAAAGAAACTCATTCCCTTTGGATTCAGACCTCTGAGCGCCATTCCTAGCCCTGCAGCTATTTGCGGAGTGACCTTGAGCAAAGTGTTGAAATGTGCTAAGTCTTTGTTTCCTGTTCTGCTAAACAAAGAAGCCCCACATTATCCATTAGGATAACTGCTATTAAAAAAAGAAAGTGTTGGTGAAGATGGGGAGGATGTGGAGGGACTGGGAGCTTTTTGTTGCTGATGGGGATGTAAAGTCGTGCGGTCACTCTGGGAGACGGTACAGCCGTTTCTCAGAAGACTAAGCAGAGAATCAAGGATGATCAAGGACTAACCACGTGTGGATATATGCTCCAAAGAATTAGAAAGACAGTCTCAAAAATTATTTGTTGATCCATGTTCATAGCAGCATTATTCGTAACAGCCAAAAGGTAGAAATAACTCAAGTGTCCCTTGATGGATGAATAGATAAACAAATCTGAGATATATATGTGTGTGTGTGTGTGGTGTGTGTGTGTATACATATATAACAAAATGTATTCATCCTTAAAAGGAAGGAAATTCTGACGGTGCTACAACACGGATGGACTTTGGGGACATTTTGCTCAGTGAAATGCTTGATGCAAAGAACAAATTCTGTATGATTACATCATATGAAACTTTTCATCAAGTTCATAGAGTCAGAAAGGAAAATAGACGGTGCAGGGCTGGTGGAGGGATAGAGCACAGGGCCATAGTGTTGAGTGGGGACAGAGCTTCAGTTTCGCAGAAAGTTCTGGAGTCAATACTCGTGGCAACAGCTGCACAACAACGTGAATGCGCTTCCTGCCGTGGAAATGGGTGTGTCCGTGTGGCCCCTGAGCCCGTGGACTGTGGCCCCTCAGGCTCCTCTGTCCATGCCATTCTCCATACAAGACCACTGGAGTGGGTTGCCATGCCCTCCTCCAGGGGATCTCCGAACCCAGCCGTAGGACCCGTGTCTCCTGCACTGACAGGCAGTCTTTAAACTGAGTTACCCAGAAAGTCCATTAAAGTGTGTGGAAGTCCCTAAGAAAGCTAAACGCTGAACTCCCGCACGGCCCAGCAATTGCACTCCTGGGCACACATCCAGAGAAAGCTCTAATTTGAAAAGATACATGCACCCCGAGGCTTCTCAGGCGGCACTAAAGGTGCCAGTGTGGCAGACACAGGTTCTGTCGCTGGGAGCCCCTGGAGGAGGGCAAGGCAGGCCACTCCAGGGCTCTTGCCTGCAGAATCCCACGGACAGAGGAGCCTGGCGGGCTGCAGCCGGTAGGGTCACAGAGAGCCGGACACGACTGAGCGACTGGGCACACACGCACAACTGCACGTCCATGTTCAAGGCAGCAGTTTTCACAACAGCCAGTGCACGGAAGCTGCCTAGACGGCCATCGGCTGATGAGTGAATAAAGAAGATGCAGCGCACGTACACGATGGAATACCACTCAGCCACAAAGAGGAATGAAATAATGCCATTGGCAGCAACACAGATGACCTGCAGATTGCCACACTCACTGAAGTGAGTCGGAAAGACACAGACAAATACTCACATGACGTCACTTACAAGCAGAATCTAAAATATACATATATAAATAAACTCATTTACAAAACAGCAATGGACTCACTGACATGGAAAACAGACTTGTGGTTATCAGAGAGGAAAAGGTATTACAGGGAGGGATAAATTAGGAGTCTGTGATCAACATAGACACACTACAGTACATAAGACAGACATCAAGGTCCAACTATGTAGCACAGGGAAGTATACTCAATATTTTATCACAGCGTAAGGGAAATGAATCTGAAATATATATATATATATATATAATCTGAAATATATAAACATATGTGAATCACTGTGCCATGCACCTGAAACATGATATTTTCAATCAACTATACTTCAAAAATTAAAAATTTAAAAATGCTAAATAGTAATTTTATGTTATAGGTATTTTAACGCAAAAATTTTAAATGGAAAAGCTTCTTTTCTCATAGACAGTGTTGAGCCATTACAATTCTTCTGCATGAGAAATCCTGTTCGAATTCACCCCGGATTCTAGGCAGAGCACACACAGACACACAAGGCGGCCACAGGACACGATGTCTAGCTGACCTGACAGATCTCCACGTACAGAGCGCTCTAGCTCTGTCTTTAGTGTGTAAACCTTCTCCGGCAGGTGTTCGGTGGTAGTGATCCAGTGCCTGAAGGTCTTTCCAACCTCTGAACAACTGGACCTGCAGTTTTCTAGCTTCTCTGGGAGGGAAACTTAAGCCTGGAGACCAGAGCCTCCTTCACAGGGAGCCCTTCCACTGCGGGTTTGGAGCAGACAGTCTGAGAGGTGATGGGGACAGGCAGGCTGCCTCCCCGTTTTTCCTCAGCTATGTTCTTGCATTGTGCTATTCTTTCTCTCTTTTCCTGCTCTTCTTGTCTTTTGTTGAATGATTCTGCCTCCTGCAATTCTTTTATCAAAGACCAGCAAGGTGAGTGGGGAATGCTTCCACCTTTATCAAATAGATTTAGTTAGGATACAGAGCGAGGAAAGTCTGGGTAGCACTTGGTGCCAGCAGAGGAAAGGGCCATCCTGGGAGAGGAAACACCCTTTGACGTGAAGACTTGAGATCATAGAATTGGCAGATTGTTGATCCTAAGGCAATGCCTCCATTTCCCTTTGGAAAGTGTTAAATCCTTTGAAGGCTGGTGGAGAGTCACAGACATTTAGAAAAGTGTGGACATTTTCCAGGGGCATGAAATCAAATGTTATAATTTTTCTTCGAATTATCAGATAATTCCTTCACTTCTATTCAAATCCCACAGGCATACAGACTTTACATGGTCACTTGGCAGGGTCACAAGTCATTAAGCCATTTGTTACTGGGGCAGAGATGATCAAACTTCCTGCAGATACCTGGGAATGTTGCTGCCAGCGTTTTCTCCTGTGCAGAGTGGAGGTGGCTATAAGAACCTGGGGTTGAACCCCATGAACCCCATCGACCTCCTCTTGCATTCCCCACCTGGGTCATGCTCTCCACCTTGTAACAGGAGCAGTGCTTTGTGTGATCCATAGAATAAAGCAAACCTATGGGGCTCCCTAGATGAAGACATAATAGGTTTTTCTTCTTTAAGTAACTTATTGATTTTAATTGGAGGATAATTACTTTATAATCCTGTGACGGTTTCTGCCATACATCAACAGGAATCGGCCACAGTTATACATGTCCCCTCTCTCCCGAACCTCCCCACCTACCTCCTCACCCCACCCCTCCAGGTTGTCACAGAGCACTGACTTTGGGTGCCCTGAGTCATTCATCAGGTTCTGATTTTCCTTCATTCTCCCTCTTCCTCCCCAACCAGGCAATGGACTGAATCCTCCCACCATCAGCCACATGCTTAGACCTTCTGCTTCAGCCTCTTCCCGTGGCCAACGACCTGCAGCACTGGCCGACAGCTGCACTGAAATCTTGTCCCCTAGGAGTTCTTCAAGTTGCTAAGCTTGGGGACAGCTTGTTATCCAGCAAGAACAGTAGAACAGTAGATTCCAACACCACTGGTGTTTTCTTCCATTACATCCTCAAGTTGTGCAGCTCCGCAGAACAGCCAAGAGTGTGGGTCTCAGTCACGGTATATTTGACTCACAGGAGTTTTTAGTTCTTGTTCAGTAAAGCCAACAGAAGAAAGCCCATCCCTTCTTCTCTGGGGTCCCGGAGGTGCGGTGCCTTCCTTGATTCCCCATTTCCTGTGACCAGATGCAGCAGACCTCGGCAGGAACCCCTGTTTCCAGAGCTTAATGCACTGTCTGGCCTCATCTTTGAGGGTGGTGACAAGTGAGCGAAACCAGGTGAGTGCAGTAGGCAGGCCAGGCGGACAGTGCAAACATTGGCTCTCCCGCTCACTGTTTTTGCACCATCCCTGGGAGGCTCAGTTTGCTAATCTGTAAAATGGGCAAACAAGAGCCTTGCCGGGTTGTTGTACAGATGGGACGAGATAATGCAGGACGAGATCCTGGTGTGAAGGACATGATGTTTCTGTGACTTACTGATGCATAACCAACCTCCCCAAAGTTCAGCAGCTTCAGACACCAACGAGTAAGATTCCCGAGCGCTGTGAGAATGGGCTGCAGCTCTAACCATCTGGCCTCATCTCATCCATTCAGCTACCTTCAGCACAAGTTCAGCAGGGCTGGGCTCACACAGTTGGTCTTGACCTTGGTTCTTGTGTGACTGCGTGGCCTCCAGAAGATGAGACAGGCATTTCTTTATCTCTACCTGGTGGTCTCACAGCAGAGTTTCAAAGGGTCAAAAGCAAAACCACCGGATCTCCGGAGCTTAGACCCTGAACTCGCAAAATCCCATTTCCATTCACTTTATTATCAGTTGTATCAACACTAGTCACAACTCCAGATGGCAGAGCTAGGAGATCCACATCCCTTCGGGATGGAAGAGCCACGGAATCACATTGCAGGGGACACCGGTGGCTCAAGCAGTAAAGAATCTGCTTGCAATGCAGGACACACAGGAGATGTGGGTTCGATCCCTGGGTCAGGAAGATCCCCTAGAGGAGGAAATGGCAACACACTCCAGTATTCTTGTCTGGGAAATCCCATGGATAGAGAAGCCTGGTGGGCTACAAAGAATGGGGGCGCAAAGAATCAAATACAACTGAGGATGCACACGCTGCCCATATTCTGTAGGCTCCCACAAGCATGCAGGAATCTGTATCTGTACAATCACCCCCACCCCGGGGTCCCCAGGCAGGCATTAGAATAAAGCTCTGGAGCCGGTGACCCAGGTCTACGCCCCACATGGTGAAGTTCTCTGTGAGGCCTCAGCATGGTTATTAGCCCCTCTAACTTATTCTTTCTTTATCTGAACTTTTTTTCATGCCTCCACTGTCTTCAACCCTTATACTTTCACCCTGAGTGCTATTTCACAGTCCGACTTAAAATCAAAGCAGCAGAGACAGAAATGGTGATGTCCACAAACGCCTCTGGAACCTTGGGCTCAGGGCCCAGGGCCCCCTGAGCGTCCCACCCAGCCTCGGCAGAGCCCCATGTGAGTAGGACCCTCTGAGCCACGTGGACTGTCTCCAGGGGCGCCATCTGCCTGACCCAAGGGAGAAGGGGATGAACCCCTTTCCATCTTTGGCTTCCTCCACCTCAACCTGTAACGTCATTCCTGCTGCTGTGACGGTAAGTGAGGACAGGTCCAGCAAGTAGGAACAGATCCAGATATAAGAACCAGAGCCACAGAACGAGAAAGCAGGGTTCTGTTTCTGTCATGTCTCTCAAATGGTCCATTCATCACCCCTGGACTTGAGCAATCCAGAAACCTCCCCCTCACTGAAGCTGAGGGAGGGGAAGTGAGAACTCAGGAGGAGCTGGGAACATCCCCGGGCTGGAGGCCACCTCATAAGGATGGGGCAGAGGACTTTTTCATTCACTCATTCATTCAGCAAACACTGAGCATCTATGGCAGCTCAGGTGCTGCTCTGGGTGCAGACACCCCCGTCTGGGAGGAGCCCCCACTCTCCTTGTGCATCCTCTGAAGGAGCATTGGGCAGCCCGTCTCGCGGTTCATGCAGCTGTGTGCTCATCTTCCCCAGGACAGAAACCACCCAGGGCTCACTGTGTTTCATCCCACAGGGCCCCCAGGGATTGGGCGGGGGACCGCAGCCTAGCAGCCCCCTGCCCCAGCTCATGGCTTCTTTCAGATCCTCAAAGAGGCCGCTCTGCTTCCTGCCCCGGAAACTGAGCCTCAGCACTCTGTGGGGTCATCCCTTCTCTACCTGCAACTGAAGTGGCTCTCCTCCGTCTTCCAGTTCTCTGGACAGAGGTCCCTTCTTTGGGGAAGCCCGTCTGAGCCCAGGCTAGGTGAGTTTCTTAGCTCCACGCTGTCACGTACAAGGTGGCACTCTCCACTTCACCTCACACCCATCACGTGATATTATGATTTTCCACCTCCCTCTCTGAGAACAGAAACCATAGAGGCTTCATCTTGACATCCTGCCCCTGCCCCGGGTATGATCCTTGGTGGTGGACTGTCAGTGATTACTTGATGAACAAGTGAATGAATGAATGATGGTGGTGTGCAGAGATATCCCATGAGCCTGCAGGTGGCCAAGTAAGGTCCCAGGACGTGCTCTCATGTGGGAGTAAGGTCCTTCCCAAGAGACTCGGCCCGCCTTTGCCTCCTCCTCCTTCACAGCCTCAACCTGGAGCCTCGTGACTTTGTCTCTGTTCTGAGAGTCCTTCCTGTTATCTCTCCCAGAATGACTGGGGGACACTCCTGTGAGACTTCTCCTGGCCCCTCAGATACTCCAAACCCAAAAGCCAGGTCCCATCCATGCCTTGCTGCAACTCAGAGACAGAGAAAACAGAAAAGGCTTGCATAGTGCAAGATTCCACACTGGGTACAGAACAGACTTTTGAACTCTGTGGGAGAAGGGGAGGGTGGGATGTTTCGAAAGAACAGCATGTATATTGTCTATGGTGAAACAGACCACCAGCCCAGGTGGGAGGCATGAGTCAGGTGCTCGGGCCTGTTGGGCTGGGAGGATCCGGGGGAATCGGGTGGAGAGGGAGGTGGGATGGGAGACCGGGATGGGGAATTCGTGTAACTCTATGGCTGATTCACATCAATGTATGACAAAACCCACTGAAAAAAAATTAAAAAAAAAAAAAATAAGAAAAAAAAAAAAAAAGATTCCACACTGGGGATTATTGGGCATCTTAAAGGCCACTTGGTCCCCAGGCCCTGGTGAGGACATGGGAGGATCAGGGAAGCTGTGTCAGAAGCAGGGGCATGAACTAGCGAAGAGACATCTTCACCCAGAAGACACACAGACACGGCTTCCTGCGGGCTGCTCGCCTGGACAGCCGGCCCCGCTGATGGCAGGACCTGGCTTTTAGGAGAACTCGACTCCCGTATCTGAGGAGTCAGGTCGTCCCTGCAAGGACCGGAGGATGAGGACACACCGTGACCATCTGCTGGAGTGAAGGTCCTCATGGGGGAATGCTGCCGGTGGTCAGGGCTTCCCTGTTTCATGAGTGATTGGAGGCACAGGGAGACGTAAACCAGCTAGAGTGGCCGGTCGGGCCTGGTATTTAATGTACATTTTTAAACGATTCGTTTTGGCTGACGTGCACTGGGTGCCGTTGAAGGCCTGGAGCCGACTTCAACCCAGACCCCTCTACTCCCACTGGAGGTTCCTCGGTACAGACATCCTCAGATCCCGCACGCTCCTCCCGCAGGATCTATCTCTGTGGGACGCACACATCTGGGTTTGGTGGGAGGTGGGAGAGGAAAGCAAGGGGAGGAGATTCTGGCCCTGTCACCCTAGAGGAAGCCTTCTTCCCCGGAGACTGGGCGAGGAATGATTGCACCAACCTGAACATCAGAATTACCTTGCCGGAGCTGAGCCTGCAGGTGAGGTACCTGGCCAGCAGGTGGCAGTAGTGATGGCCCCTACACCTGTCAATCAGAACCCAGCTCTGGCGAGAAACAGGCCCACGTGGCGGGTAACACTCACACCTGTGGCTCCCAGTCAACTGGGCAAAAACTTGGCCTCTTCTCTCTCTTGGGCCAAGTCTGTCCCTTTGCCACCTCAGCTCTACGTCCCGCGTTTGGGGAGCAGGACTCGTCCTGCAGGGATCTAGGTCGGGGGTCTGCAGGGGGCTGCTGTCTGCCTCCCCCAGGCTGGGGGGCAGGTGCTTCCAGGAGGAGCCTGCCCCAGAAGCCAGCCTTTGGGGGTGGGGGGCGTGCATCCTAAGGTCATGCAGGCGGGGTGGGTGAGGAGAGGCGAGAAGCCAAGAGGGCAGCTGGGTCCTTCCTGCACGGGGCAGGACAACATCAGAGTCCACTCCTGAGACGGGTCACCCAGGCTGGGCGTCCCTCTTGAAGGGAGTCACTGCACCAGGACCTCAGGTGGGGCGGGAACAAGGCGGGGGGGGGGGGGGGGGGGGGCGGGCCGGGGGCGTCCACGCATACTCCCAGCCCCCAGGCTGAGCCGGGGTCCCCCACAAGCTTCCCAGCATCCCGTCACCTCTCTCTTACCAGAGTCCCCGGGGTCACCAACCAACATGTCTGTCGTCCCCTGGATAACACTGACAGCTCTGGAAACTGCCAGAAAGACGCTCCAGTGCTCACATCGTGTCATCCTGTTGGTCTCGGTGCTACCCACAGCAGTGCTCGGGGATGGTGCAGGCGGGGAAGGGGATGGTGCAGGCGGGGAAGGGGACAGAGCTGTCTGCGGAGGCGGCCACACTGAGGGAAAGCAGGGGGAGGAGGCGGACCCCTCCTGCACACCTCGGGTGGTGGCCTCATTTCCTGTTTGGCCCAGGACACTCAGGTCTAGGATAGAAGCCTGGGTACAGGCTGAGGGGCTCAGGAGAAACCGCAGTTGGGAAAGTGATGTGTTGGTTGGAGCATCAAACTCAACCACTCAGCACTGCCTGGGCTGAGAGCTGGTGGTAGAGACAGGGACCAAGGGACCACATCTCCCACAGGGAGCCCAGGCAGAGATAAAGTCGACGCAGTTATTTTCCCCCCAAGGATCCTGGTGGAGGCTGGGGTTAGGGCACCCAGGCTGATTAGGAGACGCCTCTTTGAGGAAGCGGCTTGAGGAGGACCTGGGCCCTGAAGCTGCCACTGCAGGCACCAGAGGAACAGCAAGGAGGGGAGAGGCAACCCAGCTCCCCTGTGACCTGAAGGCTGGGGAGGGAGGAGGGATCGCAGCCAGCCAGCACCTCAGATGGGGCATCCAGGTGGGAAGGGACGCAGGTTTTCCTCTGGGAACAAGGGAGGCCAAGGAGTTTATAGGAGGTGATAACAGAGGCCAGAGGTGAGGACGGCTGTCTCTCTGGTGTCTATGTGGAAAGTGATTAGAGGGCAAGCATGCACGTGAGGCAGTGGTGGAAGGCCACAGCCGTGGTCCGGGGACGGGGCCAGGAGTTTGCAGATGTGATAAAGAGAAGCGTGTAGGTGCAGGATGTTGTTAGAACTGAAGGCAGAGGCGTGAGAATCTGCTGATGGAATAGATGTGTCAGGGCAGAAAAAGGGAACAGTGAAAGGAGAGTTGGATGAAATGCCCTTGAAAGATCCACTCTGTGACATGGGAGCGATGCAGCTGGAGATGGTGATATGACATTATCAAAGACTCAGCAACTCAGTCTGAGGTTTCCGGTGAAAGCCACCTTTCAGTCGATAGAGGATTGAGTGGGAGTTGGGATACTCATTTCAGTTAGTTAAGTCTCTCAGTCATGTCCGACTCTTTGCGACCCCATGGACTGAAGGACTCCAGGCCTCCCGCCCATCGCCAACTCCTGGAGTTTACTCAAACTCATGTCCATTGAGTCAGTGATGCCATGCAACCATCTCATCCTCTATCATCCCCTTCTCCTCCCACCTTCAATCTTTCCCAGCATCAGGGTCTTTTCAAATGAGTCAGTTCTTCGCATCAGGTGGCCAAAGTATTGGAGTTTCAGGTTCAATATTAGAGGTGTCCCGCATATGGGCAACATGCAGAAATTATTTTATGTTTCCCTGAAGAAATTGTCCTCAAGTGTAAAGATCTATTGATCATCACAATACTCTTCAAGAACAAAATATTTTCAAGCATTTACACAGAATCTTAGAGAGGCTTTAAAGCAGAAAATTAAGGTGGTTTCCTGACAAGGGGAAAGAGCAAATCCATAAAGCCAGATTTTTTTGGTCTCAATTATATATATATATACATATATATATATATGTTTAAAACATAATACTTTGTAGATTTTTTTTAAAGCTATCATTCCTAATTTGATTGCTCTAAACTAACAGGCAGTTCTTTTTCAAATGAGAAAACTTCAGCGTTCATCCAGGACCACACGACTTTCCAGGCAGATTTCAGGCTGGGATGTAGGGGTGGGTTTCCCACTGACCTGTATGACCGTCGATGTGGAACCCGGAGCAGGGGTGGAAGAGTCACATTCACAATGCCTGCTGGAAAGAATGTTTTCCTGTCTTCCTTCAAGGAACGTTTTGAAGATTTTGAAAACCTTTACTGCAAAGTCTGACAGAAGTAAATTCACATATTTTCGGTGAGATTGACAGGCCAGGCCAGCAGCCTTTGGACTCAAACAGAAGCACCTCTCGGCCAGGAAAGGCATGGTCATGGGCATGAGCCCCAGGCCTGTGTGCCTGGCTGGGGTCTGCGGGTCGCTGGGTCTCCCTTCACCTAGCTGCCCAGAGTCTGCTGGCTGCACATTCTCCTTCTGCGGCTCCTCTGAGTGTAACTCCGGTAATCCCCCTGTGTCTTCTCCTCCCACCACTGGCCCTAGACAGACCCCCTTTCCAGAGGGA
Source organism: Muntiacus reevesi (assembly GCF_963930625.1). NCBI lineage: Eukaryota > Metazoa > Chordata > Mammalia > Artiodactyla > Cervidae > Muntiacus > Muntiacus reevesi. The sequence continues at coordinate 5,673,740 of NC_089254.1, read as the reverse complement.
GGTCTGAGGTGGAGGAGACTCCAACACAACCAGCCCAGCCCATCTTCTTCAGATGGGAATAGGAGGCCTGGGCTGAGAGCTGTGTTGTGACCTTGATATCATCCTCTTGCTAATGAGAGATGCTACCAAAAGTACTTCTATCAGTCATACTCATGGGAGTGGCAGATAAATGATTCTCGAGAGTAGAAGAGATGGTCCCCGCGGTTCTGCAGGGAGGAGAGAGGCAGTCTGCGCTTCTGGTGCTCTTGCGCTTGCCTCTCCTCCACGGCGCCCTGTGACATAAACGCTGCCTGGGCAGTGCTTTTCCCGTGGTGGGGACCAACACCCGGAGCACTCGCCCGAACCACACAGAACGAGCTGGAGCTGGAGTCGGGGCTTTGGACCTCCAGACCATGGATTCCTAACCTCGTCCTGCTGCTGATCCACGTGGAACATTCCCTGGATGCCAGCTAGGCGTTGCACTAGCCCCTAGGTCACTGAGTTAGCTGGTGGAGTTCATGGTTTTCGCTGAATTCGCCCACCAGCGAGTGATTTCGTTGGGTCAATTGCGAGCGTGTGCACATCAGCTGGGGAACTTCGCAAATCTCTCCTTATCTGGGCGGCCTCCGCTGTGCAATAACCGTGTCCCCAGCACAGGCCCGGAGGCCACCCGGTGGCTTCACTGCGCAGTGCTTGTGCAACCTCTGCATCCAGAGCCCTGTTACCCAAGACCACTGTCAGGGGCAGGGTGTGAGAACTGGGAGGCCATGGGGCCTCAGCGCGGGCGTGGGAGGCCCCGGATGGGGACAGGAGTCCCACCCACTCTTCTTGCTGCTCCCAAGGGTGGGCTGGGCCCGGTCAGCCCCGGCCTCAGTGTCCCCTCTTTAAAGTGTTGTAATAAATGCCTGCCCATCCTCCTTCATAAGACAGTATCAAATGAGCGGAAGTTACTCAGCAGATACAAAGGGATGGAATTTTACTCATACTCGTACCAGCGAGTTTATCTGTCTCCCTGGATTGCAACTGCAAAATGTGAGATATCACAGACCTGGAACTGGGGCACCTGTTGCCCACAACCATCAGGGTCACCTCCTGCCTCTTCATCTTAGTTTCATCTTTCTACCATCCATCACTTTCTTCCCCTTGAAGCCACTGGTAATCTCATGCTTTGTGTCCTTAGAGCATGCACGTATCAAAACAAATTCCTCCTTGTGACTTTAGTTTTGAGTGTTTGTAGCATCTTTTTGGTGAAATGAGAATGACATTACCCACATCACAGGGTGCGGTAGAGTGCAAGTGAGGCGGTGGATCAGAAAACCAGATGGTAGAGAAAAGACACATTTACAAATTGTGCTTAGTCATGAAATTTTTTTTTAATAGTTTCTCTGCTTGCTATTTTTTTTTAGGAAAGGACATAATTTATAATAGCTTTCCATATGAAAATCTGTTTCATAGTATTAAATCTCTGTCTCATAGAATTAAAATGTGACTTGTATTAATATTTATCAAAGAAAATTACATAAATCATCCTTAATCAGGATGAGAAGAGTTAATAAAATGAATAATTTTGATGGCATAGCTTCTGTGAGTGACATGAGGGATACCCATCAACTACGTGAGATGGAGACGCAGTGAGCTCTTGGCCGAGTGTGGGGGGACTTGAAGGTGCCTATTCTCTTCACACCCCATGTGTCTGCCTCATCATTCAGTCCTGAGTCCCCCTGGCCAATACAGTCAAAAGGGCACCATCCTTCTTTGTTTCATTCATTCACGTGATAACCATCACTGAAGACCCTCAAAGTGGCAAACATCATGTTTGGTACTGAAAATTTTCTTAAATGAGTCAGCAGAGGTCCAGCACTAACAGCCTGTCTCATTTGGGAGGTGGGGTTTTTGTGGCCACATTGATCACATTGATACACGTGGGTGCATCCCTAGGATGGAGTGGTGTGGGAGGCGGGGGGGGATGCTGTGGGGATGGGAGCTGGGTCATTCCTGATGCCTTCATCCACCAGTGGCCTCGCTGGCCAGAGCCTTCGCTTTGGGGCAATGCAGCCCAATGCAGACACACGGACGGAGAGATGGGACATCAGCCAGGTGTGTTCCAGGCCCCGTTCAGAAACCATGGCAGCTGAGCTCAGACACTAGCTGGCAACAGGAGGCAACCACGGCCACACCTGTTCTGGCCTCCATGGGGCTGTGGGGCCAGTCACCACCCTCCCCAGGCCCAGGCCACTTCCCAGGCTGCGGAAAGCTGAGCATGGGCCAGCGAGGCCATTTGCCACCCTCGGGGTGGAGGCCCAGGGCCCAATGGTTGGCAGTGCCTGTCCACACCCTCCCATGTGTTCCCAGCTTTTACCCTCCTCACCCAGGCCTGCCGTCCCCTTGCCCTGTCCTTGCATCGTGGGATACACAGTTCGCGTTGAAGTTTGCGATGCATTTTCATGCTCTTGGTCCTGGTTAGGGTACGTTCGGGATGTGGGAGGAGAGGTGGGCAGAGAGCGTGTTTGTGTGTGTAACTTACAAGGGCATCTATGAGACCACGGAGGTGATGAAGTCAGGGAGACACGGCTCCGCCTTTGAGGCCACAATATATTGGGTGAGGAATGCAGATGCGCTAGGACATGGTACCAGTAAAACAAGAAAGGATGCTGATGAGGTGCCCTGCCCGGGCCTGGGCTGAGGAGTTGGAGCAGTGAGGTCTAGGTGGAGACTTTGCTGGGGCCCCCTACTCAGCGGGAGGCCAAGGCAGGGGAAGCCCTGTGCCCTTTGGAGGGGAGCAGATGGGCCAGACTGGCCCTGTCTGGCCCAGGGATGAGCCGGGCACGGGGCACTGAGGCAAAACCACTTACAAGCAGGACCAAGGCAGGCAAGTGTCTCAGGCGTACCCTGCTAAGTTCCCTAAGCCCTGATCCAGCCGCTTCCTGAAGCACCAAGAGCCCCAGGGCCTGCCTGTTGCCACTGGACAGACAGATCAGCAGGGCTCACCGGCCAGGGGCTCAGCTGGGCAGGAGCTCCAGACTGGAGGCAGCAATATGACTTGGGGTGGTGGGTGCAGGGCAGGGCGAGGGAGAGGGCGCCAGAGAGGCAGGAGACGTGGGGAAACCTGGTCGATGGGGAGGACCGAGATTCTGCACTGGGCACCCCCTCCCCATCTTCGTACCAGACCAGCACTTATCTCTAAATCAAGCACACAGGCGGCCAGGATGCATATCTTCAGGGGCCTCCAGAGAGTTGGAAACCACATCCGTACCTTGGCTTCTACACGAGAGGAACTGCCCCCGTGCTGGAGAGCCCCTGGGCTCCACCAGCTGCCTCCGCTTCCTCCCAACAGCCTCCGCTCTGCCTGGTGGGAAGGGGTCTCCTGCCTGCTGGAGCAGGCTGCTATTCTTGGCTTTTCCACATGTGCACGCTCTGCCCTCTGCATCCCACTCCCCCACACTCAGAGCCCACACACCCTTAGCTCCCTCCCTAGACACACCGCCAGCACCGGGCCCGGCCAGGCCCTCTGGTCCCAAAGCACGTGGCACTCAGGGCTGGGCAATGCTTGAAACTGGCCTTGGCTCCAACCTAGGTACCGCGAGGAGGGCCTGGCCTTGTCTGTGCACCTCCAGGGACCCCGGCTCACTGAATCTTTTCAGCAGATGCCTCGGATCCCTCACAGGAGCGGCTTTTACTTACCAGCAAAAAGCCCAGGAAGGACAGGAATGTGAAGTCGGATCTCAGGAGCCAGGGGGATCTCAGGGGACCACTTCCCAGGA